>NC_143566.1:49372500-49997500 GCF_054136105.1 Typopeltis vanoorti | reverse complement strand
CATCATTTGAGAAAAATCAGATATCGAAAAACTTGGTTGATCTGCTCAAAGTCTCAATCTCAACCAAATAGAATGAAATCAAACGTCGTATTGAACAAAAGGTACATTACTTTTTTAAAAAAAATCCCACCCATGAAAAGGTGAAATCTTACATGCATTTACTCCCATGAGTTGGCTAGTATGCAGAAATTTCACCGAAGACAAGTGAATAACAGTAGTAACAATTTACCAAATAGCAATAACAGTATATCGGGGAGGGTGTGGATTCATCGAAAGGTAATTCAGCTAAAATTCACATTTCATGAAAACAGGAATTCATCGAAGAAAGTAATTGAATAATAAATTGAAACACAATACGATCAAATTGTTGATTACCTTACTGATATCTATAATATGAAAAACCATACGAAAAAAAAAAAGTTAGCAAATTAACAACAGCGATCAGTATTGAAAATGTCCATGAAGAAATTTTTTCTCGCTACTGCCTTGGTTTGAGGGTCCACGATAAAAGGAGGATGCCCTCGATGAGTCTCTGACTCCCTGGAGGTCTCTCTCTCTCTTAATAATAATGTGCAATTATTCTTCTGGCATTATCGCTACCATAACGTTAGACCAACAGAAAAAACGGTTATAGCTCTTCGACTAGAGAAATCTTTTTTTTTCAGACTTTTTTTCAGCAGATTCCTTGTCGATAGATCTCTAACAAAGGTAAGTACTATTTTTTTTCCTCACACAAACTTGAGATTTTTAGTTTGCACCTCAGAAATCGACTGTAGAACTCACACTGTTTCAAACAACAGTACAAACGCTAGCGTTTAGGATCATCAGATTCTGACAGTTTTCTGCCATACTCTCTCTCCAATACCTTGGAAATTATCAAATAGCTATCAGCTCAGCTATTGTCACGTGTTAAGGGTGAAAAGTCTAGTGTGTGTGTGTGTGTGTGTGTGTGTGTGTGTGTGTGTGTGTGTGTGTGTGTGTGTGTGTGTGTGTGTGTGTGTGTGTGTGTGTGTGTGTGTGTGTGTGTGTGTACGAGGGACGTCCAGAAAGTAAGTTCCGATGGGCTGTCAGAGAAACAAAAAATAAAAATATACTTACAAAAAAACTTTATTGTGTATTAAAGTAGACATCTTTCACTACTTTTCTACATAATTTTCGCAATTGTTTAGGCACTTATCATAAAAGGGCACCAAGAGTTGTATGCCTTTGTCGTAGAAGGTTACCGCCTGTGACGCAAACCCCATATTGACTACTTCTTTGACGTCGCCGTCTTGAAACCGCCGACCACCAAGGAAATATTTCAGATGCTTGAACAGGAGGTGAAAGTCGGTTAGCGCGAGGTCAGGACTATATGAGGGATGATGGAATTGTTCCCAGCCGAAGGTGTCTAGAAGTTGTTGCGTTACATCGGCCGTGTGTGGGCGGGCGTTATCGTGAATCATCTGTTGAACGCACCAAATCTTAAGTCACGAATCATCAATTGAACGCACCAAATCGTCAGTCACTAAAGATGGTCGCCCACTCCGTTTATCATCGTGCACACCTGTCCTTCCTTTATTAAAAAGTCTTAGCCATCTTCGTGCCATTGAATCACTCATTGCGTGTTCTCCATAAACCTCAATAATTTGCCAATGAATTTCAGCTGCTTTAACGTTCCTCGCATTCAAGAAACGAATAACTGACCTAATTTCACATGTGGCGTGCGATTCGATTTTGTTAGACATCATAAACACACAACAAGAAGCGTACGCACTGTGAGAATGTCTGAAAATGGCACCAACACCTTGCTAAGGAATCAACAAGCTCAGCAACGCATGTCCACCATTGCGATCGCAGTGCTGCAGTGAAAATATTTAAAAACGGAACTTCCTTTCTGGACGTTCCTCGTATATATATGTATATATATATACTGTATATATATATATATATAGGAGGGAGGATTCAGGAAAGTTCTGCTAAACACCTAGAACAAAAATGATTGACATAACTACAAGAAAGGGTTATATCTATACTAATAGCAGAGTTATTAAAATTACTTATATTCTTATATCCTCACATGTTCTTTCTTATGATTATATCAGTTGCTTTAAATTTAGTTCTAGGTGTTTATCAGAACCCCCCCCCCTCGTGTATATACCCGGTGATTATAAAATAACGTCAAGTGTTCAGAGCCCTCTAGCGAGTAATGTATTGGACAAAACATACCAATATTCGGTAGACATACACAGTGGAGCATGGGGAATCGATTTAACGAGAAAAAAATAGTACCAAAAGTCACCAACAGGGGAAATTTTAGCTCTGTTTACCGAGTAAAATGCATTAATTTGCATTATCGTGTTTCTTGTGAGCGATCATGCAATAAAAGGAAAGATTGTGAGATTTCTTATCATTCGTAGACGAACTGCTTTTCGATGCCTCTTACCTTACGTGAGCGTGCTTTGTTAGTCAAACTCTATTATCAGCGGAACAATAATGCCCAGTGCTTTTCTTAGTGATTTTCGGCGTATGAAAAATTTACGAAAAGGACCGATTAGCATAACAAACTTACGAAAACTGATTCGGCGATTTGAAACTACTGGAACTCTGGCAGTGCAGGTAGGCAAGGGACGCAAACCAACAAGTTGAACAAGTTGCAACTGCTATTGTGGAACAGGAGATGACGAATGTGCAGGGTACCAGCAGTTTACGAGCAATATACCGGCAAACAGATATCGCATACACAACAGTGTGGAAAATCCTACATCAGATGTTGAAGTTTTACCCCTATAAAATCAGTCATGTTCAAGAATTGCGAACCACACCAATCGACTTATCTTTGATATTCTTAGCGCGCATGGAAGTGGATGATGCATGGCCATGGCAGATTTTATGGAGTGACGAAGCGCACTTTTATTTGAACGGCGATATTAACACACTCAACTGTCGCATTTGGGCTGCAACTAATCCGCACGTGTGTCTGCAGATGCCTATCCACACGCCCAAAGTCACAGTGTGGTGCGGATTTACGGCATCTTTTATCATCGGTCCATACTTTTACGAGGAAAATCGCTAAAATGGATCAGTGACCTGTTCCGTCAATGCTAACAAGTATGCCAATATGCTACAGAACTTTGGGGTTCCACAACTGCAGCAAAGAGGATGTCTCGATTCGACCATCTTCATGCAGGATGCACCACCCCACATTGGACTTCAGGTACAGCGTGTTTTGCGACATTTCTCTGACAGAAGAATCATTAATCGTGCATTTCCCACGCTACGGCCACCGAGATAGCCTGATCCCAATCCTTGTGACTTTTGGCTGTGGGGAATTCTTAAAAGCATTGTGTATCAAGGACATGTACCCGATATTCCAACTTTGAAAAATCGAATAGCGTTACACGTGAGACAAATTAATTCCGATATGTTGCGAGCCACTGTGGAAAATGTCGTGCACCGTATGCAGTTCCTGGAACATCAGAATGGTGGTCATATTGAACCTCATTTGTAATTAACAATAAACGTCATGAAATTGATGTGTGCTGTCTCTCATTTGCCATTTAGTCATTCATTATTTACACCTACTAAAATTAATTTGGCAGGGCCAAAATTTCCCCTTTTGGCGACTTTTGGTACTATTTTGTTTTCGTTAAATCGAATCCCCATGTTCCACTGTGTACGTCTACCGAATATTGGTGTGTGTTTCGTCCAATACATTACTCGCTAGAGGGCTCTGAACACTTGACGTTATTTTATAATCACCCGGTATATATTATTATTATTCCTGATACCTCCAAGGAGTCCGAAGACTCATCGTGGGAGGACATCTACAACTGTCTCTGCACCTAACCTCTACTACGAATCATCTCTATCAACGTCATCTGCCGCCCACCTCCAACACCACCACAACTAGTAATTTTTGTCTGTAAATTGCGTGTGTTCTGAAGGGCCGATTTGTATGTATGCGGGATGAAAAACCTGAGTTTCCAGGAGAAAAAACCCTGCTACCTCCGTATGAGATCGGCTAACTCACCTTCGATTGAAATCGACCAGATAAAGATTCCTCCCGTCGCGACGAGAATCGAACTTGGGCCTATTCCAATCGAAGGGCGCAATGTACCGTCGTTCTTCCAATTGCGCTACGGAGGCGCTTATATAAGGCGGCAAAGATTTGATACGATATTTTAAATAAAGTGAATTTTGTCAGCAAAATACTGCAGTCTTCATCTATGAATCTCCAACTTGTTTTAGATGCATTGAATGATCTAAATCAAAATAGGTCTGATAAAACTTTCAAAGAAATTGTAGAAAGCTCAAAATTAATTGCAGCAAAATTTGACGCAGAATCTGTAATTTGTAGTAGTAGACCACTAAGGCGACGTAAAAAGACAACATAATTTGATTACTTACATGAAAATATAGTAGATCCTGAAATTTCATTTAAAGTAATTTTTTTTTCTCTGCATAATAGATCAAATATTACAATCTTTGCAGGAAAGATTTACTTTATTAAAAGAACCTATGAATTCATTTTAGTTTTTGTATTTGTTAAGTACTTCACAAAATAAAGAATATTTATTATCTTGTTGCAAAAAGTTACGACAAAAATTAACACATGAGAATCATTCAGACATTGACGTAGGCGATTTATGCGAAGAAATTTTACACTGTCAACCATTTATTTCTAATTTTAAAAATGATATATATCAGATTATTCAGTATATTTATTCAAACGACTTAATCACAGTTTATCCAAACTTTACAATTGCTCTTTGGATTCTTTTGTCATTACCGGTATCTGTAGCATCTTCGGAACTGTCCTTTTCTAAACTTAAAATTATTAAAATCTACTTGAGCTTCACAATGGTATAAGACAGACTTTCAAATCTTGCCATTATATCAAGAGAGTCAGATATTTTGGATCAACTTGATATACATAATATTATTCGAGAATTTTCATTAATGAAAACTAGAAAAGTTCAATTCACTAAGTGATATTTCTTTCTGTTTAAATATTTATTTAACTATTTCTTTACCTAATAATGTTTAATATGTTCATATTTTATATACTTGTAAGTTACTATTATTTATTTATTTTATTATTTATTTACTTTTTTTTCCAAATTATGTTTTTTTGTTTTGTACCCTTCTTGTATTTTATTGTTTTTTATACATTTTTTTTTTGCAATTTCTGCTTTTTGTTCAGTAAACTTATAATTAATATATTTCGTATTTCATTTTTACTCAGTGGTACATTTTTATAAAGTGATTTTTTATTGGGGGAAGGGGTATAGGGGCGCCAACTAAAGTTTTGCACACAGGCGCCGGACACTACTGGCGCGCCCCTGAGTAAAGGACCTTCTTTTAAGGCCTTCTTTCAGTCAATTTTGAGTTAATCGATTATCGGTTCAGGCGGATAGATGCTCGAGTTTTTATTCTAGCCACACACACACACACACACACACACACACACACACACACACACACACACACACACACACACACACACACACACACACACACACACACACACACACACACACACACACACACACACACACACACACACACACACACACACAAAATCTGTCGTACTCTATTTCAGAAAACAATACTGTGAATGAGATTAGATTTAGGAAAAAGATAGCGACAGTTGTCACATTTCTCTCACTGAAATCTTCAAAAATCATTGATAGCTATAGGTACAGACATGCTGCATACACGTTGCTAAATGTTAATTATGGCTGAAAGAGTTCCATCGACTTCCTTTGGGAAATAAAAGGCGCTATATATATAAAGGGGAAGTTCCTTTATTTCTGTGCTTTTGAACATTAGCCAGAAAAAATGTTCACTATCACTATGTATAAAGAAAATTATTTAAAAATAAAATTACAACACTTACCACCCATCTCATCTGGGTGAGGTCGGCTGCCTTTGGCCGGAAACACTATGCAGTCCTTAATATGACGAAGTCCTGGGACATCAACAGCTTCAAGTCTTCGCACATCTCCAGGATGAATGATGGGATTTCTTGTTACTAGCACAGGACCTATAAAAACAATTGTTTTTAGTACAAGTATCTTTTACGGGCAATGAATAGCAATGCACAAAGAGCAATGTTGTTAAGATATTTCTGTATATGCCACGTGTGGCATATTTGTATATATGGTCTGCTAATTTATTTTCATTATTCTAACGTGATTGAAAAAAAACATTCGTCTGACGGCATTTACTAAACATGAACGAATTATATGTATATTTTTCCGAATAATAGTTTTTTTATATTATTATTATTATAATAGATTGTGGAAACTTCTATAGGAAAATAAATGACCTATAGTGCGCTAACTATTTGCGAGAAAAAAAAAATATTTATTTATTATTTTATTTATTTATTTTTTGCTGTTATGAGACGATTGATAGAAAAATCTGGTTATCTGTGATATTTTTAAATCCTATACATCTGAGTACAAATCCCAAGAGTAATCTGTCTAAATGCTCCTTAGTAATGGTCAATCAAAATGCATATAGAGAACGCTAAGTGTTCCACAACACATGCCTAACGTATGCATATACATACGTTTCTTCAAGAGAATATTTAATCACTATCACTACGAATCTTAAGGTCGTCTGCAATTCTGGAAATCAACAGGCAGGCAGAATAAGCTCTTAATTATCTTGCGCAAAATCATGAGGAAAAATGATAGTGCTGATAATCTCTTCCCTGAAAGCCTGGATTCACTGACAGCATCGAGCTTGCTGTTAATGATGGTTGAACGAGGAGGTGAGGCTGACTCACCTCCTCGTTCTATGCTAATGAGACTTAAATTATTCAGTCTATCCTGTGTCATTGTACTGCGGAGATGATTTTTTTATAATTTTCAGCTTTGAAAAGGATCTTTCGCCAGTTGCAACAGTCAGAAGTATTGTTAAATAAATTCTGTTAATATAGTTATTAATATTATATTACTTAAATTTTACGATGTAGGATATACCAAGAAATGAATATTATTACTATTAATGATTACGCTGCATTGCAGCCACATAAAATAAATATTTGATATTTGTTTCTTGCCGCCCTATGAATGTTGCTGCCCGGGTGCGGTGCACCCTTTGCACCCTCGGGTTGGCGCGGCCCTGGTGAGGCTGCTCATTGATTTTCAAAAAGTTATTTAGGGGTCGTGGAGTTCCGCATACTTCATTAGGAATAGAAGGCGTTAGAGGAAAGATTTATGTGTATTTTATTTTGATTATGAGTGAATATTTTAAGTAGAACTTTTCAGTGCATATATATGTATTACTAATTTATTTATTAGTCATATTACTAATTCATCACTGTTTAATTTATATTACAGATATGTTTCCAATTGATTTTATTTTCACCATTAATGAAACTTGAATAATTGGCTATCAATGTGAATATTTCGTGCATTTTCCTATTTCTCTGCAGTCAAACTTATTTTCTCGAAATAAGTTTGGCAATAAGGAAATAGAAAAGCTGCAAAAAAATAAAAAAAATAATGTTCTGCCAAACTATAAAATAACTACCTTCTAATAGATGAACTGGAGATTCTACTTGACCAATTTCTTCGGAATACTGGACAAATACTTGGCCATATTCAAGGGTGTTTGTTTCATCCACCAAGCCGAGCATGTTCCTTCCATAGTCAGGGGATATCGGGATGTTTGTTTTCGATCTTAGAGATCCTAAATGAAAATAAGTATATTCATACGATAGCAAAAGTAATATTAGCATTATTTGACAGCAGTACAGGAGAAGCATTTAAAAAAAAAATCTTAAATGATGCAATATTAGTGTGTGTCCCTAACTAGAGTAGGAATCAAATGAATGTGTGTAATCTTATCAAACATAGGATTCGTAGGAAGAGGATAATGTGAACGGAATGCATAATGATTAAAGAAAGTGCATAATGATGATGTCCATTATGAAAATTATGAGGATCTGTAAGCTAAAGATAACCTCAAAGAATTCTGTCGTTATGCTGCAAGTGAAAGAAAGAATGTATATGAAAGAATACCTCTGCTTTTCAACGAACAACATGAGTTTACTAAGGGAAGGTCATGTTTTAGAAACTTGCTCACATTCTATAATATAATAATGTTACCTTTGTAACATTATTATAGAATGGACACACTATGATACTTTTGGATTTTACTAAGGCTTTTGACAGAATATAGGATGGATGACTGACATATATCAAAAAGTCGTATAGGGGCAATGTGAGTCTGCAATAAAGTAACCACTGGTATACCACAAAGATCAGTCCTTGGTCCAGTATTATTCAATCTGTACATTAATGACATTGAGAAGAATTGACAGGCAACATATAACTTGATGATGATGCAAAGATAGATAGGGTAATCAGGAATGTGGCCGATATGCAGTACTTGCAGAATTATTTGAATAGACTGAAGTTGTGGGTATGGGAAAATGGATGTCATTTCACTGTCAGTAAATGTCAAGTCATACACTTCGGTCAGATTAGCTAGGGATCTTGGTGTGTTAGTAGATAGCAAGTTGAAATTCAGGGAATATGTAGCAAAGATTGCAAATACAACTCAAAAGATTATTTCAATGCTGAAATAAATTGACATGTAAAGATAAGGATGTCATTTTGCCTCTTTACAAGGCCTTGATAAGACCTCACTTGGACTAGTGTGTTCAGGTCTGGTCTCCTGGTTTCCATTGTGATTTTCATACAGTGGATCGAGTCCAAAGGAGAGTATTTAAAATGATATCAGGATTGTGGAATTCTGATTATGTAGACAGATTGATAACTTGTGCACTGCGGATACTAGCAAACAAGCAAAAGAGGGGGTGATATGATTGAACCTTACAAACTTCTGAAAGGTCATACAGGATTTCAGTTGATGGAATTTTTCATTTTATAGAGGGGTGAGAAAAGGACGAGAGGGCATCCTTGGAAGCTGAGAATGAATGCCGCCAAGACGAAGATGAGATCTAGATTTTTCTCATAGAGTGGTGTGTGATTGGAATGGATTGCCATTTCATACTACCTGTGCAAGCAATGTGAATGAATTCAAGAACAAGTATGACAGCTCGTAGCTGTAGTATGTAGCCATTCTCGATGAGGCCCTGACTCTCTATAGGTCTCTAATAATAATAATAATAATAATAATAATAATCTCCCCCCGAAGGAACATGGGCTTGTGTTGGCGGTGGGGCTTGTGTGCTTCAGTGATGTTTAGAGCTATTCTGGCGGTTGCATAGCTGCCAGCAGGGCCACCCTTGTCAGACAAGTCTCAACTGAGGAGCCAGACTAACAATGTTCCATCCCCCATCTTAATGGTGAAAAGGAAGAAGAGATCCATACCGGATCAGTCGACGCCCTGGTCATCAAGGACTGCGTCAGATGTTGGGGATCCTGGGCATCAGGCGAAAAGTGGGCTACAGGACCCAGCTCTCTTTGCTGGACAATCAGGACAGGAAGCTGAAAAGCGACTGGAGGAAACCAAACATAAAAAATGTAGAAACTGTAGAAGAAAACAGAGAAATTATGAAATGTTTTTATAGATCAACACCAGAAAAACAAGGTTTCAGAAAGCGTACTACGCATTTAATTTGGAAACAAAAATTCCCAGAATCTGTAATAACAGAACAAAGCCTTATGGATAAATTGAATTTGATTTTCCGTAACAAAATATTTACTGAACTTGAGCTGCAAGAGTTGCATAATAAACCAACAACTCCAGTAACAGCAAACCATCAGGAGGTAGCTATATCAAACTTTGGAATTCAACTCAGTAAACATCAAGCTGACGACATACCTCAGAATGTTTTGACGGAAGGGCAGTGTAAAATGAAGTCAGGGATATTGGAACATATGAACTCCATAAATGGCCGTATAAGACTACCACCATTAAAAGCTTTACAATAATCTAAGCCAGGGGTCGGCAACCTTTTGAGACTCGTGGGCCACATTCAACTTTTGATTTTAAGAATCGGGCCACAAGCGTTTAATTAATAGAAAATAGTGAGTGAAAAAAAAAACTTAAGTTAATAATTTTTATTATATCAATCTTAAAACACAGAATTATTTCAAGTACGAGATATGAAACCATGAAAATGAAACTCAATGAAAAATTATTATCATTTAAAAACAAAGTAATATAGTTTATACATCACAATATGTATAATGTGATGTATAAACTCTCTGCTTAATGTGATTTTTTGATTGTTTTCCATTAGCCAAATTATCTAGATCCACTTGATAACCTAAGGTGAAAATTCGAATCGAAGCATGTAAATGTTCATGCTTCGATTTCGAGTTTAATGTCAGTCGAGAAAAATAAAATTGTCACATCGATAAAAATTTTGGATATTTTCTAACGAAAATGCTTTCTTTAATGTTTCATTGTGTTGTAATTCCAAAACTTTCGTCTATAGTCGGTTTGGTAAGTCATCAATGTCGACATTAAAAGGGTGCAAAAATAATCACATTTCGATGCTATTTTTATGAAGATCCACAAATCTTATTGAAAATTCTGTTTGTAAATATTCAATAATGCCAACAAAAATTCCCCTTTGTGTTTGCCATCCAATTGTAGATGCAGATTTGCAACATATATAATGATGTAGATTTTCTTCCATCATATGTTTCTTCAACAGACATAGTTTGCCTTCAAAAGATTTTATGTCAGAAAACATTTCTGTTAGTAATTACCCTTTTCTCTGCAGAGTCAAATTAAGTTCATTATGGTAGTTGTAATGTCTACCATAAATGCAAGAGACATCATCCATTTTTTATCCGATAGTTGTGGGACAGTATTTTCATGTTCCGTCATGAAAATATTTATTTCTTCACTAAATTAAAAAACATCTATTTAGCACAGCACATATAGTTAAACATTCAACAGTTGAGTAGTAGATAACATCCTCTTGAATGTCCATAACGTCTTTTCTTGATGATAAAATTTTACGGGCCACATGCCATGTAAGTATGGTCAATCCTTTATGGGCCACCAAAAATGCATGTTTGGGCCGCCGGTTGCTGACCCCTGATCAAGCTAAAACAGCCCCTCTTAGACGCAAATGCTGTAATTAAAACCATCACAACCAACAGTATAAAGGAAACAAATCAGCTCCTATACAGCACAGCCTATATCATTTCAATGAAACTTGGTTGCAAACCGAAAGAGCAAAAGCCGAGGTTGAAACAGTCTTCACCAAGGAAAATCCTGTTAGAAGGTCAGAAGGTTAAAACGAAAGGTCAAAAAACTTCGAGCTGATCTAAGCATCTTAAAGAGTTTTAAAGAAGGAAAGCTGAAAAATAATAACATCAAAAACAAACTGATTAACACATATAATTTGGCCAACAAAACAATTGCTGAAGTTACCGAGAGCTAAAACAAAGAATTACAGCTACTGCACAGAAAATTAAACGATATGAAACAAGAACAAATCAATATGTACAAAATATGCAATTTCGACAGAACCAACGTCAGTTCTTTCAGTCTCTCCAGAGAAATACAAATGCAGACCATCATTCACCAGGAAAAGAAGAAACACTCAAGTTTTGGAAGTCAATCTGGGATATTCCTATTGAACACAATAAAGATGCTTCATGGATTAAGGAAATAGAATCAGAAATGAAACAAAAACAAATGCAAAATGCCATTAGCACTAAAGAAATGGTCAGTGCTCAAGCTAGAAAATTAAAAAAAAATTGAGTGCACCTGGCAAAGACAAACTACATGGATTTTGGTTAAAACATCTAACCAGTTTACATGATTAAATGGCAGAAAAATGTAATTATTTGTTGCAGTCAGGCTCGGTGGAAAACTGGATGATATCTGGGCACACTTTTCTCTTCATGAAAGATAAGGATACGGATGCAGACCCAAGTAACTATCGTCCAATAACATGCCTACCAACTATGCTTAAGCAGTTCACTGCAATCATAGCAAATTCCATATACCACTACTTATCAGATAATCAGATTTATCCGATTGAACAAGAAGGCAATTTTCGAAAATCTAGAGGAACAAAAAGACCAGATCCTCATTAATAAAATGATTCTCAGAAACTCAGAAAGAAGAAAAACTAACTTAAACATGGCATGGATAGACTACAAGAAAGCATTCGATTCTCTCCCACACTTCTGGATCCTAAAATCACTAAAAATATTTGGAATTAGCGAACACATATATTCGTTTCTGGCTGCTGCTATGAAATCATGGAAAACAACATTAATAGTGATTAATGAACGATTTGGAGATATCAGCATTAAACGTGGAATTTTCCAAGGTGATTCCTTGTCACCATTGCTCTTCAACATTTCTTTGATAGCTTTGTCTATGATTCTGAAGAAAACAAAACTTGGATATGAAATTCCTAAATGTACGTAATATTAAAATTTCCCATCTGTTGTATATGGATGACTTGAAGTTATATGGAAAATCGGCCAGCAAATATATTCTTTATTGAACACAGTTCGTATTTCAGTCAGGACATCAAAGTGGAATTTGGTTTAGATAAATGCGCAATTTTATCTATTAAACGAGGAAAAATTAATGACACAAGCAGTTTTAATTTTGGTCAAGAGATATACATAAAAGAAATTTCAGCTGACGAACACTATAAATACCTAGGAATATTAGCAGCCAATGATATTCTTCACTCGAAAGTTAAACAACAGGCAGCATCAGAATACATTAAAAGAGTTAGAAATATTCTGAAAACAAAACTAAATGGATTAAACACAATTAAAGCAATGAATTCTTGGGATATACCAGTGATCCGATACACAGCTGGCATAATAGATTGGACAAAAGAAGACCTGGAGAAACTGGACCGCAAAACTAGAAAACTAATGACTATGCATCATGCATTTACATCCACGAAGTGATGTTGACCGGTTGTACTTGCCGAGGAGAATAGGTGGACGGGGTCTGCTGCAAGTGAGATAGGCTGTGGAAGAAGAAGAAGAAATTACATCGACAATAACTCTGAGCCAATGCTTCAAGCAATTACACAAGAGGGCCTTCTAAAAGCAACAGGAAACAAATCCGATTACAAAAAGGAACAACAAAATAACCGATATGTGAGCTGGAAAAATAAACCCTTGCATGGCCAATTTCTTCGAGATACTGAGGACAAAATTGACGTGAACAAGACATGGCAATGGCTACAACACGGATACATTAAAAAAGAAACAGAAGGATTTATTCTAGCAGCCCAAGAACAGGCATTACAAACTAATAATAATAATAATAATAATAATAATAATAATAATAATAATGCAATCAAAGCAAAAATTCTGAACATCGATACTAACAGCAAATGCAGATTATGCGATCAGAAAGATGAGACTGTAGAACATCTAATCAGTGCCTAAAGCAAGATAGCTCAAACTGATTATAAATACCGCCATGATTAAGTGGCCAAAATAGTCCATTGGCATGTATGCAAAAAATATGGCTTTCCTACTTCAGATAACTGGTGGCAGCATAAATTGAGACAGTATTGGAAAACGAAACAGCAAAAATTCTCTGGGACTTTAGAATACAAACTGATCTGCATTTGGAACACAATAGACCTGACATCACAATTATTGAACATCGACAAGTTTGGATTATTGATATCGCAGTACCCAGTGATAACAACATTAACAACAAAGAACTGAAAAAGATTACTAATTATCGAGATCTGGCAATCGAAGTTGGTCGACTGTGGCTTAAACACACCAAAGTCATTCCAATAGTTATCGGTGCACTTGGTGCAACTTCAAAGAAGCTATCCATCTATTTACAGCAATTAAAAATCAATGAAGTGACCCTATATGACCTACAAAAAACAGCATTACTTGGAAGAGTCCATATTTTACGACGCTACCTGACGGCCTATTTTTAGAATCTTGGGTAGAATCTGAATTGTTCTGTACCAGTCAAATTTTTATTTATATATCTTGTTTTGACTGTGTATCAATTATATGAATAAAATAATAATAATAATAATAATAATAATAATAATAATAATAATAATAATAATAATAATAATATCAACAAGTTTAATAAAAGCACTTTTTTAATCTAGTAGTGGAACTGAAGCCTAAGAAGAACAATGTTTTTCGTAAGCTTTAACTGAGTTATAAGTGAACATAATGAAATAAGGAAATAACTGAATGTTCATATAAATACGAATTACCTACAAAGATTCCATTTTTCTCTTGATTCATGGAGTTTGACACCACTTGTTGTGACATATTTTTTATATATTTTTTTCTGATGAGTCCATTTCATCTTAATAAGTAAGGCAGTAGATACGAATAGAAGTCTGCAAGTTATCCAATTGGATCATGCAATCTATAGACGCGAATATACAAAAAAAAAAAAAAAAAAAAAACTTGGAGTAAACTTATTATGTCCGCACACAAATTCCAGGTTCCATGGGGGTCAGAAACAAAGGGTAAACTACGGTATTTTAACGAAAGAGACAAGGTAGGAGAGGTTACTGTGTGTGTGTGTGTGTGTGTGTGTGTGTGTGTGTGTGTGTGTGTGTGTGTGTGTGTGTGTGTGTGTGTGTGTGTGTGTGTGTGTGTGTGTGTGTGTGTGTGTGTGTGTGTGTGTGTGTGTGTGTGTGTGTGTGTGTGTGTGTGTGTGAAGCAATGATTGCAACATTAGTAACAATCTCCCACATAGCAGTAAGTTTTAAACTATTTGTATGAAGTGAATTCAAACAAGAGCAAATATGTAGTGAAGTGTTGTTATAGACTTTGCTGGATCAGTTGCTTGCGACGATGAAATTCATCGCAAAATCAATTTAATGGTGTTAACGAATAATCATCATGGGTGACTTTAATTATCCAAAAATTAATTGCACAGCGGTGAAATCTCATGAAAACAATGAAGCAAATTTAGCGAGACAACTTCCTCAAGCTTAAAGTAACAGAAGGAACTCAAGCTCAAAGTGTGTTAGACCTGATCTTAGGACTAGAGGAGATTTCTGCAATAGATATGACTGTTCTGATTTTCAGTTTGAGTCAGTCCTGTACTGACCTGGAAAATAGCAATTATATGGATGTTCCAATCAGGAAAGTTACATGCTGTGTTACAAAGCAGGAAGTTATGACCAACTGAGGTCAATACTAGATCGGTCCCATGGTATCACTTGACATGGAAAGTATTTAGAAATATTTAAATGATGCGATATCGGAATGTGTCCCGGGGTTTGAAGAATAAATGGGGTGGGAGTGATATGGATGTGCAGTCTTATCAAAGAAGAGATTCTTAAGAAAAAGATGACGTGGAAGAAATGCCATCTGCATAAGGATGATGTCAGTTATAAAAATCATAAGGGGCAGGCCAGAAGAGTAACAAGAGTCGTAGAGAAAACTAAGTCTGAGTATGAAAAGAAACTGTCTCTGCAAGCTAAAGAACCTAAACGGATTCTATCATTATGTAAGTAAAGAAATGAAAATTTTAGCACTGATAATCCTTTATAGACATAGTTTTACTTTTTGTTTATAGATGGCGCAATTTTAATATTGGTTTACAGTATTAGCAATGTGTTTGTTAAATATTATCAAAGCAGACGGAAATGTAGTTGCAAAAAACGTGACTCATAGTTCCTGTTTTTACTGATTATTTATCGTGAACTTGACATAATTTGTTTACACATTTACATTTTTATTATCTGGGTCATGGAGGGGCATTTTCATTAAAAAATAGAAACACAAATTATGAAATTTTTATAATGATATATATATATAAAACATGAAACAGCTTTTCTGAGAGCGTATGTTTTCAGAAATGCATTAATTAGCATTTTATATATAAATAGGTGCGAGAGTTTTTATGCTTTAGAAAGTCAAAAATACCTGATTTTATTAAGTACATTTTTACAAAAAAAAAAAAAATGCAATTAAAAACTAATTAAAACTAAATAATTAAAACTAACCTCCTAAGTTCCTGTATACAGACAGCAGAAGAGATCTGAAAAACGGTTCTTCTGTCAGAATCATTCCTGCTGCATGCAGTTGTCGAAATGGAATACCCAGAGAAATCCAACGAGTTAACAACTTAACAGCGTTACGTTCGAATATTAGAGAGTCGGTCAGTTCCGTTAGTGTTTTTTCTTGAAGCGAAATAAACACCTGCGGTGGGACGCCCATTTGCTCTAAGATACAGATTAGAGGTCTGTTCAGGAACAGGGCTCCTGTAAGAAAGAGGGGAAAATTCGTTATTTTGTTACATCACTCAATACAATAGACTACACTGATGCTTTTTATTGTGACAAAATAATTCTGTATTACATAAATCCAAGAAAAATATTACAGCAGAATTAAAATGATGAATATAAAAGTAATATATTTATAATATTTATCTGCATTTCAGCTTATAAAATAACTTGGAAAGTATTCGTCATGTATTTCCAAACGATACTAACAGAGCGCCCTCTGAGTCCTTTGATTTCTGTCTTTAGGCGTGAAAAAAAAAAAACATTAAAAAAATACAATAGTATTATTATTGAGCTATTATGAGATTATAGTTTTTTCAAATGAAGGAATATAGCCAGAAAACATGAATCGAAAGATATTCATGTTTGTTCATCATAAGGTTTCTGCTCTAAGATGACCATACCAAAAACAGTTCTTTTTTTTTTTTTATCTTGATGTATAAACGGGGATGTGTTTTAATTGTTTAAAAGAATGCCGAAGCAGCTAGATCCATACGAAAACCAATTCATTATTTAAGTTTGCATTCGAGTGGGGGGGGGGAGGGGAGTTGTACTCAGATCGGCTTGTCTGTTTTTCTTGAAAGAAATTTAAATTTTGAGAGAAAAACTTTGCATATTCGTTTGGTACTACCTAATTGAACTCCGTTCGAAGAAGGTTTTCTATGACTTCAGCTTAATGGGCTTCGTCAAGGAAGCGAAGATACTCGCTTTCTTGTGGACATTCGAACTTCGTTTCCTGAAAACAACAAATGCAATGTACTAAGGATAGTGTATCCAGATATGGGGTTTAGAATCGCGACCTATCAATCAGCCTTATCTCGTAATTTGTCAATAGTAGTAAAAGCAATTTAGTCCTGTTACATAAATAAGAACACTCGAGCGAGATTGGCCAACGGACTGGAATTTTTATACTAATACGCGCTGATAAAAAATAATAATAATAAATAAATAAAAATAATAACTCTTTGTGTGTGTGTGCGTGTGTGTTAAACTGGTTCACCAGATTAGGAATACGTTTCTGCTTGTCCAAACATGGAGTTAAATTCGGAACTTAATTTTCATATGAAAGACTTTTGATCTGAATTAGATTTACAAATCAAAAGAATCTTTGTTCTTTAAGCAACCAAAACAAGTTTTCTACTGCACGTCTAAAATATAAATCAAAACTGAATTCCAATTCTTCATTGATCATATTGATTTCATTCGAATTCATAATAAGATAAAATTTTACCTTATAAAATTTTACTTTTTGTGTGTGTGTGGGGGGGGGGGATATTTAGCTTGCCTAATTTTTTTCATTAGTTTAATCATGGATAAAGGACAGCTGAATACAACAGTACAGAAAGATATTTCATGAAATTCGAAAATAGAAAGAAATCGCAAAAAAATAATGGGTTAAGGAAAGTTCTCAGATATTTCATGTAAAAAAATAACGTAAAGCAGAGTACTCACTTGGTGCGCTAATCTTCACAATTTCCAGTTCCGGAGTACTTTTTGGAGTAAATTTTTTCATGCTTGGACGGAAAGTTAGTTTATGTGTCTCATCTGGATACATTGCTAGCATTCCTTTGCATCCTCCATACCGTATTTGATAAGCAGTAGGACGGTATACTTCCTTTCCTTCATCCAGCATTACTGGACGACGTTTTTTCATTGCTACCCAGATCTAAAATTTGAAAAGTAATCTTTTATAAAGCTTGATTGCATTTCTTCATATTTGATTAATGTAAGCGCCATTGTAATTAATTGTGTACTGAGTTGATAACACATGCCTAAAAATCAAATTTTGTTTGAAATTATTTTTAAAATAGCATCTTTTTTTTTTTTCAAAGGACACTCACTTAAAAAGTTTTCACAAACCAGAAAAATATATGAGAGGTGTTTCTTTATTTTCTCGAATTTATATATTTTAATCTAATGAGTAAATATAAATCCATGAATAAAATTAATTAAAAATAGAAGAAAATTAAAAATGTTTTTATAAATAAATGTTGATTTAGAATCTCTAATATTTTTTGAAGAAAATCTTGTTCTTTAATGGACTGTTATATTTTCTTTTTCTTATGTGATAACCCATTAATATTTTAATGAATTAATTAATTTAAAAGTAAAATTCTCTTTCAGTCAATCGAAAGTAATCATGAGGAGAGAGATTGATGTGACATCACGTCAATCTGTCCTCATGTTCACCTTCGAATTATCACTTAAAGCTTTTTCATCTCTGTCCTTGTGAAATCTGCGCTATTGCAACTTCTTCTTCTTCTTCTTCTGCAGCTTCTCCCACTTAAGTGGGGTCACTGTTTCTTATGAGTCTCCTCCACACCTTCCTGTCCTGGGCTGTCACCACATCCAAGTTCTTCATCTTCAAGTCCTCTTCTACCAGCTCCCTCCATCTCTTCTTTGGCCGCCCACGCTTCCGCCTTCCTTGCACATCCATCTGCATGACCCTTCTTCCCACATATTCGTCCTATCTCCTCATCACATGACCAAACCATCTCAACCTTGCATCCTGTATTTTCGCTCCTAAGTTCGTAACTTTCACTGTTCCCCTGACATAGTCATTTCTCAGATGATCCTTTCTGGTCACACCGCACATCCACCTAAGCATTCTCATCTCTGCTACCTCCATCCTGCTAATGTTATTTTTCCTCAGGGCCACAGTTTCTATAGCATATGTCATAGCTGGCCTCACTACTGTCCTATAAATTTTGCCTTTCAGATTGATCGGCACCCTCTTATCACATAACACTCCAGCCATCTCCCTCCAGTTCCTCCAACCTGCTTGTATCCTGCATCCCACTTCCTTCTCACCTCCTCCATCTTCTTCCACTGTCGAACCTAAGTATCTAAAGTCTCTCACCTTCCTGATGACATTTCCTTCCAGCTCCAGGTCTGACTCCTGGCCACCGCCCACTGCGCAACACATATACTCTGTCTTACTTCTGCTCAGTCTCATACCTCTCTCTTCCAGTACTTTTCTCCATCTTTCCAGTTTAGTTTCCGCTTCTTCTCTTGAATCTACACACAGCAAGATGTCATCTGCATACAACATTGTCCAAGGTGCATCTTCTCTCACCTCCTCTGTTACCACCTCCATCACAATATTAAACAGAAACGGACTTAATGCTGACCCTTGATGCAAGCCAACTGTTACTTGAAAACTTTCTGTCTGTCCCAAACAGGTCCGAACACTTGTCTTCACATTTCTGTACATTTCCCGCACCAACCTGACATATTTCTCTGGCACCTTCTTCTCCCTCAGACACCTCCAGACTTCTTGCCTTGGCACTCTATCGTATGCTTTCTCCAGATCAATAAATACCAGATGTAGCTCCCTTTGTTTCTCTCGATATTTTTCCATCATCTGTCGTAACCCAAAGATAGCATCTGTTGTTGATCTACCAGGCATGAAGCCAAATTGTTCCTTTGCAATCTCCACCTCCTCCCTCAATCTACCATCAAGAACCCTTTCTAGGATCTTCATTGTGTGGGACATCAACTTTATTCCTCTGTAATTTTTACAGTCTTGTGCATCCCCTTTACCCTTGTAGATGGGAACAAGAGTACTCTCCCTCCATTCCTCGGGTATATTTTCCTGTTGGCAAACTTTCATGAACAGGTCCCACAGCAGGTCAATTCCCTCTTCCCCCAGTGCCTTCCATGCCTCCACTGGAATTCTGTCGGGGCCCACCGCTTTTCCATTCCTCATCCTCTTCATGGCCTCCGTCACTTCCATTCTACTGATGTTCTGCACCATCCCCTCAGAAGGCTGCCCATCTCCTCTGTGAGTCCTTACATTTTCCTCATTCAGAAGTCCCTCAAAGTATATTTTCCATCTGTTTCTTATGTCCACATCCCTCCATAATACTCTTCCTTCAGCATCTCTGATCTGCCTCACATGTAAGATGTCCTTAGCTGCTTTATTTCTACATTTCGCTAGTTGGTAAATTTTTCTCTGACCTTCCTTTGTTTCTAATTGATCATACAGATCTTGATATGCCATGGCCTTCGCCTGTGCCACAACTCTCTTGGCTTCTTGCTTTCTCTCTTTGTACACCTCTCTGTCCTCTTCCACTCTTGACTCATCCCACTTCTGCTTTGCCTTCCTCTTAGCTGTCACTGCCACTTGTACATCATTATTCCACCACCAACCCTCCTTCTGCTCTCTAATCTTTCCAGATGTCTCACCAAGCACCTCGATTGCACAGCTCAGGATTACTTTTGAATTATGTTTCCACCAATGTTGTACACTTTCCAGTCCATCCGAAATCCTCTCTAACACTCTCTCCCTAAAACGATTCCTCACACTCTCTTCTTTTAAGCGAAACCACTTAATTGTCTTCATCCCATGGCAACCAGAAGTTCTTATCTTCGATCTTAATTTAAAGTCTGCGCACAGCAGTCGGTGTTGTTGTGCTACTTGATCTGTTGGAATTACCTTACAATTTGTCACAACCTTAAGATGTTTTCTTCTAGTCAAAATGTAGTCAATTTGTGAGCTGTTGTTACCACTTCTAAATGTTATCAAATGTTCTTCCCTCTTGAAGAAAAACGAGTTCACAATTGCCAGATCAAACGCTACTGCAAAGTCCACAACCCTCTCTCCTTCCTGGTTCATCATTCCCACTCCATGGCCACCATGCACCCTTTCACAGTCTCTATTCTGTCTTCCTATGTGCCCGTTCAAGTCTCCTCCGACAATCACCATCTCATTTTCTTCCAATTCCCTCATTTCTTCATCTAACACGTTCCAGAACTCATCTTTTTCCTCTGCTGTACAACCAACTTGCGGGGCATATGCACATAATACGACCACCCGCTCTTCTCCAAGACCCAATTTCATTCGCATGATCCTGTCGTTCCTTCTACCCACTTCCAGTACTTCACCCTTCATTCTGCCACACACCACAATTCCTACACCATTTCTTCCCTCGTTATTCGCTCCAGAGTAGAACAATTTAAATCCATCTCCCAGTTCCTTTGCCTTTCCCCCTTTCCACCTTGTCTCCTGCACACATAAAATGTCCAACTTCCTCTTCCTCATCATGTCTGCCACCTCTCTTCCCCTTCCAGTCATGCTTCCAACATTCAGTGTTCCCACTCGCAACATCCTCTCCACCTGCTGGGCTCGCTTCTTTAACCGCACCCGCCCTTGATGCGGTAGCCCTCGTCCGCTTCTCACAGCTGTAGGGCGATGTGGCTGCGCGTCGCTTAAGGGGTACGCCCTAGCCCTTATATCATTTTCTCTTCGACTCATAATCATAGTTTGAGTTGGCACTGAAGTCTGCGCTATTGCAACAAACAGTTTATTCTTCGCAGCAGAATTTCAGTATCACAGTGCAAACTTTGATATAGTTATAAATCATGAATTATTTTCTTCTCTGATTAGCAGTTATTATTTAATCATGGAATTGTTGTTTAGAAACTGCCGAAGCAACTAAGGAAATATTTTATGTTTCGATTAGCAGCAATTGGTGTTGTGCGAGTGTGGGTGGGTGGCGTGGAAAGATCATTATTTTAAAATTAATTAAAACAGCTTTCTTCATGCGGTAGTCTCATATTCTATCCTTTCAAATGGATTACTAATCGAAGATATAAGAAGGATATAGTTTTGTAACAAGTAGTTACAAAAAAAGTTTAAATCTCTATGTAAATAGAAAGACAAAATTTTCGTAAGGAAATAAATGCACAAAGCTTACGTACAGGTGTTACTTTGAGTAATCTCCTTCAATGCAAGATTTTCCAAAATTGGGCAACAACTCCAGTAATCTTTCCATTATTCAACGTATTTATAGCAGTCCTATAGATGGCGACGTTATATAGTTGTATATTTACATGTCTTGAAACTAAGATGAAAAGCCAAACGGCTACTTTTTTTCTGGCGAAGTTGATAAATTAAGGGGATAAAAGCTGACTGGCTGAAAAAACATTGACTGGCTGAAAAACAATAAGGGATTTTTATCCCCTTAATTTATGTCTTGAAACTACTTTCTCTTGAAGGGGGGGGGGTGTTATTCATTGGTGAAAGACAAAAGGGTAAAATTTGAGGGATAAAATCTGGTGAATATGGCTTAAGGGACAGACACTGGATACAGTGCTCAGCTTAAAATTCCTAAAACTCAGGTGGCACGAGGCATCGTGCAGAAAACAACTACCGCAAGACCATTTGTTCTGAGACCAGACTGTTTCCAGTGGAATGTGTCGCGAAAGAAGTTTGGAGAATGGGTCTGTTTGCAGTCTGATTCATGGTATCGTCGTAGAATAAATTACTGATGCACCAGCCTCCCTCATCTCGTCAAAGAAACAACTATTTGACTTCACTCAGACAACTCTTTGTAACATTTCACTGCTTCCATGAGATCCTTACCAAGTTTGCTAGAGAACTTGATGAGTGCACATACAGCTTCATGAATAATCAGACAGCTTTAGATCAGTTTATTGAACTAAAACTGTTTATCGAAAAAAAAAAAAAAAAAAAAAGAAGAAGAAGAAGACGACTATCGAATTTCTGTCTTCTTTTCCAGTAGGTGGCGTCAGATGTCGCCAAGTATTCTACATGGTTATTCTTCGATTACCAACTTCCTCTACAAAAAAAAAAAATCCTATCCAAAACATCTTTAATGATACTCATTTATCAGCAAATATGAGTGAAAAATTATTAAATTATTAATTATTAAATCAATTTAGTATAGTAATCATATATGGTCGGGCAAATTTACGGTTTAATTTTAACTCATCGAAGAAACACAACAAAAGGCAATAACTTACCGCGTGTGCCATTTCTTCAGACATTTTCCCTACCCCATCGGAAAATGTATAAGTTTTTGTTAGTGAGATTCTCTCCTCTATGTCTGAAACCTCTGTGACATTATTCTCAGGTAGTGATACTTGAACGGCTTCATCTGAAGTGGAGAAACACTGACCAATGCGAGCCATGTATTTAGCAATGTTTTTAATATTACTAAAGTCTCCCATCCAGTTCCTAATGAAGCGTGCGTCATGGTGATTGAGATCACGAGCATACATCCACATGCCATGATCTCTTAGTCCGCTATTGGAAGCGCCTAGAAACTCGTAATGCCGATTACCGATACGTACTCCATTCTTCAAAAAATTGCCAACTACATCTATTAAGAATTCTTCTAGATTTTTATGAAAATGGGCTCCACGATTCAACATTTCCAGATTATCGTCACGAAATGCTATGCTCAAAATATATTCAGATCCGAAATTTCTTATGATTCGATTATCGAAATGGGGTTCTTCAGGAAGAAATAGATGTCTTGTGGGAGTTATAATTAACCTTCGGACAAAACACATCCCAGAGTGATTCTGATGATTGTTTTGGTCTTTGTTGAATAGCTTCGGTAATGCCCTTTGAAATAAAATAACATTTCCACAGTCCAAAGCTACAAACACATCAGACAATGCCTTGTAGAGAGCATCTGCATCCGTTTTTGCATAGTCGTTTAATAACTTCTTTACATCCTCCCACTCCATATTGCTAAGATAAATTTGATTTTGTATTTCAAAACTGCGACACAAAAGACCAGTCCATGCATAATGACAGGAAAATAGTTTATTATCGGTATTGTCTTTTGCAAGTTCAAAGGGATCTGAAAGATCTGTAATATTTTCTGGAGCTTTGACAGTTTTCATTGGGGAATAATAAAAAGTTGTTCCACCAATGCACCTTTCCCGAAGTCGATTGATGATATAATCCGAGGTGCGTACGCTAGGAATGACCAACTTCAGTGTTGTACACCGTGCTAGAATGGTATTAGAGCAAGATGTCGAAACGCATTTACATCCCAGTTCATTCGTTCTTTCCCATCGACATTTTCTTCTGATAAGTTCTTTCAAAAAATCGCCAATTAAAGGACGTTGCTCTAAAGTACTTAGATAAGTTTTTAATGATTTATCTTTGGCTAATCTTAGATATAGCATTGGAGGCCTATCAAGGCATACATACATCTCCGAAGACTTGCCTTCTGTTCCATTGTTGATGAGTATTCGTCGAATGGAGGAATATTCAACATTAAATCTATGACATGGAAAAGTTGATTTTTTGTGAGGACAAGGATCTTTATGTTCAGTATAGATGTAAGCAACCATTTGCCTCACATCATGAAGAAAATCGCATAATAACGCTGTGTGCAGATTTTGACAATCTGTAATGTTGTTGTTAACCAATCCTTGAGAGGAGTTTTCTACACTCTCGGTTTCAATCATTTCTAAACTGGACTGCTGTGGTAAAGTTACTTCAGAAGATGAACTTGATAGTTTAGTTATCTCTTTATCGGCATCATATAATAACGCTGTTTTTAGATTTTGATAATCTGTAATGTTTTCTTTAGCAGATCCTTGAAAGGCGTTTTCTACACTCTCGGTTTTGACAATTTCTAAACTGGACTGCTGTGATAAAGTAATTTCAGAAGATGAAGTTGATACTTGGGTTATCTCTTTATCGCCATCAGTTTCCGAAAGAGAAGTAATTTTTGTTTCTTCAGTGTCTGTAGTAATCATGGAATCTGCGCTTGAATCATCAGCACCTCCTGAACTCACGCGAATATTTTCCAGATCTTTCTCATTCTCGGCATCTGTAGTGGAAATAAATGTATTTACAAATCGATGGTGCTCTACAAATTGGTTTGATCCGTATAAAGTCCCGAAAGAAAACTCCATGCATTTGACATTTCTGTGAAATTGATTTTTCTCGCTATCCGGGATCAGTGATTTTTCAAATGGACAAATCCACTGTAAACATTTTGGATCGTTCTCATTTCTCTTACACCACACTATTGTAATGTACTGATATAGATCTGTTTCTTCAGTATTGTTTTCTTCGACAATTAGAGAAACATCCGCTTCCTTTATATTTTCTTCATAATTGACCGTAAAGGGTTTTCTTCGTTCATTAGTTACCGATACCTTAAGCTGCAATCCAGGAATGTTTTCAAAGAATTCCTTGAATAATAATAGATTGTTTGTTTCATCAGGATCACTTTCATCTTCTATCCAGGACACTTTAAACTTCAACACTATATCATCAGCTAAAACCATTTTGTCGAAATCCTGAAAGAAAATTAACTTAATATAGGACAGTTACATTAAACTAATAGCAATTAAAACTAGAAAAGTTTAAAATATAAGCAAAATCATGAAATATTAAAAGGAAAATGTTAAATAGAAAATTTATTATAACATGGAAAATAATTCTTTGATGCAATTTTAATGCTTAGGAAGAAACTCGACAATAAGCTACTTATATATGATTTAACATTCCCTAACATTCCCATTCGAAAAGGAAATTTTTAGAAATTCTTTCTAATTCAAAGGAAAATTAGCAGCTCTTGGAACCATAATAAATTCCACTTTATGCTTGTTTAGAATTACTGCCTATAAATTATGTTAAAAACTGTTTCTATCTCTGTGCATATAGCGCTTTTCGGAAGAATGCTCATTATAAGTTAGAACAGTTATTTATTAGCTACTGGCCTTGGTTTAGAATATACAAAGGATTCTAAAAAATCTAGAATAGATTTTCTTTCTTTTCATTGTCAAGATTTAGGATTCTATACCTTTAAAATCATAGCTAACTTGGTTCAGCTTTCAGTGGTGGCAAAAGTAAACAACGCTAAAAGAGTTTCAGCCCTCCAGCTGGGAATAAAAGGCATGCCAGATCTTTTCATTTTTAAAGACACTTAATAATATTAGATAAATATTAAATGACAGAAGCCAGCCAGTCAAAATTGATATATATATATTTTAATGAATATATGTTTAAGCAACTAACAACTGGAGATAGCTGTAGCATGATACATATTAGATGAAATTTTTTTAAACTGTATAATAAAGAGCTTCTTTTACAATCTAAACATTTTCTTTCCTTACAGGAAGCCAGTTTTATCTATCTAAAATGCTACTTTATGCAACAGAACGAATTAGAAACTAAGTTCAGTTCTTTGCATTACATTTGTTCTTGTACTTCTTTAGTGGACATGAAGTCAACTTACGATCTAGCATGTATATTCTAGAGCAGGGTTTCTCAAACTTTACCTACGACTGAATACTTCACAAATCCTGAAATTGTAACGGAACACCTTGGTTAGAGTAGAGTATCATAGGTCTCGTATTCAGTGTAAATCTAAGCGCACGCTATTGCTGCAGCAGGCTATATCTCATCACAAAAATACGACAGCGCACACTACAGGCGTGCCGGGCCTCATAGCATCGCACCGCATTGACCTTCCTTGTGACTGCACGTTTCCTAGAATAGATACCTCCGTACCTCACTCGCACTCGGAGGTGTCGACAACCGCTTGCGGCTGAGTCAATGCTAGTGCAAGCTGTCCTTAATAGCACAATCCACATGCAAAGTGAGGAGCGCCTGATTTTCAAACATGTTTGAACTTGTCACAGCATTTAAAACCATTCCAGGCTCATATTAATTTTGATCATTTTTCACAGAACACTTATTCACTTTCTGTGGAATATAGTTTGGGAAACGTTGTTCTAGAGAAACATCCTGTAAATAAATATGTAAGGAAATTACACTATGAATTATTGTTGAAACAAATTCAGTTGAAACAAAGAAACAAAAAATACATTCAGAGATCCTGAATACTAAACTTCATTAAATTCCATGAAACTAGGATTTGTGTATTACTATTATTATTATTATTATTATTATTATTATTATTATTAAAAAAGAAGAATAAGAAAGGTGAGTCATGAAGTGCATCAAATGCCTGAAGATTTATCGTATGACGGAAATCATATAACCTGTAGGAAATGCCATATGAATCTACACTTTACCTGTGCCGGCCTTTCAGAAACAACCTGGCAACGTAAAACCAATGCAACATGCGAGGAATGGAAGTGCCTACTCTGTAGGGAGAACAAAGAAACCCACCCAAGGCAGCCGATTACCGCACAGCCACTTATACCGGAGGCAAAATCAGATGACAAACTGAACAGACAAAAAATACAAGTGAGTCCTATAATTTCAACTCCTTAAATATACTAATAGAAAACGGTCTAGAGACTCTAAAAGCCAGCTTAGTAGATCTCGTGCAAGAACTCTTTGATAAACAAAACGAACAAATAACAAAAAATCTAGCGAATATAAGGATTTGGTCAAACATAATAATTTAGCAGTGAAAGAAGTCTTGCAAACGGTAAAAGACATTAAAATCAGCATTAACGCACTAACTGACAGGCAACACAATTTGATGAAAGAGATATCCGAACTCCATCAAGAACTTAATTCCCTAAAACTACAATACGAACGTTTAAATCAGCAACAATATAAAGATCTTGTTATAAACGGTCTTCCTGAAACTGCACCTACAGAAAACCTCAGAGACTTAGCTTTAAAATTAGGCCATGCAATCGACATCCCTCTACAGCATAACGACATTCAGACCGTAAATCGGATTCGCAGGAAGAGCAAAAAACAAGGCTTGCCACAACCTCCACCAGTCATTGCTTACACGCAAGTCCACAAGCGATAATCTCATAAAAGCCAGCAGGCACAAAAATCCAGTTGCCAAGGACTTGAACGCATTGCAAGATAATACACCAATCTTCTTATCCGAATATTTAACACCATTACACCAGAAGCTGTTGTACCAAGCAAGAAAAGCAAAAACAGAAAACAATTATCAATTTTTGTGGATGATCAGAAATGCCAAAATATTCTTCACAAACATCAAAGCCGATACAAGTTAAAAGCTCAGAACACACAGAAAGGCTGCCACAGTAAAATAAAAAAAAAGTCTCCTAATTAGTTAAAAAAGAAGACCACAATAAAAAATGAATGTCAACCATCAAGACAGATGCAATAACACCAGAATATATTGGCAATTTCACTTTAATCAGACCTTTCAGACCATTCATTCGACCTCTCAAACATCAGCCTACTTCCAACAAAGCAATCAAATTATAAAAGATATCTAACCGGTGAACAAATAAGCTTACTAAAAAGCTTCGAGGATGCAAGCTGAAACATTACATCTCAACTGAGATCAACAGAAAGAAAAAAAATCCATTTATTACATCGAAGTGTTGTAGTTACAGCGCTTAAATATATATAAAGCAAAAATTGTAATATATATATATATAACTTATTGTTATAATATAAATACTGTTTAAAAAATGTAATCTTATTGAACTGCAACTATAAATTGCTATCTACAGTAACTATTATTAATACATTATACAAAAAAAAAGGAAAATTTATATGAAATTCATTGCTAAAAAAACAAACTAGAATAACATGTTTTTAAATGTATAATATATAATCATAATCCTAATAACAAAAAATCAATGAATTTTTAAAAAATATTATTATTATTATTATATGTATGTAATTTTTATAATTTTATAATGTAATTATTATATGTATGCAAGACATAATAAAATTAATACTTAAATTAACCTATTTAAAAATTAAATTAACTTAAATTTAAAAAAAAGAAAAAAAATCATTTCAAAGGTCGACTGGCCTCCTGTTCCAACCGCACTCGAGCCCAAATGCAAAGACCGTCCTAAAACCCAAGATAAGGCTGGCATTCTTGCATCTTTCGTATTCTCCAATTCGCGCATATTTGATCGAGATAGATATAACCTTTCACGAGATCAAGGATAGCTCACTGCATGCATCCTCTGTGCTCTTAAGCATCAGAAGTCCTGAACAGCTTGTACTCTAACAATTTTCCTGGGCATATCAATATCTCCCGCAACTGCGATCAAAATGTGTGTGCTCCAGAATTAACGCCACATTCATCACCATTACAACAACATTTTATACTCGCTTGGCTACTTACAGCATTCAAACAATCATTTCTCGACTCAGACTAGGTTCTGACCATAAATTGCTAGGAACCTATAGCAGGAAAGGGGATATTTTGCCCAATTTGTAAAGTTTGGGAAATTGTAATTATGTTTAGTAATACTCAAAGACGAAATATTTGTTACCCAGTTTAATTAATTAAGTATTTTATATTTCACTGGGATAACGTGTTTTTCTTTTACTTAAGGAAGGCAGCACACTGCATGCTCCCAAATGAGATTCCCAAAGTGCATAATAATGAGTCTGTTTACATCAACAAATTCTCTGATAGGTGTTTCATCCGTTTACTCATCGATGGAAGGCACCAACCGCTAGTACCACCGACAGAATGGACTGTTCTAATCCCATTTGTTGTTTCTTTTCCGAAAACAAGTTTTGAGATCTCAAAGGTTTCTGTGGCGATTTTCCTAATTATCCTGTTCAGTGATATATTTTTTTTTGATGGAGTGAAAGTCACAAAAATCACGTGATACTTTACAATGCACTACTTCTCAGTGATACAAACGGCAAATGAACAGAGAAATATCCCACGAGGAGTCATGTGACTCCATGGAGGCTAGGAAAATAATTATAACAGAGAAGATTCTACTCTACTTACACCTAACGGAAGAATTTTGTACTAAGTGCGAAATAATGACATCGGGAGATTAGTTGAGAAGTTGTCGTGTACATCAATTAGATGCATAGTTAACGATGTGTGGTATTTTTATTTATTCCTTTATAGTAATTGCATCCAGAGAAGACTGAGAAGTGATTTTGAGTATTGTCACTGATAATAGGCTAACAGGCAAACGAATAAGGATCCTTACTCTGGACACCAAACAGTTTTCACTTCTGCCATTTAGCAAGCAAAATAGTTCACCGAGCAATGAAAGGTATTTACCACGTGAAGTCATTCCTAGACAAACAAACATCCACAGTACATTGGGATTTACATCTGCTGTCTATGGTGATAAAGCACATATTTTTTTACTCACTCGGTCACTGGTTTGTAACCGAGTGAAATGAGCTGGTGGAAGCCACACTGTTATTTCGAATAAAGCAACGTATTTATTTTTAATTACAAGCGGAAATTCTGGACACTTCGACAGCCTTGGAGCAAATTAAATTCGGGTTTTTATGGTTAAAAAGCTCTAGCATCTCTCTCGCTACATAAATTACTGAATTTAAAATAAATATTTAATTAATTATCTAATGACGGTTCAAAATTTAATTCATTTTTCCCCAATTGGTTCCCCATTGATTGAAGCCTTACGGCTTCAATCAATGGAGAACCAATGACAGAACCCTATATTTAATGCATAGTAGCAATCGCATGTCAGAAAAATAGATTATTCATAAATGAATTTTATGTCGGTGCATGAAAAGATGTTTGAAATGAACCGATGAGGCTACAATCTGGCATAGGCGACGGTATGGACTCCTAGGAAAAGTCCATGTATTCGTATGTCTTTTACGTAGTGCCAATCCAAGGCAATTCCTACTCGGAAGGTCCTGGTTATAACATCAATGGATTGATATTCGTATAATTTTTATATATATATACAATTTGAAATGATTTAATTCTTCTAAATTCTAACGCCCTAGGCGATGTTACAATATTTTAATTCGCATTTGTTTTATACTGGTATTAATCTACATGTTGAAGCACTTACTGAACTGTTAAGTATTCCTTACACTTGAGAACCACAGAAGCCTAAAAAATAATAATAATAAAAATAATAAAAAATTAGAAAACTAAGTGCAAAAAATCATATTAATTCTTCAATTAAATTGCTGTCTTAATAATCGCATCGCCGTGAATACATGGAAATATTAATGCAAAGCAGTGATAGTCATGTTAAAAAGGAATCGTTGATTTGGGTTTCAAACCTCAATTTCCAAATTGAAAGTAAAATATCGAAAATTCTCTCACATCTGTTTATTTTAAACATAGTTTTGTATACCATTTGTTTTAGATTTCTAATTATAATTAGACTTGTCTCGTTTAGAACAAGGTGTTTAGAATATTAGGAAATTCTTCATTCCAGGTTTGCATGAGAAATATTTTCAGGATTATGCTTCGAATAAGAATATTTCCAAAATCTCGAAACTAGAATACAAACACAACCTCACACGCACACGCGCAACATTTTATGCAGCCATTTTATTTTATTTTATTTTAAAAGATCCACTATTGATGAATATTCGTTATTGTAAAATTAAACGTGTCTTTGTTTTCTCTCATATTGTAAGACATTAGAAACTAAATTTTACTAATTAAATATTGATACTTCACTGAACATATGTATATAACGTTAAAGACGTAGACATTTCCTTTCTCCGTGTAACGTGATAAAATATGCAAAAAAGCTACAATATTCTTGTTTCATAACTAACGATACTTAGTCTGAATTTTTACAGATTACATATCATAGTAGAAACTGTTTTTAATTCTCCCTGATTAAATTATAAACTAAAATTGAGAGAGTTTAAAACTTGTATTGTTTTCAATGCATTTTGTGCAGAATGTGATTTTTTATTAATATTTAACTTAAGCTTAGTATTTACATTTTTAAATTAAAATTACAATTATCAATTTAACCGTTATTTAATTTCATGATTAAATAATTTAATAATGATAATGTAATAAATTATTTCATTATTAAATAAATTATATATTTTATTTGATAATTAAAAAAAAGATCAACATATACCGAATACTATATCTCCTATAATAGTATTAAAAAGCAAGGACATGATTGCAGAATCATAACGATCCTACGTATCAAATTTCATTGAATTCCATCAAACCAGGATGGAATTATTATTATCATTCGAATCCCATTGTCAATAAAACATTGAATCATAAAAGGATTTTTTTTTCCATTAAGTAATCTTAAACTAAGGATTGATTTAACAAAAAAAAATTATGTTGAGCCGAATTAAGCAAGATAATTATTATGAAATAAAAACATACACAAATAAAATAATTATATCAAATTTATTACTCCCATATATTTCTTCCTTGTTACAAAGGACATGATCAGAGAGAATAAAGGATCTGTTAACAACATTCAAAGGGAACTTACGTACTTCAGCCTATATCAAAGATGCCCTTTGACTAGAAAAATCTAGGTTTGACTGTCTAGGAAGCGAAGCATTTTTACATATGCTTTTCAAATGAAGGTGAGTTAGCCAGTTTCATATGAAGATCCAAGAGTTTTTCTCCCGAAAAACTCTCTATTTTCCATATGAGACCAGGTTTTTCATTCTGCAAAAACAGACAAATTGATCTTAAAACACACTCAATTAACAGGCATAATACACCGGCCTCATAGCCTGAGCCACTTTGGCTATAAATCCAATCCAACTAACCTAGCATATAAATAAATAAATCCGCTAACGCCTTTTATTCCCAAGGTGAGACAGTTTTAGCTCTAACTTTTAGAGACCGAAGGGAAATCAATTTCCACCTTTGAAATCTCCACCAATCAAAGAGAGATGCCCAAAGCTATTGATGATACCAAGCAGCATCCCCGGGATTGTTATTAATCGGCGGAATCGAACAAGATTCTTTAACAAAAAAAAAAAAAATTGTAAACTATATTTATTAGAATCGGTATTTCTATATTTATTAGTAATTTTTCTAGCAAATTCAAAATATTTTTTCTATGAATTTTCAAAACTGGCCAGCAAGCTAGGTGGATCTTTTTAAATCGTAACTAAACTTTAGAAACCAGTAGGCCGATTGTCTTCAAAACTTAGTCTTAACAGGCAGTTAAGTAATTGCTACTGGGAATCGAAAGCTTCAGATACGATAATGTGGTTCAACTACCTCCATCTCACGTTCCTAAATCTTAACTGGTGTCTGCCCAACTATCCTTAATTATATCTGAAATAGCGGCATTTCCTATCGATTTTTCTAAGTTGTGGGGTTAGACCTGGCTCCTTGAAAAGGGGAAAAAGTCCTATTTGCATATGATAAGGATCGACAAACTAGGGAACCGGAAGAAAAAAAAAAAAAAAAAAGCCTAAAAAAAAGTTAACGGTCCTTCTTCTAGCTGGCAAAGAACAAGATATATCGGTCAAGATATATAGCTTACGCTCACAGATTTCTTAGATTAAGAAATGAAGTATGATTGACCGTGCAGAAGGAGGCAGTTAAATCACAACGTGCCCAATTTTAGGTATTGTAACGTTCAAGTTGGCAGACGCCCAAGTAGCTATTTTAAAATAAGTAGTGGCACCGAGCAGCCACCGTAGTTCAATTGGTTTTGATAATGCCCTTTGGCTGGAAAGCCCTAGGTTCAAATCTCTTCTAGGACAATAACCTTTGTCAACTGAAGGTGGGTTAGCAGGTTTCATACTGAGGTAGACGGTTTCCTACAGGAAATTCGATTTTTCATCCAACAAAACAGGAAAGTTGTCAGAACACCCACACAATTAAACATAAATATACTACGCAGAAAGGATTACCAGCTCTATCATAGACTGCTGCCACCGTGCGAGTGGAATATGATATTGAAGATTAATAAAAATTTCTTCCCAATAAAAAAGTTCTTGGTCTCTGCTTGCAGTAATAAATTCAATTGCTGCTAATAGAGTTCAATCCTGTTCCGTTTTATTTAGCATAGATATATTATATTTTGTTCGAATAGTAAAATAAATAAATAAATATTTCGAACCCGAATATATCCGCAAACTAGCTAAACAGTTACTGAAATATATTTTATACCATCAAAAAAAAAAAAAAAATGAAATTTGCATACATCACAACACATTAAGAATTAAATTATGCTAAAACATCTAAAAAAGTTTCTTTCTGACGTAGAGAAGACCATTAATTACTCATAAAGAGACAAAAATGCGTGAGTAGAAAGCTTACCTGTTTTAAAACTCTGCTTTGCTCACGTACACACACACTGTGGCTTTCGCTTTGTTCCCATTTATATAGTAGTAAAAATAGGAAGCAAAACTAAGTTTCGACAATCAAAGCAAAACTAGATTTTTAATCTTTCTTTCAGATTAGAAGGAAAGATAATTTAATGAACAGCAATAATCATTATCTTCAAAAAAGAAACTTATCAATAAAATATTGCATTACGAAGATTTTTTAATGCCCGGTTTAAGAGTATGATATAATAGCTGTTACTCTTCAGATATGCTATCTCATGAAGACTTTATTATAAGTATTGTACCCTTTCCTTTTCTCTGTCTGTCTGTCTGTCTCTCTCTCTCTCTCTCTCTCTCTCTCTCTCCTTCGTCAATAACACTTCGGGGGGGGGGGCTTGAGAAAAAAAATGAAATCAAAGTAGAATTGCTCTTAAAGTATTATCATGATGCAACAGCAAATGTTCAGTTATGAAATATAATGTCCATGATCTTATTTCACCTTTTTTCCATTGACAGATTTAATAAATTTAGGGACAATAAATAGTTTCAAATTTCTTCCCGTCTAGATTTTCCACATATTCGAATGAGTTAAAAGAAATATGATATTTGAAGAATACGAAGACCTTGTACCTTAGAAATAATTGCTTGGGTTACTTTGAATCCTGTTCACGTCATTCAGATTATTAATTATTTTGTTTTTAATCAGGGGAATAATGTCCAAGAGATGAAATAAAGAACATTTTCAAATATTCCAAAGTATTCCCAAAATTTAGTTTTATTTATTTACAGACACCCCTACACACGAAACAGTTGTAAACCGAGCATATAAGTGTCATGGAGGAAATAATCGAGTTCATGTGTTTGGCAGACCAAACATTGTACTTTTCAAGCAATTTTAGGCCTTCACTAAAACTTTTCAAAAACATCCATGCCACTGTGGGATTCGATTATTAAAATTTGCTGTTCCATCTGGAATGATGGCATAAATCTCATCCCTTCATGTCGCGTCTGTTATGCAAATATAAATAAACAACATCATCTTCTTATTATGGTGCTATCTTCTATCGAAGGTCAGCGACCATCTTGGCGAACAAACTGCGTTCTTGCGTTAATCCGAGCAGTTGTGCGCTGCTCTTTCCTGTCCACGTCTTGATGTTGTCAAACCATGATATTCTTTTTCTTCTTCTAGTTCCTTTGCTATCGATTCTTCCTACCAAAATAGTTTGTAGAATTTAACATTTGCTGTTTCTCATGATGTGGCCAAGATATGATGTTTTCGTTTCTTGATTATTTGTACAAGATCTTTAGCTTTGCCAATGGATTTTAGGACATCTTTATTGGTAATTTTTTCTGTCCATGATATCTTTAGCATTCTTCTGTATAGCCACATCTCAAAAGCTTCAATTTTCTTGATAGTTGTCACCTTCAATATCCATGTTTCAACTCCATAGAGCAGAATAGACAACACGTAGCATTCAGCATTCGGCACCTGACTTCCATGTTTAGGTCTTTATTGCAGAATAATGTTCTCATTTTCATGAAGGACTGCCGTGCAACTTCAATCCTTGTCTTTATATCTATTTCAAGATCCCACCTTTCATTAAGCCAGCAACCAAGATATTTATATCTTGACACTTGATCGATATTTATATTTTTCCCATTTAGTGTCAGTTTCATTGATGAGGTTGGATGTTCGCTGATGACCATGTATTTTGGTCTTGTTGATGTTTATATTTATTCCCATTCTTTGGCTTTCTATGTATACTCTGTCAATGAGTTTTTGGAGATGCATAATGTTATCTGTAATTAGCATGGTGTCATCTGTATATCGTAGGTCGTTAACAATCTTTCCATTTATTGAGATTCCCTCTGGACATTCTTCCAATGCCTTTTTAAAGATTACCTCTGCGTATATGTTGAACAAGAGTGGTGAGAGCACGCATCCTTGTCTCACTCCTCTGTTGATGTTAATATCACTGGTGATAATGTTGTCTAATTGAATGGTAGCTGACTGATTCCAATACAGATTTCTTATTAGTCTTATGTTTTGTTTGTCTAGCCCTATTTATTGAAGGACTTCTATTAAGTTAGTGTGTCTGACTTTGTCGAATGCTTTTTCAAAATCTATGAAACACATAAGGATAGATTTCTGTTTTTCTATGCATTTTTGTATCAATATTCGGGCACAGAAAAGGGCCTCTCTAGTACCAAAACCATTCTGAAAGCCGTTTCACTTAGAGTTTCTTCACTTTTTCTACAAATACGATTCTGAATTACTTTCAAAAATATTTTTAATGTTGGCTCATTAGACTAATAAGTCGGAAGTCGCCACAGGAATTCGCTTTGGGTTTCTTTGGGATAGTGATAAATGTAGATTTGAGTCAATCTGATGGAAATTCATCACTTATATATATTTTATTAAATAGTTTTTCAAGAAGTTTGATGCTATCTGGTTCTATTAATTTTAAAAATTCTGTTTGCACACCATCTGGTCCACTGACTTTTCCTATTTTACATGATCTTATAGCATTCTCCATTTCACATTTCATAATGGCTGGTCCATGAATGTTATCTTTTATATTTATAGGCTTCTGTCTAATATCATTGAAAAGTTCTGTTACATATTTTATCCAAATCTATGCTTTATTCTCGTCTTCTAGAACTATTTTCGTCTCTTAGAGACACTGTTTGCTTTTTTTTCTGAGTTTTCCGGAAATTTCGTTGATTTTCTTATACAGATTGAAATTATCATGTTTCTTCTGAAGCAGTTCAATCTCAGTACATAAATTTTTCATCCAATTTTCCTTGACTTCTTTTATTTTTTTCTTGATGATGTTATGTGTTTCTGTATATCTGGCTAGGTCTTTGTTTTTTACATTCTTCTTGTATCAGTAAGAGAAAGAATCTCATTTGGCATCCATTCCTGTTGTTTTACATTTGTCACATAACCTACTTCTTCAATACGTGTTGTTACGATGGAATTCTTTAAGCTATTCCAAAGAGATTCCACTCTTTCATTTTCTTCTATGTTAATCTGTTGCGATCGCAGGTTAAGCTGTGTCTTGGCACTTTTATTTATGTTCGGGTCTTTCAGTTTTTCTACATCAATTTTCTTTTTCTTCTTTTGTGATTTTTTAGCTGATTTTAATCTAAGACGTATTTCTGCAACTATGGGATTGTGGTCTGATGAAATATCTGCTCCAGGATAAGTCTTTGCACTCTTTATACTACTGTGGAATATTTTATTTATCAGTATGTAATCAATTTGATTTCTGACAATGTTATGTCGGTTATCTTGAGGCGATTTTCAAGTGTAGAGTCTTCTGGGTGGAAGTTTAAACCAGGTATTTGCTTTGTTAGATCTTCTTCCTGACAGAACTGGACAAGGCGATCCCCTCTGTCATTTCTGGTGCCTAAGCCATGTTCTCCAACAATTTCACCATCACCCCCTCTGCCCACTTTTGCATTGAAGTCACCCATCACTATGTTTATATCATGTTTCTTTGTTAGGTTTTTAATCTCTTTTAAGTGTTCATAAAACTCTTCAACATTTTCTTCACTTTTGTCAGCTGTGGGTGCATAAGCTTGGATGATATTTATATTAACGGGTTTTCCCTTAAGTTGTAACAGCATTATCCTTTCAGAAAATGGGATCCAATTTATTACTGATTTATTGATTTCTTCATCTACTATTACAGCTACCCCATGTCGATGTTTGTTCTCATCATTCCCAGAGTAATACGTTGCCATATTATCTTGTTAACAGTTTCCAGATCCTTGGCCATCTTGTCTCGCAAATTCCCAAAATCCGAACGCCCAGCCTCTTTATTTCTCTTGTGGCATTTCTTAATTTGCCAGCTTCATATACAGTTTTGACATTCCAAGTTGTGATTTTAAAAGTGGACACCATTTTGAGCCCGGAGATTCTTCGCACTCCTGTCCCATTTAAGGGACAGCCGGGAACTCAGGGCCAATTGTAAGAGTTTGCTCACCATGTTGGTTGTTCTGGAGATAAGGTAGAGCAGTAGTTTCTCCATTTGCTTTCTGCTCCGCAGTATTACAGACGTACACAACATAATCATATTGCTATCTGCAAATCTCTGATCACAAAAGCTTTTCCGTCATCATTTGGCTTCAACCTTGTGTCAGTACTGACAATGCTGCTTCCCACTGGCAGGGGCAGTGGCACCAGCAGGTACTTATTTAATGGCGGCACTACTCGCCATGTCACCGAGTTGTCATTAGGCTTTGTGAGGTTTTAAGTGAGACAGAGTTGCCACTTATGCTTCCCCCCACGCCTTGATAGCTCATCCGTTGTTGGTCCACGGCTGCTTATTCGCCAGATTGCTCTGCTTATGTCGCAGCTAGCCTCCATATCTGAAGGCTGTTCCCCGATCTGCCACTTGGGGACGCACCCGATAGTAGTCAGTTCTGCCCCGGGTAAACAACATCAACAAACAAAATAATGAAAATTCAATGAAGAATTAATTCAATAATAATAATAATAATAATCTATACAGTTAGATTATCATCGCTCATTCAACTAGTAGATAATAAACATTATATACTAGTTACATATAATATTAAATACTGTAAAACTCAGACAGTGCGTGTCAATAGCATATAGACTAACAGGTGGCCGACGGCCATTAGGTGGTTCAACTTTTCAAGCATAGCCCAACTCATCATGCATAGCCATAGTCATGGGTACTGCATTTAGATAACGACATGTGTGCATTTAGCGGTGAGCTTAATTATTTATTCCTTTTTTTTTTTTTTTTTTAAATAAAGATCTATCCAGGATGTTAAAATGCATTTGCCACTGTTTTCACTACCAAGCTTTTTCTTTTTTTCTGTTCATCCAAAATATGTTATCGCATTGTCAAATATATTTCGACATTAATTGCCATTTTATGTTTTTATTGTATTTTCAATAACAAACACTCGTCAAGTAACCTTACAACGCTACGAAAAAGAGAATACTAAATAGTGCGTGACTGTCATTTGTGGAATTAAAACCAAAATCGAAATATATCCAAGAGTAGCTTTATTATTTGTTTACAGAAGCAAACTAACAGAAACATTAACGAAACGAAAACAAAGAAGAATGAAAAAAAAAAAAAAACGGAGAATAAAAGAAGTAAAAACATGATTGTAGACATAAAAATGACGTTACATGAAGTCAGAAAGGAATCAAAATTATTATTTCCACATATGTCGCAAAAAAAAGTCGAATATAAGTTTTTCATAAGAGCCTCAAACGCAAACCGCAGAATCAGAATAAATCTACCGTATTACAGAATATGCATATGACCACAAGTGAAGGTTAGCATAACTCTTATAATTATCATTAGTATTTAATATTGTCCGAGTTGAATTTAGATTACCGATATTTTCTTATTTATTTTTTTGTGCTATACCATTTCTAAACTATTTTCTTCTGCAAATGGTTTTGATTGAAACGAAAATTCAAATAGTTTCACAAACGAATTTTTTTTTATTTTTATTTTTTTTTGTTAGGATTCTATTACTGAATTTAAATAAAATCGATCTAGCCAAGGGGTGGGAATAATTTCCTTATGGATGGATGGATAAAGTTTATCAGAAGGATGTTTTAATTAGAATTTAATGTAATTCTAATTAAATTAATAATTTTAATTTAATGAATAAGCAATCTCCAACTTGGGTCAAAATAGCAAGTAGATTTCCTCGATCATACAAAGAGGGATATTCGAATGATGAAGTTCGGACATCAGGGCTACAATATACCAGCTCTCCCCCCCCAAAAAAAAAATATATATATATACACACCAGTGTATTAAGCATTTTCATGATTCTATTTGCATGTTTCACATCCTCTCGTTCCACGGGGGGGGGGAATCTAGATTATATATCGAGGAGTCATTGTCTTTCTTTGCATTTTGATATATATACTGAATTAAGTGATCGCATAGATCAACTTGAAGTATATGTCGATATAGTTGAGACTAAATTAGAAGGGTCATGGCATACTACGTGTGGAGAAAGCATTCTTTATCGACGATATCCTCTGGTTTAAAAAAAAAAAAAAACGGAGAATTTTTATAAGACTTTAAAAGGTAAGTTAACAGGTTTTCATCTGTCAAAACCGACATACGAAGACATGCAGCTTTAGGTCCTCATCGGAATCCCAAAATAACAGAATTTTTTGGGGAGGAGGTTTATCGCTTCCGAGTTTCTGGAAGGGACAAACCTCCTCCCAAAAAACCTTCTACGTCGGTATGAGATAATCCCTGATAACCCATTTGATTGAAAGGACCTGATAAAGGTTCCTCACGTCGTAGACGGAATTCGAACCCGGGTCTTATCAACCAAAGGGTTCACGAATTAATAGGAACATTTTTTTAAATATTTTTTTTATCCAGTACCTCCTTATATCCGTAGTCATCTGAACAGGCTGATTCTGACTACTTAGGACTTCCCCAATGAAAATTTTATTGGATATTTAGCATTTTCTTACTCTGCTACGTTTATATCCGTTGACTTGTAATGCCGCTAATATCACACGTATGTGCCTAACATTGAAGAATTAAACAATAACTTTGATGTACATGAGCATTTTTACAAAACATGGTTTTATTTTGAAAAAAATCATGTTTTGTAAAAATGTTCAAGTACATCAAAGTTGTTCGCCCGTCCATTTTTCTAATTACAAATAAATGCATATTTTATTTTATTTTTAAAAAAGTCGTCGAGTATTTTGTAAAGTTATCCAAAAACCCAATGTTTGCTCTAATTATTCACCTAATGTTATAATGTACAAACACTAGTATGGATATACTTTTTTAATCATTTTAACTTTATAATTATAAACGTCATTCACTTATAGAAGCAGCATAATCGCCCACGTAGTAGCTGAGTACAAAGGAATGCTTCTCTGTGGCTCAAGTGTTTGACTCATAATGTTTGCAATGGCTTAAGTGAATTGTATCTGTAGTCTTTAAAATAGCAATGACAGCGGTTACTCATGAATGCGATATTTTTACCCAACAATTCCGTATAAGCCCCACTTTCGTTTTTGATGTTAGAATTGTACCCATGTGATATTAGTCATCGATTGTCCATATCGAAAGTTCGTCTTAAACAAAACAAATAACAAAATACACAAACTAATAATTATCCAAGTTCAGCACTTCGCTTAACTTGGGAATTCCCTTAATCTATTTATTAATCTCTCTCTCTCTGTAATAATTTGTGAAAAAGATTATCATCCGATAGACATTTCCCTTAATTTATTGAACAACACTGTGCGATTATTTCAGAAAACCAAACATATGACTAAAAGTTAAAATAATTTAACAATAAAATAAATTGAATAAAAACAAGTTAGCATTCTATTTTGTTCTTTCCTCTTCACGAAAATAGTTTGTTTGAGGCTCGGTAGTGTCAGTCAGTTTCGACGAAGCTCTTTGATTGGAAACATGAGCTGGATTGGGATCCGGTCTAAGACTCGAAAAACTTATCTCAGATTGAAATCAAAATTATTCTTTTAACATGATTCTAAATTCAATCACATGATTATTGCGCACAGAATCGGGTGATATACTACCTTTTTTGTACTTGTAGACCACATTGGCCTCTGGTTTCATAACAGGGGTTGAATGACTGGCTATTAGGAAATTAAAAAAAAAAAAAAAAAAAAACATATGACACAGACGTTTACGTGCTATTAGATATTATTTAAGTTTCTTCAATCTTAAATCGGATATATCCGATCTGTTAGGTTACAATTAATTCTTCAAGTATGACAGCCTAAAAATAATAATAAAATTAAAAAAAAACATTGGTTTAAATTTAATGCAAATAAAATGAAATCTTTAATTTTAATTGCATTAAGTATTACAAATAATAAAACCAATAGATAAATAATGGGCAGTTTTTCATGGTTAATCAGAATATCTACGACGGGCCTAATTAGCATGTCAGGAAAACATTTCAGCACTGACCAGACTTGAGGGCAGTACAGTAGGTTGCCGACCGTTGGTCTAAAGACTCTAAAGTATCAGAGATTCTAATTTCTAATTATTGCGAAAATGAATGACACCACTCTATACAATGACGTCATTATTATCACTGTGGTTATGAAATACCCGTGGGCAGTGTAGCTTATTACCAGTAATATTCCATATGTTGCTATTTTCGCAATGATCTAACACCCCTGAGATTTGCTTTCAAAGGCCGTACGTGGGAGGAGTTAGTAATAGGATCAGAAAGCGACACAAGAAAACTTTTTTTTTTATCCTCTTGGATTATTTTCATATTTATTTATTAACTTTGCAGTGCATTTAGTACATTATTATCCCTCCTGCGATACATTACACTTAAGGCAATACTGTGTAATGTACCTTCTTCTTCTGTTTAGCCAGGATTTTGTAAATTGTGCATCGCTCTGCTGAGGGACAGAGGGAAAATAAGGAGCTGTCGCTAGGGTTAGGGAAGTAGAAAAACTTATTTATAGATGGTTGCAACTAAATAAAAATAAAATAGGCACATATTTGTAAAAATATTAACGGAGTAATTTACAAAATGTTTGTTTTAGAAAGGCGTTGTTTAATTCATCAAAATTTAACTGAAAAGATGCCAGACGACAACAGTTGACAATATTCTAAGTAACAATTTGAATCGAGCTATTTTGATAATCTTGAAGCTAACATATAACATGAGAATTTTGTGGCTGAAAATTTAGCCTAATCATCAATTAAATATCATTTTTTTATATATACTATAAATTACAAATGTTATTAGTCATACTTTGGTTTTAGTATTCTAAATGCGTAATATATTGATTTCCATGTGTCATAGGTGCGTATTTTTTTATGAAATCTTCTACTAAAGTTTTTAAAGTTAAGATAAATATCATTTTTTTTACCACTGTAAGTATTCATTTGTCAATAATATTTAATGCCAAGAAAGAAGGAAGAAAAAAAAAAAATCTTCCTAAACGGAAGATTGTGTGTGTGTGTGGTGGAGGTGTTGTGTGTGTGTTGTGGGGGAATGCTATATTGTATTAACATTTCGAAGTGCTTCAAGTCAAGATTCTCTCTCTGGCCTTCTATTTTAGAATTTCTGGAGCAGTATTGACTTCAAAGTAGCTGTCTTTCTGTAGCAAATGGAAGGGAATACCATTGACGTCGGTTATACCGCATAGTATCCATCAAAAGAAAATCCATATTAAGTAAAGTCGGTTATATCTTAGGTATAATATATTACATTTTAAAACATGTCTTTATATGAAAGCATAATTCCACCAAATATCTCACCAAATGTGAGATATTCGGTCTCGGACGGAGGTAAAAGAAAAATTTTCCTCCGGCAACTCAGGAGTTAGTTGTAGGATTTTTCTGGATTAAAGACGAAGCAACTGAGGCCATCAGGCCAATGTATTATGTTTGCTAATTAACATACTACACGGGTCTGTTAATTTTTTTTTTTTTTTTTTTGGAAAGTATGCCTGTTATGGAGATGAAAAACGCCAGCGTCTGAGAGGGGAGGGATAAATATCGATACGATAAAACACGGATATTTTTAATTGTGCTGTACAGGCAAACACAGGAGAACACACGCAATGCTTAAACTGAGACAAACCCGCACGTAACGAGATCTAAATGAAAACAAAGATATTATTGTTGAATTTCTTAAGCTATAAGATTAACAGTACTAATCTTGAAAGATTGCTTCTTTTTTTTTTATAACTGATCAATACTTACTCATCCTATTGTAAATAACAGTATGGCATAATCCAGCACCATCGCAATCACTCAGATTCCAGTGCTTGATGACATGACATGACTGACCACTCGATGTTTGCAGAAATATTTGTAGAAAATTTCCTTATGATATTGTTGATAAGCATGAGATTTTTTAACTATCAGTGTAGTCGTTTCTTTTGTAGGCTCAATGAAAGGCAATGTCATAGCATTTGTTTTTATATTAACATCGATATTTATACAAGTGCTGTTCGACAAACCCACAAAAAATCATATTAAGGGGAAGTTTTTGAAATTCTGTTGATGTATATTATTTATTAAAAAAAAAAAAACCATTGTAACCAAAGTAAATTGGCTGTTTGAATGTGGCATGATTGAATATCCACACAGACTTCCAGGGAATCAGGAAGGGAGGCCACATATTACACGCACTAGCCTCTTACTGCATATTCAAATCATTCTGCAAGTACTGCATAACAGCCACATTTCTTATTACTCCGCCTATATTTGCATCATCAGCAAATAGCTGTATGTCGTATGTAAGTCCTTCATAATGTCATTGATATACAGACTGAATAACAATGGACGAAGGACTGATTCTTGAGGCACACCAATGGTTACCTCGAATCTTGCAGATTAATACCCCACTCATTTACGATAAAACACGGATATTTTTAATTGTGCTGTACAGGCAAACACAGGAGAACACACGCAATGCTTAAACTGAGACAAACCCGCACGTAACGAGATATCTGTTTTGATATCTGTTAGTCCACCATCCTCTTATCCATGTTAATAGTTTATAATCCAATCCCATATTCTCCAATTTATGCAACAGTCTTCCATACTATATTCTATCAAAAGCTTTAGCAAAATCCAAAAGTATCATGGTATATCCATTCCCTTTGTCTAGTTCAATAGTTATAGAACTTTGTCTAGTTATAGAATGTGAGCAAGTTGCTAAAACATGACCTTCCCTTAGTAAACCCATGTTGTTCGTTGCAAAGTAGTGATTCTTTGTCAACCCATTTCTGAATGCAAACCCTAACCAACTTTTCCAAAAATCTTCACAATAACTCCTGAGATACTATTTGGTCGATAGTTGGATACAAACAGAATTTGTGCAACAGCTCTAGTACTTCCTTCTCATACACCTCATTTCTTCATCTTTTGCACCACCCTTGTGCAATGGACTTACCATACATTCTTTCCACTCCTATGGATTCTTCCATGTTCTGAGACTCAAATTGTTACACTGATATTCCATCAGTGATCATATTGCAGAAGGTAGTACCAGAGCTGTTGCACAAACAGAATTTGTGCAACAGCTCTAGTACTTCCTTCTCATACACCTCATTTCTTCATCTAGTGAAGAGGTAGCGGCGAGTTCAGTGTTACATACTGTATACCAGGTTGATAGATTTTAGCATTAGTTGAACAACCTCCTTTGCATCTGTAATTCTCATACCATCTGCATTCAGTAGAATTATTCCTTCATATTCATTCTTTCTTTTACTTGAAGCATAACGATAGCATTTTTTTAGGTTGCCTTTAGCTTGCAGAGCCAGTTTCTTTTCATAGACTTGGCTTTCCGTACAACCCTTGTGATTCTTCTGGCTTGCTGCTTATAATTATCATAACTGACATCCTTACACAAATCTCTTGCTTATTAGATTACACATCAATTTCACCCCTACTTCTATTTATTCTTCGAGCACTAGGGACACATTCTGATATCGCATCGTTTAAGTATTTTTTTAAACACTTCCCACGCACTGTCGATATCTTTCCCATCCAAGAACTGATACCCAGCTGCTGGATGAGAAGGCGCAGAATCCAGCATACTCCTCAGGTGGTCATAATTTCCTGTTTTGTAGTTCATCATATATATATATATGATGTACGTCATATATTCATATATATATATACATCATGTTATGTGCGAAGTGATTAATAGGTTATTATTCATACTGCCCGGCCATTATAAATTATGACTAAAACGGCCACGCAGCCCGATAAATGTAAATATTGATTAATTTATTAAATTGACAAGATATTATGAATAAAGCTACATTCAGTATGGGTAGTTTGATTTTCAACAACACACACACACAAAAACCACCTAACCTAAATTACGATCATATCCCTTGTAATAGTTTTATATTTCGTACCTTCCCCCCCCCCCCCCCTTTGCAGTTTCTGCTGTCATGGCGAATAGCGATATGGGCATCGTGCAATATCTGAAATATTTCTTCAGTGTGAACTTAATATTTAATCAAATTGCCATATGCATATTACAATACCCATATATGATGTTTATATGTCATGGGCCAAATCACTTTGGCTCATGACATATAATACGCTGAATTAATAATAAATACGCTGATTTTGTAAAAATTTGAATGACCTAGGAAAAGTTCTCTTCACGTCTCCCGACAAAAAGAAATCCGAAGAATCTCTCCTCACCCCCCCCCCCCCCAACTCCTACCGCTTCTAATACTGCCAAAAAGGCAGTGGCGCACCCAGAGGGGGAGGCCTGGTCCCCCAAAGAAAAAGGAAAAAAACACTGGACAATTTTCCAAAAATCTTTTCCTAATTAATAAAATTCATTTTCTTTATTTATGTTGTGTCGTGTCTTCTATTTCTATACTAATTATGAATTAGCGATCATTGCAGATACTCAGTCATAGGTCGTATGCGATGCGTAGTGTGTATTCTCAAATCGTTTACTCAACGCCCCCCCCTCCCCCCAAGATTAAATCTTGAGTGCGCTACTGCAAAAAAGTATCATTATTATCACTTTGCACGACCAGACGATAACGGTATTCATATTGATCCGTTAATATGATAAACAAAATGAAATTTATTCCAGTGCTCGATTTTGCTTGTCATTATTCATAATAGCCTCGCATTATAAATAATGCCCGTATTAATCATTTGGTCCATAACACACACATAAACATCCGCACAAAGTAATGCTTCATTACTTTAGTACATATCGAAAGCCACAACTACAAATGTATCACTATTATTTTTTTTAATGAAATATATATATATATATCAATAATAATAATAAAGAATGCAACACTGATACGATGCAATTATAACCATGGTTTGTCTGGTTAGATTTGAAGATAAATATAAAAAGTTAAGCTTCGAGAAGGGGTTAACGAACATTAACGATGAGTTAATATACTGAAGATAATATTTCCGGAATTGTGCATGGTTGATATACATTGTTATACTGCGAAAATGGCCATTACGCAACTTTATTTTAAAACAATTATATTCAACTTTACCGAACTGTTGGCAGTTAATTTATTTTTCTTTATTTTGTTTCCGGAACATGGTATTTATATTTAAAAATACCATGTTCTGCAATTCGTAGAACGAATGATATCTTGTAATTTTCTCGAAATTTAAATACGTTATCTTTCAAAGAAAGCATGAAAAATATCTACACCCTGTAGAAACATGGTGCAACATGTATTGAGGTTGCAGTTTGGGATTCGTTATTATATAATAATGTGTTATATTTTCATTCCATTGTATCTTTCATAATGGAATTCTAATGTCTGTAGCTATTTTCTATTTTGCATGCTGTTGCTTGAATAATTGCTGCTTCATTAGACAAATTACAAGCCAGGTGCCACTGCATTTGTTCGTCTGCTAACTCCATTCGTAGATAATTAATGCAGATTGACATGTCCCAGATTAGGCACTCTCGTTGTTAGATTAATACTCTTTCATTAAGTGTACTTTTTAAACTGCTTTACAAAATCGTAGCATTTTGTTTTTTCGCCTTCTCTCTCTCTCTCTCTCTTCAAACAAATGACAGCAGTCCCATGACATTTTTACGAGTAGTAAAAAAAGTAACGAGATTGTATAATATACAATTTACAGAACCAATATCTATAATAATAGTAATTGAGTCGATTATATTAATGGGCCGAATTATAACGAAAATTATCTGAACATGCTGGAAAAGAAAGCAGTTTTTGATGATTAACGCTGTATTTTATCCATCCGCCCATATCTTAGGTAAATATTTTTCCTTTCACATGCTACTTCCAGAAAGTCCAATCGCCTCCTACACACTTTCTCCACATGAAATATGATCACAGTCTATGTGTTAGGAATGGCTATCATCGCTCCTTCCTAGTAAGTTCTGCTGATGACGTCACCCAACCTTTAGGCGGAAGCTGCGCAAAACAAGCAGAGCAAACGACAGACTCGGAAAGCACAATAAGGTGCCTTGGTTGTGCCGCTTTTCGCTACGACTTGAAACTAGACAGGGCTGACGCCTATTTTGAGTTTTGCATCAAGCTTTTTATATTTATCTACTACCTCGTCAACATGTCGCACACACTGACTGTCACCAGGACAACCACCACAAGTAGTTCTGCTATAATTATTAATACTGGCTTTCTGAGATCCGTATCCGGTTTGCTCAAGTTTTTCGAAACGGTAAGTTTATATCTCAACTCTGTGTGTATGCCGGCTTGCTTTAAATGGGAATAACTGAAATTGCCAGCATGCTTGTTACTTGCAAAATTTATAGTTTTGTTTTTTTTAACATGTTGGGATTTCTCAGTTGAAGAAAGATGGAATGTATTAAAAATCGGAAAAGTCGTATTAAAGGAAATAATTTAAATTAAATAAATTTATCTTTGTATACTTATTTAATAATTTGCGTGGATGCAGTTGTTTGTGAGTTTATTGCTATTTTTAAGCAAACTAAAATCATAAGCGGCTGCCTCAAAACTAATCCAAGTTCGTCTGCGTAGGTAGATTTTACGTCAAGAGCTTTTGTAACGGTTGTCTTGAGGTAAATGTTAATTGTAACATAAAACATCTCATTCTTAATTAATCGTGTGATGAGTTTTGTTTATCATAGTGTATTTGTTTATTTAATACAAATAAACATGGAATTGCGTATATTCAGGCGTTTTCCTTTTTCGCCGCGAGTGGGATGCGACACACATTGACATTTGGAAAGTAACATTAGCCACACCCGTATTAGTTTTCGAAGACGTTTTATATTCGGAAACAAGAGTGGCTTCAGCATGCTGGTGTTATATAATTTGAATGGAAATAAAATATATTTGGGTGTTTTCTACTTTCTTTTGAATTCTTTTAAAGTTGTTGAAAGTTTTCAACTGTTTGGTAATTTTGCGCATGCGTGTCATTACTATTCAGTACACTTGCTTATGGATTTAGCTGTTTCTGTGGGAAAGCGAAAACGTATTGATCGATATATCTTGTCTTCTATTTATCACAGCTGTCTAAAAAGCCGACACAACGGCGTCTGTAACGAAAAGGACACTGTTGACAATGCATTATTTAATGGATTTGTCATTGTCTGCAAATTTGATGGAATTTTTTTCGCATTCCAGCACCCATAATACTGGAATGTATAAAAAATTGTATACTTCGGTTGTGTGCTTGTTTAAATATCTTATATTAAAGAAAATTCATAAGCAAAAGATTCATTAGAACAGACCAGGGATTCAGTTTTGGGTTAGCTATTCAACTAGTTGCAGATTAAGATGAAATTCTATGGAGGGAGGGAACAATGACTAGATCTTCACATTTCAGAGAGGGGGAAACACTGTCGAAAGCACGAAGAGATAAAAATCATTTTAGTAATTTGTCATACTACGAATCAGTATCGGAGAACCTTACAGTATCGGAGAGAGCACAGGACCCATCTGAATGATTACTTGATAATCCTACTTAAGTATTAAGTTTTTCTCTTAGGCACTTACGTTTCTGCTCTCCCCAACTATTGACGTCCATGTTCTCTAATTCCTAATTGAGCAGGAACTTCCTTCATTAGGATTCTGCAAATCAATCCATAAATTCATATCCAGGTTATGTCATGCAAAAAAAATTGTGGCGTGTAAAAGTTTTATTCAGTCTTGAGAGCAGGGTACCGAATTAGATACCGTTAGCTTTTCTGCAGTACTAATATATTATAGGTTTTATAATCTTTCGTGGAGGGAATTGTATTTGGATATAGGGAAAAAAATCAAATAGAATTTGCTAAGAGGACCAGTCAGTTTTATATCATTAATATTCTTTCGTTTTGCTGAGAGTTGAGTCCAGATCTTTTACCACCGGAAAGACGCGTATTGATGTTGTTCCGATCGTGCTTACAGGGCACTTATTTGTTGAATTAAACTACTTGTTGCCTATGGAAATTCAACAAGAAAGTCATAATGCTATTCTTATTCAGCATCCATAAAATGCAATTGCTATCATTATTCTTTTAGTATTATCTAAAATTTTAGCTAGCCAGTAACTCAGAACTCCACATGTGATTTGATGGATTACCGCCCCCCCCCTCCCCCCCAGAAATATTCCTTTATTACGTCTCTGAATTTGTCTTACGTAATTTTGAAACGCTCAATATTGTATTGTGCGCTTTTATAGTCGTCACTATGTTGTTCAAGAATACAGTAATAGGAAGAACTGTTAAAGAAGTTATATTCCTCGGATAGCGATGATGTCTAGATTGAAAAGACTTGGATTCAGTTCCCGTTGAAGTGCGAGAATATTTATAGGAACTTTTCAACTAAAAGGTGAGCGTAACACTCGATTTCATTAATAACACTGAATAACACTGCATACTGAAAATATCCAGTTAATCGACCTGATACTTATTTCAAAGATGACGCAAACAGCAATGACTAATAAACTAACCATCTAAATCCGTTAGCAGAAAGTAGTAGTCGAATTACGATAGTCAGCTATCATAATTATGAATTCAGATGATAATAATAATAATAAGCTAACGCCTTTTATTCCCTTAGAGGGAGTAGGCAAGGCCTTTTAACCCTGTCTAGCTTTTAGAGACTGGGTGACAATTCAATCTCCATCGGTAGCCAATCAGAGATAGCTTGCCCATGTCTATCACTAATTGTAAGCGGCCATCGATGAAGAGACGGGCAAACAAGTCCTGCCATGTCTTGGTACCTAACAGGATATATTACGATCTGAAATAATGTCGGCTCTATGGTCGATTTTCTTTAGTTTACAGGACGAAAAACCCACTTGCCCGTGTCAGAGGTCGACGAACTCTGGAACCGGTGGAAGAAAGGCTTAGTAAAAGTTCCTCTAGTCGGCGACTAGTCTTGAACTATAAGTCTATCTTCGGGCGGCCTAGCGCAGAGGTTGCAAGCGCCACTTCCACTGAATTCAGATATTTTGTTTTATTTCTTTGGATTAATAATAGAAATAACTTTGGCAAGAGTCAATATGGTTTTGCGATGTTAAATTGCAATTGAATTGGAAGTGGCAGATCATTGACCATTCTTGTGCTGTGTGAAGCACAGATTTGTTGCTCTCTCCCTCCTAAAAGCAATACATTGGTATTCAGTGTGTGTGTATCCTTATAAAGAGCCATATTTCAAAATTACTGGATTCAAATGTATTGCTTTTAGAAGGGAGAGTTAAGAGGAAAATCTCCCGAATATTTTCAAATTAGAATACCTGTATTCGCACTCACTTCCATTCACCACGAAAGAAGTGATTGAAAGGAAATAACATGAGGGCGAAAATATGTTTACAAAAGATAACTATACATTCGTTGAAGATTTAATATGAAAAAAGAGAGCATATCTGTTTCGCACCCTAATGTCTGCCAGCTTTCAGGATAATGCACGAGAAAACACAAAGGTAAGCTTTTGGAGACTTAGAAAGATTTAAAAAAAAAAAAAAATAAATAGAAGCTGAGATATTTGCTATAAGCAGTTAATTCATACAACTCCGTTTAGTAGTGAATGGAAAAAGTGCGAATTTCACTGTGCTGAAAGACAAAATGCGAGATTTCCTAGTCTTCTTTTATTTTGTTGGTCTCATCATGAACTTTTTATCTCAAAGGCGTTATAGTATATACGTGGTTGTGAGCTATTGTGTTTAGTTCAAAATTGCAGCATAGGCAATGAATAACATATCATTTTCAATGGAAAATGTTTTTGTCATAAATATTAGTGTTGGCTAACAATATAGATGGACAAATGAGACATTTTCATTTGTCCGTTAGACTCCGATTTCCAGTTTTTTTTTGTTTTTTTTTTTAAGTGAATTGTTTTTCCCACTGGCATCAGCCACCCTGAAACGCCATTTAGCCACAATGACGTCTCAGGGTAGCTTGGAGAATAACCGAGCAAATATATAAACCGTTGAGAACCAAAACCACAGGCTCTTTATATCCACGTAAAATGTGTAATCTGGATAAGTTTTAATTACTGCGCTGATATCGAAGGGTTCCCAGTTAATATTAGCTGCTTTATGCTATACTTATCTGTCATTTTTACGTAACTCTCCCCATAGCAAAGGTTGGTCGATTGGTAGAGCCTCTGCTTCTAATGACTGACGCAAAAAGTTAAGCAAGTTTGAGCGCGGTTAATAGTTCGAAGGAGTCAATCGTTCGATGCTGTTGGCACACTCATCCCTCGATGAGTCTTTGGACTCCCTGGAGGTGTCACATAATAATAATAGTACATACAGGGTGTTCGGGATAAATTTGACAGTTTCGTAAGGAAAAAGAAAATCTTCTTTGTATCTATTAAATTTAATGAATTGACAAAAAAACATTACAGGCAGAGTTAATTACAATACTATCAACAAGATTTACTCAAAATAACCACCATTAGCATCGATCACAGCTTCAATTCTGCTTCGGAACCTCGAACAAGCTGATGCTACAGTCTCCCTGGGAAGGGCCGCAAAAACTGTTTTAATTTTATCCATTAACTGGGCTTTTGTATTACTGGAAGTGCGATTGGTGTCTTTTTCAACTGCGCCCCATACAAAATAATCCATGGGGTTAAGGTCTGGGGAGTTTGGAGGCCAAACATTTGGACTGGTGAAGTCGTAGAAATTTTCAGACAACCATTTTTGACTTTTCCCAGAGGTGTGGCAAGGGGCCGAATCCTGCTGCCATACATACGGCCTACCATTGGCTACCCTTGTTATCCAGGGCTTGACTACAGTTAGCAACTCCACGAACAAAGCCCGAATTCCAATGCCAGGGTTCTTCAACACCTGTTCCTGCAGATTTGCGAGGAATTCTGCTGTACGAACGCAATCAGATCGTCTGCTAGGGATCTTTCTTCTTGCTACATCCTCGTAGTCACCATTGCAAGTCTCTAGTTCATGCCTGATTGTTTTTACTGTATTCAGGGAGCATTGGGCAGCAGTCGTAATATCCTTATTTTGATGGCGGGCACGAATCATCATGATACAAGTTATTCTCTTCCATGATTCAGGTGGGTTCCAGCTATCCATCCTTTCTGACATCTTGTATATGAATGAAGAAGGGTCCAAACTTTTAAATGAAGAGAAGTGTGTGTTAATACATGTAACTTACGGAAAAATATAATTAATTATAAATATGTCAAATTTATCCCGAACACCCTGTATATAGACCAGACATTACATTTTTTAAACTGTAAATCCGGAAGCTACCAAAGTTGTAAACCTATCGTTTTCATATCTTCTCCCGTTTAGTGCCGTCGAAAATGGTCTACTACCTTACCCCCACAAAACAGCTGTGCCATAGTGGGACCAACCCATCGTTTGTGTGGGCTAATTATTATAGATAATTCTGAAACCTTGCTTGGATACCAAATATAACTTTTTCAAACCACTTCGGGCCATTTAATACTCAGTTAATTGGCCTTTAGCCGAGTCTATATAGCATACACATTCTCCTACCAACAGGATTCGAATACCACTGTAGGATATTTACAATGAATGTCCTCAGGTGGTAGATGATTGGCTTAACCTGGTGAGACCGCTCTTTTTATTGGAGGCTTCAAGTGACTTGAAAAAAATGTTTGATCTGTACCTATTGTACTGTTGAGGAACTGGATTATTTAGCCTTTTTCCGCTCAGTACTAATAAGATAAGTTTACTTATTTTCGTGGGTGTGATTCATGTAAGAAGAGGGTAGTGTCAGATAAAGAGTCGAAAATCGTCTACTTCCTTACGCCCACAAAACAGCTGTGCCATAGTGGGACCAACCCATCGTTTGTTGGTTAGAAAGCTTAGGCCAGGTTTAGACAATGTGTAAAAACATTTATACAAATTGCAAAACCTATGGTTATAAGTCCGCGCGGTTAGCCTAGTGGCTGTGCGCTTCGCAACTATATGCCTAGGGATGGAGTGTCCTGGGTTCGATTTCCGTCGAAGACGTGAGAAGCTGAAGGATCTTCCTCAGCCATAGCCAAGTTAGCCGGTCTTGGGCGTGGACAGTAGGATTTTTCCCCCCAGTTTATTTTGGGATTTTTCATCCCGCAAACGGGCAAACCGGACCCGTGAACACACACACAGGATACAGCCATATGTTATAGCACGGCAAGGAAGGCAATGGGAAACCACCTTGCTCATAGTCACCTCCCTAGTATGGTAGCATAGCTGCCCCTACCATGCGTAAGGATGAAAAGGAAATCATTCCAGTCCATGATTATAAACATGTATTTGCCACAGCAAAAATATTGGACAAACGTCAATTCGATACATTTTGCTTTTAAACTGCAAAATTGCTTACCGTACGTAATACCAGTATTGAATGCTAATAACATTAATTCATGTGTTCACGTTGTCTTGCCGATTTGTGCACCACACTCAATATATCTGCGTTCCTGATGTTTATAGTAACACAATACCAGATTCAATACCAGAGAATCCACAAAAAGGTATTTTGTTGACATGTGCAATGTGATTTACCAAATAGTCTCAAATATTAAATTGGATTTCGATAAAACTTATATAAGTAATTATAGAGTAGGATCGCCTGCACTTTTTAGGCTAATAAGCATCGTCGGAATTAAGATTACTTGACATTTAATGACCCGCAAAAATTACTTTGAATATCCTGATAATTCATATACGACGCACGAATTCTGTATATTACTTTTATTCCCCGGGAGTTAGAATAATAAATCAACCGTTGTTAGATTTGTAGAACATCTCAGGAGGAGTCGTCGAAAACCTGTTTTTTTTTTTTTTTTTGATTGAGAATTGTGGCAGTAACTCCAAGTACTGTAAAGTGGTTGACTATTCGTCTTGCAACAATCATTGTTTATCCAACGAGATAATTTGTCAGATTTAAAGTGTGAAATTCAGTTATTAAAAAAAAATAAGAACCCCCCCCCCCAAAAAAAAAAAAAATAAATAAAATAAAACGCATTTATTTTCCTCATGCATAGACACCCCTACAGGTTTGTCTTTAACCGATTTCGACCAATGGATGGTAATTGTTTCTTGCTTTAATTAGATCGAGAAATTCGATCTATTAAACCAACAGGATATTCTAAAACACGCGATACAGGTTATTTCTTGCGTTGTTTATGCTCCTCAGAAAATTTCAGTTCAATCGAACATAAAAAAAAAATCCTCGAATAATCTGAATATCATCCTGCAACATCAGGACGACGAAATATCTGAAGATATTTTCACCTCCCTGATATTACTTGGTGGTATTCAGATATTTCCCCACACAGATAATCTGAGTTGCAATAACATAGGCAAGTTTTTCTAAACAGTGCGTATTCATGCTCTGGCTGGTTGAATTTTAATACAATTCAAAATATTTACCAACATTTTGTTCTGTTATCTCAACTTTTTGAAATAGATAGCTGAATTTTTTGTAATACTATACAGTATTAGGTCGAGTTGTGATTCGTTATTGTCCAGTGAAACGAACCAAATTAATAAATTAATCCAGGAATGTCATGACTATCAAAGTAAGTTATAACAAACTGTCAGTGGATTGCCTTAAAGTAGACTGTGAGGATTCCGTATATTATGACTGTCATTTGATTGTTTTCTCACCCAGATTTGCTAATTGACTTTATCAATGCCAACAATATTGAAGTATCTGCATAAAATCTCAAGTATATTTTCATATTTGTTGTCAGGAAGCCTATTTGTGATTTTTTTTAGGGGGGGGGGGGCTACTGAAAGAAAACATGTTGATATTCGTTATACTGCACGGCTGTTAACATTTCCTTTATGCAAACATACCATACCGAATTTTATAGAAGCTTAATCATTTACAGCAGTGGCGCCCACTACTTTTTAAATAAGATCGTTTTCTCCAATAAATATTCATTAATTATTAAAGGTTATTGTTATTATGAAGGTTATTAAAGAAGTCGGACTTCTTTAATAGCCTGGGTGATAATGCTTTTATGATAGCATTGTTAATAATAATAATAAAGGATAAAATATATTCTCGAAATTTTCCCCTGTTCAACACTGCAACGAGTCCGCATTCTAGAATCAAGAGGAATATATTCTTGACGATCGTCTAAACTTGACGTGTTGATGCAGTCGATGTTATGGACACAATTAATTACAGTATATGACGCACATAGTTTAAGAACGATATGTTTTAACCTTATTTTCTCACCGAGTTCTGTCAAAAAAAACCTGCCTGCTTCCATTGTTCTGTTTATTTGTTATAATTGACTTATAGAGATTAAATTTCAAAACACGCTGTGAGCTTATGACGAAAGGGAAGGCTAATGTATTTGCTTAACAAAAGTATTTTGTCCTGAAGGCTGTTTTGTAACACATCTTTTTTAAAAAACCAGTTCTTAGTGACCGAATGAACTGCATATTTGTTTTAGTGCCTCAGCAACTGGAATGGGATTGTTTTAAATTCAGGTTATGTGATTTTACGCAACCATTTTTGTACCTTTTTTTTTAAGCACTATGGCTTAATTATTTCATTCAGAAACTATACTACAATGAATATGTAACAGTGTAATCTAATCTTTTATTTCTTTTATGAGTAAGTTTTTAAATTCGTTCCATTTATTTCCTCCTCCTATCTTGAGTTAAAGCGAACTAAGTGCATGATGATGTTGTTAGTCGGAATGTATACTAACTAATATAATTATAGAATAAGTAATTGTTTATTTATTATTTTATTTTTATTTTTGTTCACAAGTTTCTGGAATACGTTGGGAGTGATTTAGCAAGTGACTTAGTTTTTCTATTTAAAGTAAACCAGTTGTTTCCATTAAGTGCATTTCTATTGACTATTTAAAACATGTCAGTTTCGAGGTGCATGGCAATAATATTATATTATTCCTCTTCTCAAAATTTTTCCATCCCATATCCCATTTCATGGGAGGCATGGCATTTTTGTTCTGATATGCAAATCGTTTATCATCGTATTCAGTTTTCTAGAACTATAATGGCAATTCTAGAACATAGAATTGCCATTATAGTTCGAGGGTAAAGAAGCACGCGGATTTCTACTCCTGAAGGAAAGATGATATATGTATATATATGTGTGTGTATATTTAGAATATTTGAGGAGTTACGGCAGAAACTCCTAATAACTGTAACAAATTTACTATTCTTATTGAAGAACTGGAAGGACCGAAATTTGATTTGTTGGAGTTCCAGTTCAACAGGACACTGCCTACCAAATTTCTCAAAACTGGAAGAGAGAACAATTGGATTTGGGATTAATGATTGTGATGCGAATAGTCAGTAGCACTACTGTACCTGGTTTTTAGTAACTCTTGAATAAACTAAACACTTAAAATAGTCAAAAGCTTCCCCCGCCTCCTTCTTCGCAGACGCCTCTTCAGATCATTTTGTTCAAGCGATTTTGATAAAATTTGAAACAATTGTTCCAGGAGAAATTCAACCTAATTGGATTAAAATGGAGAGGAATGTTCCTTCGCTGACATTTCTGCAAGTCTTATCCTTCTAGTATACTTTCGACCAATATAATTTTCTTGCGTTATTATTTTTTACGTTGCTGAAGGTCTGAGAAATTGGGACTAAAATGGAGGGGTTCTCCATAAATAACTACTCCCCACTTGAGTCGCTCCACAGCAGACCCTCCAGGTTCTTTTTAGTACACCAGCCATGGAAAAGTTGCGAGAAACTCGTGTGGGGACTTTGTGATATCCACAATGTTCTCATCGTTCACGACGTGTCATGGCAGATGGTTTCCTCTTCAGATTTCCTCACCAGTGCTTGCTGGCGTCCTCCCGGCCCACTTTTGCCTATGCTTTTCCTTTGTACATTAATGACCTCTCGCTAAACTCCAATATTATTCAGCTTTGCTGATGACAATACTCATTTCCACGTTACCAAAACATAGCCCTATATTATTTCTCATGAGAAAGATCCGTCTTACTCAGTACCGTCGACAGAGTGTACCGTAGAGGCAGCCTGCCTCACGGCGCGGCTTAATAAGGGCGCTCGTTCAGCCATATTGTGGTAGGTGCCGTTGTTAGCGTATTAAGTGCGGAATGAAATTTTTCCAAGCATAAAACTGATTTAAAAATTATTTGCGAACAGCAATGACCAAAGAAAGATTGGTTGGTCCAGCAACTATATCTGTAGAGGCTGACATAGCTTATAATTTAAATATAGAAAAGCTTATAAACAGTTTTATTGTGCGATATCCCCGTAGAGCAAACATTTAATTAATATTATTATGTAATCGTTTTACATTAATGTTTCTCTTGTAATAAAAAAATAGCAATTGGAAATTTTCTTATTTTTGTCTTATAATCCACCAGGAGTGGTATTTAATTGTTTGCCTCAGTTAAAACCGCAATTCTCCTTTTAAAGCGATTTGCACCTCAGCGTTTTCTGTCATAAACGCACCACATTGATATCCTCCTTTTGCTTTCAAAAAATTTATTCCTCTTCCGGTCACCTAAAGGTTTTCTTCTGAAATAGCATGAAGCAATATTTAATTGATTCCTTCCAGTCATTTTTTCCCCCCTTAGACATTGTTTCTACCTTATGTCTTTTATGAGTATTTTCATGAGCTTATTCTACCGAGCTGTTCGCCATCATTCCTGGTGAATATCTACACACACACTTTAGCTCCAAACTTTTTTGAACCAATATCTCTTGCTCTTCTTTCAGTCCACATACCACTGTTCTTTGGTATATTTCTCCTCGCACTTTTTCCAAGGGCTAGATCTCCAGCTGTTCAAGAAACAAATAGGTTTCTTTCTTAACCCTATGCACATGACACTTGTATTATCGCTTTGTGACTTAGCATGTTACGAATGTTAAAAATTTCACTAAATTTCTGGCGGATACCTGCTCAGAATGTCATTTGCATTGTATTAATTAATCCCATCTATCTGCATTTTTTCTCTTTTTGTGGATTAGCATAATGATCTATTCTTTCCCTCGTCTTAAATATTTACTGCTCCCTCCCTTATCTCTTCACTGTTATTCCACGTCATTTACCCTGGTATTATTTGAATTTTCTCCAAACTCTATTTGAATATCAGCTTTTTAGATACTCATACTAACCTAAGACTTATGCCAACTATTAGATTTAAATGTTTTCGCTCCTGTTTAACAAGCTTTTCAGCTAGTCTTAAACAATATGCTTCTTCAATCGTAACGTAGGACTGCTAAGGCATGCTAGGCATGTGTACATGAGTATCCTACATTCTCAAATAGTTTCTAATATAGAAAAAAAAAAAATCTAAAACAACAATAAATCTTGTGGTCTTCTCATTTTCCAAAGGACCATATGGCTTTCTCTAACCTTTTCAAGATTGGTTAACCGCCGGTCTCTTACATTCGTAATTACCAAGCAAGACGAATGCGATCTTTATCCAGGAAGCATACTCTGTATTTACTCGAATATAACTCGCACTCTCCCCCCCCCCTCCTAAAATTAAAGTTAAAAAATCATGGTGCGAGATATATACTGGGATTTTTGGTCAATTAAAGTTTTTCAAGAAAAAACTAAATTGACGTTTATAATTAAAACCTCAGTATTCATTGTAATTTATAATTGCTCACATTATTTATAAAATGAATGCATTTAAATTTTAATTATCAACGTTATTTACGCGATCGGCCGCTCACTTTCATCACGCGATATATTTGCATTTTTTTTTTAGCGATAATGCTTCTGCAAACAATTATTTCTGGAGAAACCATATCCCAAGCTCTCAAAATCCAGTTGCAGAACAGTTCTAATGATGGTCTCTTAATCTTAATCTACCCCCGCGCAATCCAAGATCGATTGGAAGTCAATGCTCTCACTCCCACGTTTCCTCTACTGGTTGCCTGCATCTCTATGCATATGATTGGTGTGGTATTAACAAAAGATCACGAGACTCGAATACAAAGGTAAGCCGACGATTGTTGAGTTGAAATGCCGATTCTCTTCAACCGAAATCCAAAATATCTGAAACTGCCATAACAACATTTACTATCAACTTCTTACAGTTTTAATGTTTTTTTTTTTTGTGTGCGAACTATATGCGAAACTTTTTAATTTCTTTTTTCGTAAAGTAAAATAAGGGGAGGGCGAGTTATATTCGTATAAATACGGTGTAGTCCGGAGCGTAAAATAACACAATTGGCGCCATCTCGTGGCTTCCAGTTCTTAACTGGTATTATCATGTAGAAACTAATTCACAACCGGCTGTAAAAAGGTCTAGTGAGAGAAAAAAAGTATCTAGACGCTAACTTACAGGATCTTTTTTTGCCAATCCTGGCGTCATGGATGTTGCTACAGACTACATTTTAAGAACACAGGCACTTCGAGTAAAAATATTTTATTATATTATACGCACAAGCGAAAAGTTACAAAACCTATACTGTAGTTGCCTTATTGTGGTGAGTGAAGGTTAGTCTTCACCAAATGTGAAAGGCTGTCCCAAAGAATAGAAGTAGATGAGATGAAAAAAGAGACAAACATTTCGTTCATTGTTTGAAATGATAAGACGCACATTTTGGCCGAAATACGTGATCTCTCTTCAAGAATGAGAAGAGATGCCAAAATGCTATTAGAAAAAGATTAAATAACATGTCCCTTTTTAAGGAAACCGCATGTAAAACGTTTTTTCAAGATAAGGTTAATTTATTTTATATATTGATGATATAGTTCAGAGTGTGAGAAGGTATTCAGTTTGTTGCTTATGCTAAATTGGGAAGAATGTCAGATAGCTCTGATGTGCTACTTGCTATGAGGAGATTTGAATAGGTTTTCACATTGGATAACTGAATGGGAATTTAACTTCAGCATTACAGAGGAGTCGTGCATTTTTGGCTAAAAGGGATAGATTGAGATGTACCGCGAAGTTTCACTTCAGAATTGGGACGTTGGTGAATCTTCTTTGGTGCATCAATCCGAAGACTGGTAAATATAGCAGCACATCACAACATCCTGTCTTGTGACTTCCTTTTTATCTCTTAGCACCAGTTAGCATCATTATGTTATTTATATATGAAATTCTTGGTCTGCCTCGTGGCCTCTTTTCTTCTACAGTCCTCTCCGTTATTTCTGTAATCAGTCCCCCATGCCTCAAATGGTGTCCAATTAGGCTTTTTCTTCTCTTATTGATGTGTTTCATTAATGACCACTCTTCATGAACTATATTCAGAACTTCTTCATTACTTTTCTTTTCTGTCCAACTAATTTTCATCATCTTTCTCCAGCACCAAAGTTCAAATGCCTCCAACTTTTTCATGTCTTGTTTTGTTAGAGTCCAGGCCTCACAACCATATAATTCAATGCTCCATATATATGTTTTCACTAGCCTTTTTTTGAGCTGGATGCTAAGTCCTTTACTGGTAAAAATGTTTCTTCTGTTATAGAATGCTTTTTTGGCTAGGATTATTCGTGCTTTAATATCTGATTGGTTTTTTTCGTCTTCTGTGATAAGACTTCCAAGATATTTAAAAGAGGATACTTGTTCTAGTAGGTTATTATTTATTTCCAGGTTTATTTTCATTGGATTTGCTTTACTTGTAATTAATAATTTTGTTTTCTTATAATTAATTTTTAGGCTGTACCGTGTGAAGATTTCTTCCATCTTTGTTAGGGTGGCTTTCAGTTTGTTTTCGTTATCAGCTATAACTGCTATATCACCCGCAAACCGTAGCCAGTTAATATCAATTCCATTTATCTTAATTCCGGTTTCTATTAGTTCTTTCAGTTTATTTATTGCATCTTCAATGTACAGATTAAACAATATGGGTGAAAGAGAGCACCCCTGTCTTACACCTCTACGTATTTTTGCTATTGCGGTTTTTGTTGTATTGCTGGCTGCTTCTATTAGGGCTTCTTGATGCTTGTAAAGATTAAATAAGCCATCTATCTCTCCAATCTACCTTTATTCTTGTTAGGAGGTGAAACATTTGATTCCAGTCAATACTATCGAAGGCTTTCTCCAAGTCAAAGACTATCAGAGTATTTTGATTCTTCTCCGATCTTTTTTCAATAACTGTTCTTAAAGCAGGGATTGCTTTTCTTGTCCCCTGCTGTTTCCTGAATCCATACTAGTCATTGCCAACATATTCTTCAACCTTCTTTGTTAGTCTTTTTTTGTAGTATTTTCGAAGCATGTGATATTAAGCTTATCGTTCGATGATTTTCACACTTTGCATTATACTTTAGGGCATTGTGTAAATTCTTTGGGGATGATCTCCGTTTCATAAATATCCTTTATGATCTTGAAAAGGTATGATTTATGTTTCCTGAGTATTTTATTAATTCTAAGGGGGGATGTTATCAGTGCCTGGTGCCTTGTTGGCTGAAAATTCATTCAGTGCCCATTCAAATTCATCTTTTAATATAGTTGGACCAATTTCTTCCACATCAAGTCTTGTTTCATCTTCTATAGCCTTGGCATGTAGATCTTTTCCACTATATAGATCTAAGTACTCCTTCCATCTTTCCAAAATTTCTTCCTTATCTATAAGTATGTTCCCCTGTTTATTTTTGATAATTGTACTTCTTGTCTTGTTTTGCTGGCTTATTCCTGTTATAATATTATAAGCTTTATCGATTCTTCGTCTTTGTTAGATCTTCTATTTCTTTACATTTCTCTGTATACAATTGTTCTTTTGCTTCTTTACACTATTTATCATATTTTTTATATGTTTATATTTGTCTTTGCTTTCTTCCTTTAGGGAGGTTTTGTATTTCTTCTTTCATCTATTAGATCTAGAATGTCCTGGGTGATCCATGGTTTTTTTATTTGCTTCTTCCTTAATCCTATGCAGTCATTGGCGGCCTTGATGATTGTATCCAAATAAGTCCATTTTTCCTCTTATGTTTCTCTTTTCCCTCTCTCCAGTTTTAATGTTTTCATCAGTTTGCTGTTTATAGTTTCTACGGTTTTCCTCTGTTTTCAGGTTACTTATGTTCCATTTGGGCCTTTTCCTTGGTTGTGACAGCTTTTTAAATTTCAGATTACATTTCAATAAAACCAAATTGTGGTCACTATCAACATCAGCTCCCGGGTAAATTTTGCATGATTTTACTTGATTTTTAAATCTATTTCTGGTCATAATATAATCTATTTGGTACCTTCTTATATCCCCTGGCATTTTCCAAGTATACCTTCTTCTTTTTGGTACCTCATACCAAGTATTAATAACGATCATATTGAATTGGTGACATGTTGGTGAATGCGAATCGAAATTCGAGGTACACTGCCAAAGTTGTAAAGATTACTCAAATTGCTAACATAAAGCTGTCACTAAAAGCAGAGGCGAGTCTGAGCACTGAAATGTAGTTCTAATAAAGTTTCAGTGCTCAGATCTCATCACAACGATACCTGAGTGAAGACGAAATAAACAAAAAATGTAAATGTCAGTGATGAAGATTGTTTCGGGATATCAAATACAGGAACAGGTTGAGAGAATGAGGCTCTGCAGAGCTTGGCAAATGGGAAGAAAATCTGGGAAGAATTATTAGATACAAGCGAATTATTGCATAATGTAATATAGATGGCGGGAGAACAAGGTGTCAATCTGAAAGTTGTAAGGATTGTATGAATAGGAAAATGTTTTTTTTTTTTTTTTGTGTGTGTGTGTGTGTGTATGTAAGATCGTTTGTTTTCATTACGTTTATGTCCTACTTAATTTCCACCTGCAATGATCGAATAAATTTATCACAGTTTGGAGATGGAGACTATTTAAGCTGTCTTTAGTGTTTTATATATATATATATATCATCTAGAATATTTTTATAATTTGAATTGCAAATTAGAAAGCTGCTTTCACGTATACAGCCATAGTGCATTTATTAATAAATCGCAAGTCCTTATTTCCAGTTTATCTAAGAAGAAACATTATTTGAATATGAATACTATTTCAGTTAATTTTTTTTTTAACAAAACATCAAACTATGCTAAGTAAGGCGTTTTTTGGTTATATAATAATGATTAGGGAAATACTGGAGTTGACCTCCTTTCTTATACTCTCTTTACAGGTCGATGAACCCTTTTGGTGTTGTCATGGCGACAGCCCATGTTAATGTTTCTCTTAGTGCATGTGTAACTTCATTTGTTAACAGTTCCAGTATCAGTTATATAATTATTCTTTATAATAAATACATACGTTAAGTGAATCAATGCGGTTATATATATATATTTATTTATTTTAACAATTTTCATTAACTAAAGCTAGTGGCTGTAAATAATTAAGATTGGACTACTGTAGTGTAGAAGAGCCCTGACCGTGTAGCAGAATAAACCACCTCAATTTCAGGTGCCTTAGGTGTCTCTTTTGTGATTTTTTTTTTTTTTTTTTTTTTTTTTTTTTTTTGTACAAGAAGGCTATAGTCACACAAATTGGTGTTAGCACAGAAAATTATCAGAGTTATGTAGTTAGGGTGTATGCGCTCTGCTTATTGTGATACAACTAGGTAGCTGACTCTTACCACAAGGTGTGACACTTCCGTTTATTGGAGAGGGATGGAGATTCAAGTGGCATAAAATTTTGATCCTAACTGTGCAATAACACCAAAGCAGAGAGCTAATGTACTACTATGTAGTATTCCAGCCTTCTGTAGACTGGAGTAATAAAAGCCCGTTTCAGACTCCAGTATTTGAACTTTATTATTACATATTTCCCGAATAATATGTAAGATAACATAACCGTAATCAGAACTAGGAGGTTCTTTTCAATCATTCCTATAGTTGCCATGGTAACATGCTAACCCTTGTTGTGGCTTCTACAATAATAGCATTTCTCATTAGTGTTCCTGTTATGATTCTGTATTGCTCATATCAATAGCACAGTGGTCTACAAACTTTTCGTCGTGAGGGCCACATTGGGTTCTTCAGCACTGTTCAGCGGGCTGTACAATCCCTTACCTGCGGAATGTCACAACGCAACCAACCGCAAATACGGATAATCCATATTTTTTTAATTAATCAAATTTTTAACAACAGGGACTCTTTCCTTTCCAACTGTCCTTTTTTTTAACATTGAGGTCTATGGGCGACCGCTGTGCACGTCGTGATGCGTTAGCAGGCGCCTGGTCCTCGTCCGCAAGCAGAAGTGAGGGGATGAAGCGGATGTTACATTAGGCAGACGTCACACTGAAGCACCGATATGTACAGAAGACTAGCTTTGCGCTACTGGAATAATGGCGCCCGCCGATTTTGAAATGGATATTCCTTTACCAGAGGAACTGAACGTACGTAGGATTTAAAGAAAACAGCTATAACACAAATCAGAAGCATTTTTGCTGGATGTCACCACATATAAAACCTATTAGTGAAGACCTTAAGAACTGACCTAACCTAAGCATGCAGTGTGTCTTGCAATTTTCCAAAGCAAGATAGGGAGCCTCGGTAAACAAGCCGCGTGTGGTCGACCGCATATTCGCGCAAGCGACCGTATCGTAACTAGAGACATACGGAGACCACGGCCGCTATCCTACTTGCAGCCAGAGAGAGAGAGAGAGAGAGAGAGAGAGAGAGCCAAGCGTCACAGTGACGTCAACCTGATGTAACTACCGTTTCATCCCCCTTCCGGTGACGTTTCTTCTGGTAGCGAACGAAGACGAGGTACCCGTTCACGCATTAGTGCGTCCGCTGCAGTCTCCCATAGGCTACCATGTTAAAGAACCAGCCGTTTGAAGGGAAAGAGTCCGATTTTCGAAATGGATTAATTCCCAAGCCTGAAACGAGCCCTAATTTTAGTAAGTTGCGCTATTCTCACTGAAAGATAACAAATTGCGTGACATGCTAATATCGGAATTTAGATTCGAGACATTGTTTTTCACGCTTTGTCTTTTAAAAATCTTATTAAACTCGTGTTCAAATTTTGAAGTGCTAATTAAAAGTAGCGATTTCAAATATTCATCAGATAAATTTCCCTGTATTTTGACTTGATATATTTCATTCGGGAAAAAGTTTGTTCACAAAGATACGTTGTCCCAAAAATAGAGAAATTTACATGCAAATTTCTTCAAATTTGGTTGTAAAATTTTGTAAAATTCAATTTTTGTTTTTTCGTTAGTTCATTTTAACTGACCTTTTTCGGGCAGAAAGACCGTAACTTGGATTACGGTTATTTTTTGCTATTCGGGAATATATTTTGAACACAATTTTAATTAATGCATTTGAAATCTATCAACACCGTGCTTTTTTTTTTTTTTTTTGCGGATTCTTATTGAAAAATTAGTCCAATTGGCGGGCCGAATAAAATCATATCGCGGGCCGCATCTGACCCACGGGTCGTGGTTTGGAGACCCCTGCTGACTAACATAACGTACTCATCATATGGACTTTCTAGCACCTTCAGCCCTAGCCAAACACTCCTCGGTAAGGGTCGTTGTTTGTTATACTACTCAAAACAATTAGGGGATATTTTAGTTTCTGCCAGATAATTATAAATTTCTGCAAATAATTATAACTCTTGGATACTTTATACATGAATAAATATTTCTTACTTATAGATAGGGTGTATGTAACTCAGTGGATTTGGCGCTTGCACATCACGGCGCTTAACCGCACGCAGGAAGACCTCTTGGTTTCAAATCTAGTCGGCGACTAGAGGAAATTTTTCTAAGCCTTTTTTTCGACTGGTTCCCGAGTTAGTCGATCTCTGGCGTGGGCAAGCAGGTTTTTTCTCCTGGAAACTCGGGTTTTTCGTCCCGTAAACTTGAGAAAATCGACCGTAGACCCCACATTATTTTAGACATTAAATACGAGTGCTAGGGACCACGAGATGGCGGCACTTGTTGAGCCGTCTCTCTTCACTGCGTGCCACTTAATTAGTGATAGCCTTGGGCCAGCTATCTCTGATTGGGTACCAGTGGAGATTGAACTGCCCACTCAGTCTCCAAAAGCTAGATAGGGAGTAAGCGAGGCCGTTTAGCCCTATATACGGGAATAAAAAGGCATTAGCTGATTTGATTGCTGATACATTTTAGCATGAAATAATTTTAAAAACGCTTTTGTTAATTTTTCATAGTAGTGTGGTCTCCATTAACAGCCAAAACAGCAGTACATCTTGATTGCATGGGCTGGATAAGATGATCACAGTTCTTGTAGGATATTTCTCCACTCTTCTGTGAGAGCAATTTCGAGTTCTTGAAGCGATTGTGGTGGCACCAGTTGAGCAGAAACGCGCCTACCTAATACTTAAAGTATCCCAGGCATATTGGATCGAGCCTGTGTAGCTCAGTGGATGTGGCGTTTGCCAACCACGGTGCTTGGCCGCACGAAGGAAGACTTGGTTTCAAGTCTAGTCGGCGAGTAGAGGAAATTTTTCAAAGTCTTTTTTCGACCGGTTCCCGAGTTAGACGATCTCTGGCACAGGCAAGCAGGGTTTTTCGTCCTGTAAACTCAAGAAAATCGACCGTAGAACCCACACTATTTCAGACATTAAATATATTGTGTTAGGATTAGGGACCATGAGATGGCAGCACATTTGAGCCATCTCTCTTCACTGAGTACCGCTTAATTAGTGATAGCCTTGGGCCATCTATCTCTGATTGGCACCAGTGGAGATTGAACTGCCCACTCAGTCTCCAAAAGTTAGATAGGGCTAAATGGCCTCACCTACTCCCCGTATACGGGAATAAAAAGGCGTTAGCTGATTTTTTTTTTTTTTTTTGATCGTCTCTTGGAGTTGTTGGTGATGGACAACCTTGTCCTTGGCAACCATTTCCCATCTCCAGAAAGTGATTCCAAAGTCATGAAATTATGTATTGAGATACACGATACACTACATGCTTGAGTGACAACTTGCTAAGTTTGTCCAGCTTCTAATCGACCAATGGCTCTCCAAGCCATGGATTCTGGGATATCATGTTGCTCTGTCATTTTTAACAAAATAATGGATGTTAGGTGATGCAAGTTTCCAATTGAAGTGATAATTATTCACTGTGGAAGTGAGCATATAGGGCTGCTGTCAGGATGGGTGAAGCACATTTGCTTTTCATATTCCTCCTTGTCTGGGCTGGAAGTTGTTTGGGGAAGGGACTTTTGTGAGCAATTAAGCTTGCCCACTGGGGGCAGTTGTGTTAGCTAAGAACAGTTGGGTGTAGAATAGCCTTCGGTCTTTTGTAATTGTTGTCTGTTTCATTGTAATTGACAGCTTGTACGATCAGCGGGTTTGAATGCAAACTTAACATGATGAAGAATTTTTCTGCGAGATCATGAAGAAAGGAGATGTATGGAATGTCGGTTTCTCAATGAATCTGTGAATTTCTGATGAACCATGGAGCATCAAAATCATCCTTGGGCATTTATTTTGAATTCTTTGTAGTTTTAAAATGTTTGAATGTAACTTGTGACTCCATGCTGGTGAGGCATAGGTTATGACCATCCGGTAAAGTAGTAATTTATTTTGTAAGTTCAGTTTGTTCTTACAGTTGATCATTGGGTAGAACTGAGCTGTTACTTTGGATATCTTGGAGCGAATGAGATTGATTGTGCTTTTTAAATAGGAGTTTCTTGTCCAGTATTATCCAGAGATATTTGGTCTCTGATTGCCATGGGATCTTTTGACCAGAAAACAGGATGTCCTCTTTGATGCGGACCTTTCTTCTAGAAAACAGCATGGCTGAGCTTTTGAGAGGGTTTACTAGAATCCTCCAGTTGGTGAACCAGTTTTCCAGCTTGTTGATGCATCCTTGGAGTCTAGAGATTGCCAGGTGAGGGCTGAGAGATCTTTCTAGAATAGCAGTGTCATCAGCATAAAGGGCTGTAATAATTGTTTTTGAGTTAAGAGGGATGTCTGATACATAAGTTGTGAACAGTAGTGGAGCCAGGAGGGAACCTAGAAGCACACCAGCCAGGATTTTGCATCTTGATAAGACGATTCCATTAATCTTCACTTGCATGTATCTGTCTTTAAGGTATGAGAAAATAAGGTTCACCAGCGTAATTGGGATGTTGTTTACAATAAGTTTGAAAATAAGGCTTTGATGCCAGACCTTATCAAAGGCCTTGGCTACATCCAAGAATACAGCAGCAGTGTGAAGGTGCCAGTTAAAACCATGGATGATGTGTTCTGTTAATTGGTGAATTTTCTGTGCTGTGTTGTGAGCTTTGTGGAACCCAAATTGCTCATTTGGGATTATTTTATGTTTGTCAACTGCTAATAGAAGCCCTGCTAGGATCACTTTTTCTGTTACTTTACCGAGGCTGGAGAGAAGACTGATGGGCCTGTAGCTTTGGGGGAATTGTGGGTTGTTACCAGGCTTTTACAGAGGGATGATGTCAGCAGTTTTCCAGGCTGTAGGAAAGTACTGGAATCTTAAAATGGAATTGGTAATATTAACGAGATGAATTGCAGCCTTCCTTGGGAGTAATTTTATTATTCTATTGGTGATACCATCGGGACCATTGGTGATACCATCTTCAATTGGGATATAATATTAATTATTTATGTTGGAGTAGTGGGGATGATGGATTCTGAGTCATCCTTAGGCTGACTTAAGGCTTTTCTGACTTGACGATGAACTTTATAAATGAGATTAATATATAAGTTTTCGTAAGATGGGTTGCATTGATTTTTCAGATTGTCAATAAGGGCTTCTACTTTTTCATCATCTGAGTGTGCAATTCCAAGTTTGGTCTTTATAGGGGGGAGGGGTTGTCTTTTGTTACGAAGAGATTTTAGAAATTTCCACATGGAGTTATCTTCTGGGTTGATATCTGTGAGTTTAGATTCCCATTCTGAATTCCTGTGATTCCTGAGAGCTTCTCAAACCTGTCTGTTCAGGTTGTTTTTGTCTTGCGGGGCTCTAGTGTTGTGATATCGTTTCTGGCTTTGTTTTTGGCCCTAATCAGGTCCATTATCTCATCTGGGATCCAATTGGATGTGTAGAAGACAGTGGTTTGAGTGACTGATGCTATTGCTGTGCTGATTTGCCTAGTCAGGTTGCTTACAGCTATGTCTTCTTTTTTGCAAATAACAGGAGGTGGGCCGATGTGGACTGGGAGAACCTCAGAGAGCTTGTCCCATGCTAAGAAAGAATGTTGAGGAGAGAGCTGATTGATTCCTTGCTTGAGCTGGATGGGATTATGATCTGAGTTAAGCTCTTCTAGGTTGTTTCCTCAGAAACATCTTATTTTCAGTTAAGATGTTCCTGAGGATAACTATGTCTAGTACATCAGAACTTTCTGATGGACTGTAGTGGGGGCTCAGTAGGTCCAGCTACTATTGATGAGTTGAGTGACATGGAATCCTTGGAGCCGAGGAGAGTCTAAGTCTGTGGAAGTGAGTGCAACAAGCCATGCTTTTATACCCCCAACATGCTGATACGGCTAAGAGATGTTTCAAAAAGTCTTAACGTGATTTTGTATGTAGTCGCATGTTCTACACTTGTATATTAAAAATATTTTAAAATAAATGTTACATTTGTAAATTATTTAAAAAAAAAAAAAAATCGGCTAATGCCTTTTTATTCCCATATACGGAGAGTAGGCGAGGACATTTAGCCCTATCTAATTTTTGGAGATTGAGTGGGCAGTTCAATCTCCACTGGTACCGATCAGAGATAGATGGCCCAAGGCTATCACTAATTAAGCGATACACAGACAAATGATGCCGTATCTGAAAGGGGTCAGGAGTAGAGCAGTCTAGTGCTGCTATTCTTCTTGAACTACATAGGCAAAAGTGGATACTACATCCAACATTATTTCAAAGCTGAATGTTTGTAGTTTTGTAAGTTGACACGAGAACTGTCCAAGAGTTTTTTTGCCTTTTATTAGTGCATTTGATAAAGGTTTCACTGGCCTGAGAGCTGTTTCGAACTGTTTGATTCTCTTCAGAGACCACTGTACAAATAAAGGGTCTGCTCCAAAAATTAGATGATCTGCCAGATCACTCTGAACTCAATGAGTGACTCAAAGAAACATTGAACTTGGCAGTGGTTCTATTCAGTGACAAGCTCACTTTACCACTAAACAGAACTGCTCATATTTCAGGAAAAAATATTCACTGCCACGGCCCTGATAGTGGCCACTCTGAAAAACGCCAATCCCGGGATGCTCAAAAGCTCTCTTAAAGCAGAAACCTTGAGAGAGAGAGAGAGAGAAAACTCATTCAGTACTAAGGAAATTGAAATGTCAGAGAAATGTAATTTTCAAAAGTGAACTCCAGATTGGTGCATAAAATTATTATTATTATTATTAAAATGGGCAACTCCAAAGAGTCCTTAGACTCATCAAGGGAGACCCAAACATCATGTCAAGAACAACTATTCAACATTCACACAGTATCTATCATACTTTGCCTTGAAATCATTTACAGTCATGGCACCCACATCAGACTCTGGCAGCTGATTCTACTCATTCACCACTCTCCAAGTAAAAAAAAAAACCTAGCTATAACACCCTTGCTAACCACACTCTTGCCCAGCTTCCATGGATGGCCCCTAGTCTTCCCACCACCAGTCCTATTCTCAAAAATATCTTCTGAATTAATCTTATAGAAACCCTTCAGTAATTTGAATGTCTGAATCATATTGCCTCTTTTCCACTTATCAGCCAATTTCTGCAACCCACAAATCTTCAACCTGTTCTCATAAGGTTCATTCCATAGGTTTGCTCTCATCTTGGTCACTCGTCTCTGGATTCTCTCCACCTTCTCCCCATCAAGAAGAAACCCTGGCATCGATACAGAGGAACAATAACTTGTTTGTCTCTGCTCATCAAAGTATTTTTCAGCAACCAAGTGATTTGATGAGCTGATTTAGCCACTTTTGTGATGTGCCCCCTAAACTTCAACACCCTATCCACCAACACTCCCAAATCCCTGGCCTTGTCAATCTCCTCGAGTACAGCTCCACCAATGCGATATACTGCTGCTAATCTTTTCACCCCAAATTGCATAACCTTACATTTTGCCACATTAAATTGACATCCATTCTCCTTAGCCCAGCCCTCCAAATCATCCTGTAAAATTTTGACATCCTGTGCACTCACAATTGCTCTACGTAACTTTGCATCATCAGCAAACAAGTGAACACTTCCTCTCAGATATTTTCCTATATCATTAATGAACAAATTAAACAGTAGTGGTTCAAGAACAGAACCCTGCAGCACACCACTAGTCACAGGCCATCTTTTGGACTCTACTCCTGAATAAACCACTCTCTGATATCTCTCCATCAACGACTTCCTATCCATCTCACCAAACCTATATCCATCTCCATATGCTGCAGTTTACTGATTAGAATTCCTTATGGTATCCTGTTAAAGGCGTTAACAAGGTCCAGCAGAGTTACTGTAAACCCATTACCCTTATTTAGTTCAGCCGTCACTCTGTTATAAAATGTGAGGCATGATCTATCCTTCAAACCATGCTATCCCCCATACAGCATCCCATTTTCATCTATACATTCCTGTATTCTCCTCTTGACTATTTTCTCCAAGACCTTGACAACGATTCCTGATATGCTGATCGGTCGGTAATTTACAACATCAATCTTGGAACCTCCTTTATGCAGTGGAACTATTTTCCCCTCTTTCCACCTCCTCGAGACTAACCCAGACCCGAGACTCAAATTAAACAAAATGGTCAAGGGCACTGACAATTCGTTAGCCGCTTCACGTATGACATGAGCTGGTATACCATCCAATCCCACAGATGTATTGACGTTGAGGTTTTGTAATAGAATATTCACCTCCACTTCATTCACCACAATTCCCGTATAAGCTGTTGGTTCCTGCATTCCTGCAATGCCACCACCTGGATGATATACTCTTTCAAAGTGCTTGCTCAGTAATTCCACTATATCAACTGATTCGGTTACCTCCCTACCATCAGCATTCTTTAAAATCATTCTGCCATATAAATTTTTTCTTTTACTTGCAACATATCAAAAAAAACTGTTTCGGATTCTCTTTAGCCTGCATGGCTAATTTTCTTTCATAATCTGCTTTTGCTTTTCTTATCACACTTGTTACCCTTCTGGCCTGCGCTTTATACTGTTCATGTGCCTGCAGGTCACCTTTGTCCTTAAATTCCCTCCACAGTTGTTTCTTTTTTTTGCAGCTCAAGCTTAATGGTGTTATTCATCCATTTAACCCCTACTTGATTTACTATTCGGACTTTAGGTATACAGTCATCCATTGCCTCCTGCAAACACTCCTTAACCACCTCCTATACACTATCAGCATCCAGCCCTTGCAGTTTTGCATGGCACTGAACCAAGCAAACTCCGAAGCTTGTCATACTTACCAGTCCGGTAATTCCACATGTACCCTGTCTTAATTGAAAATTCTACACATTTAGCCACCTCCCAAGTCAAGACCCTACGATCATTCTCACCAATTGGTGGCAACGTGGTCATATTTGTTACAGCCAAATTCTCAGATGCAATTACTAGGTCTGGCACTCTCTGGCCCCTACTATTTTCCATTACATGCTGTCGCAGATAGTTATCCCTTAATAACTGCATAAAATTGGGCACGGAAATGGGGATGTGAGTTCAATGTTGCAAAATGTAAGGTTTTAAAATTTGGAAAACAAAGATGGGATGCAGAATTTATGCTTGGTGAGAATATATTGTTGGAGGTAGAGGATATAAGGGATCTGGGGGTGATAGTGGATAAGGAACTATAATTTAGAGGACACATCGCCAAAATTGTGAAGACAACACAAACGCTTCTGGGAATGATGCGGTGGACACTGATGTGTAGAAGTAGGAAGATTCTTGTTCCATTGTATAAGGCTTTGATTAGGCCACCAGGTTTTCAGAAGGATGAAGCGATGTTGCAAAGGGTCCAAAGGCGACTGACTAAGGTAGTTTCTGACTCTGAAATGTGAGTATGAGGAAAGATTGAGAAGATGTAATTTGCAGAGTCTGGTGGAGAGGAGGAAAAGGGAAGATATGATAGAGACCTACAAGTTGGTAAGGGGTTGTTATAAGATCAATGGTGGAGAAGTTCTGCAGAGAATAGTGGAAGATCAGGGGAGAACCAGAGGTCATTGGAAACTGTATAAAGAGGGTGTGAGTAGGGGAGTGAGAGGCAGGTTTTTTATTGTGCAGAGTTGTGAATGATTGGAATGCCTTGTCTGAGAGTGTGGTGTCTGCAAGGAGTTTGAGTGTGTTTAAGGCTTGGTATGATGAGATGTGTGTGTGTGATAAAAGGACCTCCCAGATGAGTCTTTGACTCCATGAGGTCTTTGGGTAATAATAATAATACTAAATCCAATTCCTTCCTCTGCTCCTTCTAATCAATGTTACCATAGTTGGAATCCCACATAATAATTAGCCTCCTTCCACTCTCACTATTTGCTTATGCATACTATCCCCACCATAGATTCCATCACCTGGTCTATAGCAACACCCAATTGTATATTTTGTTCTGCTAACAACAATCTCACACCAAATAGCCTCAAATATGCTCTTTTCTCTATCCTGCAGTTCATCTTCTATTCTCCTTGGCTGCAGTTCATCAGCTATCATCAATAACACTCCCTCCCCCCCATTTTATTCTCCCTGTCCCTCCTGAACACACTATATCCCTCACATTCAATCCCACTAGCTATATCATCTTCTGTCAGCCATGTTTCACTAATGCCAATAACCTGTGGCCTGGAAGAGCCAACCAAGGCCAAAACTTTTTCCTCCTTGTTCTTAATACTCCTGGTATTAGTATACATGAAATGCAGAAGCCCGTTAGTCCCACCCTTATTTTGATGCCTTATACTAACTATCCCATTCTGTTTTGTTGTCCTTTTTACTTGCTCTGGCAAATTATACACATTCATACACTCAACTGCTTCCTAAAGTCTGCATATCTACTCCCCCCCCCCCCCCAATAACTCTTGTTTCTCTGATTCTGCACATCCACTTCATTCAACAACACTTTTTCAAGTCTCTGCACACCAAATCCATTCAAATGTATACCATCCATCTTATATAAATCCTTTCGCCCATCAAACTCACTCCACACGTCCACAAACTCCACACCACTCCTCTTGCACAACCTGTGCATAGTCATTTGCAATTATGGCCCTCCTTCTCATCTCTTCTCTGTCATACCATTGTAACAGACTCACTATCCTAACTCTCTCACACTTTTCTTTTGCAACCTCTAGTAGTTCCTTCAAGTCCTCTCTCATAGCTATTTTATCTCCATTTAAGTCATTCGTTCCCGCCACTACAATCATTTCTTTCACTCTCTGCTTTTGCACTCTGATAGACTCTCTGACATCCTTAATTTTTGCACCTGGTAAGTACGATTTTAACACACTCTCATCTATTACACCTCTTACTAAAGAATCTCCATACAACACTCGCTCCTTCGTTTTGCTTACACACATGATCATACGCTGATTTTTCTTATCATACTTTTGCCTTTTAGTAGCTGATGCGCTCGGTATAGAATTTTGCAAATGCTCCACCTGCCTTTCGCCCTGTGTATCACTCCGTGCACCTGTGCAATCTCACTCATTGCAACTAACTCATCATTTTTATTATCCATTAAACCATTCACTCGTTCTGTATTTTTACTTTCATTCTCACTATCAATGCCGCTCTCAAAGCAAACTAGTACTCCATCACAAATTTCTATCATATCACTATTTTCTACATTCTGATTTTCAACAACGATATCACTCTCATGACCTGAAACACAATTTAAATCCTCGCTTTCCTTACACTTTCTGCACACATTCACGCCACTATCATTATCTAACCAAACTCCAACCGCTCTGCAAAGCATACATCTCGCAGATGCTGCACTGAATAAACTCCCTTATATTAAAATTTTAGAACAAAGATGGTGATTTGGTTGCCATTGTTTTACTTCTTGTCGGTGCCATGTGCATGCTATCTGTCTTATTTATCAAACTACTAATTTAAAATAATGCAGAAAACGCACAAAAATCACACAGACACACTAAGATATGAAAAGTAAACAATACTACGTAAGATTCATGCAATATTGCTAATTATTATTCAAAATAACACTTATCTTTTCAGGAGCTCTCTACAAACACTACACCCCATGTAGCCCTCTAGTGGCAGTCCTCATTGAATATATTCATTGAAAATATACTAACTGAAAGAGCCATAAGGCTTAATTTGATGGAAATCAATGGAAAATTACATAGGCAAAGTGGATACTAGATCCAACATTTTCTTTTATTATTATTACCACCCCCAAGACCTCATGGAGTCAGAGACTCATCTTGGAGGTCCTTTTATCACGCACACAGCTCATCATACCGTGTTTAAAACACATTCAAACTCTGCAGACACCACATTCTCAGGCAAGGCATTCCAATCATTCACAACTCTGCACAAAAAAAACCTGCCTCTCACTCTCCTACTCACACTTTCTTTATACAGTTTCCAGGAATGACTTCTGGTTCTCCCCCAATCTCCCACTATATTCTGTAGAACTTCTCCAGCATTGATCCTATAACAACTCCTTACCAACTTGTAGGTCTCTATCATATCTCCCCCTCTTCCTCCTGTCCACCAGACTCTGCAAATTACATCTTCTCAATCTTTCCTCATATCCGACATTGCAGAGTTCAGAAACTACCTTAGTCAGTCGCCTTTGGACCATTTCCAACATCTCTTCATCCTTCTGAAAACCCAGTGACTAAATCTGGGTATAATAGTCCACATGTGGCCTAATCAAAGCCTTATACAACCAACAAGAATCTCCCTACTTCTACACGTCAGTATCTTCTGCATCATTTCCAGAAGCCTTTGTGTTGTCTTCACAATTTTGACGATGTGTCCTCTAAATTTTAGTTCCTTATCCACTATCACTCCAGATCTCTTATTTCCTCTACCTCCAACAATATATTCTCACCAAGCATAAATTCTGTATCCCATCTTTGTTTTCCAAATTTTAAAACCTTGCATTTTGCAACATTGAACTCGCGTCCCTATTTCCGTGCCCAATCACTCAATCTATTCAAGTCTTCCTGTAAGGCCACAACATCTTCACTACACTTCATGGTTCGTCCCAACTTTGCATCATCTGCAAACAACTGAATATCTCCATCCAAATCTTCACCTATCATTAATATAAAAGTTAAACAGCAATGGACCTAAAACAGACCCCTGAGGCACTCCACTAGTGACTTTCCTTTTCCTGGATATCGCACCCCCGCATACACAACTTGTTGATACCTATCAGATAGCCAGTCTCCAACCCAATGCACCAATCTAATATCCAACGCCATCTGCTCTAGTTTGACTGTCAACCTATCATGAGGTACTCTATCAAAAGCCTTTGTGAAATCCAAGTATATTACTGTGTATCCTTTTCCTCTGTCCAAGGAAGCAGTCACTTTCTTGTAATAAGTAAGTAGATTATTAAACATGACCTCCATTTAGCAAATCTATGCTGTCCATCAAAGATAATACCATTATTATCAACCCAACTCTGGATCCTACTTCTCACAAGCTTCTCCAACAATTTAACCACAACACCTGACACACAGATAGGCCTATAGTTTGATGCTTGAGTTTGATCACCTCCTTTATGAAGTGGCACAATCTTGCCCTCCTTCCACTCCTTAGGATCTTGACCAAGTGCAAGACTCATATTAAAAAAATATGTCAAGGCAGGTGTCAACTCTCTGGCACATTGTTTCAGAATACGTGGTGATATATTAATCCCACAGCTTTATTAAAATCTAGTTTACTCAATTCCCTATACAACTCTTTGCTCACCTACAGTCAGTCTCTCCTCCCCATCATCAACTGCTCTCAATCCCTCCATGACGTCACATTCACAAGATTGAAAGATCTTTATGAACTGCTCATTAAGTATCTCCACCACACATTCTGCAACAGCTGTCTCTTTATACCATTTTCTCCAATCAATGTCATCCTTCCATAATTATTCTTTCTTTTGCTGGCTACATATCGAAAGAACTCCTTAGGATTCTTTTTGGCTTCATTAGCCAACTGCTGTTCATACCTCTCTTTAGCTACCCTCACCAACCAAGTCACCCTCCTTGCTTGGTCTTTGTAGACCTCATGGAATTGATTATTTCCACTTCTCTTATGCTGCCTCCACAATGCCCTTTTTTCTGTATTGCATGCTTAATCTCTTTATTCATCCATCTCACACCCACCTTATTTAACCTTCTCACCCTTGGAATGCATTTAGACATTGCATCTACTAAACAGTTTTTGAAAATCCACCAAGCTGCATTGATCTCTTTTCCAGCTAACTCCTCATTCCACGCTACAACCCGCAAGCTGTCTCCTGAGCTCATCATAATCATCCCCTTGTAGTTCCACATACCATTTTCTCAAAGAGGGCCTCGCACTGCTGGCAACCACCCCAGGTAATCACCTCATGGTCACTCTCACCAATTGGTGGATGATTTGACACCTCATTTATAATTACATCTTCTGATGAGATGACCAAATCAAAGACCCTCGATCCTCGTGTACCCTCCGTTACATACTGTCTGAGGTAGTTATCCCTCAAAAACTCAAGAAACTCATATTCTTTACTTCCAGTTGCTATCTCATCATTCCAGTCTATATTGCCATAATTAAAATCACCCATAATTATCACCCTTTTCTTATTTACTTGGCTAATTTGATTGTACATTTCATTATCACCACCATCCACATTACCTGGTCTATAACAACATCCCACCAAGTATTTGATTCCATTCACCTCTATCTCACACCATACTGCCTCAAAACCACTGGCACTATTTCCCTCTTGCATCTCTACTTTATATGGACATAACTCTTTCTCTATCATCAATAGCACTCCCTCTTCCTTTTTACCCCTTCTATCCTCACGAAACACATCATACCCTTCCATCTCTATTCCTGTCAGGATGTCATCCTCTTCCAACCATGTCTCACTTATTCCAACAATCTTTGGGTGAACAGACACAATTAGTGCAACCATTTTATCTGCCTTGTTTCTTATACTTCTAGCATTTGTATACAAACACAATAGCTCATTTCTGGATCTACAGCTAGTTCTACTGATACCACTCACTTGATGTGATCTCTCCATGCCTGAATGGGGCCATTTCCCTTTCTGCTTCTTCATTTTAAAACCCTTTTCAATTCCAACTGTTTCCTCTTGATCCCTGGTCATCCCATTCCTTTCCTGCCTACACATGCTCACCTTCTTTTGGAGCATCCATCTTTTTCAAAGCTTTCATATAATTTGGCATTGAAATAATGTTGGATCAAGTATCCCCTTTGCCGAAGTAAATCATGTCAGATAGAATTATCTCTTAGTGGTACAGCACAACCAAAGTTCTTGAAAAGAGAACTTGGATAATTTTCATGTATCTTTTGATAAAATGGCTTTTGATTTGCATCATAATCTTCAATAATAAATATGCTGGGGATTTGTTGTATGAAAATTATTATTGAGAGACCTCCAGAGAGTCAGGGACTAATCAAGGGAGCCCGTATATGACATGCACAAGCTGCCATAATTGTTCCTGAATTCATTCACACTGCTTGCCCACACAACATCCAATGGCAATCCATTCTATTCATGTACCACCATGAGAAAAATCTAGATCTTATCCCCTACTTGGCAGCATTCATTCTCAGCTTCCAAGGATGCCCTCCCATCCTTTTCACCACCCTCCATAAAATGAAAAATTTCATCAACTGCAATCCTGTTTCAGAAGTTTGTAAGGTTCAATCATATCACCCCTCTTTTGCTTGTTTGCTGGTATTTGCAGTGATCAAGTTCTCAATCTGTCTTCATAATCAGAATTCCACAATCCTGATATCATTTTAAACACTCTCCTTTGGACTCACTCCACTATATGAGAATCACAATGGAAACCAGGAGACCAGACCTTTACACAGTAGTCCAAGTTAGGTCTTATCAAAGCCTTGTAAAGAGGCAAAATGACATCCTTATCTTTACACGTTAGTTCATTTCAGCATTGCAATTATCTTCAGAGTTGTATTTTCAATCTTTGCTACATGGCCCCTGAACTTCGACTTCCTATATGCTAACACTCCAAGAACCCTAGCATAATCCCATATAATACAATATTGGATATCCCATCATGCCAAAGTACAATAGTTTACATTTACTGACATTGAATTCACATCCATTTTTCCCATGCTCACAATTCCAGCCTATTCAAATTATTCTGCAAGTACTGCATATCAGCCACACTCCTGATTACCCTATCTATCTTTGTATCATCAGCAAATAGATGTATGTTGCCTGTCAAATTCTTCCCGATATTATTAATGGACAGATTGAATAGTGGTGGACCAAGGACTGAGGTAACCAGTGGTGTACCACAAGGATCCTTATGGTACACCACTGGTTACCTTAAATCTTGCCAACTTGCATCTCTCATATACCACTTTTTTGATATGTCATTTAGCCATCCTTATCCATGCTAATATTTTATAATCCAAACCAATGTTCCCTCTAATTGTTTGCTGTGAGTGTGCACAGAAATTTGCATGTGCAAAATTTGCCTTCTTTTGAAAAGTATGTGCGCACCCACACGAGTCACCATACTGATCATTTAAGCAAAAAAAAAGTTAAAAGATTTTAGTTCACTCTTTACCTTCTGGTGTCAATGGGACGTCAGCCAGGTCACCCCAACTTCCCACCGTGTTCCCACGCATGGCAGTAGCCTCCCTAGTAAACAGCCGGAAATCATGATTCACAAGCCTTGGGCAAGACTCAATCTGGGGACTTTGTGCATGTGAGGCCAACACGATACCGACTGTACTAGATAGGATTCTAAGTGTGCGTATTATTACCATCACCAAGTAAGTTGTGTGACATCAATCACAGAGCTAACAGAAATATTTTATATGTATTTAATATTGATCTGATTAGAAGTAAGAAATAAAGTAAAAAAAAAAAGATAACACTAGTGACTGATTGCCTTTAATTAAATTTTCTAACTTTGCAAACAACTCTAAACATACATAATAAAATATTCCCATTACTAATTCTCACCTTGTTAAACATTCATAATAAGTCCGTTACTAATTCTCATCTTGCTAGTTCTAGCATCTATTATTATTTTGACACCTCCAGGGAGTCCAAAGACTCATCGAGGGAGAGTGTGCCGACAGCATCGAATGATTGGTCCCCTTTCCAAATATTAACTGCGCTCAAACTATCTCTATTTTTTCTCTCTTCTGTCTTTGGCATTCACCCACTCTTTATACACACTATCTAAATTAATTTAATTTCCATATAATTGGTAACTTTTCACTCTCATTAGCATATCCAAATGACATTCTCCTAAACGGTTTTTTTAAGTTGGTTTTTTATTTGATTCATTAGACTAAAATTCATATTTTAAAATTCCTTTTAAAAATTATAGAATTTTGAAACGCTACAATATTTTTAATTGTACTCTAATTTAAGTTTTTAAAAGTATTTAATTATTTTTATTAAAATTATGAAACCATTGTTTTAATTCATCATGACCTTGAACTAATTTGATCAGCCAATCACTTTTGGGTATTTTCCATGAGTCAGGCCTAAGATGTAAACAAACCGTGCATCATTCTATATGCTACTTAAAAATTTACACATTTAAGCCACATCACTTTCACTCTGGCACCAAATCACTAGCCTCAAATAGGGTTACTGTTAATAATTTATAAGTTTTGTGCAACTTCGAGAATGTAATAAAAAATGCGAGGTTATAAGCTTGAGTTACCGTATTTTTTAAAGAATTTATATGTTAGTGTTTAGGTGGAACTTCTTTAATTAATAAATTTTAATTTCATCTTGAAAATCTAGTGTGCGCATATTTTTTTGCTTTGTGTGCTAGTTGTAAAACTCGCAGCTTAGAGGGAACATTGATCCAAACTCATATTCTACAATTTATGCAACAGTCTTCCATGCTGTATTCTGTCAGAACCTTAGCAAAATCCAAAAGTATCATTGTGTATCCATTCCCATTGTCTAGCTCAATGGTAATATTATAGAATGTGAGCAAGTTGCTAACAACACATGACCTTCCCTTAGTAAACAATCTGAAAAGTAGAGATTTTCTGTCAACGCATTTCTGAATGCAAGCCCTAACCAACTTTTCCAAAATCTTCACCACCACTCTCCACAGATACTTATTGATAGTTGGATACATCAGTCTTTGCAAAACCTTGCACAATAGGATTTCCATGTTCTTTCCACTCCTGCAGAATCTTCCTTTTCTGAAACTCAAATTATATAGCCTGGTTTAAAGGTGCTAAGTGTTTAGCTGAACATTTTTAGCACCCATGCTGATATCCCATCAGTCCCTAAAATAAATTTGGTAATTTAAATTGTTGCTCAATTAATTGTATCTTTCATTAGATTTGACTTTGTTGATTTTAAATTTATGTGGTAATGAAGAAGAATAGAGTACATGCATGAAGAAAAATAAGTTGATTTTGGGCTTGCTGTACTGAATGAGTATCAACTATAATATGTTCTATAAGTTCATTCTATGTACTCCATCTTGTTTAAACAACTGTATGATTTCCTTTTGTGTTAACTATTTTAATTTATGTAGAAAGGAAATGACATAATTATTTAAACAGTTGATGTAATGTAATGCTTTCATTTTAAATATTCACATGAAATTAACATAAGCCACATTCTACTTTGCAGATCATCGGTGCAGTTTGCCTTGGACTTATTGCCTATTACTGTAAGAGGTCAGGTCGCAATTCATCAGATGGATTTTCTGGTGACACCGAGGAGACTCTCTTCTTCTTGGTTGCATTTGGGTTTCTGGTTACTACATTTTGCCTACTTATATCTTCCATGGGATCCTTGGTGACATTTTCTATTATCCCCAAAACTCTTTTTGTAAGTAAAGATATTAGTAAATGATCCAAAAATAAAAGTTGCAATTATTTATTTTTTATTGCAAGATATCTACAGCTGTACAGAAAAAAATAAGTCAGTAATATCAATGCTAGAATAAATGAAGAAACTACCTGTATTGGATTCACTTATCATATAGCTGGCCATGAAGGGTGAATTTTATCAACATCCTTACAATTTGTATCTACATTGTATGAACAATATAATTATTGTTCATAATTATTATTATCCTTATTATTATTATTATCCCAAGACACTCATGGGAAATCCCTTTTGTGATACACACAGCTCATCATACCATGCTTTATATACATGCAAATTCTCTGCAGACGTCACACTCTCAAGCAATGGGTTCCAATCATTCACAACTCGCCATGAAAAAAATCCTTACTTCTCACTCAGTTGCTCAAACCCTCCTTATAAGACTACCAGACACCACCTCTTGTTCCCCCCATCTTCCACCATGTTATGAAAAACCTCTTCAACTTCAATTCTAACACCCCCTTACGAAATTGTACGTTTACCATATTACCCCTCTTCCTCCTATCCATTAGACACTGCAAATTGCATGTTCATAATCTTTCTTCATACTTAACATTCCACTACCATTAACTACCTTAGTCAATCGTCTCTGGACCCTTTCCTATATTTTTCATCCTTTTGAAAACCAGATGACCATATCTGTGCACAGTAGTCCATATGTGGTCTAATGAAGGCCTTATACAATAGAACGAGAATCTCCTAACTTCTACAAATCAGTGTCCTCTGCATAATTGCAGAATTCATTGTTGTCCTCACAATTGTGGCAGCATCATTTAAATTTTAGATTATTATCCAGCATCATCCCAAGATCTCTTATTTCTCATACCTCCAACAATATATATCCCCATCTTTGTTTGCAAATTTTCAATTGCAGCATTGAACTGATATCCAGACTCTTGTGTCCATTCATTCAGTATAATCAAGTCTTGTTGTAAAGGGCACATCTGCTTTGCTTATCATAGTTCTTCCCAACTTTGCATCAGTGGTATTCCTTAAGGGCCTTAAAACAGACCTTTAAGGGATACCACTATTGACTTTCCTCTTTTGGGATATCCCCCATACACAACTTTCTGATACTTATCAGATAGCAAATCTCTAATCCAGTGCACTAGTCTAATATTCAACTCTGTCTGCTCTAGTGGGTAGTAATCTATCAAAAGCCTTCGCAAAATTTAACTATATCTCTGTCGTGTATTCATATTCCTTGTCCAATGCAACTCTCACCTGATTGTAATAAGTAAGTAAAATTACTAAAACATAAACTCATATAACATGTCATCAAATCCTATTGTGTTATGACATGAAGTTTATTTTCTCAAATACCTCCTGCTCACTCACAATTAAGTCATCCTCTCCTATTCCCTCTATACTTAAGTTCCTCATGATTCCACCCTGATCAGGATGAAACACCCTTATAAATTGTTCACTGAATACCTCAATGACATCTTCTGCAACAGTTAGTTACCAGTTTCATCCATTAACATTATCTTACCATGATCAGTTTTCCTTCTGTTTGTTCTTATATTATTTCTCCAATCAATGTCATTCTTCTATAATTTTTTTGGCTTGCTACATATTGAAAGAACTTGCTAGGATTTTTTTTTTTGCTTCATTTGTTAACTGTTACTCATACTGCACTTTTGCTACCCTTACCAATCAAATCACCCTCCTTGCCTGTTCTTTGTGATCTTCATGGAATTAATTATTACAACTCATCTTATGTTCCCTCCATAATGTCTTTTTTCTCTATCACATGCTTAATCTCACACCTTCCCTATTTAGCCTTCTGATCCTTGGAATACATTTAGACATTGCTTCTAGTTGATAGTTCTTGAATATCACCCAAGAAGCTTTGATCTCCTTTCCACCCAGCCCCTCTTCCATGCTACACCTGCAAGCTGTCGTCTGAGCTTTTCAAGATCACCAGCCTTGTAGTTCCAAATATACCCTTTCCTCACACTGCTTGTTGGCAACCACCCAGGTAAACACTTCATGATCAGTCTCACCAACTGGAGGGTGATTTGACACCTCATTTATAATGATATCCTCTGATGAGACAATCAAATCCATCAAGACCTCTCAGTCCTCTTGTTCCCTCTGTTACATACTGCCTGAGGTAGTTGTCCATCAAAAACTCATCATTTTTTTTACAGCCTGTTGTTATCTCATCATCCCAGTCTATATTGCCATAATTAAAATCACCCATAATGATCACCCTTTCTTATTTGTTGGCTAATTTGATTATACATTTCATGGTCACTGCCATCTGCATTACTAGATCTGTAGCAATATCAGACTAAGTATATCATTCTATTTACCTCTGTCTCATACCATACTGCCACAATACCATTTCTGATCAACCCTGCTTGCCATCTTTCCGATTGCACTTTCGACATCATTATTTCACACTTTATCATTAACTGAACTCTTTTCCTACTTGTCACTTCCACACACTTTTTGAACATTTGCACAATCTTCAACTACCATTTCAGTTATGACGGCATGTTCCCTGTGCATATTTAAACATGCTTTGTGGTCCATCGGAATATTGCACCTCTTACGTACTCATATTTGCTAATATCTCTTATTCAGTCTCTCCACATAAACATCTGCAATGTCTTCCCCCGCATGTGTGTACTATATTCACAGTACTATACCATTTTTGAAAAATCCATGCTATTCATTTTACTTGTCTTACACGCTGACCTACGCAATGATTTGCATTTTGCCACCATATTGTATCAGAGCACTAACAAGAAACAATGAATGTTAAAGTAATACTGAGTATTAGAAAGTAATTAGAAATGTAATTAAATGCCCCATTTCACACACAAATATCTAACAGTAACACTCAACCTACAAATTTGACAATATTACCACACATTAAATATAAAATTTTACTTGCCTTTTTCACAGCCTGCACAACAATCGAACACTCGCCACCTAGTGGCCAATTATCATGTGCCAATGTTTGAACTTCATAATATTGGCACAGCTCATAATACCTCGAATTAAATGCATTCACTGTACGTTGTTGGTGCTTCAGACAAAAGAAGCCCCAGAGATGAATCACAGGTAACATAAAGTTAATGTCTCAAACAAGGTGTCCAAAGGTACCAAGCCTCCTGGACCACTTACAACAACTATGATGAATACAAAACTTAAAAAGCTCCATGCCGGCTCGATTGTCGCCTGGAATAACAAGGATCACATTGCTTGTTTGGGTGGAGGGCAAGCTTCGAAAAATAAGTTACAGTCCCCTAAACAACACTCTCTCTCTCAAGATATGTTCCCTAAACATAGGACTATCTAAATCCAAAGCCGAAGTCATTGGCAAAATAGCCGAAGACAAAGCAATTGATGTCTTGGCTCTTCAGGAAACCCATGTGCCTGACACAGCCCTCAATAGACTAAAGATCCCAGGCCTAATTCTCATATCTTATAACTGCCATCCCAAGCATGGCCTGGCCTCAAGGACATAACCCAATGTGTACCTGATGCAGAATACTCCATAGGTATTAAAGTTCAAAATACCACCATCTACAATGTCTGCAAACCACCATTGCAATCCTGGCCTGATCAGATGGACAGGCCGCCACCACCTCACCCTGCTATCTATGTTGGTGACTTCAACTCTCATCACACCATGTAGCTATTGCTCTAACAACTGGGATGGTAATATTCTAGTTAACTGGATGGATACACATCTGTATTTGATTTATGATGCCAAGCAGGAGGGCACACTCCACTCAGCCAGATGGAACAGAACCTACACCCCAGATCTGTGCATAGTCACTAAAGACTCTGAAGACAACCCTCTACCAACAACCAGAACCATCCTCAACAGATTCCCTAATAGTTAGCATTGTCCTACATTAATAGAGACAGGCACATCAATCCCAGTCATCAGCGGAACACCAATCGTTAGATGGAACCTTCGCAGGTCCAACTGGAATGCATTTCAGAAACAAATCGAGCAAGTCATTAGAAAAATTCCACCCACTCCTAATTGCTATCCTAGATTTATTAAACTAATCAAAACTGCAGCCAAAGCCTCTATTCCTATAGGCTACAGAAAACAATATATCCCATGCTGGAGTATAGAAACTGAGGAACTTTTAGCCAAATATAAGGAATCTGAAAATACAACTGCTGCTAAGGAGCTCATAGCAACCCAGGATAAAAACCGAAAGGAAAGATGGATCCCAACCATCCATGAACTCGATTTCATCACATCTAGCCAGAAAAGCTGGTCACTTCTGAGAAAATTAGGTGGAGCAGAACCAACAGCACACAAAACAACAGATAACTCCTAATGAAATGGCTAATCATTTATTGAAAACCTCCAAGATACATTCCAGCTATATCAGGAAAATTGCTGTGTAATCTTCCATCAGACAAATCCTGAAGATGGGACCTCAGCTCCCTGAACTTGTATCACCCATTATCTCGGGAAGGGGTACAGGTAGCCTTAAAACTCACCAAGAATGGCAAGGCTGCAGGAGTGGATGGTATCCTCCCTGAGTTTCTAAAACATCTTGGTCAATAAGGCCAAACATGGCTTTCCTCCCTTTTCTCAGAAATTATGACTTGTAAACTACCAAATCTGTGGCGGGAAGCCAAAATAATTGCTGTGCCCATACCAGGGAAAGATCCAAATGATGTGAAAAATCTACGACCTATCTCCTTGCTTTGCTCCACCTTTAAGCTCTTTGAAAGAATTCTCCTTAAAGAACTTCACCACTCATCAAAAGAGCACTCCTGATTGAACAAGCTGGATTCAGACCAGGAAGAAGTTGCTGTGACCAGATCCTGGCCCTGATTGAAGCAGGCTTCCAGAAGAAACTTAAATCTGAAGCCACTTTTATTGACCTAACATCACCTTATGACACAGTCTGGATCAGAGGCCTCCTCCTAAAAGCTAGGAAATATTATAAGGTGCAGAAAAACTTTCCAGCTTTTTGAATCCATTATTTCCAACAGAAAGATCCAGGTCCATATTGGCAGAGAAAAGAGCATGCCCAGATTCCTTCACAAAGGTCTCCCTCAGGGCTCTGTGTTATTCTCTTTACTTTTTAACATCTATGTGTACGACTTACCACATACCAGCTCAAGCAAGTATTTGTATGTTGATGACCTAGCAATCGTACATCAATCTACCTCCTTTGCCAACGTGGAATCAACCTTGAACACAGACCTGAACATCCTAGAAGAGTACTTCAAGCAGTGGTACTTGAAGCCAAATCCAACAAAAACTGTTCACAGTATTTCACCTGAACAATGCAGAAGAGAATCGACACCTCAACCTTTCTTTTTGTAGAAGAATGGTAGAACATGAGCCTCACCCGAAATACCTTGGAGTGAGCCTGGACAGAAGCCTAACCTATAGAAGGCACATTGCTAACCTGGCCAACAAAATTAAAACAAGAAACAATATCATTTCAAGGCTTGTTGGAACAACCTGGGAGTTGTGGTGCGGAAGTCCTAAGGTTGTCTGCACTAGCCCTCGCATTCTCTGCAGCAGTATATGGTGCCCTGTCTGGGAAAGAAGTGCGCACACTAACATTATAGACACCCAGCTAAACTCTACCATGTGCACAATTAGTAGAAAAAGTGTGAAGCACTCCCTCTCTCTCTCTCTCTCTCTCTCTCTCTCCTGATTGCCTGTCCTATCTAGCATTGCTCCACCAAACATACGGAGAGGACAAGTCTCGATTAAAGAATTTAATAAAGCAATGAGCAACCCATTCCTGCCTCTGCACCAGACTCTCATAAATCCACCTGGTCTTTGCCTAAAATCTAGAAAGCCTCTCTGGTCCATGGACGAACTCTCTTCAGCTGCCCTGCCATCAACACCTGACATGTGGAGAGAATACTGGTCCAACAATCTCCCAACAACAGCTTCCTGGTAGAAGATCCCTGTGCTCTGCAGCCTGGTTTTGCTCTTCCTAGGAAGATTTAGTCATCAATCAACAGGATCAGAACTAACCAGGTCAGATGTGGCTACCTACTACATAAATGGAGGCTGTTAGGACCACCCTTATTGTGACCCGTGGCTCAGATGATTATTCATATTGTGTGCCCACGGCACCAATTTCATGGTGGTGGCCTACAAGGACATCCACAAGGTGACTGATGAGGCGTTGGATTGGTTTTCCAGACTGGACATTGACCTGTAGTTGGTATGGTGGTGGCGGTGGTTATGGAGGAAACAGAAGATCAAGGTCCCATTTCTCCATGAAGACATTTTCATAGTCACTCTCATAATCCTTGCCGAAGTATCAGCAGAAATCCTCCTCATGCTAGAAGATGATGCATTACGGTGTGAGTCGCTTGGAGAGACTGCTGCTGCTGCTGGAAGGTAGAAAAGTGAGTAGAGTGAGCCAAAAAGAATCCTAAGGAGTTATTTCGATATGTAGCCAGCAAAAGAAAGAATGATTATGGAAGAATGACATTGATAGGAGAAAATGGTATAAAGACAGCTGTTGCAGAATGTGTGGTGGAGATACTTAATGAGCAGTTCATAAAGGTCTTTCAATCTTGTGAATGTGAATGAGTGAGAGAGAATGAATCAGATCAAGTGGGAAGTAATGTGGAAGAGCAGAAGAGTAAGACAGGAGAGATTAAAGAGGTGGTTATGAATGAGAAAGTGAGTGGTATGAGTATAGAAAATGAGAGAAAGGGTGTGCAAGAGGAGAAGGGAAACAGGGAGGTTCAGGGTGGACAGGGGTACACAGCGTGAGAAAGGTGGATGCTCCGAGAGGAGGTGAGAACATGTGTGGAGAGGAAAGGAATGGGATGACCTGGGATCAAGAGGAAACAGTTGGAATTGAAAAGGGTTTTAAAATGAATACGCAGAAATGAAAATGGCCCCAGTCGAGCATGTAGAGATCACATAGAGTGGGTGGTATCAGTGGAACTAGCTGTAGATTCAGAAATGAGCTGTTATGTTTGTATACAAATGCTAGAAGTATAAGAAACAAGGCAGATGAAATGGTTGCATTAATTGCATCTGTTCACCCAAAGATTGACGGAAAAAGTGAGACATGGTTGGAAGAGGACGACATCCTGAGAGGAATAGAGATGGAAGGGTATGATGTGTTTTGTGAGGATAGAAGGGGTAAAAAAAAGAGGGGAGTGCTATTGATGATAGAGAAAGAGTTATGTCCATACAAAAAAGTAGAGATGCAAGAGGGAAATAGTGGCAGTGGTTTTGAAGCAGTATGGTGTGAGATAGAGGTCAGTGGAATCAAATACTTAATTAGATGTTGTTATAGACTAGGTAATGTGGCGATAATGAAATGTATAATCAAATTAGCCAAGCAAATAAGAAAAGGGTGATCATTATGGGAAATTTTAATTATGGCAATATAGACTAGAATGATGAGATAGCAACTGGAAGTAAAGAAAATGAGTTTCTTGAGTTTTTGAGGGATAATTACCTCAGACAGTATATAACAGAGGGCATACGAGGATTGAGGGTCTTTGATTTGGTCATCTCATCAGAGGATGTAATTATAAATGAGATGTCAAATCATCTACCAGTTGGTGAGAGTGACCATGAGGTGATTACCTGGGTGGTTGCAAGCAGTATGAGGACCTCTGTGAGAAAAGGGTATACGTGGAACTACAAGGGGGGGGAGGGTGATTATGTAGAGCAGCTTGCAAGTGTAACATGGAATGAGGAGTTGGCTGGAAAAGAGATCAATGCAGCTTGGGATTTTCAAAAACTGTCTAGTAGATGCAATGTCTAAATGTATTTCAAGGGTGAGAAGGTTAAATAAGGTAGGTGTGAGATGGATGAATAAAGAGATTAAGCATGTGATACAGAGAAAGAGGTCATTGTAGAGGCAGCTGAAGAGAAGTGGAAATAACCAATTCCATGAGGTCTACAAAGACCAGGCAAGGCAGGTGACTTGGTTGGTGAGGGGTAGCTAAAGAGAGGTATGAACTGCAGTTAGCTAATGAAGCCAAAAAGAATCCTAAGGAGTTATTTCGATATGTAGCCAGCAAAAGAAAGAATGATTATGGAAGAATGACATTGATAGGAGGAAATGGTATAAAGACAGCTGTTGCAGAATGTGTGGTGGAGATACTTAATGAGCAGTTCATAAAGGTCTTTCAATCTTGTGAATGTGACTACATGGAGAGATTTGAGAGCAGTAGATGATGAGGAGGAGAGACTGACTGTAAGTGAGCAAGAGGTGTATGGGAAGTTGAGTAAACTAGATGTTAATAAGGCTGTGAGATTGATAATATATCACCACGTATTCTGAAGGAATGTGCCAGGGAGTTGACACTTGCCTTGACATTTTTTTTAATACGAGTTTTGCACTCGTTCGAGTTCCTAAGGAGAGCAAGATTGTGCCACTTCATAAAGGGGGTGATCAAACTCGAGCATCAAACTATAGGCCTATCTGTGTGTCAGGTGTTGTGGTTAAGTTGTTGGAGGAGCTTGTGAGAGCTAGGATACAGAGTTGGGTTGACAACAATGATATTATCTTTGATGGACAGCATAGATTTGCTAAAGAGAGGTGATGTTTTAGTAATCTATTTACTTATTACAATAAAGCGACTACTTCCTTGGACAGAGGAGAGGGATACACAGTGATATACTTAGATTTCGAAAAGGCTTTTAATAGAGTACCTCATGATAATTTGATAGTCAAACTAGAGTAGATGGTGTTGGATATCAGATTAGTGCATTGGATTGGAGACTGGCTATCTGATAGGTATCAACAAGTTGTGTATGGTGGATTTATATCCAGGAAAAGGAAAGTCACTAGTGGAGTGCCTCAGGTCTGTTTTAGGGCTATTACTGTTTAACTTGTATATTAATGATATAGGTATAGATTTGGATGGAAATATTCAGTTGTTTGCAGATGATGCAAAGTTGGGACGAACCATGAAGAGTAGTGAAGATGTGGCCTTGCAAGAAGACTTGAATAAATTGAGTGATTGGGCACGGAAATAGGGATGCAAGTTCAATGTTTGCAAAATTTAAGGTTTTAAAATTGGAAAACAAAGATGGGATGCAGAATTTATGCTTGGTGAGAATATATTTTTGGAGGTGGAATAAATAATAGATCGGCGGGTGATAGTCAATAAGGATCTGAAATTTAGGGGACACATAGCCAAAATTGTGAATACAACACAAAGGTTTCTGAGAATGATGCAGAGGACACTGACGTGTAGAAGTATGGAGGTTCTTGTTCCTTTGTATAAGGCTTTGATTAGGCCACACATGGATTATTGTGCCCAGATTTGGTCACCTGGTTTTCAGAAGGATGAAGAGATGGTTGAAAGGGCCCAAAGGCGACTGACTAAGGTAGTTTCTGACTTCTGGAATGTCGAGTATGAGGAAAGATTGAGAAGATGCAATTTGCAGAGTCTGGTGGACAGGAGGAAGAGGGAGAGATATGATAGAGGCCTACAAGTTGGTAAGGGGTTGTTATAGGATAAATCCTGGAGAAGTTCTACAAAATATAGTGGGAGATCGGGGGAGAACCAGAGGTCATCCTTGGAAACTGTATAAAGAAGGTGTGAGAGGCAGGTTTTTCTCGTGCAGAGTTGTAAATGATTGGAATACCTTGCCTTAAAGTGTGGTGTCTGCAAGGAGTTTGAATGTGTTCAAGGCATGATATGATGAGCTGTGTGTGTGATAAAAGGACCTTCCAGATGAGTCTTTGACTCCATGAGGTCTTATGGTAATAATAATAATAACGATGATGCAAAGTGAAATGGGTTTTCTCTAATGGATCAAGATTTTCACGCAAGTCACAACTGCTCTCTAATAAAACCTCAGATACAGCTACATATTTGTGTTGCAATGTGTTGAGAGAACACGGTCTTGTCATATTTGGTGCAGTAGGATGATTATAACAAATTACTTTTGCTTTTTTTAAAAAAGGAAGTCTTGGAAAGCAGTTTGTGCCTTCTATGTAATGAACTTTTACATGTTAAGATTTTCATCATTTGTTTTCTGAATATTGTGATTGTACATTTCTCTTGCCAGTTTCACAAAGCCATATGCGTAAATAAATAAATGCATTCACTGTCCCTGCATTCAAACAATTCATTCTAGCACCCACCATTCTCCATGCAAAAAAAAAAAAAAAAAATACCCTTCACCCTTGCTCACATCTACCTTATACAGCTTCCAGGGATGGCCTCTCATTCTTCCCATCTCAAGATATTCTGTGAAATATTTCATTCACCTTAATCTAGTATTTACCTCTTACCAACTTATTCATCTCAATCATGTCTACCCTCTTTTTTCTATCTGCTAGGCTCTGTAATTTCCATCCTCTCAATCTGTCCTTATATTCCACATCCCAGAGATCAAAAACCAACTTAATCAATCATCTCTGAACTGTTTCTAACATCTCATCATCCTTATGAAAACCTGGCAACCAAATTTGTGCACATGTTTAGCTCAGTCTTGTACAATGGTTTTGATAAAAACATTCCTTACTTCTACATATCAGTGTTCTCTGCATCATTTCCATAATTTACTGTGTTGTCTTCACAATTTTAGCAAAATGTCCATGAAATTTCAAGTCCCTGTCCACTATCTTGCCCTGATCTTTCATCTCTTCCACTTCCTCTAAAATATCCCGCAAAATTCTATACTCTGCATCCCATCTTTACTTCCCAAATTTTAAAACCTTACTTTGCAATGTTTAAACTGATATCTCCCACACACTTGCCCATTCAGTCTATTTAGGTTCTCTTGCAAAGCTACAATCTCATAATGCTGAAAACAACTGTACGAATTGGGGGGGGGGCTGGAAAGTTTGGATGAATATCTAGAACAAAAATAGTATTAAAACAACTGATATAACCACAAGAAAGAACACATACTAGTAGCAGAATTATGAAAGTAACTCATTTTCTCATATCCTCATGTTCTTTCTTGTGGTTATATCAGTTGTTTTAATATCATTTTTGTTCTTCATGTTTATCAGAACTTTCCAGCCCCCCCCCCTTCTCATATATCACCATTTAAGCCCTTTCAATTTACATACAAAATTAAACAACAGTAGCCCCCAAAGCTTACCTCTGGTGCACATAACTAGTGACTTTCCTCCTCTGGAATATCACTTCCCTGTACCTATCAGCGAGCCTTCTCCAATCTAACGCAGTAATCTAGTATCCAATCTGTTCCAATTTAACTATTAGTTTGGCATGTGGCAGTCTATTGAAAGGCTTTGCAAAATCTAAATATACTACTGTTTATGCATCCCACTTGTCCAATTTATTTGTCACCTTGTAATAAGTAAGCATATTGATAAAACATGATCTTTCTTTAGCAAATCAATGCTGTCAATTAAAGAGAATTCTGCTGCTGTCAAACCAGTCCTGAACCCTTGTCCTCACTAGCTTCTCCAACACCTTGACTACAGCTCCAGACAAGCAGATTTGCCTATAATTTGAAGCTTTAGTCTTATCACTCCTTTTATGAAGTGGAACAATTTTTACCACCTTTCCACTCCTTTGGAAACTGGGATAATCTAAGATTCAGGTAAAAATGTAAAAACTTTTGTTTAAAGTTAAAGCTGTTGTTAATTCTCTGGAACATTCCCTCAAGACATGCAATGATATACCATTAAGTTCCATGGCCTTGTTGACATCAAGTTTACTTAATTCTTCATTTCATGGCATGTCTATCCAATACAGAACTTGCTCACTCGCCTTCCTCCACCATTCCTGCTGCTCTCAAGTTCTGCATTATGTTACAATCACAAGGATGGAATATTTTAATGAATTGCTCATTAAACACTTATAATATATCCTCATCAGTGTCTATTGTTGTCCCATTATCACTGACTAACATCATTCTTCCATAATCGTTCTTTTTTCTTCTGGCCACTTACTTTTCATGTAACTGATTACCATTATTCATCTTATACTGCCTTTTGAAGTGCTGCTTCTTCCAGATTTCATGTTTAATCTCCTCATTCATCCATTTTACACTACATTATTCAGTCTTTTGATCTTTGGAATACATTCATGCTGTTATATATTTCTTTGTCAGTTCCCAGGCAGCATTTATTTCTATACCACTCAACTCTTCATTCCATTCTATAGCTCCAAGCTGTCTCCTAAGATTGTCATAATCACCAGCCATGTACTTCCACATACACAATCTACCAATAATTGTCCAGACACCCCTGTTATTCGAAGTTATGGAACATTCCAGGTTTGTTAATAACATAAAAACTGGTATACAGATAGTAGGAAGCAGTATTTCCAGTATTGAATACAGGTGGTATAGCAACATGATGTGAACTCAGTAACTTTGAGAGAGGTGTCATTGTGGACTGTCCTGTTGGTGACATGTCTATCCAATGCCACTCTGGAGCATCAAAAATCAATGGTTGGTGATGTGAAGAACAAATGGAGATGTTCTGGCATCACTGGTGCAGGAAAACACCCAGGTCGCCAGCCAAAAATGACTGACAGGAACAGGAGGATGTTAAAATGGTGGTATGCAAAAACTGGCTCCAATCGGCACAGACTATCCGTGATAAGTTCCAGAGTGCCAGTAATACCATGATATGAAAAGAACTCCATTTACTGTATTTCCATGGAAGAACAGCAGCACAAAAGCTGAACATCATAACAACGAACAAGGCAGCTCATCTGGCCTGGTGCAAACAGCATGTGAACTGGACAATTGCTTTCATCATTCCACAGTACTGAAAAACAGTACTGTGGAATGATGAATCAAAGTTCACCTGTTTCCAGTCTGATGGCATGTTATTGAGGCAGCCTGGTACACTCTTGTTACCATAGTGTATAGTACCCACAGTAAAGTTAGGTGGTAGAGGAGTAATGGTATGGGCTGCATTGAGCTGGTTTGGAGTGGGACCACTGGTTGTTGTCCAAGTTCCATGACAGTAACTTAGTACCTTGATATTCTGGATAATCAGGTGCTGCCTACACTGGAGTTTTTATGGAACAGACCTGTGTTATTATTAAGACGACAATGCCCTATGCCACGAAGCTGCAGCTGTTATGGAATGGTATGAACAGATGGGTGTTAAATGACTGCACTGGCCTGTGCAGAGTTCTGACCTCGACCCCATCAAACCTGTGGGACAAATTGGAGCTGTGATTTAGGATCAGAGTAGCATCTCCTCGATCTGTCACTTAACTCAGTACTGCTTTGATGGAGGAATGGAGACATATTCCACCCAATGTTTTCTGCAAATTAGTGGAAAGCCTACCACTAGGGTGTAGGAACTGATCAAAGCCAAAGGTGGACATACCCAATATTAAGGTTTGCCTGCTGGTATCAATTGTAAATTGCTAACATGTCCAGACAATTATTGGTAGATAGTGTATAATCCTTTCCTCACAGAAGTCTGTACATGGTTGGCCACAACAACCAAGGTGATATTATCATTCTCAACAACCGGAAGAAAATGTGAAAACCCTCTACTCACAGTTACATCCTCTGAAATGATCAGATCTAAACTCTTGATCCTCATGTTCCCCTCCTTTACATGCTGCCTGAGGTAGTTGTTTCTTGAGAAATTCATTTTCCCTATTCCCAAATGTTATCTCTTCATTCCAATCTGTACCACAATAATTAAAATCGCTCGTAATAATTATCTTTCCTTTGTTTGCTAATCCAAGTTATTTATACATTTCTTCATCACCACCCTTCACATTTTCTGCTCTAGAGGAATATCCAACTAAATATGACAGTAACTTAGTCTTCCTATCAATCTCCACCTCACACCGCATTGCTTCATAACCATTACCACTATTTCCATTTTTCATGTCTGTCTTATGTGTACATAATTCCCCTGCTATCATTAGTAGCACCCCCCCCCCCTCTTCTTATCCTTTCTATCCTTGGGAAAAAAAAACACTACCCTTTCATTTCTATTCTTGTTAGGATATCATCTTCATTCAACCATGTTTCACTTATTCCAAAGGGGTGCACAAACTCAATCAGTGAAACCATTTCATTTCCTTTATTTCTGATACTCCTGGCATTTTTAAATAAACACAGCAGTTCACTTTTAGGTACTACCAGTCCTACCCAAACCAATTATTGGTTGTGATTTCTCTACCATATGTATCCTTCTCCAGTCACCTTTATCACTGCTTACCTCATATCTGCTCAGTCTCAGCTCCCTCACTCACATCCTGATCTATTCCATTTCTACACTAATCATCCATTCACTACTATTTCCAACATCCACTCTCTGAATGCCATGTCTCCTGTTCACATCGGCCCTCTCCATTTCCCTGCTCCTCTTGCATTCCAATTCTCATCTTTCACACTATTACTGTTTCCATTGCCAAGCACTTCTGCCTCTTCAATACCACTAATGATCTTTCACTTCATCTCTTACTTCTGGCCTCTGGCTTGCATCACACACTGCACTTCTGCCTAGCAACAGTTTTCCCAGTGCACTCTGCAAAGTTATTCAAATGCAATCCATCACATCTGTATAATTCTGTTCTTCCCTCATATACATGATATACATCCACAAACTGCACTCCCTTCTTTTCATGCAGCTTTGCTTGCGTACCATTCATGATTCTGGCTCTCCATCTCGACTCAGCATTGTCATACCTCAGCAACACACTAACAACCTTTCTCACTATACTGTTATCTTTCACTCTCCATTATAACCTCCTGATATTCATCTTTATATTCTCCTTATGCTCACTAAAATCATTTTCCCTACAACCAACACTAATTCTCTTGCTTGTTTCCTTCTGATGTGCAAACATGAATTATCTTGCTCATTCTCCCTCTTGAATAGTAGACCTTATGGACACTCTCATTAACCATTCCTCTAACAATGGAACCTCCATAAACTGCTATTCTTGAATCACTAGTCACCTCTTTTATCCCTTTTCTTTCATTCTATTCTTTTACACTCTTTCATTTGTTTCCACTAAATATCTAATATCACTCTTCATATTCCTCATTTCATTTTGAATAATTGTCATCAAATTTTGCATTCTGACAAATTCACTCTGTCGCTCCCATAGTCTTGCTACCTCTCGTTCTCTTGCATCTTACTTCAGGAAACTGAAGTAAGGTGTGAGATTATACTTTCTTACTCTCTTTCTCTCTCTCTCTCTCTCTCTTATCATTTACTTGTGCTTTTACATTCGTGCATTCTTTAACACCCTCAGTCTCATTAGTTTTCATTCTGTTTCTTTATGCTATCTTTCATTCCTTCAGTTTGTTTTGTATTCATTAATTCATAGTCCAAAATTCGTAGTGCACAAAATATCATACTTCCTACAAATCCATACATTCTCTTGTTCAGTCTCTCCACAGATACATCTCGCATTTTGGCATGCATATATATTATATATGCAGTATGTTTACTGTGTATTAAACTTATGACATGAAACCATTTTTGAAAAAATCTAAGTCATTAACCGCACTTGATTTTCATGACACTCGAATAGTCACATCGGTCGATGCCTACATGTTTACCCTTGTGTTCTGTTCAAAGAAGGCATCGTTGTGTTCTGTTCAAAGAAGGCAAGATTCAAAATTTCAATTAATATAGTTAATAACAATCCCCCAAGGCCAAAAATCATGCAGACACTAAGTTATCAAAAATAAACAGCAGTCCTCTAGTGGGTGCAATTGAATGTCTGTTATATTGAACCTTGAAATCATTTACGCTCCCTGTATTCATAACACATTCTGACAATGTGTTCTATTATCCACCATGCTCCATGTAAAAAAAAAAAAAAAAAAAAAAAAAAAAAAAATCAATCTATTCTTCACTACATTTTTACACAACTTCCAGGAAACACCTCCTGTTCTTCTATTTGCATCCTTCACTCTTTTTATATATATTAATCTAGTTAAATCCCTTCATGTTTCAAAAAGGCGATATGATGGACCTTAGTCTGTTATATTGCCTCTTTTCTGCCCCCACCTAACTCTGCAATAGTGGCGGCCTGTGAAGTTTCAAATGGAGTGCTGCCTATACAAAATAATTTTTAAAAAATTCTTTTTTTCCTAATCAGTAACCAATTTATTAATAAATAAATCTACAGATTTATTTATTAATAAATTGGTTACTGATTAGGAAAAAAAATTTTTTTAAAAATTATTTTGTATAGGCAGCACCCCCACTTAAAACTTCATGGGCTGCCACTGCTCTGCAATCTACATCCTCTTGGCCACTTTGGCATAACCAACATTGCAGAGAGTTCCAATATTACTTTGGTCATTATTGCATAGACTTTTGTGGAGATAGGACATTTTTAGAACTATTTTTTCCGATATAAAACTACAAACAAAGATATTAAATAGCAACTGTTGTTTTTATTTAGACTAGTTTCATGAAATATTTTGTTTCATTTCATCAGGAAATAACATGAATAAGCTGTTATTACTTGCTTTCTAGGTTTTAGTTACACATCTAGTGAAAAATATTTGTTAAAAATGTTTAAACAATGAGAAGCTTGCATTCGCTGTTATGCTGGCTCAGAGTTTGTGGGTTGCTGTAACATAGATACAAGGTAGATATAAGTGTGTTGTGATGAATTGTTGTTTGTTGTTGTAATTAATTTTTGTAACAACAAAAAACAAGTGTTGATTTTGTTAAAGATACCAAGCAATTTTAAACCTGGTTTTACTCCATTTTTTCCAAGTAAGCAAACAGACAAAATGTCAGGTTTGTGCCTGCAATATATGCAAGACTAGCTGATCCCACAGGTAGTGCAAGACCAAGGCAACTCGTGGTAGAGGTGGAGCAAGCTCTGATCACTAATCTTAATATTTACCCTTAATGCCAAAACACATCTCCAAGAAGGGGATGTATGATGTTTTGTATTAAACATCATACATCCCCTTCTTGGAGATGTGTTTTGGCATTAAGGGTAAATATTAAGATTAGTGATCAGAGCTTGCTCCACCTCTACCACGAGTTGCCTTGGTCTTGCACTACCTGTGGGATCAGCTAGTCTTGCATATATTGCAGGCGCAAACTTGACATTTTGTCTGTTTGCTTACTTGGAAAAAATGGAGTAAAACCAGGTTTAAAATTGCTTGGTATCTTTAACATAACTATACCCAAGTTAAAGTGTTGATTTTATTTGATGTAAAAATCAACACTTGATTTCAGAAATCAAAGAATGTCTGGAATTCTGAAAGAAGCAATGGCTCACTGTGTCCCCAGTCTTAGCAGAATAAATTGCATGGGAGTTAATGGATGAATAACCCTTTTAAAGCAAGAAGCATAAAAAAAAAAAAGGGAATGTGGTGGATACAATGCCTTGAGAAAATTGAACAAAACAAAAAAGCTCTGGAACAGTATAAATTGCAGGCCAGTAAAGTGATGGGCATAGTAATGAAGGCAAAATTAGATTATGAAATTAAATTTAACCATACAGATCAAAGAAAATTTAAGAGTTTTTGCTAAACGGAAGCATGATCTTAGAAGAATAATCTTGGTGAAAGTGGATGTTATGAAATAGCTGTATTACAAACTTCAGAAAGACATATATACAACTAGAGGAACTAAGCTTTTTCAGGGCATCATTGGAAGCTGCGAATGAAGAGTGCGAGGACTAGATTTTTCTCTTAGAGGGTGGGGTATGATTGGAATGGATTGTTTTTGCATGTGAGTGCAAGCGGTGTGAGTGGATTCAGGAATAGGTGTGATAGCTGGTGTGTGTAGTATGTGATCTCCCTTGATGAGTCTAACTCCCTGGACGTCTCTATTAATAATAATAATAATATATAATTGTGTATATATATATATATAATTGTATATAATAGAATTATATACAGTTATTTATATATATATATATATATATATATATAATTCTGTATACACACACATGCATACACGATCATTTACTAAAGATGCTAAGGGAGAACCAAATGAAACAATAGAGATGAATGAATTGGAGGTAAAGCTGTAGCAAGAGCTTAATTTTAATATGACAGTCAAACTGGATGGGATATCATCACAGGTGCTGAAGGAATGTGCACGAGAGTTAATGGTCCTGACCTTATCATTCATCTTGAGTCTCAGCACACATTGATTGCTGATGAGTCAAAGTGCAAAGATAGCAAGATAATTGTACAACACTAGAGCTAGGACTGATGCAGTTAATTAGACTAATCATTATCTCTGGTGTCATCAGAAAGGTATTGTAGAGTGATTAGGAATTTCATCCTTAGGTGGGTAAATAGCATTATGAGCTTCTGTAGAAGACGATATGGTTTTGTTAAGGATTGTCTTGCTTTGGCATTCAGCTCATGCAATATAGTGACAGTAAACTTGGACAAGTGGAATGGATATACAAATTATTGTTATTATGTGTCCACATCCACAACACACTCAGGCAATGCATTCCACTCACCAACCATCCTCCATGCAAAGAACCTGCTTCTCACTCCTTTGCTCACACCCTTCTTATACAGTTTCCAGCAATGGCCTCTTGTTGTACTTCCCTTTCCCATTCTTTGAAAAATCTCTTCCATGTCTACCTGATAATAATCCCTGACCAGCTTATATGTGTCAATCATATCCCCCCCCCTCTTCCTTCTATTCATTAGGCTCTGCAACTTACATTCTCTCAATCTGTCCTCGTACTCCACATTTCAGACCAACGACTGCCATTGTGAATCTTCTCTGTACCCTTTCCAACATATCCTTTTCGCTATGAAAACTCAGCGACCAAATCTGTGCACAATAATCCATATGAGGCCTGATCAAGGCCTTGTACAACGGAATCATAACCTCACTATTTTTGCATGTCTGGGTTCTCTGCATCATTGCCATTATTTGATGTGATGTCTTCACAACTTGTGCAATGTGGCCCCTTAATTTCGGGTCCTTTCCCACCATCACTCATAGATCTGTCATCTCCACTACTTCTGTTAAAGTTTCCCCATCAAGTGTATGCTTTACATCCCATCTTTGCTTACCAAATTTCAAAACCTTACACTTGGCAACATTGAACTGAAAATTCCACTTACCTGCTCATTCATGCAATCTGTTCAAGTCCTCTTGTAAGGCATTAACATCAGCCTGACTGTGCATTGCTCTCTCCAGTTTTGCATCATCTGCAAAACAGCTGGATATCACTAGTTAAACCCAACCCAATATCATTAATGTACAAATTGAACAACAATGGCCCCAAACTGACCCCTGCAGCACACCACTGGTGACCTTTCTCTTTCGAGATACTACACCCCCATATACAACTTTCTGATACCTATCTGACAGCCAGTCACTGATCCAACACCGAAGTCTGTTATCCAATCCCATCTATTTCAATTTATTTAAGAGTTTGTCATGTGGCAGCCTATCAAAAACCTTTGAAAAATCCAAGTACACCACTGTATATGCATCTCCCTTGTACAAGATGTTTGTCACCTTGTTATAGTACATAAGTTAGTGAAATATGATCCTCTTAACAAACCCATGCTGATAACGACAGAGAATACTGCTATTATCAATCCATTTCTGTATCCTACTTCTTGCCAATCTCTCCAGGACCTTCACAACTCCAGATATACAGACCAACCTATAATTGTGGTTGGTCTGTATATCTGGAAGTGGAAGAACAATTTTATCCTCCTTCCACTCCCTTGGAACCTGTGCTGTTGCAAAACACTCTTATTAAAAAGGCATGCCAATGCTACTGCCAGTTCCCTGGAATATTCCCTTAAGATGTGTGGTGATATATCATCCAATCCTATCACCTTATTAACATCAAGGTTATTTATTTCCTCAATACTTCCTGTTCACTTACAATTAAGCTATCCTCTCCTATGTCTTCTACACTTGAGTTCCTCATGATTCCACCCTGATCAGGATGAAACACCCTTATAAATTGAATACCTCAACAATGTCTTCTGCAGCAGTTAGTTACCATTCTACCACTTTCATCCCTTAACTTCAGCTTTCCATGATCATTCTTCTTTCTACTTGCCGCATATCTAAAAAAAAAAACAAAAAAAAAAAACTCTAGGGTTTTTCTTAGCCTGATTTGGCAATTTCTGCTCATACTCTACTTTTGTTTTCCTTACTGAGTCACTCTCCTGGCTTGTTCTTTATATTCTTCATGTGACTAATTACCATTATTCATCTTGTACTTCCTCCAAAGTACTTTCTTTTTCCAGATTTCGTGCTTAAGCTCCACATTCATCCATTTTACACCTACCTTATTCAGCCTTTTGGCCTTTGGGAGATACATTCGTACATTGATGCTGTTATGTATTTCTTAGTAAGTTCCCATGCAGCATTTATTTCCTTAAGCTCAACTCTCATTCCATGTTATAGCTTGAAGTTGTCTCCTAAGCTTATCATAATCACCAGTCTCATAATTTCAGCTATATCCTTTCCTTAAAAAGTCTGCATATGATTAGCCACAACACAGGTGATTACTTCATGATCACTTTCACCAACTGGAGGAAAATGTGAAACCCCTCTAATAATTACATTCTCTGATGAAATGATGAGATCTAGAACTCTTGATCCTCGCATGCCTTTCTTTACGTGCTGCCTGAGATAGTTATATCTCAAGAACTTGAGAAATTCATTTTCCTTATTCCCAAATGCTATCTCTTCATTCCAATCTATACCACCATAATTAAAATCACCCATAATAATTACCCTTCCTTTGTTCACTAATCCAATTTGTGTATACATTTCTTCATCACCACCTTCCACATTCCCAGGCCTATAGCACCATCCAACTAAATGTCTTCCTCTCAACCTCTATGTTACATCACACTACCTCATAACCATTGCCATTATTTCCCCTCCCCCCCTTCATGTCTACCTTATGTGGACTTAATTTCCCTGCTATCATCAGCAGCACTCCCTTTGGAAAAATCCAATACCTCTGGATTTTTCCAAGCATTTGGGAGCCCATCTCCCACCATTTCAAGGCTGAGGATGGGCTTGCTTGCAAAATAAACTTTGCATAGATTGGAGAGAGTAGCTTACTAACAAGTATCAGAAAGTGATGTGTAAGTTGCTTAGTCTAAAAGGAAAGGGAGTGACTGATAATGTAATAAAGGATTTATTCTATACTTGGATTATTGCTTAACCTCACTGCTAGTGACATTGTGAATGATCTAGAGTGTGATATTGTTGTTATTATTATGTGACACCTCCAGGGAATCCAAACTCTCATTGAAGGAGAGTGTGCCAACAGCATTGAAAGATTGATTCCCTTCCACTACTAACCATGCTCAAGCTTGCTTAACGTTTTGCAAGCCATTAGTAGCAGAGGCTCTACCAATTGACAACCTTTAGTTACTTGCTGATGCCAAGTTGGAAGTGAGTAACAAGGGATATAACTGATACAAAATCCCCACAGGTTGACTTGAACAGACTGGTTATTTAGATAAATGTTACTTCAGTGTTGCCAAGTGTGAACTCATGATAATTTTGGACAGAAGATACTTCAGGAAGAGTTATGTGAATGGAAAGTTGCTGAAAGTAGTTAACTTGTTAGAAAGTAGTAAGAAGCTGCTGAAAGAAGTTAGATGTGGGAATTATAGTGGAGAGAGTAAGATTAGGTACTACATTGCAAAGATGATTAAGTCATGAGATAACTGCACTATAGAAGAGAACACTAAGTTGTAATAAAAAGTAAGTTATTCTTCCACTTTACAAGGCTGAGGGAATGTGTATTCAAACTTTGAGAAATATGATAGAAACATACAACATAATAAAGGAAGGTTCCAATATATAGATACAAGTGAGGTTTTGCAGCTTATGGAGGTGGTGATAGAATTTGGGGTCATTCCTAGCTTGATGAGCCTTTGGACTCCCTGGAGTCGAGTTGTTCAGAGGGGGGGGGGAAATCTTGGTATTTTGCACTATTTTGGCTCCTGATCCTGGCCAGGCCCTCCAGGACTGCCTGTTTTGCTGAATCGATCAGCTAGTGGGCTTACTGCAACACTATTGATCCTTGCAGGTAAGTCTCTTTCCCCATGGTCCAGGGAGAGGACCATGGGGAAAGAGACCTAACTTACTAAAACAAATCTTGCCCAGGAGTGTCTCAGTCTCTTAGTGTTTTCTCCAAAAATTCAAATGAACAATGAGATTATTATTATATTTTTTTTTTATCTCATTGTTCATTGAGCATTTTTGGAGAAAAGACTATGAGCACGATTTGTTTGTTTTTATTATTGTGATATTGAGGAGAGATTCTTCACTTATTCTACTAACAGTTTGAGCATGAACCTACAGAGGTTCAAATTAGTTGCCATATTGTTGATATATAATACGGATAGCTTTATTCTTTTATTTATTAAGAATATCGTTAATTTTATTAATGTCATATTTATAATTATTCTAATTTATAACTAATTTTTTCATGTGATTCTTAAAACATCATGTTCACATTCAGGAATTTCTCTATCATATTTTTGGCTTCATTTTCTACATGAGTGCCAGCTTAGCTCTGTTGATCACTGTTTCTCGTCGTAATGATAATCGTTACTATAGAGAGCAAGGATATGAAGGCAAGATGGCAGCAGCGGTAAGAATATCTTTAGTGTTCTTAGCTATCGACTTTTCTAGAAATTGTAATATTATGCTGTGTGTGCTGGTGTGCATGCATGTGTGTGTTTTATTCTTTCTCATAGAAATAGTGTATTTATCCTAAGCTAATGCCACTTAAATTCAATATCTCCCTCCTGGTGGAGAGCTAAATTGGATTATGAGATTAAATTAGCTAAAGAAGCCAAAGAAAATCCATACATTTTCTTGTTTGTTTGTTTTACTATGTATCAAGTAAGAGGAAGAATGATTATTATCATTACCCAAGACCTCATGGAGTCAAAGACTCATCTAGGAGGTCCTTTTATCACACATACAGCTCATCATACCATGCCTCGATCACATACAAACTCCTTGCAGACACCAAATTCTCAGGCAAGGCATTCCAATCATTTACAACTCTGCACAAGAAAAACCGCATCTCACACCTTCTTTATACAGTTTCCAGGGATGACCTCTGGTTCTCCCTTGATCTGTCACTATATTCTGTAGAACTTCTCCAGCATTGATCCTATAACAACCCCTTACCAACTTGTAGGCCTCTATCATATCTCTCCCTCTTCCTCCTGTCCACCAGACTCTGCAAATTGCATCTTCTCAATCTTTCCTCATACTCGACATTCCAGAAGTCAGAAACTACCTTAGTCAGTCACCCTTGGACCCTTTCAAACATCTCTTAATCCTTCTGAAAACCAGGTGACCATATCTGGGCACAATAATCCAAGTGTGGCCTAATCAAAGCCTTATACAAAGGAACAAGAATCTCCCTACTTCTACACGTCAGTGTCCTCTGCATCATTCCCAGAAGCCTTTGTGTTGTCTTCATAATTTTGGCTATATGTCCCCTAAATGTCAGATCCTTATCCACTATCACCCCCAGAACTTTTATTTCTTCCGCCTCCAACAATATATCCTCACCAAGCATAAATTCTGCATCCCATTTTTGTTTTCAAAATTTTAAAACTTTACATTTTGCAACATTGAACTCGCATCCCCAATCACTCAATTACTCAAGTCTTCTTGTAAGGCCATATCTTCTCTGCTCTTCATGGTTTGTCCCAGCTTTGCATCATCTGCAAACAACTGAACATCTCCATCCAAATCTTCACCAATATCATTAATATAAAAGTTAAACAGCAATGGCCCTAGAACAGACCCCTGAGGCACACCACTAGTAACTTTCCTTTTCCTGGATATCGTTCCCCCATACACAACTTGTTGACACCTATTAGATAGCCAGTCTCCAATCTAATATCCAACCCCATCCACTCCAGTTTAACTATCAACTATTGATTATCATGTGGTAATCTATCAAAAGCCTTTGCAAAATCAAAGTATATTACTGTGTATCCTTCTCCTCTGTGCATGGAAGCAGTCACCTTATTGTAATAAGTAAATAGATTACTAAAACATGACCTTCCTTTAGTAAATCCATGCATGATAATACCATTGTTGTCAACCCAATTCTGAATCCTAGTTCTCAGAAGCTTCTCTAACAATTTAACTAGAACACCTGACACACAGATAGCCTATAGTTTGATGCTTGAGTTGTCACCTCCTTTATTAAGTGGCGTAATCTTGCCCTCCTTCTCCTTAGGAACTTGACAGAGTGCAAGATTCGTATTAAAAAATATGGTAAGGCTGGCATCAACTCCTTGGCACATTCCTTCAAAATACATGGTGATAGATTATCAACTCCCACAGCCTTAATTACATCTAGTTTGCTCAAATCCCCATACACCTATTGCTGACTTGGTCAGTCTCTCCATCAACTGCTCTCAAGCTCTCCATGAAGTCACACTCACAAGATTTGAAAGACCTTTATGAACTGCTCATTAAATATCTCCACCACACCTTCTGCAACAGCTGTCTTTATACCATTTTCTCCTATCAATTTCATCCTTCTACAATCATTCTTTCTTTTTTTGGCTGCATATTGAAAGAACTCCTTAGGATTCTTTTTGCTTCATTAGCTAACTGCTGTTCATACCTCTCTTTAACTATCCTCACCAACCAAGTCACCTACCTTGCCTGGTCTTTGCAGTCCTCATGGAATTGGCTATTTCCACTTCTCTTATGTTGCCTCCATAATGCCCTTTTTCTCTGTATCGCATGCTTAATCTCTTTATTCATCCATTTCACCTACCTTATTTAACCTTCTCGCCCTTAAAATGCATTAAGACATTGCATCTACTAAATTGTTTTTGAAAATCCCCCAAGCTGCATTGATCTTTTTTCCAGCTAACTACTCATTCCATGCTGATTATAATCCCCCCCCTCCCCTTGTAGTTCCACATATCACCTCATAGTCACTCATGGTGGGTGATTTGACACTTCATTAATTACATCCTCTGATGAAATGACCAAATCCAAGACTCTCAATCCTTGTGTGCTGTCTGTTACATACCGTCTGAGGTAGTTATCCCTCAAAAACTCATCAACTATAACAACATCCAATCAAGTCAGCTCTATCTCACACCATACTGCCTCAAAACCACTGGCACTATTTCCCTCTTGCATCTCTACTTTGTATGGACATAACTCTTTCTCTGTCATCAATAGCACTCCTCCCCTCCCTTTTTACCCCTTCTATCATCACGAAACACATCATATCCTTCCATCTCTATTTCTGTCAGGATGTCGTCCTCATGTAACCATATCTCACTTATTCCAATAATTTTGGGGTGAACAGACTTGATTAGTGCACCCATTTCATCTGCCTTGTTTCTTACACTTCTAGCAATTGTATATAAACACAACAGCTCATTCCTGGATCTACAACTCGTTCCACTGATAACACTTATTCGATGTGATCTCTCCATGCTCAAATGGGGCCATTTTCCTTTCTGCTTATTCATTTTAGAACCCTCTTCAATTCCAACATTTTCCTCTTGATCCCAGGTCATCCATTCCTTTCCTGTCTACACATCCTCTTGGAGCATCCATCTTTCTCACGCTGTGTACCCCCTGTCCACCCTGAGCCTCTCTGTTTCGCTGTTCATCTTGCACACCCATTCTCTCATTTTCCATACTCATGCTACTTACTTCCTCATTCATAACCACCTCTTCAATCTCTCCTGTTGTACTCTCCTGCTGTTCTACATCACTTCCCACTTGATGCGACTCATTTTCTATACTCACTTCTCTACCTTCCAGCAACAGTCTCCAAATGACTCGCACCATAACCACTCAAATGCAGTCCATCAATCCAGACAGTTCAGTTCGTCCTTCAAACTCATTCCACACATTAACAAATTGTACTCCCCTCTCCTCATTTCAGCCAACAATACCATTCATATTCCTTGCTCTCCGCCTCATCTCACCGCAGTCATACCTAGGCAACACGTTTACTACCCTTCCTGTCACACTATTCTCTTATATCCATCTAAGCAGACTTCTGATATTCATTCTGATGTGCTCTTTGTCCTCTGTCAAGTCATTTTCACCTATTAAAACCATCAATTGCTTCGCTCGCTCCCTCTTCATATCCAATGCCTCAATCACTCTATTCATTTTACCGCCTGGAAAACATACCTTGTGCATCCTCTTATCCAGCACACCTTTAATAATGGAGTCACCATGCAACACCACTCACTCGTCTTTCGTTAACTCTTTCATACCTATTTAATTTGTTTTAATCGTTTTCACCAAAATTTTCTTAATTTCACTCCACATTCATTTCATCTCTTGCCTCATCCAACTCAATTTAACTTTCGAATCTCGTGTCACATTCTCTCTATCATTCAATCTTTCTTATTTTCGAACTCTCGACTCCTGCTTCATTCATTCTTTCCATTTTTCCCACTTCCAATCCTTTCGGCACGCTATTTCCGATTTCTTTCGTTCTCTCAATTTTGTTTCTTTCCTCCACATTCCTTTCATTCTTTTACCATCCATTACAGTTTTCAAATTACTCGTTTTCTTTTTCAATGCTTTCTTAAAAATTTTTTGTCTTTCTTTCACACCATGCTTCTCTTTCGAACAAACATTCATTCTTCCTGCGACATTCTCGCTAATAACACTTTCTGTCATGCAATTCATATTAGAACTCATCAAATCCTCGTTTAGCTCGCACTTCACACAAGTGTCATGTTAAATTAGGATATCATTTGTTACTTGAAGAAAACTATTGTTACTGTATGAAAGAACGTTTCTCTGATGTTATCTTAAATAGAATATGGCTGTAATGTAGTTTCTAAATAATTAGTTTTTTATTTTATTCGTATTTTTAATTTTTATCTTAAATAAATTTTTATTTATTTACTTTTTTAATATATATATTATATTTTCACTAGAGGCACGCTATTCATGCCAGTAGAATAACCGTTCATCAAATGATTCTCTTTAGCATACTGTGCAAAATGTAACTCAACTATTGTATATTTGTACTAGGGGGCTCTGCCCTATGGTTCACCCCCCCCCCCCCATGTTCCAGACTGGTAGGCCGGTTCTCCTTGAATTCCGATGACTCTAATTTTGAAGACCCTGCACCCAGGGTGGCCCCTGAGTTCAAAACTTTTCAAATAACTTGACAAAAACGTTACAGCCTACATCCGTTTCAAGCCGACATCACATCTGTTTCCAATTTCAGCTTATTTTATAGTATAGAGTAGATCAGATGACCTTAATATGAAGATTGATACATCAGGAAATTAAAATAATTTTTTATAACACGATTGTAAAGTCCATAATTTCTAAAATTAAAAAATAATTGTGTATGGAGAATTTTATATTTTGAAGTTGAGTATGTTTAAAGTATTTTTTTTTTTTTAGTGTATTTTGTCTACATCTTGTAAAATCTTTCATTAATGGTGACCACTGTGCATCAACTAACTGACACATTGTTTAGCCTGCCACCATTAAGGGCTACATAAAAAATACATACAAGAACTTGTAGCATGCTGTGTTTTGCAACATTATTATTATTATTATTATTATTATTAAACAAGACCTCATGGAGTCAAAGACTCATCTAGGAGGTCCTTTTATCTCGCACACATCTCATCATACCGGGTCTTAAACACATTCAAACTCCTTGCAGACACCACACTCTCAGGCAAGGCATTCCAATCATTCACAACTCTGCACGAAAAAAACCTGCCTCTCACTCCCCTACTCACACTCTCTTTATACAGTTTCCAGGGATGACCTCTGGTTCTCCCCTGATCTCCCACTATTCTCTGTAGAACTTCTCCACCATTGATCCTGTAACAACCTCTTACCAACTTGTAGGTCTCTATCATATCTACCCTCTTCCTTCTCTCCACTAGACTCTGCAAATTACATCTTTTCCATCTTTCCTCATACTCGACATTCCAGAGGTCAGAAACTACCTTAGTCAGTTGCCTTTGGACCCTTTCCAACATCTCTTCATCCTTCTGAAAACCAGGTGACCAATGCTTCTTGGCAATTAAAAATTGGCAGGTAAGAGATGGATTGCATGTCTACATAAAGTGCAGACAATGGGAAGAGCTGGATGGTATCTGTATTTCTGGTTCAATGGTAGTAGCAGAATCAGTATATCTGTCAGAAATGGGTGTTGGCAGAGAAATAAGTAGCATGATCAAGGAGTGAGGAAGGTGAGCATAATGTGGTTGTGGATGTAACATTAAGAAGTGACTAGGGAGTTAGCAGATTTGGAGAATAGTATTTATTAGGTGAAAGTAGAATGAGGATAAGATGCTTAAAGAGAAGCACTGAGAAAAGGAGGGGAAGGTATGAGAAGTGTGAAAGGAAAGATTAGTAAACTTGTAAAGCTAACTGTGGAGTGAACATAGGAGAGAGTTATGGGAATAATAGAAAACAAAGAATGGGAACATGTATAAAAGATGTTAAAGATACCAAGCAGTTTTATATGCTAGGTTTTAATCCTTTTTCCCAAGAAAGCAAACAGACAAGTCAAGTTTGCACCTGCACATGGTGCAAGTCTGAGGCAACTCGTGGTAAAGGTGGAGTAAGATCCGATCACTTTCCTTAGTATTTTCCCCTAATGCAAAGCACACCCTCTTGCAGAGATGTATGATGCTATGTATTAAAGGCAAGATCCAGTACCCAGACCAGTTTCGACCTTTATTGAGGTCTTGTCAGTGGGAGCCAGACCTAAAAAATGCCGAGGTTGAATTAATGCAGAGCTTATAAATTTTATCTAAACAAGTTGCCACAAGGTGCTTTGATATTATTAAATTAAAATCTCAGGATGAGAGTAAGATGTAAAGTTTTTTACCTTGGGTATATACTATGTTAATGATACCAAGGTTGCATAGCATCATACATCTCTGCAAGGGGTAATGCTTTGCATTAGGGGAAAATACTAAGGGAAGTGATCAGATCTTACTCCACCTTTACCACGCATTGCCTCAGACTTGCACTACACGCAGGTGCAAACTTGACTGACTTGTCTGTTTGCTTACTTGGGAAAAAGGATTAAATCCTAGCGTATAAAATTGCTTGGTATCTTTAACATAGTATATACCCAAGGTAAAAAAACTTTTCTACATGTATAAAAAATACAATTATTCAGGTGCAAAACAGGAGTATTTACCCTGGAGGAGTGATAGAGAGCATAATCATATAATTAAACCAAGTGAAAATGTGGATGAGATGATGTTTATGAATGACCTGAAAGATAGTGTGAATTGGGTGGCAAGAGATCTCAGTTGTTTTTACAGAAAAGTGTGAGAGGAAAGATAGTGAATGTATTGCCAAGATATGATAATGCAGAGTTGAGCAAAAGAGCAGCAATAAGAACATGATAGTGAGAATGTGTTGCAAAGAGACTAGGATGATGTGGATGTCTGGTGTGCATTTGATTAGAAGAAATGTATACGCCGTATAGTGAATGTTAGGGAAGAGAAACTAATTTCTGATGGAGGATGCTAATATGAATGGCCTTCAGGAATAGTTAGTTGGAAGATGGGAGTTGGAATATAGTCAAATGGTTGGGAAGGAATAGTGCGAAGTATAGGAATAGTGATAATGCACTGATACATTCTCTATACCAGTGGTGTTCAACCTTTTTTACTACGCGAGATACTTTTCTATAAAAAGTTATTCGGTGATCTACTCTCTTATATAGATCATGTTCCCCCAACCTGATATCTGATTATGCACAAATAAACAAAACATTTAAAAAATTAACAAAAAATTTAAAAAAAAAACAACTTTTTATTTGTGTATTTAAAAATTTATTTATCACTTTTAATTATTTTAATACAACAAAAAAATATATATATATATTGGAATAAAATATCTATTTCTCTATTTTGGAAAACCAAAGTTAGAAAAAACAACAGATTGATTGCAAACTCACAAATTACAGGAAATGCTGTTTGATTAAAAAAAAAAAAAGTTAATGTGAAATTTGGCACTGTTTGGACCTCATAATATTTTCATAGTCAAGTTGATATAAAGAAGTGGCCAATCACAGACAATCATCCAAATGATCATTTGTCATTTGGTTTCTTAATTGATTTTTTTATGACTGTCATATTTGAAAAAGCGGATTCTGACAAGTATGTAGATCCGAAATACGACAGAATTTTTTGCGCAATATCAGTTAATATTGGGAATTTTTCATGTGCATACTTCCAAATGACTTCATTGTTTATTGATTTTAAATGTAAACTATTCTGAATGTTTATTATCTGAAGTTCTACTTCAGCTTGGTTTGTATTATTATTATTATGGGCAACTCCAGGGAGTTCTTAGACTCATCGAGGGAGGCCCCAAATCATGTTCAACACACTATTCGACATACACACAGTATCTATCATACCTTGCCTTAAACTCATTCACTGTCACAGCACCCACTACAGACTCTGGCAGCTTATTCCACTCTTTCAGCACTCTAAAAGTAAAGAACCCAGCTCTAATACCCTTACTAACCACACTCTTGCCCAACTTCCATGGATGACCCTAGTCCTCCCACAACCAGCCCTGTTCTCAAAAATATCTTCTGGATTAATCTTATAGAAACCCTTCAGTAATTTGAATGTCTCAATCATATCTCCCCTCCTCCGCCTATCAACCAATTTTTGCAATCCACAAATCCTCAACCTGTTCTCATAAGGTTCATTCCACAGACCTACTATAATCTTGGTCACTTGCCTCTGGATTCCCTCAACCTCCTCCCCATCAAGAAAAAACCTAGGTGACCAAATCTGGGCACAGAAATAGAGATGGGGGTCATATCAAGGCTCGATACAGAGGAACAATAACATGCTTGTCTCTGCTCGTCAAAGTATTCTTCAGCAACCAAGTGATTTGATGAGCTGATTTGGCCACTTTTGCAATGTGCCCCCTAAACTTCAACTCCTTATCCACCAACACTCCTAAATCTCTTGCCTCATCACTCTCCTGGAGTACAGTTCCACCAATATGATATACTGCTGCTAATGTTTTCACCCCAAAATGCAAAACCTTACATTTTTTCCATATTAAATTGACATCCATTCTCCTTAGCCCAGTCCTCCAAACTATCCAAATCATCCTGCAAAATTTTGACATCCTGAGCATTCACTATTGCTCTACCCAACTTTGCTTCATTCGTAAAGAGATGCACAGTTCCTCTCAGATCCTTTCCTATATCGTTAATGAACAAATTAAACAACAGTGGTCCAAGAACAGAACCCTCCGGCACACCACTAGTCACAGGCCATCTTTTGAACTCTACTCCTGAATAAACCACTCTCTGATATCTCTTCATCAACCATCCTATCCATCTCACCAACTCTATATCCATCCCCATATGCTGCAGTTTACTGATTAGAATGCCCTGTGGTATCCTGTCAAAGGCGTTAGCAAGGCCCCGTAGAATCACTGTAAACCCATTACCCTTATCCAGTTCAGCCGTCACTGTTATAATACGTGAGCACGTTACTGAGACATGACCTACCCTTCACAAAACCATGCTGTCCCTGATACAGTATCCCATTTTCATCTATCCAATCTTGTATTTTCCTTTTGACTATTTTCTCCAAGACCTTGATAACAATTCCTGTTATGCTGATCAGCTGGTAATTTTCAACAGTAGTCTTGGAACCACCATTATGCTGCGGAACTATTTTCCCCTCGTTGAAAATTTATTTATCACTAGGTTAGACTATAATAGATTTAGTTTAATCCTTTATCCCAGTGAGAGCAAACAAAGTTTGCGCCTGAAAATATCTTCAGGACTAAATATAGTGTTGTACTATCTTATCCAGTAAGTAGTGCAACACCAAGGCAACTCGTGGCAAAGGTGGAGCAAGCTACCAGGCACTTCTAACCCAGTATCTCCCATAATGCAAAACACATTTCCTATGTGGATATGTATACTGTTATGCATTAAAGGGATTGGCCATCTACCCAGACTAGTTTCGACCTTTATTGAGGTCTCTTCAGTGGGAGCCAGGCCCAGAGCTGGAGATACCAGGCAGAAGCAGTAGCAAGTCATCTGTGCCTATGGGAGTTGCCAAAAGGTTTATCACCTTTTTTAAAAATTACTCTGGATTTAGAGAAAGATGTTGAAAATTTATTTATCACTAGGTTAGACTATAATAGATTTAGTTTAATCCTTTATCCCAGTGAGAGCAAACAAAGTTTGCGCCTGAAAATATCTTCAGGACTAAATATAGTGTTGTACTATCTTATCCAGTAAGTAGTGCAACACCAAGGCAACTCGTACTGGATAAGATAGTACAACTTACTGGATAAGATAGTACAACACTATATTTAGTCCTGAAGATATTTTCAGGCGCAAACTTTGTTTGCTCTCACTGGGATAAAGGATTAAACTAAATCTATTATAGTCTAACCTAGTGATAAATAAATTTTCAACATCTTTCTCTAAATCCAGAGTAATTTTTAAAAAAGGTGATAAACCTTTTGGCAACTCCCATAGGCACAGATGACTTGCTACTGCTTCTGCCTGGTATCTCCAGCTCTGGGCCTGGCTCCCACTGAAGAGACCTCAATAAAGGTCGAAACTAGTCTGGGTAGATGGCCAATCCCTTTAATGCATAACAGTATACATATCCACATAGGAAATGTGTTTTGCATTATGGGAGATACTGGGTTAGAAGTGCCTGGTAGCATGCTCCACCTTTGCCACGAGTTGCCTTGGTGTTGCACTACTTACTGGATAAGATAGTACAACACTATATTTAGTCCTGAAGATATTTTCAGGCGCAAACTTTGTTTGCTCTCACTGGGATAAAGGATTAAACTAAATCTATTATATTTTCCCCTCTTTCCGCCCCTTGGGACTGACCCAAACCCGAGGCTCAAATTAAACAAAATGGTCAAGGGCACTGACAATTCTTTAGCTGCTTCACGTATGACACGGGCTGGTATACCATCCAATCCCACAGATGTATTGACATTGAGTTTCTGTAATAGACTAGTTACCTCTACTTCATTCATCACAATTCCAGTATAAGCTGTTGGTTCTTCCATTCCTGCAATGTCACCACCTGGATGATATACTCTTGCAAAGTGCTCGTTCAGTAATTCCACCATATCGACTGATTTGGTCCCTACCCTCAGCATTTTTTAAAATCATTCTGCCATGAACATTTTTCCTTTTACTTGCAACATATTGAAAAAACTGTTTGGGATTCTCTTTAGCCTGCATGGCCAATATTCTTTCATAATCCACTTATATCAAACAGACCACTAATTTTATTTGAAATTTCTGTGATGTTCAAGTTTTCTTGAAATGGATTATTGATAAAAGACACAATCATCTAAGTTTTATTAAAATCTTTAAATCTTGAATTTATTTCTTCCTCGACTAATTCTATTTCACGAATAAATTCTTTTAAATCATAGCGAAGCATTTCTTGATTTTGTTCAAAAAATTTTAATAAATATGGGAGATGTCTAAATTCGTTGTCATTTATATTTTTCTTTAATAAAAGTAAGTATTGTTGGAAAGTTTTTATTGAACTTAACATGTCAATTAAATTTTTATCTCTACCTTGTAACTCTAAATTTAAATTGCTTAATTTCGTACAGAAATCTACTAAAAATGATAAGTGTAACAACCATCTTTTATCACTCAATTGTGGATAAATATCTACTTTTTCATCAAGAAAATTTTTTATATCGTTAATTAATACAAGAAATCTTTCTAAAAATTGACTTCTGCTGAGCCAGCGAACATTATTGTACAACAGAAGTTTCCTTTCATCATCTTCCTGTAATTTAAATAACTGCCATTGCAGGACTTTTCCTCGAACAGAATTTACAATTTTAAATGTAATATCCAAAACATCTGTGGAGCCTGTGGAGCTCAATGGATGTGGCATTTGCATACCACGGTGCTTGGCCGCACGAAGGAACACTTGGTTTCGAGTCTAGTTGGCGACTAGAGGAAATTTTTCTAAGCCTTTTTTTCAACCGGTTCCCGAGTTAGTCAATCTCTCGCACAGGCGAGCGGGTTTTTCCTCCCGGAAACTCGGGTTTTTCATCCCGTAAACTCAAGAAAATTGACCGTAGAACCCACATTATTTCAGACATTAAGTATATTGTGTTAGGGACCACGAGATGGCGGCACATTTGAGCCGTCTCTCTTCACTATGTACCGCTTAATTAGTAATAGCCTTGGGCCATCTATCTCTGATTGGTACCAGTGGAGATTGAGCTGCCCACTCAGTCTCCAAAAGTTAGATAGGGCTAAATGGCCTCGCCTACTCCCCGTATACGGGAATAAAAAGGCGTTAGCTGATTTTTTTTTTTTTAAATCCAAAGCATCTTTTGTGTTTAATCTTTTACTACACAGTACTTGTTGGTGAATAATACAGTGGTACATTGAAAAATCTGGATATTTGTCATCGTTTTTACATAATGAAATGAAGCCTGATTTATTACCTATCATTGCAGTAGCACCATCATTAGTAATAGACACAAGTTTAAAAAGCAGAAGTTTGTGTTTCACAAATTCATCAAATGCCGAAAAAATGTCTTCTCCCCTAGTCCTTCCCAATAATGGTATAATTTTCAAAAGTTCTTCTTTACTTGAATAATCTTGAAATACCATGCGAATAAATGCCATTAACTGAGCAATATCAGTGAAGTCGTTTGATTCATCAAAATGTAATGAAAATGCAACACACTGGTGAATGTCAGGCATTAACCTGGCCTGGAAACTTTTCTCCGGCAATTGGAACTCTTCCTTTCGGCAATTTGAAACCTTGTCTGCAGCCTAGAAGTGGTCTCTCTCTCTCTCTAGCGATGTCTCGAACTGAGAAGTTCTTTTCTCGAAGCGGGAAACTCCTCTCTCAAGCAATGTGGATCCAGGCAGTCTCTGACGGTGACTCTGGACCGGGCAGCCTCCTCTCTGACAGCAATTCTGTAACCGGGACCCTTTCTGCTTGCTTCAGTCCCTTTTTATTAGGCCTCCTCTGAGACCTCACATGAAGTTTGGCAACCTCCAAAGAATCGGTATGAGTCTTTCATCTTAAGTTTCAAGTTCGGCATGCCTTTTGTTCTTCTCCGCTTTCTTTTGATTGTAAGTTGCTGGCCATCAGAAAGTTGTTTGAACTCTTTCTGACTGACTTCGAAGATGTTTACACTTAGAGCCTGCAAGCCTTTCTCATAAATACAAGTTTCAATAACAATCTTTCTAATGCCGCCATGTACAGCTTCAGAGACAAAAACATTGCCTTTGTTTTTAACACTCTAACATATTCTTATTAAAGCAGTATATACAGTTAGCTTCAAAAGAGTTATTTACAAAAACATCTAATACAAACTATACCGAGACAAACAAAGTTTATTTTTTTCAATATTCACATGGGACTTGAGTAAAAAATCGATGCAAATGTGCTTTGGAATATTTAATATTTAAGCTACAATCGAGTTTTTACACTTTGCTTATAATCATATTCACTTGGCTCTCTGTTTGACTTCCACTGATCCAAATTAATTCATTTACCCGGACTTATAAGAAAATTACTGATTTGACAATTTTAACGAAAAATGAATAAACAATAGCAATACACTTAAAATGAATTAAAAATAATACAAAATAATGATAAAATATGTTTTCAGTTTGAATTAAATTTGCAAGTAAGGAGGAATACACAAGAGATCGACCAAAAATCGCTCCGCGATCGACCGGTGTTGATCGCGATCGATGGGTTGAATACCCCTGCTCTGTACAAATGCCAGAAATATTAGGGTAATGAATTGGTGGCATTAATAACCTTAGCATGTGCAAAGATTGTTGAGATCAGTGAAATGTAGTGGATAGAAGAGGATATCCTAACAGAAATAGAAGAGCACAGAATATTTTGGCAGAAGAGGAAGGATAAATGGAGTATTATTTGTGGTGAGTGGAGATCATTTCCTTTTAAACTCAGAGTGGAGTGTTTGGATGGAATTGGTGCTAATGGTTTTAAGAACATAGGGTAGGAGATAGAGGCAGGGTATGCTATTTAGTGGGATACTACTATAAACCACAGAACATACAGGATGATTAGGAAATGTTTAGGTAGATAACTTTTGGAAAGTGCAAAGTGAGTGATTGTTAATTGCTTGTTAGTTAAAAGCTCCCATAATGGGAGTTTTTAACTGCACTAGTATAAATTTCACTAGGATTTCTGGAATTCTTGCAGAACAAATTGTCTCTCTGGCAATATATAATAAAGAGAACATGAAGTTCAAGAGGATCTAACTATAACTGAGCTGTCATCCATGCCCTTAGTTGGTGAGAGTAACCGCATATAATCTTCACTTGGGAGATGAATAGACATGCATAGGTATGAAGGAATTTATGTGGAATTATTATTATTGCTACTACTCTGTGACACCTCCAAGGAATCCAAGGACTCATTCTGGGAGGGCACTCTACCTTATGTCCTCATCAGGTAGACATGAAAGAGGAAAATAGTGACAGTGATTACACCAGACAACAAAATTTTGCAAAAGTCATGCCCCCAGATTGATTTAGTCATTTCGTATAGATTTCGAGCTGCTGAACATGAATATGAAAATGCAAAATTGTCTACGGTTTGTGAGAGATCTGCAATAGTTTCTTATATAATAGAGTAATACGTACTTATCACGTATATACTGGTAAATGTCCACTTCTATGTCTGATGGCATTTTGCCTGTCACTTGTACAGCTGCTCAGGATCATCTCTAGTGAGCGTTCAACAGTAGTCAGCTAACATGGAAGTGGACCACTTCTGGTTTAGTTTCTCCATTTTGAAATTTCCTGATGGCAGCATTCACCATGCTCATCACTAATCATGCCATAGTTGTTGGGAAAGGGAAAGAAATCCAAGTGAGAACAAGTGGGAATGAAGCAAGCGTATTTTTAAAGACATATTGCAGCCAAGTTTGTGATACGGAGACTAGTCCTCAACCTGTTCCTTGTAGTTTTCTGCCCTGACATTTCTGAGGAAGTTAGGTGACACCAGACAAAATGCTTCCTAACCTTTTTTTTTTTGTCCTTATCACCCTGTAGCAGGTCATCGAACATCTCATCAATGAAGAGTGCTTGGATCTGAGGACCCACAAAAACTCCCTATTTAATTTTTGCTTTACTGAGTCGAGGAAATTTGTCAGCCAGGTACTTAAACTGACCCAGTCTAGTCCATGGCTTTTACAAAGTTTTTTATCAGACCGAGTTTGTGTCGGCAGTAGCAGAATTTTATGCATTACTGTCAGTGCTAGGTGTTGTACATTCTTCTCCTCCAACCTTCAGAGATTTCCTCAGAAGCCAGTCTCTCTCTTCACATAGTGCAAAGTCCTTGCTTGGCTGCCCCATTCACACAAAAAATCAGCAGCACTTTGTATATCCCAGCTGTCGACCCATCAAAACAAACCTTCAAGTCACCACAGATGCTAGCCGTACTTGCTGTATTCAAGACAGTCCAACAGCTGTTTTAGGTTGTAAGTTTCTTTTAATAGACTGCATATCCAACTGGAATGGATGGAAGCTGGTTTCCATTATGTGGCAACACTGCCTTGAAATTCAGTTTCGACGAGTCTGTGAATAGTTGCTATTTGTGCAGGTCATGTTTGATTCAAAGGGCATTCGTTAGGTGATCTACATTGTAGCAGAATACAAGGTCATCTTCCTTTCAGAAGTAGGGTGCAAACTGCTCATGATGAGTGTGAAACAAAATCACTCGGACATCTTCCTTGAAGATTCCATTGTAGAAGTCTTTATCCCAGTTACTCTGCTTTGGCCTTGGTCAACTTCACATCGCAAACAAGATCATACAGTTCTTCTTGAGTGAGAATGTGGTGCAGATGATGCACTGTGGACAACATATGGATCATCATTAGATGCTGAAGGCTGAGGAGAATCTGACATTGGTTCACCTCCATCCTCATCCTCTGAATCAGTGGAAAATTCTTTCGGAGGTTCAGGAATGGGAAGTCCTTAGCCATTCAGAACTGGTCGGAGAGTAGATGGTATATTTAGGTACACTATTGTCCATTTCTTTTTCCTCATGATGCCTCCCAAAACAGGCGATACTGTGCAGAAGTAGCAGTCATTTGCATGATTGCTTGGCTCCCTCCAAACCATAGGAACAGCAAACGGCATTGACACTTTACCACCTTTCAGCCACTTTGGAAGATTTCTAGCACGTATTGTGTAAGGTCCAGGCCTTTTCCTGGTCCCTGATCTTACATCTGAAATAAAGCTGATATGCCTTTTTCACTAACAGAGTGATGGCCTTTTTCTGGCTTGCAAACATCACTTCTCTACAAATGCAAGTTATTTGCACCACACTGCTTCATAATTTTGAGGCAGAGTGGTGTAAACTGGATGTCGAGACATGTTGCCGTAGGCCAGAGAATGTGGAGGGTGGTGATGAAGAAATGTATAAACAACTTGGATTAGTGAACAAAGGAATCGTAATTATTATGGGCAACTTTAATTATGGCTGGAATTAAAGATTGGAATGAAGAGAGCATTTGACCTGACATTGGTTTGCCAAAATGAATTTCTTGAGTTTTTGAGAGATAACTATCTCAGGCAGCATGTAAAGGAGGGCATGCAAAGATCGAGAGTTTTAGATCTGATCATTTCATCATAGGATGTAATTGTGAGTGGGGTTTTGCACTTTATTCCATTGGTGAGAGTGATCATGAAGTGATCACCTGAATTGTGGCTAACCATATGTGGACTTTGTGAGGAAAGGATAAATGTGGAAGTACAAGGCTGGTGATTATGATAAGCTTAGGAGACAGCTTGGAGCTATAGCATGGAATAAGGAATCAAATGGTAAAGAAATAGATGCTGCTTGGGAACTGACAAAAAATATACATAACAGCATCAATGTGTAAATGTATTCTGAAGGCCAAGAGGTTGAATAAGGTAGGTGTAGAAAAGGTGTAATATCTAGGGATCCCAGATACATTGGAAAAAAATACGGGACACTTATGACTGAGGGTGAAAGTTTAGTATGTGCATCCATCATCTAAAATGGCGTGGGTCAAGCAGACCATTCCGTTCTGTTTAAAGCTGAGCCAATATCATGGCACAAGCCAAAATGTCAATGCACATGTGCACTGTTCTAACGAACTTATCATTGTTGCAGTGTTGCCATCACTCACCTTGAGAAAATAACAACGCATCTACAGTTCCCTGTAATGATGGAGAGCAATGTTTGTAATAGAATAGAAATTGTAACTCATTGATTTTGTTATTCAGTCTTGAACTCTAAAATACAGGACAAAAAGCTGTCCCGAAGAGTTTTCTCGGGACAACGGGACACGTTAGTCAAAAACGGGGTGATCCCGTATTTTATGGGATGTCTGGGATCCCAATGTAGAATGAATGAATGAGGGAGCGTAAGCATGAAATCAGGAAGAAGATACTTTGGAGGCAGTAGAAGAGAACAAGCAAGGAAAGTGACTCTGTAAAAAAAAAAAAAAAAAAAAAAAAAAAAAAAAAAAAGTGGAGTATGAGCAGAAATTGGCAAATCAGGTGAAGAAAATCAAATCAAAAAGATATGTGGCAATTAGAAGGAAGGATGATTATGATAAAATGTTAATGGATGAAAATGGTAGAATGGTAACTGCTGCAGAAGACATTGAGGTATTCAGTGATTTGATTTATAGACGTTTCATCATCATCAGGATGAAATCATGAGTAACGTAAGTGTAGAGGACATAGGAGAGGATGGCTTAATTGTGAGTGAGCAGGAGGTATTTGAGGAAATAAATAGCCTTGAAGTGAATAAGGTGATAGGATTTGATGACATGTCACCATGTGTCTTAAGGGAATTAACATTGGTATGCCTGTTTAATAAGTCTTACAACAGCACAAGTTCCAAGTGAGTGAAAAGACGGTAAAATTATTCCACTGCATAAAGGTGGTGATAAAGCTGTAGCAACAAATTATAGGCCAATCTGTATATCTGGAGTTGTGGTGAAGGCACTAGCGATTGGTGAGAAATGGATTGATAACAGCAGTATTCTCTGTAGTTGTCAGTGTGGATTTGTTAAAGAAAGATGGTTCTTTATTAACATACATATGTACTATAACAAGGTGACAAATACCCTGAACAGGGGAGATGCATATACAGTGGCATACTTGGATTTTGCAGAGTCTTTTGATCGACAGCCATGTGACAGGCTGTTAAATAAATTGAAACTGATGGGTTGGATAACAGACTTCTGAGTTGGATCAGTGATTGGCTGTCTGATAGGTATCAGAAGGTTGTATATGGTGGTGCAGTAACCCTAAAGAGGAAAGAGACCAAAAACTGTGCCACAGGGGTCAGTTTTGGGACCATTGTCGTTCAATTTGTATATTAATGATATTGGGAAGAGAATGCAGAGTTAAGCAGATGTTATGGCCTAACAAGAGGTCTAACAGTTGAAAACATAGAGAGATGGAGAGCAGTTGCATGAGGAATATAAGATCTAGGGCAGGAAAGTGACTAGTACAGAAGGAAGACAAAACTGGAATATTGAGAAGAGATCATCCTGACTAGTAATTTTATTACTAGTTATGGGGAAGGTTCAAGGTTTAGATGTGCACAAGGAAGTGTTTCAAATACTAAATACTTTGGGTGTTAATAAGCCAGTGTGACTGGATCAGATTTCACATTTTTAGATAATATACTAAGGAGATGACAGTAACATTTACCTGAAGTGAGTCTCCTTATTGAAAAATTTCCCAAGGAGTGAAAGGAGGATAAGATACTCCATTCTTTAATGGTGATGGTAGAATGGAGGTGTGAAACTATAGGCCAGTTTATATTTCTTCTAGTTGTTAAAATCTTCAAGAAATCGGTGAGATTGGATATATGAGAGCTTGATAGTCTGTGAGGCTCAGCATGGATTTGTTAAGCGACACTCTTCTTTCAGTAATCTGATTGCCTTTTATAATAAAGTAACAAGATGAGTTCATAAGGGGTTTTGCAAAGACATTTGAGAGGGTGTCTCATGATAATCTGATGTTGAAGTTATAGCATGTGGGTTTAAATATTACCTTTAGTAAATTTATTGGAAATTGGCTCTCTTATAGATATCAGCTGTATGCATGAGAGCAACATCAAAGGAAGTTACAAATGTACTGGCTCAGTACTGGGAACTCTGCTTGGATTTCAGGGTGATATTGAGTTATTTTGATGACAAAGTCTGAGAAAGGCTATTAATGCCAAAGTTGTAGCCCTTCAGGAAGATTTGAATAAGCTAAAAAGTTTGGTAAATGAATACAGATATCAGTAATGCAATGAAATAAGTTCTCGAAATCTGGAGTCCATTGAAAGTTGCATGTTCTATTGGTAGAATAGCAGACAAGGAGGAAGCAAGGGATCTTGGGGTTAATTTGAAGTTTAGTGGAAATATTGTGAAAATGGTGAAGGTAACCTATAGGATTACTGTAATACTGAAAAGGATATTGATCAGCAGAGATAAGAGTGGTGATACTATTGTATAAAGTTGTGATCAGACCACATCTGGATTACTGTGCTCAGATCTGATCACTAGGATTTGAAGGAAATAAATTAACCTTAGAGAAGGTACACAGGCAGGTAACAAAAATTATATGAAGAATGTACAATGTACTTATGATGGACTGCAGAGTTGAGTAGATAAAAGAGGAAGAGGTGATACGATTGAGACATTTAAACTGTTGAGAGGTAGTTACAGGATTGACACTGAGTAGATCTTTTACATATATAGTAGAAGCAAGGACAAGGGGACCATTCCTGGAAGTTGCAAATGGAGATACTGAGTAAGAGGGTGGGAAGTGGCTTTTTTTTCTTCCATGGAAGATGGTTAGAATATGAAATACATTATCTGATTGTGTGAGAGAGAACACTGAAAGAGTTTAAGGAATGGTATGAGACAGTCTATGATAGACTTTTCACAATGAGCCACATGACTCAATGGTGGTCCTGAAATTTCTTTTTTTTTGAAATTTTGTATTTGTGTAATAATAAAAATTGCTTATTAAATTTTTAATATATATTTTTTTTCATCTCTTTTTTCCTCCAGGTATTGGGTATAGTGAATGCTGTCTTGTATCTCTTGAGTGCAGTTTTCTCATTCCGTTCCTACAGAGTAGGCTAAGATGATGCAGTTTTCTCTTAATAGATTATTTTTTCCTCCTATATGGATGATTTTGTGTGCTTGTTGACCTTTAACAATCAATACTACATAAAAGAAAATTTAAATTTTGTTATAAGTGAAACTTTGAAAACATTAATATTTTATGTACATATAATTTTGAGAATGATAACAACCATTGTTTTTGCTATGTCATTAGTCTAGAACTCTAGATAAAACAGATAATATTTGTCAGGCACTGGAGATTTGGAATCTCATTAAAAACTTGCATATTAATTACAGTATTAACATTCTTATAAGCATTTCAACCAGTCATTTGTACTATTTTTTATTTTGACTGACTCAAAATTTTAAGTCAGTACTCCTTAGCATGTGCCTTTCTGCTTCAAATATTTCCTAAAGTAACTTCGTTTATTTCTTTATCTCTTTCTCCCCCCCCCCACCTGTGTTATTGAATATTTCATATGATCCAGGTTGGAGAAAGAGAAAAAATGAAAAAAATGTAATCATTGTGCACATAAGTTACCAGACTGCTATTTTTTGTTTTCATAATATAAACTGTTTATACCTATGCTGTCCATAGTGGGTTCTGTGAGTGCAGTATATGGTCTGATTTAAGAATATTCTTTTTTGTAATTAATATACTGAATAATTTATATATTAATATGAATATATGTTACAAGATATATTAATTTTGTAATTAATATATCTTGCATTATTAGTCTTGTCAAGTAAAACTAAACATGATGGCTCAAGGGTGAAAAATATTATAATACATCTGCCATATTTCCCTATAAAAAGTTTTTATTTGAATTCTGATAACTTTTCACTCTGTATTCACTGGATTTTTCAAATGGGGAGGAAAAATAAAATTTTCCTCCCCATTAATATTAATGTAGAGGAATATATAACCTATAATAAAATTATATATATCATTTAGCATCATACAGCAATATAGCATCATTTATAGGAAGATATGGTTTTTGATATTGGTAGTGGTGTCAAAAACCATTAAGACTATTTAAATTTACCAGCAAGGACCTTCTAACCTTCAGTGTGTTAATAAATTTCATCCAAAGATTGTTGAATATAAAATTTAAATGTGTTTAAATAGATGCCATAAATTTGCATATTTCACAAATTCAATAATTATAACTAGCAATTGTCTTGTATTCCTTGCATCAATTAAGGTCAAACTGTGGCTGACAACTTTTTTTGGATGTGGAAAGGAGAATAAACAGTACTTTTATTACATGAGATGAAAGATATGAGTATCTAAAATCCATTAAAAATACTGATCTCTGTTATGTGACCATCATATTTTGACCAAATCCTTAATTAACTGAGCTTTGAATTGGTTAGTGCATCAACAGACTTCTGATACATCACCATAACTCAGTTAAATGTCTCGGTTAACTGAGAAATCAGACAGATTGCTGTATCAACTACTAGAACAAAAAGATAGAACCTTCTTCTGCTATCTCAGAGGGTCTAACTTCCTAATGTGGGACTACAGTAAAGATTAAAACTTGTCTGTGAGGTGATTCTCACTGTAAAATAAAGCAATTTATTTTTATTTTATTTTGTTTTTTTAAGAGAATGCATTTTTCACTGTATTGAATATTTATGCTAAAGTAAAATACAGATATAAACAAGCATATAATTTCTGGTTAAATATAGTATGTAAATTAAACAGAATTTAGTAAACAGGAAATAGAGTACCACATGCACAGCACAAGGACTGTGAGAGTCAATACTGATGATTCTGTTGAAATTTTCAAATTTTAAAGATTTTAAAGAACCAAGTGACCAAATTTGTGTGCAGTAGTCCATATGGGGCCTATTAATCAAGGCCTTATACAATAGAACCAGAATCTCCTTATTTCTACAAGTCAGTGTCTTCTGCATCATTGCCAGAATTTGTTGTGTTGTACTCAGAATTTTGGCGATGTGTTTTCTAAATTTTAAAACTTTATCCACCATCACCCCAAGATCTTATTTCCTCCACTTCAAACAATATATCTTCACCAAGAGTAAATTCTACATACCATCTTCATTTTCCAAAATTTAAAATCTTACATTTTGCAACATTGAACTGGCATTTCCACACCTGTTTTTATGTGATGCAATGATGCAAAAATTGAGATGAACTATGAGGAATAGAGCAGATGTTCTTCTGGCCTTTCTAGAAGACTTGAATAGCCTGAGTGAATGAACAGGCTATTCAAGTTTTCTAGAAAGGCCAGAAGAACATCTGCTCTATTCCTCATAGTTCATCTCAATTTTTGCATCATTGGCAAACAACTGAATATCCCCATTCAAATCTTCCCCAATATCATTAACATATAGGTTAAGCAGCAATGGCCCTTAAACAGACCTCTGAGACATACCACTAGTGACTTTCCTCTTCCAGGATATTGCTCCCACATATACAACTTGCTGACATATATCTGATTGCCAATCTCCACTCCAATGCACTAGTCTAATATCCAATCCCATGATTTATTGCTTTATTTCATACCAGTCCTATTGAACATAACCCCAAACTAGTGTTAGCTAAAATGTCTACATTGGCACCCTGAGGCAGTTGTTTCTTGTCTGATCTTGTTAAACACCAGTGCCTTTTTATTGACATCTTACTGTAAGAAGTAACATTTATCTCAGTTGCTAAACTGTTTCTTCAGTTCTGAAAATACTTATTTGCAAAAACTGAAACGTCCAAACTTATTTTTAATAAATTGTTAAATATCACAACAGCTGCTTGTAGAACACTGGGATAAACTGTTAAAAAAATTAAAACAATTGGAAAACCTAGACAGATGTTAATGAAAGACCAGTATATTTTCTAGTATTTTCCATACTAAAATTTCCCAGAACTGGTAAACAAATTGAAGTTTAGAAAGATAGTACAGTTATTGTTTCATGTATACATCTATCTGTTGTATTTGTACACACATAATTCTTAGAACTATATGCATATAGTAAAAATAAAATCGTGAATTATTCAATTTGAATGATGTAATATTGGATTGCATTTTACTTCTTATTAGATTTATTCTCTAAGTAAAATAAGTCATTTGTACTTAATGGTTGTTGCTGAATTTTTTTAATAGCAACAAAAAATCATGTTTAACTTAATGTTTGAGTGATCATATTTCAGCATTAGAAACTTGCATAAATATATTCCGTTCTTTTGATTCTTTATAGAGAAAAAAAAAGAGAAAATATATAGCAGTTCATTAATCATTTGAGAAACTTTAATTAAGAAACTATAGCTTTGCTTTTTAAGAATGCATAGTTTGATGCTGGTGTTAATTTTTGCAAAGTGAATTTACAATATAATAGTAATCTGAGATTATTTAATAATTTGTAGGTAATTATATATATATTGTGTGTACTTTTTGATCTTCACTCAACTGTGTAAAATGTATGAATGTCTTGACTGTAAGTTTCAGGTAAATGCATTATAACACTTGTGAGCTCTTTATTACACAGTAAATAAAGATGTGATTTATATATAAATATATACTTAATGTCTAGATTCTAGGTCGTAATGATTTTTGGAACATGATTGTAAAGTTTACTTCTGGTTTGCATAGATGTAATTAATGTTAAGCTTTGAATTTATTTGATATTGTGTGTCCTAGTCTGTTTTTTTTTTTGTGTGTGTGTGTATTATTTGTTCTACATTTTGGCTCACAGCTCATATGAAAACCTTAATTTCATTAGTGAAAATTAGCATATAGTGATATAAGCACAGAGATATATCTGTAATTTAAGTTTCAATCAGTTCACCACCACCCCACCCACACACAACACACCTTATATTAATATTTTTCATACATTTTGTATTATAGTATACATACAGTAGTTGGCTATGGCTATGCATGGGTGTTCGCAAATATTTTCTAAGGTATAAGCCACTTTTCTAGGAAGGAAACAAAAAAAAGTTAAAAAAAAAAAAAACAAGTTTAAAGAAATGTTATTAGTGCTACACATTCATATATAAAATATTAATTTATTGATGATTGTATTTCAAACTGTATGTATAGAAAAAAAGTAATCTGTGGACTGTATTTAATTCAGAAATGCACAACTTACTATCCTGTGGATGCCCATGTGAATAGTCCAAAAGCAGAATAATTTTAATTATTGAGGTATTTTAATATATATACAGCTAAGTTTCCCTAATTTTTATTCCTAAATGACTTACTATGGCAAAAAAAACCCATCGTCTATTAAGCATTTTCAAATGTTTCATACCCAGTTTTTAGTGGCATTTATTTGTTTAAAAAATGAATAGGATATAAAAATTAGGACTTGGCTGTGTACATTTATTAACAGTTAATGTTGTGTTGTGATTCATTTTTTAAGAATTTTGTAAGCACGTGTGTTGGCTCGCCTGGTTGGCCAAGTGGCTAGTGTATCCGCTCTCCAGCCAAAAGGATGTGGGTTCGAATCCTGCCGTGGACATGGATGTTTGTGATTGTGAAGTACTGGAGGTGGTTGTTGTCAGTAAATGGCGTTGGCATAGATGATGAAGGTAGTTGCAGTTGGTGGAAACGGAAAATTATAGATTAGGTGTCCTCCCTCGATGAGTCTTTGGACTCCTTGGAGGTGTTGTATAATAATAATTTAAGTTCAATATGAATTGTTTTTCAAAGGATAACAGACATGTCAAAACGCTTTGTAAGATTAATTTGTGTGAACAGAAAGGAAAAGTATTCTAAAATGTACATAAAGTAGCAAGTATTGGCTTTGCTAAAGTATTTCAATATAGACTTTATTCTAAGATTCTTCCAACACTGGACAATTATCCAGTTTCAAGTTAGACTGCAAATAAAATATTTTTGTATTCTGTATAAAACTGAGTGTACCATGTTAAATTCCACTGCATATTTTCTATGCTGCACATTACAACAAAGGGATTGTGTACATTTCAGGATGAAATATTGGATGGAAAGTATGACTGTTTGGAATTAAACTTACAGAATTAAAATTGATTAAATTATCAATGTTTAATTTTAATATGTATACCTTTCATACGACTATCTCGAATGGTTTCCTAAAGTTTAACTTCATTAGCTCTAGGTGTTTTCATTATATATTGGAACTAGGGGACTCTTGGCACTTGTGGTGCCCCCCCCCCCCCCCCCCCCCCCCCCGAGACCCGGACTGGTAAGCCGGTTCTCATTGAATTCTGATGACTCAAATTTTGAAGACTTGACACTCAGGGTATCCCCTGAGTTTCAAATAACTTGACAAAAAACGTGACACAAAAACGTTACAAAAAAGCTTATCATTTTATATTATAGAGTAGATGACAGGTTTTATACAAGGTGAATGTTTTCCTAAAGAAAAACTTGTTTTCTTTTATCAATAAACTATACCCAAGAGTACCTTCATGGCAGGAGAGCGAATGTTATCAGGAGATGCCTCCTGGTGACAGTGCAACTTTACCCCTGCTAGTCTGTTATGTTTTAAATGGCATGTGTCCTCTGATCAGTTTGCATGTTTTGCAGGATGAAATACTCAAGATTCTGAGAGGAAAAAAAATCCTACCACATCTTCTATATGAGAGATGATGCAAAGTTGGGACAAACCATGAAGAGTAGAGAAGATGTTGTGGCCTGTCAAGAAGACTTGAATAAATTGAGCGATTGGGCACGGGAATGGGGATGCAAGTTTAATGTTGCAAAGTATAAGGTTTTAAAATTTGGAAAACAAAAATAGGATGCAGAATTTATGTTTGAGGATATATTGTCAGAGGTGGAGGAAATAAGATATCTGGGAGTGATAGTGGATAAAAATCTGAAATTTAAGGGACACATAGCCAAAATTGTGAAGACAAAGGCTTTTGGGAATGATGCAGAGGATACTGACTTGAAGTAGGGAGATTCTTGTTCTACTGTATAAGGCTTTGATTAGGCCACATATGGACTACTGTGCCCAAATTTGGTCACCTGGTTTTCAGAAGGATTAAGAGATGTTTGAAAGGGTCCAAGGGTGACTGACTAAGGTAGTTTCTGACTTCTGGAATGTCGAGTATGAGGAAAGATTGAGAAGATGCAATTTGCAGAGTCTGGTGGACAGGAGGAAGAGGGAGAGATATGATAGAGGCCTACAAGTTGGTAAGGGGTTGTTATAGGATCAATGCTGAAGAGGTTCTACAGAAAATAGTGGGAGATCAGGAGAGAACCAGAGGTCATCCCTGGAAACTGTATAAAGAGGGTGTGAGCAGGAGAGTGAGAAGCAGGTTTTTTTCATGCAGAGTTGTGAATGATTGGAATGCCTTGCCTTGAGAGTGTGGTGTCTGCAGAGAATTTGAGTGTGTTTAAAGCAAGGTATAATGAGCTGTGTGTATGATAAAAGGACCTCCTAAATGAGTATTTGACTCCATTGGGGTCTTGGGTAATAATAATGAGAGTGACTCTGTGAGATCCATGTAAATATTCTTATAATACAGTGGAAGTGAACCAAGGTCCTTTGAACTAAAAGGAATTTCTCTGTCCACTGTTACAAAGGTCTCTCATATGCCATTATAGCAGAAAGTTTTTCAGATAAGCTAATTCTATAAAGCATTTCGATATGTCTAATTTCCAGATTGCCATTGTTAGTCTACCTACAGTACTAAGTGCACTATATTAATAACCTTTCATTTTTATTTTCATAAAAAACACACTAGTCTTTTTACTCTCTTGTGACGTCTGACCTTTATGAGTACATAATAAATTAGTACTGCCTGCACTTGTGGTGACCTTCACTTAAGACTTCTGTTCTCTTAACACATACTTTTCACACAGAATTGGAGTTTTTCATGGACAGACAAGGAAAAAAGAAAAAAAAAAACTGAATATTTTTTTTTGTACACTTTGATGTTACTGTTAGGATAAGTTTGTGATATTCTTAAAATGGACTCCACTGTTTTGTAAATTTTTATTGTTTACTTGAAAGTTTTCAGCATTAGCAAGAACTTCATTTAAAAGAGACATTCCAACTTTCTCATATATTAGATGTGAATAAAATAACTGAGCATAATGTTATTCTAATAGCAATATCTCTTTGCTGAGTGGTTGAATAATTAAAGTTTGTGTAATGTTTCAAAGTGTAAGGTTTTGAAATTTGGGAAGCAGAGTGGAATGTAAAGTACACAGTCGGTGGAAATATCTTGGTAGAGGAGATGAGAGATCTGGGAGTGATTGTAGACAAGGATCTAAAATTTCGTGGACATGTTACTAAAATTGTGAAGACAACACAGCGGATAATGGGAATGATGCAGAGGACATTGACTTGTAGAAGTATGGATGTCATGGTTCCTTTGTATAAGGCTTTCATCAGGTCACATATGGATTACTGTGCACAGATCTGGTCACTTGGTTTTCGAAAAGATGAAAATCCATTGGAAAAAGTTCAGAGGTGATTGACTAAGGTGGTTTCTGGTCTCTGGAATATAGAGTATGAAGACAGATTGACAAAATGCAATTTGCAGAAATTGGTGGATAGGAGGGGGGGAGGATATGATTGAGACATATAAGCTGTTAAGAGGTTATTACCAGATTAATGTCTGGGAGATTTTGCACAGAATGGATGAGGATAGCAGAAGAACAAGAGGCCATCCCTGGAAGCTGTATGAGCAAGGGAGTGAGGAGCAGGTTTTTTGCATGGAGAGTGGTGAGAGATTGGAATGCATTTCCTGAGAGTGTGGTGAGTGCAGAGACAGTGAATATATTTAAGGCGTGGTATGATAAACTGTGTGTATAACAGTGGACCTCCTACGATGAGTCTTTGACTTCATGGAAGTTTTTATAATAATAAATATTTTAAACTGACTTGGAATGCATTTACAAATATATTGTTTGTAAAATCTCAATAGGATATTCTGTAGTAAGGTAAATTGGTACTCAAATTTACAAACCTAAAATCTTTGGAGAAAGAAGTTGCATGTTTTTTCTCCTGAGATAAAAAAAAAAAATGTAGAAGAAAAAGGAAGTTGCGTTTGTTTCCGTAAAGATAAACATCCACCAGTATTTAACCCAAATACAACACTTGTACTTTGAAACTTTTTTTTTTTTGCTTGCAATAGACATTACTTTCAGACATGAGCTGTGAAGCATATTTTGGTTTTCAAAAACTGATAACTATAAGTAATTTTGGATCATTGAAACTTAATCTGAGGAATGAAAGGCCAATAGATATTTAAAAGATCTTTTAAGTAGTACAATAACAAAACAACCCATATGAACCCTACCACACTGAAATTTTGTTTCAAAGTACAATGCACCTTATGAATTTTCATTTGCCATTTTTCATCCTATTATTGCATGACACCTACAGGGAGTTCGAGGACTCATCATGGAAGAGCACCCTACTTCACTAAATACATCTCACCCTCTCCACCACTAAAATCTAATATGATACTACTACCATCAGTGCCATCTACTGCCCTTCATCACAACCATATTTTCTGTCTGTAAATTGTGTGTTCTGAAGGCTGTTTTTTTTTTTTTTTGAAAATCTTGTAATGAAAAAAATAAAATAAAATAGCACCTCTGATAGGGTGTTGCCATATTTCAAACTGGGCTGCCATTTCATTCATGCAGTGGGTGATCTGGATGCTGTCTACTTAACTGATTCTTTTTAATACAGTATTTATTTGCTTAAACAGTTAGCCAATTGCCCAAAGACACTTAAAACTATATAGGAATTGCAGTTCCTTTTGCATAAATAAAAATGCTGTTTGGTGAATAATTAAGCCAAATAAGACTTTACTGTTTTCGTGAAAAAAAAAAAAAATCCTAATGATTTGCCATCAAATTGTCTTAGTATCCCATTATGGGGTGTGCTTTATAGCAGCACTTCCCAAACTGTGAGCCGTGGCCCCCTTGGGGGCCGTAAGTTTTGTTGAGGGGGGCCATGAAATAATGAAAACAAATTTAAAATGTTTTCAGACTAAGCAGATTTTTTTTTTTAATCTTAAAAGAAACTTATTTTATTTTTATTTCTTTTTTGTTCTTTTTTTTATATTTTAATGGAAAAAAATCATACGTTGGTGTTGGTTCACAAATTTTGCTTCTTGTGTATTTCGGCGCTTAATGAATATTAGTAAATATATGCTTATTCATATAAGTTTCATTTCAAAGGTATTGATAAGAAACACAAAAAAGATTACAAATGCAAACTCTTGAATATAAATTGTATTGAATATAAATACAATAAATATATGTCTATATTAAGATTTTTTTTTCGATGGGGGCCGTGAAATATTTTAATTTTTCCGAAGGGGGCCTTGGCATCCATAAGTTTGGGAAGCACTGCTTGATAGGATACTAGGGAAATTTGTTAAAATATATATGTCTATATTAAGATTTTTTTTTCGATGGGGGCCGTGAAATATTTTAATTTTTCCGAAGGGGGCCTTGGCATCCATAAGTTTGGGAAGCACTGCTTGATAGGATACTAGGGAAATTTGTTAAAATATGGTGGGAGGGAAAAAACCCTTAAGACCTGATAATATCCGGTCTTAAGGGTTTTTGCTAAGATCATATACAATCTGCACATACATGATTTTTGCTAAAATCATGTATGTACAGATTATATTTAACATTAAATATCTTTTTTTTTATATGGCACTGAAATAATTTGGATTTATAGCTGGTTGAAATTTTGCATTTAACTTTGTCTAAATTTAACTACTATATGGTAAAAAATAATTAATCAGTTATGTGAAGGCATTGATTTTTATTAATTTTTTGATGGTTCTGCCCACACCCAAGGTTGCAAACTTATAACACACCTAGTACTTATGGGTAGGCTAAGACAATGTTTAAAAAAAGAAGAAAAAAACAAGTAGCATAGCACAGTTACTGATGAGATCATTTTTTGCTTAGATACCTTCTATAATGGTAATCTTTTGTGCTTAATTCATAAAATAAGTATTTATTTGGTGATTTATATAATTTTTGAAAAGGCTTTATTGTAAACTTCTCAGGTATTTTATGTTCTGCTAATCATTCTTTTAGCATATAAAGGTGCTCATAGAAACTTTTTATCAACCATTTATACATTTACAATATAATATAATTTAAAAAAATTACCGTATTTGCACTACTGTTACGTTTTATATTGCTACCTGTGTGCTTGGCTTAACATCATTGTTGAATAAACATATTTATAATGTTACTCTCATAGTTCTGCTTTGTATTCTATATATATATATACATTTGTACTGCTCTTTCTACTGAAAAGAAAGTGTTTTGTATTTTATTCTATATTTGTACATTTTTACTTCTGCTTCAAATAAAAATGTCCATGTTTCATTGTGTTGGAAATGAACAAATTTAATTCCAAACAGTGATTAATTTTGATTTGTAGCTGTTTTTACATGAAAATTCTGTGTAGACCAACCTTTATACATACGCACAATGGACAAAACATTAGAGATAGGGATGATGGGAAATTGACACTGGCATCTCCTGCAGAGAGTGAAATGTACCCAAACTGAATGCAGACTGCAAATAGGCATACATCAGTGGTTCCCAACAATGTATTGCAATTGAGAAACATTGGTAAATGTAGCAATCTTAGCAACTTTGATTGTGGACATATTATCAGTGCAAGACAGATGGATCATTCTATTGCCCAAGTGGTAAGAACTTAGGGTCCTTGAGGACAACCGTATCAAGGGTCTACTGCAAGTATACCATCAATGAACATACCAGTGAGCAAGTTGTGGCCAAACACATGCCATTGATGACCAGGGTAGAAGTAACTGTCCAGGCTCATACAAATCAACCACAGGGCAACAGCAGCACAAATCACATCCAGTTTCAATGTTGAAGGTCCAAGCAGCATCAAGTGAACGGTACGGTGTTCCCTGCATACCATGGGACAGGAGCTGATATCCTAATCATATATAATTGTGTGGTCTGATGAATCCTGTTATCAATTGTACTGAGCTGAAAGGAGGGTGTTGTGTCAACAGCATGAGTCTATGGTCCTGTCATACTAAGTTGGCTTTGTTCAAGGAGGTGGTGGTGGTTTGGGCAGTCTTCTCAGTGTGTCTAGAGTTCCTACCCTGTGCTGGCTGATTATCTACACACTTTTGTGGCTTTTGCACATCCTCAGCTAATGGTTTGTTTCAGCAGGACAATGTACCACCCCACTGGGCTGCAACCACTCAGGCATGGCTTGAGTTTAGGACCATCTAGTGGCCCTCAAAGTCCCCAGATTTAAATCTGATCAAATCTCTCTGGGATGCCATACAGCAAGACATCAGATCCATGTATCTGGGACTGATGTGTAAGGTGCAATTGTGGACAATGCAACAGGCATGGCTAGAATTACCCCGGCATCTTGTGGAGTCAATGCCTCGGACAGGCTGTTATATTTGTGTTAGAGGAGGACCAACACATTATTAAGTAGGTATCTCTAATGTTTTGTTCATTGAGTGTATATATATATATATATGATTTTTTTTCCCCCTTATGTGAATACCACTCAGGAAAAGTTATAAATCTATAAGCCAAGAGTCATCTCTAAGACTAAACATGGAATGCTTTCAAGCTACTTTAGCTCTCCACTAAGCAGACTGTTGGTCTCACACCAGACAGTGAAATTCATCTACCACTTATTTCCACTAATAGCTATGCCATTTGAGCTCATAGCCTACTGGGTGCAGAGCAGAGACATATCAGCTAGACTAACCAAGCCAGCTATTTGGTAACAAAAGTTGCTTTATATGATGGTATTAACATAATTACCATGACTTGTACATAAATATAAACTTGAATTAAGATAAAGAAAAAAACTTGAATACGTATACCTACTAGCTGCTACCAAAATGTCAATTCCTGATATATTTCAACTCCTGGTTGACTAAGTAGGCTTGCTCTCCAACAAACTGCCTGTGGGTTGGAATCCTACCCTGGACATGGATGTTTGTAGTGGTCTAACATCTAAATATCTTTTAGATGTTAGACCACTAATCAAGCCACTGCAGGCCTGCAATAAGCAGGAAAACATTCCATTTTCTCAAGAGCAGTTTCTGTATTATGTAAAAAAAAAAAATAAAATAAAAAAAATAAACAAAATAAAAATGTAATCTCCTAGTACACAACAAAATCTTAATCTAATTATGAGAGGTCCATCTTGGACAGCACAGTTTATCATACCCAATCCTCAAATGTTTGCTGTCTACACTTTCTTGGGCACTGCAATACATGGCCCAACCACTCTCCTTGTGAAAAAGCCACTTCTCATGTTCTTTTCACATCTTCAGGATTTTTTTCAGTCTGTCCTGCCCTGGAAGATGTGAAAGGAACAAGGAGTAAATACATCTTGACAGCAGAAATATCTCGTACCATCATTTTGTCTTCCATCTACCAAACTCCAGTTTGCATGCCCTCAGTCTAACCTTATAACATTGTACAGTCTTGTAATTTTAGTCTCCATACCTTGTCCTGGTAACCTTGGAGAAGATATGAGGTAAGAATAGGAAATTGCATCTCGCTCATTCATTTTATTTTATTTATAAGAACAAAAATGGTAAAAGTTACATTTTTCTGCATCCCTTTGTCTTGAGTGTGTGTGAAGTAATTTTGCAAGAGGACTTGAATAGATTGGGTAATTGTCAAGTGAGTGAGATTACTAGTTGGTGAGTGGAATGCACTGCCTGCTGTTGTAGTAATTATTATTATTATTACCACAGGCTACTCCAGGAGTCCTTAGACTCATCGAGGGAGGCCCTAAACATGTTCACGCAGCTGTTCAACATTCTCACAGTATCTATCATACCTTGCCTTGAACTCGCTCACTGTCATAGCACCCACAACAGACTCTGGCAGCTTATTCCACTCATTTACCACTCTAAAAGTAAAGAACCCAGCTCTAACACCCCTGCTAACCACGCTCTTGCCCAGCTTCCATCGGTGTCCCCTAGTTCTCCCACCACCAGTCCTGATCTCAAAAATATCATCTGAATTAATCCTATAGAATCCTTTTAGCAATTTGAATGTCTCAATCATGTCTCCCCTTTTCCGCCTATCAACTAGTTTCTGCAACCCACAAATCTTCAACTTGTTCTCATATGGTTCATTCCATAGACCTGCTATCATCTTAGTCACTCGCCTCTGGATCCTCTCAACCTCCTCCCCATCAAGAAGGAACCGAGGTGACCAAATCTGGGCACAGTAGTCGAGATGAGGTCTTATCAGGGCTCGGTACAGAGGTACAATAACTTGTTTTTCTCTGCTCGTCAAGGTATTTTTCAACAACCAAGTGAGTTGATGAGCTGATTTAGCTACTTTCGCAATGTGCCCCCTAAACTTCATCTCCCTATCCACCAACACTCCCAAGTCCCTGGCCTCATCAATCTCTTGGAGTACAGTTCCACCAATGTGGTATACTGCTGCTAATCTTTTCACTCCGAAATGCATAACCTTACATTTTGTCACATTAAATTGACATCCATTCTCCTTAGTCCAGAACTCCAATCTATCTAAGTCATCTTGCAAGACTTTGACATCTTCTGCATTCACTATCGCCCTACCCAACTTTGCATCATCAGCGAACAAATGAACTGTCCCACTTAGACCCTTCCCTATATCGTTAATGAACAGATTAAACAGCAGTGGTCCAAGAACAGAACCCTGTGGCACACCACTAGTCACAGGCCGTTTTTTGGACTCTACTCCTGAATAAACTACTCTTTGATATCTCTCCATCAACCACCCAGCTATCCATCTCACCAACCCTATATCCATTCCCATATGTTGTAGTTTACGGATTAGAATTCCATGTGGTATCCTGTCAAATGCCTTTGCCAGGTCCAGCAGTATCACTGTAAACCCATTTCCCTTATCCAGTTCAGCCATCACCTTGCTATAAAACTTGAGCAAGTTACTGAGGCATGATCTATCCTTCACAAAGCCATGCTGTCCTCTGTACAGTATCTCATTTTCATCAATCCATTCCTGTATTTTTCCCTTGACTACTTTCTCCAAGACCTTGACAACGACTCCTGATATGCTGATCGGTCGGTAATTTGCAACCATAGTCTTGGATCCTCCTTTATGTAGTGAAACTATTTTCCCCTCTTTCCACGCCTTCGGGACTAAGCCAGACCTGAGACTCAGATTAAGCATGCAATAGTGTGTTCCTCTCATAATGAGTCCTTCAACTCCATGCAGGTCTGGTATTAATAAACATCAAGTTTTAAATTTTCAAATATAGGATGCAGAATTTAAGATTGGGGAATATTTTAGAATTGGAGGAGATGGGGTAATGGTGGATAGGAACCTAAAATTTCAGGGACAATTCTGCTAAAATTGTGAGGCAGTCCACCTGATTTTGGCAATGAAGCAAAGGACACAGACTTGTATGGAGATTATGGTCCATTGTATACCAGAATGGATAAAAGCAAGATCAGGCAAATTAACTTCTTTCATCAAAAGAGTCATACAATACACATTTAGTCCTATGAAATGGTACTATCAGAATGCTCTTTATATTAAATAATGATCAGTGATTGAAATGAAACATGCACTGAAAAAGATTCTCTGCTTCAGTGACTTGGTAGATATTTTGGAAATGAACGCTTCCTTCTTTTTTAGGAAGTAAGATGTCTTTTGCCATTGGCAGTTCTTTCTAAAAAGTCAGTTTTGGTCCACTGTAGAGCAAGGACTGCTAAAAAAAAAAAAAAAAAAAAAAAAAAAAAAAAAAATTCTCTGATATTACACATAAAATCAGATCAGCGTCATTCTATTAACAGTATTTTTACTTAATTTATAACTTATCTTATTTATAAAATCACGATTTATTTATTATTTTTTTTTTCATAAAAATCATAAAATTAACTCGTGGAGATCAAGTTTTGTAGTGAAGGAAACAATCTCATTTAAATTAATATTATTATTATTACCGAAGACCCCATGGAGTCAAAGACTCGTCTAGGAGGTCCTTTTATCATACACACAGCTCATCAAACATTGAGAAGACTCTGTTAAGCAAGAGTCTACCAGATTTCTTGGTCTTCGAATAAGTTCAACAGCTTCAACTGCTATTTTCAGTGAGGAGATGGTTTCATTTTCCTCCAATTCAAGGTATGTATCTTTCCTCCTCTCACAACTGCATTGTGGCTCGTCAAAACATGTAATTTTGCCTTATCATTTTACCTCAATTTATGAACAGAACAGTTGGCTGGGGAATCTTTTTGTGATGATCCCTGGTCTAATGGTTAGCACGCTGGAATTTGAATTCAGCGATGAGAGTTCAAATCTTGGCAGAACCTAATTTTTTGTTCTGGTGGTAGCTCAGTTGGCAGAGCAGTAGACTGTAGAGACTATACAAAATGCAGTAATCCATAGGTTGGTGGTTCAAATCTGCCTCATCAGAAGTTCTTTTGGTGAGTGGGTGGAATGCACTGCCTTACTCACTTGTGGGTTCTTCATCTGTAAATGAATTTAAGAAGAGGTATGATAGATATTTTGGGTCTCACGCAATGAGTCTACTGACTCCATGGAGATACCTGTAATAATAACCTAACTCCTTCGTAAAATGAGGCCTTCCTATATGTATATATAGGGATTAAAGTTATATAATTTATTCTTACTGATGTGTTCTGTTAATGGAATGTGGGAAGTAGCAGATGGCTTGAATTCTCCCTGAACAGTGACCAGCTGTATGTATTTAAATACAATAATACTGGATGACTTGAATACCTCTTGGATCCTAACCTATTTCAGTTGAGCATCATAATCCTGGCACTTTTTTTTTTAGATAAGATGAGAACTGTACTTAGTTTCCTGTAACAATCAGTGCTACAAGCCATGTCAATAACATCTATGAGCAGGATCCTTTGATAGGATTAGATGCTTTTTTGTATAAACTTATGGTACTCTGCAGTACCTTTTTAATAACAATAATTATTAAAGCTGTGTCATCTACATTTTGGCACTTAGTAATGCCATCATCAGAAGTAAAATATTAATTTAAAGCAACAATATAGGTACATGATTCCAAAGGAAAGTAAGAAATACTTATCTATGTACAACCACAATACAACCTTTATCTCCTCTTGCATTTGGAGGAGATAAAGAAGCTGTGAGGAGTGCAAAGAAGACTTACGAAGATTATATCAGGATTAAGAAATGTAGATTATGAGGACAGATTGAGAATATGTAGACTACAGATTTGAGTTAACAGAAGAAAGAGGATGATTTAATAAAGATATATGAACTTTTGAAATGGGTGTTATTGGCTCACAAAATTTTTTATTATATGAATGGTGGGATAACATGGGAGGGCATCTTTTCTGCATGATTAAGGAAGGGATGAGAGCTATGATTTTCAAGGAGCTATTCTGCTTGCTAAATGCTCCTTGAAAATCATAGCTGTTTGTCTGTTGAAGTGATAAGCGTATCTATTGCAAATGATTTTAAAAGAAGGTTGACAGCTGGTTTGGGTGACGTCTAAGCCTCCTTTAAAAGTCCATGACTCCCTGGAGGTATCAGATAATATTTGAGAGATATTCTTGATAGATGGCTATAAAGCAAAATTGCTTTTGCTTTTTTCATCCCTTCAGCCTAGAAAGCCTTTTGAAAATGAAAATTGCAACAATTTGTTGCATTTTTCAGAATATTTAGTTATTAAGGACTGCGGGAGATAAGTAAAATTACATGTTCAGAGTTTTCATATGTTACTAGCATTAATGTAAAAGCCTCCGTAGCTCAGTTGGTATAGATTTATGGATGAAATCCCCATCCTTGTGTTATGGATGGGGATTTCAATTCCCATCCATAACATGAGGAACCTTTATCTGGTCTCTTTTGACTAAAGATGAGTTAGCCAGTCTCATACGGAAGGAGAGGGTTTTTTCACCTGGAAACTTGGATTTTTGGGCCAGTTTGCCCTCAGAACAGGCAAACTGGCCCATGAACACACACGTGGATCTACGATCATAAAATACATACTTAATTCCTCACTAGGAGGACTCAACCAGTCCTAAGGAATGAGCATGGAGAATCTAATACAAAAAAATAAATTAATGTAAAAGTAGAATTAAAACATTTAAAAAAATACCAGTTTAAAAAAAACAAACTGCAACTTAGCTAGGTGGGTAATATAATTTCATGTTGCTAGGTTTTACAAAGAACAGGTGCACTGCAATTTGAAGTCCTTATAAAAGTTTGTTTTATTTTCAACCAATTTTACATAGCTGGGTAATAAAAATAACTTTCATCAATTAAATGTAATTTATTTTTCCAAAGATTATGATCCTGTCAATTTTTATATCAATTCTATAGTAAGTCAATTTTAAGTTGCCATCGTAAATTATTTATGGTAAAATAACCTAATGGTTGAGTGATGGATAACTTCAATGGTTTCTGAAGCAGAAAAATGGCTGACAGCAATATTTTTCTCATTGATGGGGGGAGGGGAAGACTAGCTGTGATACAACTTCTTGTGTTGTCAGTTTTCAGATTTTTCTTTAAGCAGCTTACCTTATGTTCAATTTCTTCACTAGATACACACACACAAAAATGTACCAGCAATGGTGCTAGAAAAGCAGAGCAGTTTTCAGTAGCTCTTTGCAAGCTTGCCAATCTTACCATTTAAATTTGTTCACCAATCTGTGAACAAACCAGATCACCTTTGTGGTTAGCCAGATTAACAGTTCTGTTTTTACACTAATGAGGCATCACTAAAAACTTTTTTTCTTTTAAACATTATTATTATTGTTTTCCAGCTGCTGTTATTGCATGGCACACTACTCATGATTCTAAAAAAAAAAAAAAAAAAAGTCTTGATAAGTCTTGATAAATATGCTGAAGGATACAACAGAAAAATTGCCCTTTTCTTCATTTTCAAAAGGCTGTCTTGACTGAAGGGATGAAGATAACAATGGAACAATTTTGTTTTATTGACACCCATCAAAAGTATGTCTCATCAAATGTCAAAATTTTATCTAGCCTAAACAATTTTTTTTTTTTTTAAATAGAAGGCTTTAAACAATATGATTTTATTATTTTGTGACACCTTGAAGTCCAAAGACTCGTCGGGCACCCACTCTACAACTCAGACTACCACTACCATTATCTACACCAATGGCATCCACTGTCCACCACCACTAGTCTTTTTATATCTGTAAATTGAGTTCTGAAGGTCAAAACCCTGCTCCCTCTGTATGAGATCAGCTAACTCACCTTCAATTGGAAGGAGAAAAAAAAAAAAAAAACCTCCACTACCATATTCCTCTCATCGTGACAGGAATTGAACTTAGGCCTTTTCAACTGAAGGGAGCAATGCACCATTGCTCTTCCAATTGCACTCTGGAGTGGTTAAAAATAAGTGATTTTGGGTATGAATGATCCACTATGTATAAATATGAAAAAAAAAAAAAAATCTAACTCAGGTTTTTAACCCAGGGCCTACAGGGTCAAGTACAAAACGGGAGGCAGGGGATCACTTGGAACACCTAAAACAACTGGCTGCCATCTTAAAAAAAATGCAAATTAATTAAATCAGTAAATCAGCCATGATTAATTTTAAAACCTCAATTGTGAAAATTCTGTGGATTTGTCAAATAAAAATTGCGATCATAATTAATAGGATTGTGGCAAAATTTTGAAAAAATATTTTCCATCTTGAGGACAATTAGCTGATTTTCATCAAAATAGGAACTATACTAGAGGAAGTAGGGGAGACGAGATCTGCAGTTGATGATTGATAGAAACCTGAAATTTAGGGGACATATTACAAAGGTGGTGAAGGTAACACAGAGGATTGCTGCAATAATGAGAAGGACGCTGACCTGCAGAGATAAAACAGTTATCGTTCCGTTGTATAAGACTCTGATCAGACCACACATAGACTATTGTTCACAGATTTGGTCCCCAGGATTTGAAGGGGATAAATTAACTGTGGAAAGGGTACAAAGGCAGATAACAAAGATGGTTTCAGGATTGTACAATGATAGTTATGAGGATCGGCTGAGAGAATGTGGACTGCAGAGTTTGGTGGATAGAAGAAGGAGAAGTGATATGATTGAGACTTTTAAGCTGTTGAGAGGTGGTTACAGGGTTGACACTGAGGAGTTCTTTCGCTTGGTTGAACATCATGAAGGAGTGATGACAAGGGGCCATCCATGGAAATTATGAAAGGAAGCTGTGAACAAGAGGGTGAGGAGTGGTTTATTTGCATGGAGGGTGGTTGAACCATGGGATGCATTGTCTGATAGAGTGGTGAGAGCAAGAATGGTCAATGAGTTTAAGGAGTGGTATGATAGACTTTGTGTTTCCTAAGAGGGACCTCCCATGATGAGTCTTTTGACTCCATGGAGGCCTGAATAATAATAATTATGCAGCTTCAATTTAATTTTTTATTTCACATAGAATAACGCTGGAGAATAAATATCTATTAAAGTATTATTTGCAATTTGGCATTTTAAGTCTAACTTCTAATTTGCAGTGTTGTTTCAATGTTAAGGAAAATTATAGGAGTGACTGGTGGGTTTCTACTCATAACTAGGATTTTGGTTTCTTGCTATTTAGTTATATTTTTTTTTAAATTTCTCCATAACTACATAACATTTTGCAGTTGTCACTGCAATATCATCTGTAAATCTAATCCAGAGTCCACTTTGGCTATTAATGATATAATATAATAGATACTATATGCATTTTTATTTCATTTATAACTCCTTCAGTATATAAGTTAAAAATAAGTGGGAACATCTCTGCCTGACTTCTCTTTATGTTTCCAAATGTGTTCTCATTACTTCAAAATCTAGCTGTTTGTTCTGAGTACAAGCCATCTATAACTTTTCTGTTGCTCCAGTCTGTGTTAGCTCTTTGCATACTTAAAAACAATATTTTTCATGTCTACTCAGTCAAATGCATTCTTCAAATCTATAAAAACAATGTATCCTTCCCCTACCTCCATTCTATTTTCTATGATTTATTTTGGACAAGAATAGTTTGCCGATCTCATACGGAGGTAGCAGGGTTTTTTTTATCCCGGAAACTTGGGTTTTTCATCCCACATACAGACAAATCGGCCCTTCAGAACACACGCAATTTACCGACAAAAAATACTAGCTATGGTGGTATTTTTTGTCAGTAAAGCGGTGTTAGTGGTGGATATTTTTTATCCACCACTAACACCAAACCTCTACTACCAATTATGTAGATGATTGGTAGTAGAGGTTCGGTGTGTTAGTGGTAGAGACAGAGAGTTATATAATAGGTGTCTTCCCACGATGAGCCTACGGACTCCTTGGAGTTGTCATGAATAATAATAATAGTTTCCCTTGTCCCAAATGTTTTTCTTAAATCTAAACTGGTCTTTATTTGGGATCCATTCTGTTTTGTATCATTCTAAGAATTTATATATGGGTAATCTCTTGAAGCCTGTGACAATAGATTACCCATGCAATAATGTTTGCAATCTATCACAAATCTTATTAATTTCATAAGATTATTACTATTATTACATAAAACCTCCAGGGAGTCCAAAGAGTTGTAAAGTGCCTACTTTACAACTCTCCTTCTCCACCACTCCGCCAATCCACCAGCCACAACTACCTTCATCATTTATACCAACGGCATCTACCGCTGGCTACCACCACTAGTATTTTCACAAAAAAAACATTTATGACCAGGGTGGGATTCGAACACTCAACCCTTTGGCTGGAGAGCAGATATGCTAACCACTCAGCCAACCAAATCAGCAAAGAATGTTACATTCAACTGAGATTAATATTTTAATAGCAATTCGGCTGTAAGTTCACTTTCTCAATGAAAAAAAAATCTAAAACTCCCAAAAGCTGCAGAAAAATTTTACATTGTTCAACAAAATCCATTGTTGAGGTGAAACAATGGATTTTGTTCTTTTTCTGTTGCTTTCTGGTATGTGAACATATATATATATATATATATATATATATAAATGCAAATAAAGAAAAACATGAAAATTGTGCTTTAATTCATATTTATTAACCATGTACAAAATTACATATTCAAGTTTCTTCACAGAAAGATTAAGATATCTAAAAAGATTCTGACTTTATAAATCTGAAGGACAATTATGGAATAAGTGGAAATTTAAACATCAAGAACAGTCCCTTTATTACAGGTTAAAAAAAAAACTAGCTGGAAAATCTGAGTAAGTATTGGGATAAAAAGGTTTCTCACAAAAGCACAGTCCTTGACACATTTTCAACTTTAGTCAGTTTGCAATGCATCTATATGCCGACTCACAATGTGAGGTGTAGTCTTTGGATTGTCTGTAAACAACTTCAAAGTCTTTTTTTCTAAATTAAATATACCTGAAATAATTTATGTAAATGATAATTTATATAAATGCTAAAATAAAAATAGACAATACACGCAATAAGTATTTAACATTTTAAGCTAACATATAAGAACAATTCAGATGCTTTCAAGCAGTTATTCTTAAACAAATATTATGAACTATATAGTTTTAGATTTTCAATAACAGAATAGTTACCTGACAATGTACATTTTCTCCCTCTTTTGATTTAAAAAAAAAAAAAAGCGTATTTCATATGTTGGAGTTATTTTAAGAGAGAATTTTACAAATAAGATGAATTTACTTAAAGCTATTATGTGTGATGGACAACACATGCTTCTGCTTTAAAATGACCAAATGGTAATTAACTTTGTTTAAATTTGCAATATTTAATGCAAAATTATGAACAGAATAATTTGTATTAATACATCTCAATAGTTAAAATAATAGCCCATATATATTCTTATATATGGGCTGATTACTGAAGAAAACTGCACAAAACTTACAATTAATTTAATTAGCACAACCAGGGCCGTTGCCAGATTACATCGTGCCCTCAGGCAAACAATTAAATATCGCCAGTGATGGATTATAAGACAAAAATATATGAAAATCTCCAATTGCCAATTATCACAAGAGAAACATTAATGCAAAACAATTCAGCTAATGCCTTTTTATTCCCGTATACAAAACGATTACATAATAATATATTAATTAAATGTTTGGTCTACGGGGATATCACATAACAAAACTGTTTATAAGTTCTAAATTTAAATTATACGCTATGTCCGACCTATCGATATAGTTGCTAGACCAAGCAATCTTTCTTGGGATATTGCTGGCTGCAAATATTTTTAATCAGTTTAAGTTTGGAAAAACTTCTTTCCGCACTTGCTACGCAAACAGGAACTGTTAGCGTAGCGATGGCACCTACTGCAGCATGGCTGAACGAGCGCCCTTAATTAAGCTGCGCCATGAGGCAGGCTGCCTCTATGCTACACCCTGTCAACAGTACTGAGCACAACTATTATGTTTTAGTGCACCAAAGTGAGAAGCTAGTCATTTTTCGCTTCAAATTCTTGTGCACATGCATTCAGGCAATATGGATATAAATGTTTATGAAGAAAGGATTACAGTTGCATGAAGTAGATGAACAGCTGAATAACAGTCATCCTCAAGAACATACTGAATAGCAAATTGCTTTCCTGCTGTGGATGGATAATTCAGATATTACTGTATATAATGGTCTACCATGAATAAGACTACTGTGTTCTTCTTCTTCTGCAGCTTTTTCCCACTTAAGTAGGGTTGCTGTTTGTGGTGAGTGTCCTCCACAACCTCCTATCTTGGGCTGTAGCCACATCCAAGTTCTTCATCCTCAAGTCCTCCTCCACTATCTCCCTCCATCTATTCTTTGGCTGTCTGCACTTCCTCCTCCCTTGCACATCCATCTGCAAGACCTTTCTTACCACATACTCTTCCTCCCTCCTCATCACATGACCAAACCATCTCAACCTTGCCTCCTGTATCTTTTGCTCCTAAGTTCGTAACTTTCACCGTTCCCTTTACATAGTAATTTCTCGGACGATCCTTTCTGGTCACACTGCACATCCACCTAAGCATTCTCATCTCTGATGATGTTATTTTTCCTCAGGGCCACAGTTTCCATAGCATACATCATAGCTGGTCTCACTACTCTCCTGTAGATTTTGCCTTTTAGATTGATCAGCACCCTCTTATCACATAGCACTCCAGCCATCTCTCTCCAGTTCCTCCATCCTGCATCCCACTTCCTTCTCAGCCTCACCATCCTTTTTCATTGTTGAACCTAAGTATCTAAAGTCAGTGACCATTTCCTTCCAGCTCCAGATCTGTCTCCTGGCTGCCATCCATTTTGCAACACATATATTCTGTCTTATTTCTGCTCAGTCTTATACCTTCCAGCTCCAGATCTGTCTCCTGGCTGCCATCCATTTTGTAACACATATATTCTGTCTTATTTCTGCTCAGTCTTATACCTCTCTCTCTTCCAGTACTTTCCTCCAACTTTCCAGTTTAGCTGCCACTTCTTCTCTGGATTCTGCACACAGCATGATGTCATCTGCATACAACATAATCCAAGGTGCATCTTCTCTCACTTCCTCCATCACCACCTCCATCACAATATTAAACAGGAACGGACTTAATGCTGACCCTTGATGCAAGCCAACTGTCACTGGAAAACTTTCTGTCTCTCCCAGGCAGGTTCAAACTCTTGTCTTCACATTTCTGTACATCTCCTGCACCAACCTGACATATTTCTCTGGTACCTTCTTCTCCCTCAAACACCTCCAGACTTCTTGCCTTGGCACTCTATCATATGCTTTTTCCAGATCAATAAAAACCAGATGTAGCTCCCATTGCTTCTCTTGAAACTTTTCAATCATCCGTCGTCGATTGACCCAGCATGAAGCCAAATTACTCCTTTGCAATCTCCACCTCCTTCCTCAGTCTTCCATCAAGAACCCTCTCTAGGATCTTCATTGTGTGGGACATCAACTTTATTCCTCTATAATTCTTACAGTCTTGGGCATCCCCTTTACTCTTGTAGATAGGGACAAGAGTACTTTCCCTCCATTCCTCAGATATATTTTCCTGTTGATAAACTTTTATTAACAAGTCCCATAGCAGGTCAATTCCCTCTCCCCCCAGTGCCTTCATCCATTCTTCATCCTCTTTATGGCTTCCTTCACTTCCACTCTACTAATGTTCTGCACCATCCTCTCATAAGGCTCCTCATTGTCTCTGTGAGTCCTTGCATTTTCTTCATTCAAAAGTCCTTCAAAGTATATTCTCCATCTGTTTCTTATATCCACATCCCTCCTTAATACCCTTCCTCCAGAGTCTTTGATCTGCCTCACATGTACGATGTCCTTTGATGCCTTATTTCTACATTTTGCCAATCGATAAATCTTTCTCTGTCCTTCCTTTGTTTCTAATTGATCATAAAGGTCTTGATATGGCATGGCCTTTGCATGTGCAACAACTCTTTTGACTTCTCACTTTTTCTCTCTGTACTCTTCCACTCTTGACTCGTCCCACTTCTGCTTTGCCTTCCTCTTAGCCATCACTGCTTCTTGTACATCATTATTCCACCACCAACCCTCCTCAACCCTCCTTCTGCGGTCTAATCTTTCCGGATGTTTCACCAAGCACTCAATTGCACAGCTTAGAATTACTTTTGAATTATGTCTCCACCAGTCTTGTACACTTTCTAGTCCATCCGAAATCCTCTCTAACACCTTCTCCCTAAAACGGTTCCTCACACCCTCTTCTTTTAAGCGACACCACTTAATTTTCTTCCTGAATAATATAAGCACGTAAACACAAGAAAGATATTTAAGTAGCCAAATATTTCGGTCTGAAAATTGCAGACCATCTTCAGTGGCACTACAAGAACAGTTTTAAAAAATAAAAGGTGGAATACTAACAATAGATCATTTAAAAATAGAACAAGCCACATGATGTTATATCACTAAGTATTAAAGATAATATTTTAAAGCAGAGACATGATTGAAATAAAGATATTAATTAATAATATTAAATAACATAAAATTAATATGAATCAATGAGTTATCCTGATTAGAATTTCCCAGATTTTTGATACAGATATAGTTATTCTGATTCAGGTTAGGATGATGGAGTAATGCCTCTACGCTTTCTTTGAATGAACGTTCAAATTTATAGCAGGATCTATGTAAGAGGCGAGTTTTTGACCAAAGGATGTTGTGGTTAGTTTCAATCCCATGCTGAGCCAATCCAGATTTTTCAGGTTTGTTGTGATGAATGGAGGATTGATGTTCTTGGATTCTTTTTTCAAGAGAGCATCCAGTTTGTCCAAAATAGGAGAGATCACAGTTGCAGGGAATTTGATAAACTCCAGGAAGAGACATAGTGATCCCTGCAACTGTGATCTCTCCTATTTTGGACAAACTAGAAACTCTCTTGAAAAAAGAATCCAAGAACATCAATCCTCCATTCATCACAACAAACCTGAAAAATCTGGATTGGCTCAGCACAGGATTGAAACTAACCGCAACATCCTTTGGTCAAAAACTAGCCTCGTACATAGATCCCGCTATAAATCTGAACGTTTATTAAAAGAAAGCGTAGAGGCATTACTCCATCATCCTAACCTGAATCGGAATGTATATCTGTATCAAAAATCTGGGAAAGTCTAATCAGGATAACTTATTAGTTCATATTAATTTTATGTTATTTAATATGATTAATTAATATCTTTATTTCAATCATGTCTCTGCTTAATAATATTCCCTTTAATACTTAGTGATATAACATCACGTAGCTTGTTCTATTTTTAAATGATCTATTGTATTCCACCTTGTATTTTTTAAAACTTTCTTGTAGTGCCACTGAAGATGGTCTGCAATTTTCAGACCGAAATATTTGGCTAATTAAATATCTTTCTTGTGTTTACATGCTTATATTATTCAATCTTTATGTCACAAGTATCCCTAAAATATCTAATTTTCTTCCTCCCATGGCTTCCAAAAGTTCTTATCTTTGACTTTATTTTCAAGTCTGCGCACAGCAGCCAGTGTTGCTGCGCCACCTGATCTGTTGGGATTACCTTACAATTTGTTACTGCCTTAAGATGTTTTCTTCTAGTCAAAATGTAGTCAATCTACATGATTGATGTCATTGACTACAATCTGTAGTCAATGACAATCAATAAGACAACTATGTTACATTAATAATATGCTATCAACAATTTTACTCCAAATTAGTTTGTCAGAACCCCATTGTGAGATCTTATATTTTAGTTTTTTAAGCTAGTCTAATTGCATCAATCTCCCAATATCTTGTCTTCCTCCAGATTTTGTCCTCCCATCAAATAAACATCCATATTCATAACTTTCCTTGCCCATTCTTCTGAAGTGACTGTATTACTACTGTGGAATAGTGCTGATCACACATTCTTGAATGCTAAAAATGTCATGAGTTTTCCCAATATGTTAAAAATATCTTAATTTTTCATGTGATGGCATCTGTTCATTTCCCCAATTTTTTTTTTTTTTTTTAATTTCCAAAATACCGTGACTCTGTGACTGGCTATCAGATAGGTATCAGAAAGTTTTATATGGCAGTGCAGTATCTGGAAAGAGGAAAGTCACTAGTGCTGTGATGCAGAGGTCTGTATTGAAGCCATTATTGTTCAATTTGATGCCTTATTTCTACATTTTGCCAATCGATAAATCTTTCTCTGTCCTTCCTTTATTTCTAATTGATCATAAAGGTCTTGATATGCCATGGCCTTCGCCTGTGTAACAACTCTTTTGGCTTCTTGCTTTTTCTCTCTGTACTCCTCTCGGTCCTCTTCCACTCTTGACTCGTCCCACTTCTGCTTTGCCTTCCTCTTAGCTATCACTGCTTCTTGTACATTATAATTCCACCACCATATTATAATGATGTTGGGATGGATTTAAATGGTGATGTGTTACTGTTTGTAGATACAAAATTGGGGAGAGAGCAGTGTAGAGTCAGGCAGATGTGGTTGTACAGGATGACTTGAATAGATTGTATGAGCAGGTAACAGTATGGAACAGTCAGTTTAATGTCGTCAAATGTAAGGTTTTGAAATGTGATAAGCAACAGTGGGATGTTAAGTATACAATTGGTGGGAAAACTTTAAGAGGTAGAAGAGCCCATTTCTTAACTGTCAAAAATGAAGGAGAAGAGTGCCCATAAACCTTTATGAACTTCGAAGGAATTTCTTTTGGCATTAAACCTTCTTTTTACAAAGAATTTTATAACTGCACAATACTCAATTTCAATATGGATACAGACACCTAAAGTGTTGTCTGTATCCATTTCAAGGGATACAGACAACACTTTTCCTTCAGACAGCTGTATAAAACAAATTCAAGGAGTTCAAGACGTGGTATGATAAACTTTGTGTTTCCTAAGAACGACCTCTCACGATGAGTCATTTGACTCTATGGAGGCCTGGATAATAATAATGGTTTGAACACTGTCTTGTACACCACTAGTTAGTGTTTTGGCTAATTTCTCCCTTATTCTATATAAATTTATTCATTTGACTTCCTACCATGTCAACTTTACTTATTCTATTATCTATATCCATATTTAATTTGCCATTGTCACTAAAAATTGAAATTTTTCTTATTCTATAACTTCTCTTGAGAATGCACTTGATTTCTAAACTCCTGCCTATTTTATTTTTATTTTTTTTTTAAATTGCTGATTTTCATGCCAAATTTTTTATAACAGTTATTAACTTTAGTTAAATAATCCTGAAGACTTAAGTTTATTTAGAAGTAAAACATTGTCTGAATATAATAGAGGAGAGTTGAATATCTCCAATTTTGATATTATTTAATGTCATTTGAGATCATATAATTTCTTTCATAATGTGATACATGTAGAATGAATAAAAGTGGAGCAAGGCATGCGCTGTGCCTTAACTTCATTTTACATCAAACTATCTTTCTGTACTTATTTTAATGTTAACTGCTGATTTACAAGATTTTAGGCTGACTTAAATATAGCTGATGTATTGCTCTGTATAATATTCCATTCACCCATAAATAATCTGTAATAGTTGGAACAGCTTTTCTCTTAAATACTAATTCCTATTCATATATTAAGACTTTAGTGGTTGGAGGAAATTATGTTGGAAGTTTAATGGAAAGTATCAAATAAAAACTATTTTAATTCTATGCTAACCACTCACCAGCCAAAAGGCTGCGGGTTTGAATCCAAGCATGGGCATGGATGTTTGTGATTGTCTTTGAAAATACTAGTGGTTGTGGTCAGTGGTAGATGATGTTGGTGTAGTTGCAGTCAGTTGGTGGATTGAGTTGTGGCAGAGACCGAGTTGCAGAGCAGGTGCCCTCCCTCGATGAGTCTTTGGACTCCCTGGAGGTGTCTAATAATGATAATAATAATAATAATATTTCATGTCACAGAGACATCTTCAGAGAGTACAAACTAACGGAACACACACAAAAGCAACATAATACTAAATGAAATATGGATATAACACTTGTCCTATCCAGGTCTGATGCCCTTTGTGAGCATCTGTAGGAGACATTGCTTGTAAACTGGGATCCCTGAGAATTAATAGAGTGAAGTTATCCCCAGAACAAAGTGTGAGCTTGAGTGGTTCAAGAAACACCTGGCAGATGAGACAGAAGTGGGAGATGCAAGAGGAAAGAAAACAGTCTGAATGAGTGAAAGCACGAGAATAAGGATAAAATTTTTGTATGGTGATTCATTGATAAGAGGAGTACTTGACGATGTGATGAAACTGTATTCCTGGCACTAAGATTAAGGCTGTTGCTATTGTAGTAAAGATGCAGATAATGAAGGTGAAAGACTTTATTTTGGCTGGTACAAATGATTTAGCAAGTGACAAGGGTGACATACAAGAAGATATGAAAGAGTTGCTGGTGCATGCAAGAAAGAAGAGTGAAAAAGTGCGAGTTTCATGGAAGGAAGGATTTATACAAGATGGATGGCTTGCATTTGAATGGATTTGGAGTCAGGAGTCTTGAGAAAGTGTTGTTCAGAGGCAGGGAACTAGAATGTGTATTTGGATGCAGGTGAGCAGTCTAAGTAGTGGTTAGTAAGTGGGAGAGTGTTCTTAACTTTAGTGGGCTAAGAAAAACAAGGTGTAAAGGAAATTGTGGGATTAAGGGAAGAAGGACGGCAGTTTCTGGGTTGTTTGAAAAGTTTGGTAAATTTCCAATAGATGGTGACACAATTCCTTCATTCATACCAGTGTCAGTACGTATAATCTTTTTCATGACCCTGACAAAATTTTAGCCATGTGTGACATGTAGTTCTCATTTGGCAAACATTTAAAATGACCGTGTTCGCATTTTTCATAAAAATGGAGAAAAACGAGTTTCATGCAGTGATAAAACACTTTTATTTGAAGAAGTGGAGAGCCACGCAGATCATGGGGGGACTCTGCACCAGCATTAAAGATTATTTATTTTTGAATAAATGAGTTTATATGTGGTAAGTCCATCGAAGATGAAGCACGCTCCGGACACCCGACTGAGGTCATTACGAAGGAAATGATTGACAAAATCCATGGTATCGTTATGGAACACCGGCAAGTGAAACTGTGCGAGTTGCCAAGATTGTAGGCATTTCAACTGAATGGGTGTATAATATAATATAATATTCTGCATGAAAAATTGCACATGAAAAAGCTGTGTGTACAATGGGTGCTGCGATTGTTGACTGTCGATCAAGAAGACATTTCAGTGCAGTGTTTGGCAATGTTTAATCGCATTTCACAGGATTTTTTGCATTGCTTTGTGACTGTAGATGAAACTTGGATACACCACTACATACCTGACTCCAAGCAGTAGTTAAAACAGTGGACAATGCCTGGTGAATGGGCACCGAAAAAAACGAAGACCGTTTTGTCAGCTGGGAAGGTGATGGGCACTGTTTTTTTGTATTCCTAAGGAATTGTCATGATAGACTATTTGGAAAAGGGTAAGACAATAACAGGAGTCTATTATGTCAATCATTGTTGGATCGTTTAAAAGAAGAACTGAACAAAAATGGCCAAGATCCCACAAAAAAGTGCTCTTTCATTAAAACAATGTGCGGTCCCACATATTGCTGTTGCAATGACAAAATCGTACAAATTGAGGTTCAACTTGGTTCCACATCACTGTGTTACGAACTTGGCTCCATGTGACTTCTTCTTGTTCCCAAACTTAAAAATTTGGCTTGGTGGGAAAAAAGTTTTCTTCGAACGAGGATGTAATCAAGGCTGTCAATGACTATTTTGCGCAATCTGACAAATCCTACTTTTTAGATGGAATGAAAAAAAAATTGGAAACTTGCTGGACCAAATGTGTAGTCCTCAATGGAGACTGTGTTGAGAAATAAAGGTGATCTTTTCCAAGAAAAATGTGTTTAAGTTATTTTTTTTTTACCAAACTTTTCAAACAACCCTCTGGAAGATAAATAGCCATACATGAGTATCAAAGAGAGGGAAACATATATGGAATTATAAGACAGGTGATTATAATAGTCTTAGACATCAACTTGGGGAAGTTACATGGCGGGAGGAATTGGAAGGCTGGGATATCTTTAGTGCTTGGGAAATTGTGAAGAAATATTTGTTAGCAACAATAGTAAGCTGTATTTCAAAAGTGAAGAAGAGGACACAATTTGGACAGGAACTGCATGTGAAAAAGAAGCTATGGAAGAGATATAAGAAGACAGGCGAAGAGCAGATGCATGAAGAATATAAGACACAGGCCAGGAGAGTGACTAGCATGGTAAGGAAGGTGAAACTGGAATATGAGAAGAGATTGGCCCTAAGATCCAAAGAAAATCCAAGGGAATTTTTTAGCTATGTGGCCAGTAGGAGGAGAAATGATTGTGGAAAAATGACATTGTGGGATAAAAATGGGAATAGAGTGACTGATGCAGAGGACATAGTGGAATTATTCAATGAACACTTTATTGGTGTACTAGAGGGGGGGTATGCTCCCCTGCCGCCTATGCCCCCCCACCCCCGTGTTCCAGACTGGTAGGCCGGTTCTCCTTGAATTCTGATGACTCGAAGGGGGGGGGGGGGTCCCCCGAGTTCTGGACTAGTAGGCTGGTTCTCCTTGAATTCTGATGACTCGGAAGGGGCATTCCGCCCCTGGTGTCCAACCCTCCGATTACAGACTGGTCTACCAGTCCTTGAATTCTGATGGCTCGAAAGGGGGTTTCCACCCCCGATGCCTACACTGCCCAACCCCACCGAGTTCCAGACTTGTAGGCCGGTTCTCCTTGAATTCCGATGCCTCGACACTCATGGTAGTTTCAAAACGTTTCAAAAAAATGTGATATACAAACGTGACCATGACATAAAAAGGTTATCATTTTATATATATATAAGATAGATTTCGTCCTGGAGGAGTAAATTTTAATACTAGAGGGATAGGGAAGGTTCGGGGTTTAGAGGTGCAGGAGGAGAGCGTGTTCCAAATACTCTGGATGTCAGTAAAGCTGTGGAACTGGATGGTATTTCACCACGAGTTTTGAGAGAATGTGCTAAAGAACTAACAGCTCCTTTGATCTGGCTTTTCAAAGAAAGTCTGGCTATGGGAAAGGTGCCCAGGGACTGGAAGGAAAGTAAGATAGTGCAATTGCATAAGGGCAGTAGCAGACTGGAAGTGTCTAATTATAGGCCAGTTTGTGTGTCATCAGTAGTTGTTAAGGTTTTAGAGAAATTCGTTGTGGACCATATACAACACTGGGCAGATGAGGGTAATGTTATCTGTGAGAGTCAACATGGATTCGTGATGGGCGCTCTTGTTTTAGTAATATGCTAGCCTTTTATAATACAGTTACAAGAGCAGTAGATGAGGGAAAAGCATTATACTGCCATTTTCTTGAATTTGGAGAAGGCATTGGACAGGGTGCCCCATGATAAGCTGATATTTAAGTTGCAGCACATGGGTTTGGATGTCAGGTTGGTCAACTGGATTCAGAATTGGCTATCCGATAGGTATCAGAGAGTTGTGTATGGTGGGCAGTTTCAAAAGAGGCAGAGGGTTACAAGTGGGGTTCCACAGGGCTCAGTATTTTATATCAATAACACTGTTCAGTGGATTGCAGGGGAATATTCAGTTGTTTGCAGATGATGTGAAGCTGGGAAGTGTTATTAGTAATAGCGCAGATGTGGTAGTCCTGCAGGAGGATTTGAATAAGCTAGACAGATGGGCAAATGAATGGGGTCTCAGTTTAATGCAGCAAAATGTAAGGTTTTGAAGTTTGGGACACATCGATGGGGACACTGTATACTCTCTTGGAGGAGTTGTACTAGAGGAAGTAGGGGAGACAAGAGATCTGGGGTTGATGATTGATAGAAACCTGAAATTTAGGGGACATATTACAAAGTGTGGTGAAGGTAACACAGAGGATTGCTGCAATAATGAGAAGGACGCTGACCTGCAGAGATAAAAGAGTTATTCCGTTGTATAAGACCCTGATCAGACCACACTTAGACTATTGTTCTCAGATTTGGTCGCCAGGGTTTGAACGGGATAAGTTAACTGTGGAAAGGGTACAAAGGCGGATAACAAAGATGGTTTCAGGACTGTACAATGTTAGTTATGAAGATCAGCTGAGGAAATGTGGACTGCAGTTTGGTGGATAGAAGAAGGAGAGGTGATATGATTGAGACTTTTAAACTGTTCAGAGGTGGTTACAGGGTTGACATTGGGGAGTTCTTTCACTTGGTCAAACAGTGGGAAGGAGTGATGACAAGGGGTCATCCCTGGAAGTTACGAAAGGAAACTGTTAGCAAGAGGTTGAGGAGTGGAGGGTGGTTGAACTGTGGAATGCATTGCCTGATAGAGAGTGGTGAGAGCTAGAACGGTCAATGAATTTAAGGAGTGGTATGATAGACTTTGTGTTTCCTAAGAGGGACCTCTCACGATGAGTATTTTGACTCCTTGGATGCCTAAATAATAATAATAATAATAATATATACACACCTGGCCAAAAGTTATAGATATTAGTGAGATATGATTGACGAGGATGATATAGGAATAGAATGCAAAGGATATATTATCTTCAGAGAGGATAGGGGGAACAGGATGGGAATGGGTTTTCCTAATGATGGCAGACAAATTGAAGCCAAAAGAGAATAAAGTACATCAAGGGAGAGATGCAGAAGATAGTTCATTTGAGGCTATCTGGTGTGAAGACAGAAGCCAACAGGAAGAAATATGTAACCCATGGGGTATAAAGGAGAATGTAAATGACATGCACTGTCAAATTAGTACAATATGTGCAGGTCAATAATTATTATGGGAAATTTCAATTATGGGGACAGAGAATGGGAGGAGGAATGGTCACAGGGGGCTGCTAAGAGATATTTATCTGAAGCAGCATGTAAGGGAGGGGACATAAGGTTTGAGAGTGCCAGATGTGATCACAGGATCAGAAAACGTAACAGTAACCAATCTAGCTACACTATTCCCCACTTGGAGAAAGTGATCATGTAGTGACCTGGGATTTTTCCAGACATGCAGAATTTTCTGGTAAGAAAGGGTATATATGGAATTACAAAGCAGGTAATGACAAGCCATGGAGTCGGCTTTTCAAATTCTTATGCAATGGCATAAGAATTTGGTGGGAGAGATGGTGCATGGGAGGTAGTCAAGGGGTGCTTGAAAAATACAGTATCAGAATGTATACCCAAAGTCATGAGGATAAATCAGGTAGAAGCTAGATGGATGAATATCTTCATTAAGCAGGAATTGAAGACTAAGAAAAGCACGAGGAGGGATTATAAAGAAAAGGGCAATTAACATACCCATGAGAAGTACAAGGCACAGGCAAGAAGAGTGACATACATATATATGGAAGGAAGGCCATAGCTAATTATGAGAAAAAGCCAGCTGATGAGGCAAAAAGAAATCCTAAAGAATTCTTTTGCTATATGGCAAGGAAAAGGGAGGAATAACTGGAAGGATGACTTTAAAAAGTGCTAATGGCAAGGAGGTAACAGAAGCAAACCAAATAGTTGAAATACTGAATGAGCATTTTGCAGGATGTACCATCTAGGTGACGATGCTGCAATGCCAGATGTGACATTAACTGATGGGAGAATAGAGGTTGAATGAAATGGAGATGAATAAAACATTGCAGAATCTCATTGTGAACACAGCCATGGGATTAGATGGTATATTGCCTGTGTATTACTATCAGCTCCTCTGCCCAAGCTATTTAATTTAAGCTTACGTACTGGGAAGGTACCAGTGGAGTGGAAAGAGGACAAAATAATCCCACTGCATAAAGGGGGCTCCAAGACAGAAGTAGAAAATTACAGACCAGGAGTGGTGGTTAAGGTATTAGAGTAATTTCTAAAAGACATCCATGACTTGGGGATTGGAATATGATATAAGCGATAACATGGTTCTGTGAACTAAATTAGTCAAGAAAAGAATACAAGATTGGATAGATGAAAATGGGATATTGTATGGGAGACAACATGGTTTTGTGAAGGGTAGATAATGCTTCAGTAACTTGCTCATGTTTTATAACACAGTGACGGCTGAACTGGATAAGGGTAATGGGTTTACAGTGATTCTACTGGACCTTGCAAAGGCCTTTGACAGGATACCACATGGAACTCTAATCAGTAAACTGGAGCAGATGGGGACGGATATAGGATTGGTAAGATGGATAGGAGGGTGGTTGATGGAGAGATACCAGAGAGTGGTTTATTCAGGAATTGAGTCCAAAAGACGGCTTGTGACTAGTGGTGTGCCGCAGGGCTCTGTTCTTGGACCACTACTTTTCAATTTGTTCATCAATGATATAGGAAAGGATCTGAGAGGAAGTGTTCACTTGTTTGCTGATGATGCAAAATTGGGTAGAGCAATTGTGAGTGCACAGGATGTCAAAATCTTACATGATGATTTGGATAGTTTGGAGGACTGGGCTGCGGAAAATGGATGTAATTTAATGTGGCAAAGTGTAAGGTTATGCATTTTGGGGTGAAAAGAATAGCAACAGTATATCACATTGGTGGAACCGTACTCCAGGAGATTGATGAGGCCAGGGATTTGGGAGTGTTAGTGGATAGGGAATTGAAGTTTAGGGGGCACATTGCAAAAGTGGCTAAATCAGCTCATCAAATCACTTGGCTTCTGAAAATACTTTAACAAGCAGAGACAAACAAGTTATTGTTCCTCTGTATCGAGCCTTGATAAGACCCCATCTAGACTACTGTGCCCAAATATGGGCGCCAGGGTTTCTTCTTGATGGGGAGGAGGTAGAGAGGATCCAGAGATGAGTGACCAAGATGATAGCAGGTCTGTGGAATGAACCTTATGAGAACAGGTTGAAGATTTGTGGGTTGCAAAAATTGGTCGATAGGCGGAAAAGGGGTGATATGATTGAGACATTCAAATTACTGAAGGGTTTCTATAAGATTAATCCAGAAGATATTTTTGAGAATAGGACTGGTGGTGGGAGGACTAGGGGCCATACATGGAAGCTGGGCAAGAATGTGGTTAGCGGGGGTGTTAGAGCTAGGTTTTTTACTTGGAGAGTGGTGAATGAGTGGAATAAGCTGCCAGAGTCTGTTGTGGGTGCTACGACTGTGAATGAGTTCAAGGTGAGGTATGATTGATACTGTCTGAATGTCAAATAGTTGTTCTTGACATGATGTTAGGGACTCCCTCGATGAGTCTGTAGATGACTTGGAGTTGCCCGGAATAATAATAATAATAATAACTATAGGTCTTGTGTTTAGTAATATGCTTACTTTTTATAATAAAATGGCAATGGAGTTGGATAAGCGAAATGACTACTTAGTGATATTGCTAGACTTTGCAAAGGCATTTGACAGGATTCCCCATAGAAGTCTGCATAAATTGGAGCAAATTGGGATGGACATGAACCTGGTGATTTGGATGTGAGGATGGCTATTGGACAGATATCACAGAGTGATTTATGGAGGAGTTCAGTCCATGAGAAGGCAGGTAATCAGTGGTGTAACACAGGGCTCAGTGCTTGGCCCTTTGTTGTTTAATGTTTAATTTGTATATCAATGATATAGGAAATATTCAGTTGTGTGCTGATGATGCAAAACTTGGAAGAGTGATGGTAAATGAAAGTGATGGACAGTCCTGCAAATACTTAAATAGATTAGCAGTATGCATTAGAGTAAATGGCTGCCAGTGTAATGTGATGCACTTTGGGAAGAAAACACTAGTTGTGTACTATATTGATGGAAGTGAACTGCAGGAAAAATCAACATGCCAGGGACTTGGGGATGACTGGAGACAGGGAGTTGAAGCTTAAAAGCCATATTGTAAAGGTAGCAAAAACAGATTACATGGTTGTTGAAGAACACACTAACAAGCAAGGACAGAGAAGTTATTTCTCCTATATAAGGCCACATCTGGACTGCTGTATGCAGACATGATAGGAATTTATAAGTTGTTTAAGGGAATTTATAGGATTGACACTGAAGACTTTTTTCAGTACATAGCAAGAAAGGGAGAGAACAGGAAGGGGAGGGCTCATCCATGAAAATTATGCAAGAGTGCAGTAAGTGGGTGGAATGGGTTGCCATCAGACTCATTGTGGGATCTCCCACAATGTCTTCTGACTCCATGGAGATACCTATATAATAATAATGTTTACCGTATTTTAGGAAGTTTCTTGCATCTGTATTTATTTAAATTAGGCTGGTTTCTGAGAACAGTTGCAGATTCTAAAAATAACTTTTCTTTTCTAAATTTGCTGCGATGGAGCATGGTGTTTTATCCAGTTGAGCCTATGAGTAGTTGATGCGTAGTCTACAAAGATCAGACTAACCAAACTAACCAACTATAGTCATGATTGTAGATGTATTTTTCGTGTTCATCAATGTACAGATGGTGGCTGATCTATTTATCTGTCCAAAGTGTGCAAACTTGCAAGAACAGGAACTTTATATACACCAGGAAATGAGAGAGCTTATCCTTAATGAGACAGATAAGGGTTAGCTTGTTTCAGGTAGGGCTTAAAAGCTGGGCAGATGGATTGGGAAAAACTGATTATTTTTTAAAATTCTGTAGAAACTGTAGCCATTGAACACGAAGGTGTCATGTATATGATTGAGTTCTGTTGAAAGAGGCTTCACTGGAACGAGGATTGTAGGCTCTATTGGTCAGTTTTAATGATGCCATAATGGGGAGGGGGAATTTTTGAATATATCTGTCTGTCTGTATGAATGGGTTTGTGTATGCTGTGAAAGTGAGGTTACCATTAAGAAGGCATATAACTAAAATGTCTCAGAAGTATTTTAAACATTAGACTATTTTTAGTTTCCTTTTCCATCATAAACCAGATTCTTGGATGGAGACTTGAGGTGACAGGAAAGTAATGTTTGGACCACAAGGACAAATAGTAAATGCATTAGACTTTCCTGTCACCTCAAGTCTACATTCAAGATTCTCGTTTGCAATTCTTCCCTCCTCCCATCATCCCACTTGCCAATTTTCTTGGTCAGATAGAGGGAGACTGAGTTTATAGCTCATTTTCAAAATTTTCGATGTAAAAATTAGCAAGTGGGATGATGGGGGAGGGGACAGAAAAATTCATAGCAGTTCCCTCCATCTGTAAACTTTCTTCCAAAGAAAGTATCTGGAATGGATGGCAAAGAAAATTAGATCAAAGATATCAGAAGGAAATCATTTGGTTAAAAAGCAAGAGTCGTGAGAGAGTGTTAGGTGGAGCAATTGAAGCATAGATGTAACGAAGAATATGCATGAAAATGTGTGTGGCACAGTAGAAGACAGGATTGAGAGAGAGAGAGAACAAAAGTGACAATAAAAAGAATAGTGGTATGCTAGATGTGAAGAATGAAGAGTTGGCCATAATGCAGGAGACAGCATGGTTACACAGGGTGCTACTACAAGGGATGAAGTGTGAGCTAGAGCGAATGCAGAAACATTGAGTGAGTCAGCTGAGAACAGAAAGAAAGAGGTACAAGAAAAGAGAAAGGAATGCTTGACTAAGAGAGAAAGAAAAATTAAAGAGAACCTTGTATGGTGATTCTATTATAAGAGGTGCTCTTGAGAGAATGATGAAATTGTGCTTCTCAGGTGCAAAGATTAATGATGTTAGCAAGGTTATTTGAATGCATAAGGGTAAACTTGCATTCAAAATTCAAATTTAGAGTTGATTGTTTGGGCTGGAACAAATGATTTTAAAAGAGACAAGTATGGTATGAGGGAGAAAATGAAAGAGTTACTAAAAGTAGCAAAAGAAAAGAGTTAAGAAAGCGAGCCTGTTGCCACAGTATAACAGAGTTGAGTTGAGGAGGGCCATGATAGGCAATGAGTCGATGCATTGGTTATGTAGGAGGAATGATGTGAAGTGAGTTTGTTGAATAAAAGGACTTATATAAGGTGGATGGTAAGCATTTGAATTAGCATTTGGTGTTCAGAGTATGGAAAAAAGGGTAGAATGAAGTTCAGACTGGATGTGCAAGGGAGACTAGAGCTTTTTTTATTGGGGGGGGGGGGGCTGTTGAGCAAGTACACAGATACCAGTGAGGCATTTAAGTGTAAAAATGTAAAAACAATGCCTAAGTTGTTATCAATAATAACAAACCAGAACAGGAGTTCGTATAAAACATAAAGACAGCAATGGGCCTAGTGGGGCTTTTGCATTTTATGTACACTAATGCCAGGAGCATTTGGAACAAGAGGGAGGAGTTTTTTGGCACTGGATAGCTCATCTTGCCAAAATGTTATTGGCATTAGTGAGAAATGGCTGACAGAAGATGATATAGTTAGTAAGATAGAATGTGAAGGATATATTATTTTCAGAAAGGACAGAGGAAAAAAAAGGGGGGGGGGGGATAGTATTGTTGATGACAGTTGAACTGCAAACCAAAGAGAGTAGTAGTTCAATTGCAGATCAGTGAAATAGTGCATTTGAGGCCATCTTCTTCTTCCTTTCCAGGTTTATAGGCCAAGTGGCCTGTTCCGGACTCAATTCCATCTTTTTAAGGGTCTTCCTCTGCATTGAGTACCTTTTGGGTGGTAATTTAGAATTTGTTTAGGTATTCTGCTTCTATTCATTCTTAGTATGTGTTCTTTCCACTTTTCTCTTTAGCAAATAACTGTTTCATTTAGGGAGGTTGTAACTCCAATCTTTTTTCTGATTTTGCTGCTTTTCATTTTGTCCATTATTGTGACTCCTTCAGTTCTGCGCAGAAATTTCATTTCGGATGATTCAATTCTTCTTTCATCTGCTTTTTTTATTGTCCATATCTCACTGCCATAAAGTAAGATTGGTTTAGCTATTGTATTGTAGATTCTTATTCGTGTGTGTACATAATTGGGTTTAAAAATTTTATTTATAATGCCTGTTACTTTTAAAAAGTTTGATATCTTTGAGGCCATCTGTAGAAAATCTATAGTTGGTTGTTACTATAGGTCAGAGGATGTGAAGGACAACATGGACTGTTTTTTTTTTTTTAGAAGATCCTGTCAACTGCACCATTAATTTTTTTTAGATTCTTTATTATATGTATATATATTTATTTTCCCCCTTAAAATATATAAAAATAAATTCCCCAGGCCTAAGTATTTGGTGTTGCTATGCCACATACATGAAAACTAAGTTTTCTTTTTATATATTTTATTAAAGTGTGTGTGTGTGTGTGTGTGTGTTGTAGTTTCTATTTACTTGGCTTGTCATCATCATCATCATGCAAATCAAGGATTTAGGCCTAGCATGGCCTGTTCCATCCTTCGAAGTCATCGTTGAATCGTTTAAGAGGACGTCCTGGTTTTCTTTTTCCTAATGGCTTGTACTTTAAGGCTTGTTTTGATAATCTTTCTGTTTTCATTCTTTGAACATGTTCCATCCATTTATGTTTATATTTTTTAATTTTTTCTGTTACTGGTTCTTGGTTTAATTCTTTCATATATATATATATATAAACACAACATAAAATAAGTTTGTGTGGCACTAGTGTTGCAAGTGAGCATAGCCAGGGCTGTCGGCAGATTAGATTGTGCCCTGAGACAAACAGTTAAATATTGAACCTGATGGATTATAAGACAAAAATATAAGAATGTTAATGATTCCAAGTAATTTTATAAGCTAGGTTTTAATCCTTTTCCCAAGTGAAGCAAACAAACAAACAAATAAGTCAAGTTTGCACCTGAACATAGTTCAAGTCTGAGGCAACTCGTGGTAAAGGTGGAGTAAGCTCCGATCACTTTCCTTAGTATTTCCCCCCTAATGCAAAGCACATCCCCTTGCAGAGATGTACGATGCTATGCATTAAAGGCAAGGGCCACTACCCAGATCGGTTTTGACTTTCATTGAGGTATCGTCAGTGGGAGCCAGACCCATAAATGCCAAGGTTGAAGTGATGCAGAGCTTATAGATTTTACCTAAACAAGTTGCCACAAGGTAGTTTGACCTTATTAAATAAAAATCTCAGGATGAGAGTAAGATGTAGAAAGTTTTTTAACTTGGGTATACTATGTTAAAGATACCAAACAATTTTATAAGCTAGGTTTTAATCCTTTTTCCCAAGTGAAGCAAATAGATAAGAAAATCTCCAATTGCTATTTTGTTTTTATTACAAGAGAAACATTAATGCAAAATGATTACTTAATAACATTAATTAAATGTTTTCTCGACGAGTATATTGCACAATAAAACTGTTTATAAGCTCTTCTAAATTTAAATTATAAGCTAGGTCTGCCTCTATTGACCAACCAATCTTTCTTGGGACATTGCTGTTTGCAAATAATTTTTAATCAGTTTAAGCTTGGAAAAACTTCTTTCCGCACTTGCTACGTTAATAATTCCTGTTGGTGTAGCGACATCGTCTACCGCAATATGGCTGAACGAGCGCCCTTATTAAGCCACGCCATGAGGCAGGCTGCCTCTATGCTACACCCCGTTGACCGTACTGAGCATAGCAGTAGTTTTGAGCTGTGATAAAAAAAAATGGTTTTAATTAGCATATAGTGTGGCTTTTTGTTGCAAATTGTGCTGCATTTTTTTTCAGTTTGGATACAAGTGTCCTTGGTGATGTTGAAATTTTTTATTGTTTATATTGTGTTTTGCTACTTGTTTGTTGTACTACTTCAGCTTCTAAAGATAGTCCATAGAGAAACGTATATCAGCAACATGGAAGGCCTCTGTATGAAAGTCTGGCTTTGCCTTGGATTTTTCGCAGTGGATGTGTTGTGAAAACTGCTATATGTATGCACTGAAAAATGTGAAAGATCTGTGGACTGTCTAGGGAAACGAGAAGAAGGAAAGCGTTAGCATATGTGAAAAGTGTCTGGATAGATTAGAGCGATTAGAAATGGGAGCAAACATCGGGACCATAGTAAAAGAGCTCTTCAGCAGGAGACAATGAAAATGAAAAGTGAAATGAAACATCTGGAAGAGAATATTAAACAGCTAAAGCAGAGATTGGCTGATGATAGGGAGAAGGAGGAAGTTAATGTTATAAAGAAAGAATCAAAGGATAGTCGGATATCAGTGTATGGGGACTTGATCATGAGAGAAGTGATTACTAATAAAGTGAACAAAACATGCTTTCCTGGTGGAAAAAAGCAAATAACTGATGTGTTGCAGAAAAGGAAATACATCAAAATTAATGGTAGGTGTGGGCACAAATGATTTAGTTGGGGAGAAGAAGAATGTTGATAGAAACTTGAAGTTGTTGCGGCAGGTAAAGAAGAATAGTGCTGTTGTGAAAGTTTTAGGCATGTTGCTCAGATATGATAACAGTGAAGGGAGAAGGAGAGCAGAGATAACGAATAGTAAGATGGCTGAGTTGTGTGAGGCAAAGGGGATTCAATCTGTAAATCTGTGGAGTGAATTTGAAGGGGAAGTTCAAATGGTATAAAGCTGATGGATTGCATTTGAATAGTTGGTGTTGGGCATTTAGAAAGGCTATTGTTTTCTGAGAAGGCACAGAATCAAGAAGTTAACGTAGCAAATAATCACAGTCTAACCGTGGAACAACCATGAAGATGCAGTTGCAGCAGCACAAGGTGATGAAGTGCATAAAGGTGAGGATGGAAATCACAGTCAGGATCAGGGAAATGGGAGTGGTCAAACCGAAGAGAGAGGTGTAGTATAGCAGCTAGAATAGAGAATGCTGGTAGGATGGCCTCAAACACACAGCGACTGTTATGTTTATACATAAATGTAAGGAGTATTCGAAACAAGAGAGCTGAGTTTGTGGCATTGACTGAGATGATATGCCCAAAAGTAACTGGAAAAGTGAAACTTGGTTGTCTGAGGATGTGATGACAGGAATAGAATTAGAAGGATATATAATTTCTCTGGAAGGATAGAGATGTGAAGAGGAGGGAGAGTGCTGTTAATGATTGCAGAGGAATTGTGTTCCTAAAGTGTGGAAGTTGATAGTGCATGCACAGATTTTGAATCTGTGTGGTATGAAGTTGAAATAAACATCTTAGTATATCTGATAGGATATACTAAGATGCTATTAGAGGCCAGGGAATGCAGAGAATACTAATTGTGAAATGTTTAGGCAAATTAGTTGGGCATGTAAAAAGAAGGTGATCCTGACGGGAGACTTTAATACAGGAATATAGACTGGAAGGAGGAGATAGTGTATAGGAACAAGGAGAGAGTAAGTTTGGGGAATTTCTGAGAGATGAGTATCTTAAGCAGCACGTGACTGAAGCAACTAGAGGCTTTAATGTTTTGGATTTGGCGATAATTTCACAAGATATGGTTGTTAATAAGGTGTTGACATTGCTGCCAGTTTGTGAGAGTGTTCATGAGGTACTTGCTTGGGAAGTAATGAAACAAGAAAAGGTCACTGCCAAAAAAATGGATACATGTGGAAGTATAAAGCAGGTGATTAGAGGAAGCTCTGTAGTCAGTTAGTATCAGTACGTTGGGTAGATGAGCTGAACGGAAAAGATGTTGACAATGCATGGAAACTCACAAGGCAGTATCTGACAAAAGCAATGTATGACTGCACACCGAGGGTTAAGCGAGTAAATAGAGTGGGAGTGAAATGGATGAACACCAATTTAGTACAAATTAATGAATTTTGCAGAGATCAGATGTAATGAGCCGTGAACCTACCTACAGCTGATGTGATCCAGTCTGGTAATCCTTTGTGAAGGTTACGAAATATGGGATTGTTCTTGTCACTTTCATCTCCAAGAATACCAATTAAGCTAGTAAGATCTACTGGAGGTGGCAATCGTGCCATTGTAGCTTCTCTGCAGTCTGAACTAGGTGTGGGAAACTGAGTAACATCAAGTCGTTTGTATCTAAGATTTAATTGGAAAATAAAAATAGAAAATATGTATAAAATATGTAGAGTTAATATATGTAAAATAAAACAGAAAGGAGCAAAATGTTCTCTAAATACATAATGTGCTCTATTGAAATTAAACAAGCTGTATGCATTAATACTTCCATGTTTAAGTCAGGGCATATTCTATGTAAGAAGAAATAGTTTTATGAGTTTATTTGGTTACAGAGTAACTTAACTGGATTCACTTAAGGATGAAAGTTAGATAACTGCAAGAAGACCTCCACATAGATTTTAGAATGCAGAGACCTGATCAGGGCTTCTGCCTTAATGTCCAATCCTCATCTTCCTCTGGTATGCTCCATTATAAGGTATCTATAAGGAATGAATGAGAATATGCTGGAAGTTAACTAATCAAACTGCATTCTGCATTAACTAAAACCACAAAAAAGGATAGAACAACATGAACTTTTTGGCTAGCCGGAGCACTGTCCATTTAAACAAGGGGGGACTGTTTTTTTTATCAGTTAACTATGGTGAATAGTGAAGTCAGCTACCGGAACAAACTCACTCTCAACAGGCAAGCACCATAAATATAATTGAAGAGAGATGCAATAAATGTAAGAAGTATCATGTCAACATAGGTGGTATTAATGAAATGACGATGCTAAATAACTATAAAATGCTATGTTTGGGCAATTGTGAGCTGAAAAAAAGGATTATCTATAGTTTCAATACTAGACATGAAGATAAACTCATTAACAACAGGAATTTATTTAGTTACGATATATAAAATAGACCTACTAGTTTCACCATTTAAAATAGAACTAGTGGCTTCTTTAGGGCTTAAACATCGAAAAGATAAATACATAATCTAATAAAAAACACTAATAAAAAAAAAAACATAAGACAAATGAATTCATGGTAACCAATAAATGTAAAATTATGTGGCATGCATAAGTTGTCTGCAGTTAGTCCAAGAAGGTTCATTCATTCATTTCATATGGTGATTAAATGGCCGTGAGCCCCTTTTACAGGGAGATACAACACCACCTCAATCCTCCCTATTTTTATCTGGGCTCGGGACTGGAATAGCTGACAATTCAGACCTATGGGTAGAGGGATTGTCTTAAGTATTCCTGACTCTATCTGTGTGTGTTCACGGGACCAGTTTGTTGCCTGCTTGCGGGATGAAAATCCGCAGATAAACTGAGGGAAAATCCCTGCTGTCCACGCCCAAAATTTAATAAGAGATTTCCATATGTTACTTAATATTAGTCCTTGGTTTTTATTCAATGATTAGTGTGAATGAATGATCGTAAATTATATATATATATATATATATAATTGGAACTCCAGCACGCATTCCTGTTTAAAATGTACTATGGTCTTTTATATTAGATCTGCTGATGTAATTTTATAATGTCTGTTATTTTTTATATAATTCTTTGTCTGATACCTGAAGAAGTTGATTTTTTCAACAAAACTAGAAGTATCTCAGCATTAAACTTTATTCTTTTTTATTCTCGGTATTATAGTCATTTAAACTCATTTATTTTTCATACACACACATATATATATATATATATGTAGAAAGTTTTTTTTATGGAAGAAAAATTGGAAGAAATTTTTTTGTGGAAGAAAAGCTTGGTGAAGAACAAGCTGGATTCAGGCCAAATAGAGGCTGTCAGGATCAGATCTTCACTTTACGACAAATAGTCGAGAAAGCATGGGAATATAACAAAGATCTGTATTTAAGTTTTGTCGATCTGGAAAAGGCATATGACAAGGTGCCAAGAGAGAAGCTATTCAATACGCTGCAGTTATATGGTGTCAATGGGACATTATATCAAGCAATACTTAGTCTTTATTTGAGTTGTAAGTCAGCAGTTAGAATTGAAGGAAATACAGGAAGATGGTTTAATGTTAAATCTGGTGTGAGACAAGGATGTACATTATCCCCTGTGTTATTCATTATCTATATGGATCGCATTATGAAGGAAAGTGGTATTATGGTGTCAATGGGACATTATATCAAGCAATACTTAGTCTTTATTTGAGTTGTAAGTCAGCAGTTAGAATTGAAGGAAATACAGGAAGATGGTTTAATGTTAAATCTGGTGTGAGACAAGGATGTACATTATCCCCTGTGTTATTCATTATCTATATGGATCGCATTATGAAGGAAAGTGGTATTCAACATGATATCGAAATTGGAGATGTTAATGTCAGCTCTTTGCTCTATGCGGATGATGTTATACTTCTAAATAAATCCGCTACAAGTTTGCAAGATTCTCTGACTAAATTGAATAGCTCTTGTAATAGATATGGTATGAAGGTCAGCAATAAAAAGACAAAGACAATGAAAATAGCAGAATCATTGAAAATGTCAACTGTGTTGTGAATGGAATACCTGTGGAACAAGTAAAACATTTCAGCTATTTAGGCACGATTTTTACTGAAGATGGTAAATTAAATATAGAAATAGACAACAGAATCAGCAAAGCTGGTATGGTGGGAAGTCAATTGAATAAATTCATATGGAATAAGAGAGAAATTAGTCGCAACACTAAATTAGCTGTATACAAGACAGTGTTCAAACCAGTTTTAACTTATGGATCTGAGAGCTGGGTCAGAAGTAAAACACTTGACCAAAGACTAGAGACTTCAGATATGAGAGTCCTGAGAAAGATTATAGGCGTGAACAGGTGGCATCAATGGCAGTATCATATTAAAAACAAGGATATTAGGAAAGAACTTGACATTGTCAGCATCCAGGAATGCGTTAGCAGAGCTAATCTCAGGTGGTATGGTCACTTAAACAGAATGGGCGAGGAAAGATTAGCAAAACAAGTGTTCTCTGCCAGGTTGGCAGGAAAACGACCGAGAGGAAGACCAAGATATAGGTGGATTGATACAGTACAAAGTGCTTTAGACGATAGAAATATAAGAGCTGATAATATTGGAGTGTTGAAAAGTAACAGACTGATTTGGAGGAAAATTGTAGATAGGAAATTAATAATGATGTAATTTTTTTCATGTAGTACTATCATATCCTGTACACCCCTTGAGGGTACATGGCAGGAATTTGATGATGATGATGATGAAGTTTTTTTTACCTTGGGTATAATATATGTTAAAGATACCAAGCTATTTTAAATATAAACCTGGTTTTTTACTCCATTTCCCAAGTAAGCAAACAGACAAGTCAGTCAAGTTTGCGCCTGCAAGTGTTGCAAGTCTAGCTGACCCTGCACGTAGTGCAAGTCAAGGCAACTCGTGGTAAAGGTAGAATAAGCTCTGATCACCATTCTTAATATTTACCCTTAATGCAAAACACATCTCCTGGAGGAGATGTATGATGCTATGTATTAAAGGCAAGGGGCCACTACCCAGACCGGTTTCGACCTTTATTGAGGTCTCGTCAGTGGGAGCCAGGCTAAGAAATACTAAGTTTTAAGAAATACGGAGCTTATAAATATTTTACCACAACAAGTTACCATAAGGTGCTTTGACCTTATTAAATAAAAATCTCAGGATGAAAGATAGATGTAGAAAGTGTTTTACCTTGGGTATAATATATGTTAAAGATACCAAGCTATTTTAAATATAAACCTGGTTTTATACTCAATTTCCCAAGTAAGCAAACAGACAAGTCAGTCAAGTTTGTGCCTGCAAGTGTTGCAAGTCTAGCTGACCCTGCACGTAGTGCAAGTCAAGGCAACTCGTGGTAAAGGTAGAATAAGCTCTGATCACTATTCTTAATATTTACCCTTAATGCAAAACACATCTCCTGGAGGGGATGTATGATGCTATGTATTAAAGGCAGTGGGGCCACTACCCAGACCGGTTTCGACCTTTATTGAGGTCTCGTCAGTGGGAGCCAGGCTAAGAAATACTAAGTTTTAAGTAAAGGTCAAAACTGGTCTGGGTAGTGGCCCCTTGCCTTTAATACATAGCATCATACATCTCCTCCAGGAGATGTGCTTTGCATTAAGGGTAAATATTAAGAATAGTGATCAGAGCTTATTCTACCTTTACCATGAGTTGCCTTGACGTGCACTACGTGCAGGGTCAGCTAGACCCTGCAACACTTGCAGGCGCAAACTTGACTGACTTGTCTGTTTGCTTATTTGGGAAATGGAGTAAAAAACCAGGTTTATATTTAAAATAGCTTGGTATCTTTAACATATATATATATATATATATAAAATATGATAATCATTCACACTTCAGAAGTTTGGAATAAAACTTCTTTTTTTATGTATTCTTAAAGGTTTTAACTATGCTGTAACTTATAATAAATTTAGTTTAATCCTTTATCCAAGTGTGAGCAAACAAAGTTTGCGCCTGAAAGTATCTTCAGGACTGGGGTAAGGTGGTACAACACCAGGGCAACTCGTTGCAAAGGTGGAGCAAGATACCAACACTCCTTTCTCAGTATCTCCTATAATGCAAAACACATCTCCTTGCGGATATGTCTAATGTTATGCATTAAGGGAAGGGCCACTACCCAGACTAGTTTCGACCTTTATTGAGGTCGAATGGGAGTTCATGTCTCTCATCATCGGCCTTTGGAGAATAAAGCATGCTGAGGGTCAGCAAACAGTAAGAGAAGAGAATAATGAAAGATAGAGTAGGATAGTAGGAGGTAAAAGAGGCCTCAGTCAACCTGTTTAGCCTTATATGGCTAATTGGTCTGTGACACATATTCTCAATTTATCTGTTAAAAAAAAAGAAAATTTAACCATAAAAATTTTGACTAATAGTTCACTTATAAATTTATCCTTAATAATTTCGTCAGTTATCTATGAAGGAGATCCATTGACATGTTTTGAAAACAGTATTTTCAGTTTGAACTTTTTTTTTTTTTTTTTTTTTTTTTTTTAAAACATAAAAATCAAAGGACTTACGGTCCGGTCAGTTGAACTGAAAGGGAACAAAATAAGGAACTTGCAGACCTGGTACCACTGGGACTTAGAATGGGGTAGAAGACTGGCCCGGAAGATGCCGCTCACAAGGAGCAGCACCGCCTCGCAGTAAGCCTTCGCAGCCCGGGTTCTCAGATCTACCCCCCTTATTTGGAGTAAAGGAAACCGTGCCAGCGAAAGCTTTGTGGCGAGGAAGAACAGAGTGGTTGTTACTTTTCCTAGGGAGAGTTAGGTGGAGTTTTGGAGATACTAAAGAAATATACAGGGCTTGATGAGTCCCTGTATAAGAAAGCATATTTTCGGTGGTTTGCAGTATTTGTTCACAAATTTAAAGTCGCCTAGTAGATGTCTCTCTTGCGCAAGAAATTTAGGAAGGTAAAAAAAGAAACCTTTCCTTATTCCTGCGTACATTAAATTTGCGTCCCGTACCTGGGATTTTTTCCATACCTTCCAGATGTGATACTTTAAGACGTTAATTAAAAAAATGGCGAATTTTTGGGTCTTGTTGATTGGTGGCGGGAATTGCAGGTGTATGACCTCTTCTAGTGATAGCATCGGGATTCCCAGTGCTGTGCTCAGTCTTTGCCAGACGCGTTGGGCTGGTGGGCAAAAATAAAAGAAATGCTCCACCGTTTCCACGCCCCGGCAGACATCACAAAAGGGATCGCACGGACTGGGTACGTACCTAGATTTAACCTGTTTCACCGGGAGCTGCCCATAAGCTATTCGCCAGGCCAGATCCCGATGAAAAGGCTGTCCCCAGCTATTCTTGATGTTTTTAAAGAGAATTTCATTGTTTGTCCCGAGGTTTGGTGTATCACGCCTGGAGAGTTGGAAGAAATCCCAGTATACTGCTTTCGGTTTGTGTGTGAGGATTTCTGTTCCTTTGTCTCTAAGTACTGTGAGTGATTTTACTAGTGTGCGGTACCACTTGGGCACAACCCTTGCACGGGGTCCAGCATAGTCCGTGGTTCCAAAGAGGGGGAGGAAAAGTCCTATAAAATATCTAATTAGGAGGCCTGAAATATGGTTTGAGTTTAAGGCCTTCCGTACAGTTTTGAATGTATTTGCATAAAGCAAGCTTTTGAGATCAGGCAGAGCGTACCCCCCTTCTTCATGTTTTAGTTGCAGGTATTGTTTTTTAACCTCATGTTTTTTTTCATTCCAGAAGAAATCTATGAGTTTTTTGGATAATTGGTTTTCTTGTAGCAGTGTGATGCCTGTGATATTGATTGTGTGCATCAGCATTCGGGTAATGATTGTTTTTATCACTGTGGCTCTGCCATAAAAGGAGAAAAAGGTCGGTTTGAATAGACTTATCTTTTCCTTCAGTGGGAGCCAGGCCCAAGCTGAGATACCAGGCAGACGCATCCGCAGGTCATCTCTACCTATAGGAGTTGCCAAATGGTGTGCCACCCTTTTTTAATAAATTACTCTGGATTTAGAGAAAGATGTTGAAAGTTTATTTTTCACTTGGTTAGAGTATAATAAATTTAGTTTAATCCTTTATCCAAGTGTGAGCAAACTTTGTTTGCTCACACTTGGATAAAGGATTAAACTAAATTTATTATACTCTAACCAAGTGAAAAATATGCTGTAACTCTCAATTATAGTTGGAAGTTTTCCCACTTGGTTGTGCTATAAATTAAAGATACAAAGAAATTATATACTTGGTTTTATTCTTATTCAAGTGTAAGCAAACAAAGTTTGCATCTGAAGTATTTTCAGGACTGGGGCAACTTGTATATAGAAGCTGACTTCACATCACTTGCCTTATCCTTATCCACATATCCTTATAGACATGTATAATACTATAACATTATGGGAAGGATATCACTACCCAGACCAGTTTTGAAATCACCACTTTATTGAGGTCTCATCAGTGGAGCCAGATCCAGAGGTAATATTAAAAAAAAAAAATCAGCTAACGCCTTTTTATTCCCGTATACGGAGAGTACTAAGGTTGAAATAATACAGAAGTCATATTTTCATATATGAGTTGCCAAAAAGTGTCACATCTTATTATTAAAATACTGTGGACTTGGTTTTATCCTTAAAAAGGATAAAACGAAGTATATAATTTCTTGGTATCTTTAATTTATAACTCTGGATTATGTTCCAAAAGTGGATTTTTTTGTGCAGTGCTGAAAAAGGAATTCCTATTTGCCCACCAGATATGAATGAGAGTTGATAAAAGGCATACAACAGTGGTTCTAAATACAGAGGATTATAATAAGAAACTTACAAGTTTTCTGATGCTTCCAGCTACTCTATTCTGCATCATGATCATTACTTGGTCAACTTATGAAAAAACAAAGAATTTACTTAAAAATGTCCCAAACTGGCCTCCAGAATTACTACAAAAGCTCAAGTTATTACATCCTATTCCTCCACGACTTTATGGGTTGCCTAAAATACACAAGTCTGGTGTCCCCTTGAGGCCAATCAGAGATGTCATAAATTTCCACCTCATCTAGCTAGTGTATTTAGGAGAGATCTAAATCTTGCATCAAAAATTCATCCCATCTCTAAACTATGAAGTTTATATGTATCATCCACTGCCATCCTTGCAAGTCTTGACATACTATCCATCTTTACTAATATTCCTGTAGATGTAAGTTTTTTTCACTTGGTTATAATAATGTATTATTATTATTATATAACACTTCTAGGGAGTCCAAAGACTCATCGAGGGAGGGTACCTACTCTACAACACTCCGACTCCACCACTCCACTAACCGCAACTACCTTCATCATCTACACCAACGCCATCTACCGCCAACCACCACTAGTATTTTCACAGACAACCATCCATGCCCACGGCAAGGTTCAAACCCACAGCCTTTTGGCTGGAGTGCAGATACGCTAACCACTCAGTGAACCAGGCTGGCTGGTATAAATTGAAGTTACAAAGAAATTATATTTATTCTTACCTTGGGACCATACTGAAAGTAAGATATAATTTAATGTTTGTTGTTCCATCATCATTTAGCTAAAAATGTATGGTACAGTCAGTGAATTGGATCAAATGGAAGTAGTAGCTAAATTAGCTAAATAAAAGATGTGTGTTTAAAACCCAGAAACATGACTAACCAATATAAAAATAGTCAAGTGTGTGTATTAAAACCTGGAATCATAAAATGAAAACCTGCTAAAAATCTGAATGATAAAATGGTTACAAACTTTATTATAGAATAAAGAGGGAAATAAAGATATAAATGGAAATAACAGAACTAGGGTATGTTTTTACTTCTAGTTTTTCATTCTTTATTTTTTATCGTCATCATCATCCAATTCCTGATATGTACCCTCAAGGGGTGTACAGGATATGATAGTACTACATGAAAAAACTTACATCATTACTAACTTCCTATTTACAGTTTTCCTCCAAATCAATCTGTTATCTGTCGTCAAGACTCCAACATTATCAGATATTATATTTCTATCTTCTAAGGCACTTTTTACTGTATCAATCCACCTATATCTTGATCTTCCTCTGGATCTTTTTCCTGCAAATCTGGCAGAGAATACTTGTTTTGCTAATCTTTCCTTTCCCATTCTGTTTAAGTGACCATACCACCTGAGATTAACTCTGCTAACACATTCCTGGATGTTAACATGTTAAGTTCTTTCCTAATATCCTTATTTTTAATATGATATTGCCACTGATGCCATTTGTTCATAATTCTAATCTTTCTCAGGATTCTCATTTCTGTGGTCTCTAGTCTTTGGTCATGTGTTTTATTTCTAACCCAGCTTTCAGATCCATAAGTTAAAATTGGTTTGAACATTGTCTTGTATACAGCTAATTTAGTGTTTTGATTTGAAGTCATCTGAATAAATTTATCAAATTTATTCAGATGACTTCCTACCATACCAGCTTTATTAATTCTGTTGTCTATTTCCATATTTAATTTACAATTTTCATTAAAAATCATGCCTAAGTACCGTTTATTTTTTACTTTTGATTTATATCAGCACAAATATTCTATGTTTTTTTGCATTAATCATTATACTATAAGATTCCAGTCAATAAGGTTGACTAAGCAGGGTGCTCCTAGATATGATAAGCTTGCTATTAAATTTATCAGTTTAATTTGGTGTTTCCATCTTCCTTATGAAATTATCAAAGATGACTGAATTATAGCTTCTTTTTTCTCTTCAATAAATCTCTTGATAACAGGCTAAAACATCTATTTGGATAGCCATCTCTTTGGATTTTTAAGAACCATGAAGCATTACGATTAATCTCCAGTCATGCCATTCCTGCTGAAATCTCATGCCATCTATTTCTTTGCAAAAACATGTCAGTTTCTCGTCTGGTTCTGAAGTTTCAGTAACTTTTGCTTCTTCTAATTCAATGAGTTCATTTGATAATTCACCCACATGAGTCAATCAATTCTTTGATGTCATGTTCATGGACTTCTAATTTTAGTTGTTCAGCAAGCTTCACTATTTTTCTGTTTTATTTGGCCATTTTTCAAGTCTTCAAAAGTTATGTCCTTACTGAAACCATGCATGATGTATGGATACAATTTTTTTTCCAAATTGAATTTATATAATTTTGTATAGCTTGATAAGTATAGGAATTCCAAAAATCTTGGTTTGTTAAACAAAATCTCTGTCCATAGCTGCCAATTCCTGCACAAAAGCCTTATGTAAAGAAGCTTTGAAATTGGCAAGTGCTCTGTGGTCAATAGGCTGGATGAGAAAACTAGCGTTGGGTTGAAGTTAGAGTACATTTAGGTTTGGATGAAAATCATGCAAATATGCAATACGACAAGAAAAATCAAATGAATGTTAGCTTCTTGGCAATATTTCTCAACTTCAAGCATGAAACAGTTAATAAACCAGTCTTGAATAATAATGTATGGGAAGAATTGCCTTACTGATGCCTTTCAAAGTGTGTGTGAGAGACTAGTAGTCTAAGCTTACAGCAACAAAGCATTACCACCTGAAAAACAGTTAATCTATCTTTAAAACTTTGTGTCCTAGCATTGTTTCTTCCTCTTTAGAAATATGTGTGGGGCATGACATTATTTTTCCAAAACAATCCAGTCTCATCTACCTTGTGGAAGATTACTGTTAGATGGTGTGTGAGTAATGTAGGTGAGTAAGCAAATTTTTACAATTCACACTTTTTCTATAGTATTTTCAGGACAATTTGCATACGTGTGAGTTGGAGTCTGCCTATATAGCAAAGCTTGCTTAACTGGGATGGAGCTGCCCTTATGTATCCGGTGATAGGCTATGTGTTAATAGCTTGATATTGAGCATAAATTACCACAAACAAAATAGTCATTAATTTGAATTTTATATTGATTAATTATTAAATTAGAATATATAATAATAATTCTTTGTAAGAATAATTTAATAACTGTAATTTCTTTTTGGAATAATTCTTTTCTCAGATTTATTAAACTTTATATCTGATGCAAATGATTAAATTATTTTAAAAATTATATCAAGGACTGCTGGATGGATAAATTATGAGAAATTTTATATTTTTATACATACCTGTTACAATGCATGTAATATTCCCCTGGAGAAACATTGTGAACATCTACTAGAGTCTTAAAATTGTCTACAGAAGGTGCTACTTCTATATTGCACATTTTTACAGGAGTTTCATTGAATTCTACCAGGTTAATGCTGTAGAACAATTTAAATATTCATGAAAGAAATTTATGTTAATTTACATCATTATATATATATATATATATATATATATATATATATATATATATATATCAAAAACTGAATGAATTATTATGGATAAAGCATAAAAGTTTTGAATTGAACATATTTCATATATCCAAAATGTTATTTTTTTTTAATTGCAATGCAATGCTTTGCAATTAAAAATTTTTTCACAATGCAGGCATGTGAAAAAGTTTCAACTTCATCATATACTTACTGTTTTACAACTCATTTCAACTAACCAAAGATTTTGGGAAAATTTAACAAACTGCATCATGCCACAGTATTAAAATAATGAGAAGAGCATTATAAATGATAAACCATGGTAGCTGAAATCCAGAAGAAATTTGTTAGGAAACACAGTAAATCATTATATTTTACTAAGAAAACTGACATAGGCCTAATTTACATAAGAAATGCAAAATTAACATGAAAATGAGATATTGTCAAAATAAATAAAACTCAGATTAAAATTACAGACATGATCGATTTCTCTATTTGTTTATCATCGACCTAATATCTTTTCTAGTCATCTTCTACATGGACTAAAAATGGAATAGATTGCAATCTAATCTCCTCCTACCAGCTCAAAAAAATTAATGGAAAGTTACAGGAGAACCATATATGGAACTGGCAGATCATTATTTTCAAATTCTCTTAATGCCTTTTGATGAACACATTATTTGCTCATAATTTAATGTGACAGACATTTAGCTCTATACCTTCAGCATTATGTTTTTAAAATCTGTGTTCATAGACTGATTTGCTGCATGAAGGTTATTATTATTAATATCTGACCTCCGTGGAGAGAAAGACTCATCATGGGAGGTGCACACAATACTCATCCAACCATCCTTTAAACTGATTCATTGTGTCTACATTCACAACACACACACTCAGGCAATGCATTCTCCATACAAAGCACTTGCTCCTTACTCCTCTGCTCAAACCCTCCTCATACGGTTTATAGCAATGGCCTCTTGTTGTACTCCCCCCCACTCCCATTCTATGAAAAATCTCTTCCATGTCAACCTGATAACAACCCCAGACTAGTTTACATGTCTCAATCATATCCCCCCCCCTTCCTCCTATTCATGAGGCTCTGCAATTTACATTCTCTCAATCTGTACTTATACTCCACATTCCAAAAACCAGTGCCGACCTTTGTGAATCTTCTCTGGACCCTTTCCAACATATCTTCATCACAATGAAAACTCACCAGCCAAATCTGTGCAAAAAATCCATATGAGGCCTGATCAAGGCCTTATACAATGGCATCATAACATCTTCATTTTTGCATGTCAGAGTCATCTGCATGATTGCCATTATCCAATGTGATGTCTTCACAATTTGTGCAATGTAGCTCCTAAATTTCAGGTCCTTGTCTACCACCACTCCCGGATCTATCTCTCATCTCCTCTACTTCCCCACCAAGTGTATACTTGCACATCCCATTGTTGCTTAGCAAATCTCAAAACCTTACACTTGGCAACATTGAATTGATAGGTCCACTTACCTGCCCATTCATAAAATCTATTCAAGTCCTCCTGTTAGGCTATAACATCTGCTTGACTCTGCATTTCTCTCCCCAATTTTGCATCATCTGCATATCAATAATTAAACCCATCTCAATATCATTAACATACAAATTGAACAACAATGGTCTCAAACCTGAGCCCTGGAGTGCACCACTGCTGACCTTCCTCTTTTGGGATAGTGCAACCCCATATACAACTTTCTGATACCTATCTAACAGCCAGGTACACCAATTTATATGAATTTCCCCTGTCGAAGGTATTTGTCACCTCATTATAATACATATGTAAGTTAGTAAAGCATTTTATCCCTTTAACAAACCCATGCTGATAACCACAGAGAATACTGCTGTTATCAATCCATTTCTGCATCTTACTTCTCACCAATCTCTTTAGTATCTTCACCACAACTCCACATATACAGGTTGGCCTATAATTTGAAGCCACAGTCTTAACACCATCTATATCTTTCCACCTTTTATGCAGTAGAACAATTTTACTGTCTTTCTGCTCCCTTGGAACCAGAGCCATAGTAAGACTCTTATTAAACAGCCATGATAATGCTACTGCCAATTCACTGGAACATTACATTCCCTTAAGATGAATGGTGATATGTCAACAAATACTATTGCCTTACTGACATCAAGATTATTTAATTCCTCAAATACCTCCTGCTCACTCACAATTAAGCAGTCCTCTACACTTAAGTGCCTCATGATTCCACCCAGATCAGATTGAAACACCTGTAAAAACTGATCAATAAATACCTTAACAGTGTCTTCTGCAGTAGTTACCATTTTACCATTTTCATCCATTAGCATCATCTTACAATGATCATTCTATCTTGTACTTGGCACATATCTGAAAACTCTAGGATTTTTCTTTGCCTGATTTGCCAATTTCTGCTCATACTGCACTTTTGTTTTCCTTACTAACTGAGTCACTCTCCTGGCTTGTTCTTTAAACTAATGGTAATAATCAGGTAACTGATTATTACCATTATTCATCCTGTACTGTCTTGAAAACACCTTCTTCTTCCAGATTTATGCTTAAGCCCTTCATTCATCCATTTTATACCTACATTATTCAGCCTCTTGGCCTTCAGAATACATTACATTCACACATTGATGCTCTTATGTATTTCTTTGTCAGTTCCCAAGCAGCATTTATTTCCTTACCGCTCATCTCTTCATTCCATGCTATAGCTCCGAGCTGACTCGTAAACGTGCCATAATCACCAGACTTACACAGTCATACCTCGATCAACGTTACCTCTGGTAATGAAGCCTCAATATAAAGAAGTCTGCAATTTCAAGCCCTAATTTACATAAAAATATTAAAATTTTATGGTAAATCCAAGCAATCATCCGATTGGCGAACGACGGTGACTCATCATGCACTCTCAAGCTATGGGTGTGTCTGTTTTAACAGTTTCGCATGTCATCCGCATAATTTAGTCATTGCTTACACTTTGTAGGGTGTATTTCAGTGCATTGTAATAAATGATGTTCTCTGACAGCATTATTGTAGAGTTTGTAAATATTAATATTTAGTTAAAATGTCAGAATCAAGGAAAAGAAAAGCAATTTCTTTAGAGACTAAATTAAATATCGTGCATGTTGAAAGGGGTGAAAGAAAATCCGAAGTGGCACATTCTTTAGGATTAGCACAGTCAACCTTAACAGCTATACTTAGTCAATCAGAAAAAATAAAACAGTCTGCTCAGAATTGTACAGCAGCAAAATTAACTCACTTAAGGAGTCCAATTTTAGAAAAAAATGGAGAAAATGTTAAGTTTGTGGATAGATGATATGTCACAACGTCATATGCCTTTAACTCAAATGGTAATTCAAGAAAAAGCATTATTTTTGTTTAATCACCTGAAATCTAAACAAACTGAAGAAATTGCGGAAAATTTTGTGGCTTTTCGTGGTTGATTTGAGAAATTTAAAAAATGGGCCAGAATTCATAATGTAAAATTATCAGGAGAAGCTGCAAGTGCAGATGTTGAAGCTGTGAATAAGTTTCCAGAAAAACTAAAGGAAATAATTTTTGCCAAATTTGGTGTTCAATGTTGATGAAAGCAGTTTGTTCTGGAAACGGTCACCATCAAAAAGCTTCATTTCTATTGAAGAAAAATCAGCAGCCTGGGTTCAAAGCAGCCAAAGACTGTTTAATGTTACTCTTTGGATCAAATGCCTCTGGCGATTTTAAATTAAAATTGTTGTTAGTTTACCATTCGGAAAATCTGAGGATATTAAAAGGTAACATAAAAATGAATTTACCTGTAATATGGAAAACTAATAGAAATGCGTGGATTACAAAGGAGTTATTTACTGATTGGTTTGTTAACCATTTTTGTCCATAAGTGAAATGGTATTGCCAAAGAAATAATTTTGAAGAAAAAGCTCTTTTGTTGTTGGACAACACTGCAGGACATTCTACCGATCTTAATAGTATGTTAGACACATGCATTCCTGTCAAAGTTGTCTTTCTTCCAGCAAACACAACTTCCCTGATCCTACCGATGGATCAGGAAGTAATAGCAACATTTAAAGCTTATTATCTGTATGATACATTAAGCAATTTAATTGAACTAGAAGATAAAGAGCAAATGTCAATTAAAACTTTTTGGAAAAACTACATCATTAAAGATGCAATTGAAAACATTAATAGCTCTTGGAAAGAAGTCATTCAGAAATGCTTAAATAATAGAGTTTGGCACAAATTATGGCCAGAAGTTTTACTAGAAGAAAAAAATAACATTCACGAGCCATCTGGAGAAATGAAATTATCCAGATGGCTCAATCATTAGGTTTCGAAAATGTTGACAAAGAAGATGTAAGAAATTTATTAAATGCAGAAGATGATGGATTTTCAGTGGAGGATTTAGAAAAACTTGTTAGCAATGAAGTCAAAGAAAATGAAGACAAAATTAAAGACGTTCCTACCAAAAAAGTGTTAGTAACCAAAGCTTTAAAAAGGTGCTTGAATGACATAGAAAACATTTAAAATTTTTTTCAGTGAAAATTATCCTAATTTAGGAAGAAGTGTTATTGTTAAGCAATCAGTGTTAAATGCAATAAATCTATAGGCAATTGTTAAATGAAAGAGAAAAAAAGCATAAACAATCAACTTTAGATTCGTATTTTAAAATGTTGTGATTTTATCTTTGTTATATATCTGATATTGACTTTTTATTTAATAAAGCTTTTCTTAAAAAAAAAGTCTTTCATTTTCTTTACATATGAACGTATCCCTATTATGGCCATAGTATTTTTACCTCTGAGAACAAAGTTTCGCTTAACAAAGTAATTTCGTGGAACGCCCCCTCTTCGTTAATCGAGGTATAACTATAATTCCACATATATCCTTTCCTCATGGAAGTCTGTATATGGCTAGCCACAACCCAAGTAATTACTTTATGATCACTCTTACCAACTGGAGGAAAGTGTGAAATCTACTCACAATTACATCCTCTGATGAAATGATCAAATCTAAAACTCCCAATCCTCGCGTGGCCTCCTTTACATGCTGCCTGAAATAGTTCTCTCTCAAGAATTCAAGAAATTCATTTTGCTTATTCATAAATGCTCTCTCTCTCTCTCTCCATTCCAATCTATACTGCCATAATTAAAATCACCCATAATTACCTTTCTTCTTTTCCAAAATTTTACCAAATTACCTTTCCTTTGTTCACTAATCCAAACTGTTTATACATTTCTTCATCACCACCCTCCACATTCCTTGCCCTACAGCAACATTCAACTAAACATGTCATTCTGCCAATCTTCATGTTACAACACACTGCCTCATAACCACTGCTACTATTCCCCTCTTTCATGTCTACCTTATGTGGACATAATTCCCTTGATATCGTTAGCAGCACCCCCCCCCCCCCTCCCTTCTTGTCCTTTCTATCCTCACAAAAAAAATATTGTATCCTTTCATTTCTATTCCTGGTAGAATATCATCTTCATTCAACCATGTTTCACTTATTCCAATGATTTTGGGGCAAATAAATTCAATCAGTAAAACAACAGGTTGTTTGGAATTCAGCCAAACCAACTAAGGGCTATATTGAGAGTGTATTATGTCTTTTAATTTCATGTATTCTTCCAGCTTGTCTGCGTGCTTTATTGGAAGAAGAAAAAAAATTCAAACTTCTAGGAGGAAAAAACCTGCCACCTCTGTGTGAGACTTACTAACTCACTTTCAGTCATAAAAGTTCTTTGTGTTCTAGACAGGATTCAAATCCAGATCATTTCGATCAAATAACATTGCTTTCATCCTTTGGTTGGAAAACCAGAATTATAAAGAATTATCTGCCAAACTGACATGTTTGTGGTAGTCCTTTAAGTTCAAAAGACTTTTCACCCTCAGTTGAAAAGTCCTTTGTACTTAAAGTTCTATAGAATTCAAACCTGGCTCTTGTCAACAAAAAGATGTATTGTTCTGATCAGATCTCATTACAAAGGCACAATGTGAAGGATTTTTATTTATATATTTATTATTATTATTATTATTCAGGCCTCCATGGAGTCAAAAGACTCATCGTGGGAGGTTCTTTCTAAGAAACACAAGTCTATCAAGACTAATAGAGGGAGGTCCCTCCTAGGAAACACAGAGCCCATCATACCACTCCTTAAATGCATTGACCATTCTCAATCTCACCACTCCATCAGGCAATGCAATCCATGGTTCAACCACCATCCATGCAAAGAAACCACTCCTCACCCTCGTTCTCACAGTTTCCTTTCGTAACTTCCATGGATGCCCTCCCCTGTCAAGACTTCTTCCCGCTGTTCAACCAAGCAAAAGAACTTCCCAGAGTCAACCCTGTAACCACCTCTCAACAGCTTAAAACTCTCTATCATATCGCCTCTCCTTCATCTACCCACCAAACTCTACAGTCCACACTCTCTCAGCCAATTCTCATAACTAACATTGTACAGTCCTGACACCATCTTTGTTATCTGCCTTTGTACCCTTTCCACAGTTAATTTATCCCCTTCAAATCCTGGGGACCAAATTTGAGAACAATAGTCTAAGTGTGGTCTGATCAGAATCTTACACAACAGAATAATAACCATTTTATCTCTGCAGGTCAGTGTCCTTCTCATTATTGCAGCAATCCTCTGTGTTACCTTCACTACCTTTGCAATATATCTCCTAAATTTCAGTTCTCTATCAATCATCAACCCCAGATCTCGTCTCCCCTACTTCCTCCAGTTTAACTCCTTCCATAGAGTATGCAGCATCCCATCGATGTTTCCCAAACCTCAAGACCTTACATTTTGCTGCATTAAACTGACACCCCCATTCATTTGCCCATATGTCTAGCTTATTCAAATCCTCTTGCAGGGCTACCACATCTGCACTATTACTAATAATCCTTCCCAGCTTCACATCATCCGCAAACAACTGAATATCCCCTTGCAATCCACGGACAATGTCATTGATATAAAGGTTAAACAATATAGGTCCAGGCACTGAGCCCTGTGGAACACCACTTGTAACCTTCTGCCTCTTTGATACTGCTCTTCCATATACAACTCTCTGATACCTATCGGACAGCTAATCCTGAATCCAGTTGACCAATCTGACATCCAGACCCATGTGCTGCAACTTGAATATCAGCTTATCATGTGGCACCCTGTCAAATGCCTTTGCTAAATCTAGGAAAATGGCGGTATATGCCCTTCCCTCATCTAATGCTCTTGTAACTTTATCATAAAAGGCTAGCATATTGCTAAAACAAGAGTGCCCCTTCACAAATCCATATTGACTCTCACAGATAACATTACTCTCATCTGTCCAATGCTGTATAGGTCCCTCACTACTTTCTCCAAGATCTTACTAACTACTGATGACAGACAAACTGGCCTATAATTAGACACTTCTAGTCTGCTACCACCCTTATGCAATGGCACTATCTTACCTTCCTTCCATTCCATGGGCACCTTTCCCACAGCCAGACTTTCATTGAAAAGACAGGTCAAAGGCACTATCAGTTCCTTAGCACATTCTCTCAAAACTCGTGGTGAAATACCAACCAGTCCCACCGCTTTACTAACATTCAGAGTACTCACTATGTGGAACACACTTGCCTCCTGCACCTCTAAACCTCGAACCTGCCCTATCCCTCTAGTATTAAAATTGATTCCTCCAGGATGAACTACTCCAATAAAGTGTTCGTCGAACAATTCCACTGTCCTCTGCATTAGTCACTCTATTCCCATTTTTATCCCACAATGTCATTTTTCCACAGTCATTTCTCCTCCATACTGGTCACATAGCTAAAAAATTCCCTAGGATTTTCCTTGAATCTAAGAGCCAATCATTTCTCATATTCCAGTTTTGTCTTCCTTACCATACTAGTCACTCTACTGGCCTGTCTCTTATATTCTTCGTGCATCTTCTCTTCACCTGTCTCCTTATATCTCTTCCATAGCCTCTTTTTTGCAAGCAGTTCCTGTTTAATATTGTTTGTCATCTACTTTACTCCAAATTGTGTCCTCTTCTTCACTTGTGGAATACAGCTTACCATTGCTGCCATCAAATATTCCTTCACAATTTCCCAAGCACTAATGATATCTCGGCCTTCCAATTCCTCCCTCCACAAAACTTCACCAAGTTGATGTCTAAGACTATTATAATCACCTGCTTTATAATTCCACATATGTTCCCGTCTCTTTGATACTCCTGCATGTCTATTCATTTTCCAAGTCAAAACCATATGGTCACTCTCTCCAACTGGTAGGAGAGATGTCATCTCAGTTATTATCAACTCTTCTGATGCTATAACCAAATCCAAAACTCTTGAACCTCTTGTTCCCTCTGTTATTTATGTTTTGAAAAACTAACAGAACATGTGGCTAAATCACTGGACTGCACGGTAGTGGTAAATTTTATAATGCAATCTGAAGTGAGATATCAGAATGTGGAAATAGGATTCTGATGTAGGATCTCTTCTCCTCTATCACTGCTGATGTATTGCTTAATGGCATCTGGGTATAGCAGAATAATTTTGAGGAATTCTAAACTGAAGAGTTTTTTTAAATATTCATACCATTCACAAAATAATAGAAACCTATAATATTTTGGGTAGGTGATGCTAAGTGTTAGATAATCCAGAAAACCTACTCTAAAGAACAAACATGGAACTTTTTCAAACCATTCAAGCTTCAGACATATTCTCTGCATCTAGTGAAACAACACTATGTTTAGAGTATGAGACATGGTTTCAAGATTATTAGCTGTTTGTCCATCCATGTGTTTTTAGCCTTTACACACACAAGCTCTGTTCAAAAAGTTCCAGGATATATTTAATTAAAAATATATCCTGGAACTTTTATATATATATATATATATATATACATACACAAAAGCTTATGAACTATAGGGAAATATCTCCTTTGAAATATTCTCCTCTGCCTCAATGGTGTTCTGAGTGTTTTTCCCACTTTTGGAAGCATCTCTGGAAGTGTTCTAAAAGAATGGCTTTGAGTTTTGCTCTGTCACATTCTGTTTAATTTCATTTACATCTTCAAACCTTCATCCTTTAAGTGCTGATTTTAGCTTAGGGAATAATAAGAGGGTGGTGTGAAAAGTTCTTGGCCTCGACCATAGATGGTAACCAGCAGAGGAAAGATGACAGCAGGTTTGTCAGTGCATGACTTTAACTTATATTTCAGTCGTTTCGTGAAGTGCGAGGTGTGCTACATGTATTCTTTTGATTACACAGATGGTTTGTGGACATTAGGGCTCATGAAAGGAGGGTATGTGTGAAGTGTGAGCTAAACGAGGATTTGATGAGTGCTAATATGAGTTTGATGACAGAAAGTGTTAGTAGCGAGAATGTCACAGGAAGAATGAGTGCTCATTCGAAAGAGAAGCATGGTGTGAAAGAAAGGCAAAAAAATTTTAAGATAGCATTGAAAAAGAAAACAAGTAATTTGAAAACCATAATGGATGGTAAAAAGAACAAAAGCGAGGCAAATGTGGCAAAAGGAAATAAAATTGAGAAAAGAAAGAAACCAGAAATAGTGTGACGAAAGGATCGAAAGTGGGAAAAATGGAAAGAATGAATGAAAGCGAAAGTTGGACTCATGGACCGAAAGTACAGAAACTGAAAAGGATGAATGAGAGTGAAAGTGTGAAGCCGGAGTCGAGAGTTCGAAAATTAGAAAGACTGAATGACAGAGAGAATATAAAGCGAGATTTGAAAGTTGAATTGGGTTGGATGAGGCAAGAGATGAAATGGATGCAGAGTGAAATTAAGAAAATTTGGGTGAAAATGATTAAAACAAATCAAGTAGGTATGAAAAAGTTAACGAAAGATGAGCGATTGTATGGCGACTCCATAATTAAAGGTGTGCTGGATGAGAGGATGCACAAGGTATGTTTTCCAGTTGGTAAAATGAGTAGAGTGATTGAGGCCTTGGATATCAGGAGAGAGCGAGCGAAGCAGTTGATGGTTTTAATAGGTACGATGACTTCACAAAGGACAAAGAGTACGTCAGAATGGATATCACGAGGCCGCTTAGATGGATAAAAGAGAATAGTGTGATAGGAAGGGTAATAAGCGTGTTGCCTAGGAATGACTGTGGTGAGATGAGGCAGAGAGCAAGGATTATGAATGGTATGTTGGCTGAAATGTGTGAGGACAGGGGAGTACAATTTGTTAATGTGTGTGTGGATGAGTTTGAAAGATGAAGTGAACTGTATGGGAGTGATGGACTGCATTTGAGTGGTTATGGTGTGAGTCGATTGGAGAGACTGTTGCTGGAAGGTAGAGAAGTGAGTATAGAGAATGAATCAGATCAAGTGGATAGTGATGTGGAAGAACAGGAGAGTATGACAGGAGAGATTGAAGAGGTAGTTATGAATGAGGAAGTAAGTGGCATGAGTATGGAAAATGAGAGAATGGGTGTGCAAGATGAACGGGGAAACGGGGAGGCTCAGAGTGGACACTGTGAGAAAGGTGGATGTTCCAAGAGGCTGTGAGAGCATGTGTAGACAGGAAAGGAATGGAATGACACGAGATCGAGAGGAAACAGATGGAATTTAAGAGTGTCCTAAAATGAATAAGCAGAAAGGGAAATGATCCCAGTCAAGCTTGGAGAGATCACATAGAATGAGTGGTATCAGTGGAACTAGCTGTAGATCCAGGAATGAGCTGTTGTGTTTATATACAAATACTAGAAGTGTAAGAAACTTCTTTATGAGAGATAGAAACAAGGCAGATGAAATTGTTGCACTAATTGAGTCTGTTTTGATCCTAAAATTGTTGGAATAACTGAGACATGGTTAGATGAGGACGACATCCTGACAGGAATAGAGATAGAAAGGTATGATGTGTTTCGTGAGGATAGAAGGGGTAAAAAGGGAGAGGGAGTGCTATTGATGATAGAGAAAGAGTTATGTCCATACAAAATAGAGATGCAAGAGGGAAATAGTACCAGTGGTTTTGAGGTAGTATGGTGCGAGACAGAGGTCAATGGAATCAAATACTTGGTTGGATGTTGTTATAGACCAGGTAATGTGTTGCTAATGAAATGTATAATCAAATTAGCCAAGCAAATAAGAAAAGGGTTCTCATTATGGGCAATTTTAATTATGGCAATATAGACTGGAATGATGAGATAGCAACTGGAAGTAAAGAAAATGATTTTCTTGAGTTTATGAGGGATAACTACCTCAAACAGTATGTAACAGAGAGCATACAAGGATTGAGGGTCTTGGATTTGGTCATCTCATCAGAGGATGTAATTATAAATGAAGTGTCAAATCGGCCACCAGTTGGTGAGAGTGACCATGAGGTGATTACCTGGGTGATTGCCAGCAGTGTGAGGACCTTTGTAAGAAAAGGGTATATATGGAACTACAAGGGGGGATGATTACGAAGAGCTTGCACACGTAGCATGGAATGAAGAGTTAGCTGGAAAAGAGATGAATGCAGCTTGGGGAATATTCAAAACTATCTAATAGATGCAATGTCTAAATGTATTCCAATGGTGAGAAGGTTAAATATGGGTAGGTGTGAAATGGATGAATAAAGAGATTAAGTATGCGATATAGAAAAAAGGGGCATTATGGAAGGAGCACAAGAGAAGTGTAAATAGCCAATTCCATGTGAACTGCAAAGACCAGGCAAGGTGGGTGACTTGGTTGGCGAGAGTAGCTAAAGAGAGGTATGAACAGCAGTTAGCGTCATTAGCTAACTGCTGTTCATAGCAAAAAGGTGTTCTTTTGATATGTAAGCCAACAAAAGAAAGAATGATTATGGAAGGATGACAGTGATTGGAGAAAATGGTATAAAGACAGCTGTTGCAGAAGGTATGGTGGAGATACTTAATGAGCAGTTCATAAAGGTCTTTCAATTTTGTGAATGTGACTTCATGGAGAAATTGAGAGCAGATGATGATGGGGGGAGAGACTGACAGTTAGGGAGCAAGAGGTCTCTGGGGGAGTTGAGCAAACTTGATGTAAATAAGGCTGTGGGACTTGATAAAATATCACCATGTATTCTAAAGGAATGTGCCAGGGAGATGACACTGGCCTTGACATATTTATTTAATATGAGTCTTGCACTCGGTCAAGTTCCTAAGGAGTGGCAGGAGGGCAAGATTGGACCACTTCATAAAGTAGGTGATAGAACTCAAGCATCAAACTATAGGCCTATCTGTGTCTCAGGTGTTGTACTTAAGTTGTTGGAGAAGCTTGTGAGAACTAGGATTCAGAATTGTATTATCTTTCATGGACAGCTGAATTTACTAAAGGGAGGTCATGTTTTAGTAATCTACTTACTTATTACAATAAGTAAGTAGATTACAATAGGTATGACGAGCTGTGTGTTTGATAAAAAGACCTCCTCGATGAGTCTTTGACTCCATGCGGTCTTGGGTAGTAATGATAATAATGTGAAATTGCAAGTCATTCTATCAAGTAGTTTGTTTTATAGAGCTGTCTGAAGCAAAACTGTTGTCTGTATCTCTTGAAATAATAAAATTGAGTATCGTGTGGTTATAAAATTCTTTGTAAAAGAAGGTTTAACACTAGAAGAAATTCATTTGAAGTTCATAAAATTTTATGGGCACTCTTCTCCTTCGTTTTTGCCAATTAAGAAATGGGCTGCTGAGTTTAAACGTAGCCATACCAGTCTTGAAGATGATCCACATGAAGGACGTCCAAAAAGTGTAACAACACCAGAAATCATTGATCAAATGCACGATATGGTATTGGATGACCAGCATCAAAGTACGTGAAATTGCTGAGACTATAGGCATTTCAAAAGAACGTGTAGGATATCTTTTGCATGAAGAATTGCAAATGAAAAAGCTTTGTGCAAGATGGGTTCCACACTTGTTCACAGCAAATCAAAAACGCACTTGCATGAAAATCTCTGAACAGTGCTTGGAGCATTTCAACAAGAATAAAACTGATTTTGTGCATCGATTTATTACTATGGATGAGACTTGGATTCACCATTACATACCAGAATCCAAACAGCAGTCAAAACAGTGGACAGAAGCCAGTTGTTTAGTGCCAAAGAAAACAAAGACGGTTCCATCAGAAGGAAAGGTCATGGCATCGGTGTTTTGGGATGCTAAAGAGATTTTGTTTATTAATTATCTTGTAAAGGGTAAAATAATAACTGGCGAATATTATTCCGAATATTTTAACTAGACTAGATGAAAAAATTCATGAGAAAAGACCCAGTTTGCAGAAGAAAAAAATCATCTTTCATCAGGACAATGAACCTGCCCACAAAGGTGTTTTAGCAATGAGAAAATTAAGGAATCTGCACTATGAATTGTTGGAACATCCACCCTATTCCCCAGATTTGGCTCCCTCTGACTTCTATCTCTTCCCCAAACTAAAACTCTTCTTCGCTGGTCAGCGTTTTTCTTCGAATCAAGAGGTGATTGCAGCTGTAGAGGGGTATTTTGCAAATCTTACTGAAAACCACTACACAGATGGGATAATGGGCTGGAGCATCGCTGGAATAAATGTATTAGTCTTAAGGGAGATTATGTTGAAAAATAAAACTAAATGTGAAATTATAAATTCATTTTTTCATTGTTAGGATGAGAACTTTTTAGACCACCCTCATAAGTTACAGGGGACCAAATCTGGTAAATAGGGTGAAGTATGACTGAAATGTTCTTTTGAGCCAGCAGATATTCAGAGCAAGGGTCATCATGTATTAAAGTTTGACCATATTTTAACTTTTGAACAACTCAAATGTCTTTGAGCAGCTTAAGGCATTATTCCCAAAAGATGTTTTAAGCTGTTTGATAAATTTATACGATTTTCTTTAAATAATTTTCTATGATTTTCTTTTGTTTTGTCAAGTTTAATGCAAAACTTGGCATTTTTTTGGGGGGGTCAAGAGGATAGTAAACTTGTAAATAACTGTTAATGTGGGTTGTTTTTCTGTATATTATAATTTTCAACCCCTCTGAAAAACAAGAAAGTCTGACATGCAGAAAGGGAAGAGAACCACTGGTTTCTAACTCAGCTGCAAATTTGATTTTTGGATGTCCGTAGTTCACATAATTTATGAACTCCATGTGTCGTTACCATAACTCCGCATCAAGTAAACATCAATATATCTTATCCTGAGTCTTCGTCTTAACAGGTAGTGCTCAATGTGCTTATCCGGAACATTCCAAAAAGAGAAGTAGCATCAAAGCTTGCTATGATCTTATCATTTTCAAGACAGATGTCATAGAAACAAAATGTTCAGTACAGCCCATCAGTTATTTTAATGATTTAGCTAAGAACCATGATAACATATAACATATACTAAATTGATTAATACTTTCAACAACAGGCTCAGTGGAGTGTTTTTCTTGTGTATTTGGGCACACCATATAAATGAGGAACTAAAGGAATAATTCACTCTAAATGATAGTCTCATGCTTCTTGTAAATACTACTGTTCAGTAAATTACTGGTGTCTCCATATAGGATCTTTTCACATTCTGCATAAGTGTCTAATGAGTAACTGCAACATTTTATAATCATAGTCCTATATCAAGGATTCCCATAGTATTTCTTTCATCTGTTGGAAGAATTATATTGGTGTTTTCTCTGAAAATTTTTAGGGCTCTTCCACTTTGGGAGGAAGGAAGGATGTGGCTCTTTCTATTTTGGATAATAAAGTCATTAGATATTTTACATGGACATAAAATTCTTTATTGAGATTGTTTTCTTGATGTAGGGTAACTTGACTTATTACCAATTTTTTGAAGAGTACTTGTTTGATTCTTGGATTTGAATGACCAATGTCATTCCTCTTTTTTTAAAGCTTTGAATTTTCTAATAAATCAAAACATTTAGCCAAAATTTTAAAAGATAACAGGTTCGACCACCTCCATCGAGAATTCTGAAGATTTTGTTTCAGTTATTAAAGACATACATCTTCAAAGAGATGAGATTATGGCCAGTTTTCATTTGATTTCCTTGTTTATTAATGTGCTCATGGAAGAGGTTTTTATAAAAGATAATTGATCCAAAAAAAAAGTTATCTGGTTACTTCCTATTTAACAATATTTGCAAACAGAACTTCGGCTTGGCCATGGGCAAACCTTTATCTCCTATGTTAGCAAATGTATATTTAGAAGCCTTTGAGGAAACACTTTCAATTCCTTCCCGCTAAAACCAAGATTATGGAAATATATAGGTGATATTTTCTTCATCTGGATACTTGATCTGGATTCCCTCCAAGAGTTCTTGAGCTATCTCAACACCCAAGTATAAAATTTACCACTGAGTTGAAATTTAATGTTTCTCTTCCATTCCTGTATTTCAAACTTAAGTGTGACAGAAAAATAGAAAACCTACAGAAAATCCACACCACGTACCAATAGATACCTTCGTGTGCAATCTCATCATTATTCACCCCAAAAGCTTGGCATGAATTCTACATTAGGTTGTGCTTGCTTTATCATCAGTAATGAAGAAATCACCAAATAATTAAAGTTTCTTTTCACAACCTTTCAGAGGAACAGTTATTGTAAGCAGGCTATTAATAAGCTCTTATTTAATCCACATGCTCATTGTAGTGAAGATAATGATAATGTAAAAATCTTATTTCTCTTCTGTATATAAGCTTTGTTTAACCAAAGTTAGCCAAAATTTTCAAAAAATGTAAAATATGCACTTCTTTCACTTCTTTAACAAAACTCTATTCCGTGATTCATATAGAAAAACAAAAACATAACAGCTTAAAATATCCAGTGGTTTATTATCTTTGGTGAAACTGAAATATACTGTATTTTGGTTAGACAGAAAAATTTACTGAACTGCATATAAAGGAACATATGAGAGACATCACCTATGGTAGAATCAGAGCCATTCTCTATCCATTCATATTCTTAATTCTGATAACTCTGAATTAAGCACTCTGACAATGACAATGATTGATAGGTTTCTATCAATCATCAACCCCAGATCTCTTGTCTCCCCTACTTCCTCCAGTATAGCTCCTCCAATAGAGTATGCAGCCTCCCATCAATGTGTCCCAAACCTCAAGACCTTACATAGCATTAAACATTTTGCTGCATTAAACCGACACCTCCATTCATTTGCCCATCTGTCTAGTTTATTCAAATTCTCTTGCAGGGCTACCACATCTGCATTATTACTAATAACCCTTCCCAGCCTCATCATCTGCAAACAACTGAATATCACCCTGCAATCCACTGACAATGTCATTGATATAAAGGTTAAACAATATAGGTCCCAGTACTGAGCCCTGTGGGACACCACTTGTAACCCTCTGCCTTCTTGAAACTGCCCCATCATACACACCTCTGATACCTATCAGACAGCCAATCCTGCATCCAGTTTACCAACCTGATATCCAAGCCCATGTGCTGCAACTTAAATATCAGGTTATCAAGTGGCACCCTGTCTTCTCTAAATCCAAAAAAATGGCAGTATATGCCTTTCCCTCATCTACTGCTCTTGTAACTTGATTATAAAAGGTTAGCATATTACTAAAACAAGAGAGACCGTTCACATATCCCTGTTGACTCCCATAGATAACATTACCTTCATCTGCCCAACGTTGTATACGGTCTCTAACTAATTTCTCCAGGATCTTAACAATTACTGATGATGGCACACAAACTGGCCTATAATTAGACACTTCCAGTCTGCTACTGCCCTTATGCAATGGCACTATCTTATCTTACCTTCTTTCTATTCCATGGGCACCTTTTCCATAGCCAGACTTTCATTGAAAAGCCAGGTCAAAGCAGCTGTTAGTTCTTTAGCACATTCTCTCAAAACTCATGGTGAAATACCATCCAGTCCCACCGCTTTACTGACATCCAGAGTACTCAGTATTTGGAACACACTCCCCTCATGTACCTCTAAACCTTGAACCTGCCCTATCCGTCTAGTATTAAAATTTACTCTTACAGGATGAAATACTCCAATAAAGTGTTCATTGAACAATTCCACTATGTCCTCTGCACACTTCATTCGCATTTTTTCCCACAATATCATTCCACAGTCATTTCTCCTCTTACTGGCCACATAGCTAAAAAATTCCCTAGGATTTTCTTTGGATCTTAGGGCAAATCTCCTCTCATATTCCAGTTTCACTTTCCTTACCACACTAGTCACTCTTCTGGCCTGTGTCTTATATTCTTCATGCATCTTCTCTTCACCTGTCTCCTTATATCTCTTCCATGGTCTCTTTTTCGTATGCAATTCCTGTTTAATATTGTTTGTCATCCACTTTACTCCAAATTGTGTCCTCTTCTTCACTCGTGGTGTACAACTTACCATTGCTGCCAACAAATATTCTTTCACAATTTCCCACGCACTAATGATATCCCTGCCTTCCAATTCCTCCCTCCATGAAACTTCCTGAAGTTGATGTCTAAGACTATTATAATCACCTGCTTTATAATTCCACATACGTTCACGTCTCTTTGATACTCCTGCATGTCTATTCATTTTCCAAATCAAAACCACATGGTCACTCTCTCCAACTGGTGGGAGAGATGTCATCTCAGTTATTATAAACTCTTCTGATGCTATGACCAAATCCAAAACTCTTGAATCTCTTGTTCCCTCTATTACATGTTGCCTAAGACATTTGTCTCTCAAGAATTCTAGAAATTCCATTCCTTATTGCTACATGCATCTTCCTCTCCCTAATTTATACTGCTGTAGTTAAAATCTCTCATAATAATCATTCTTCTTGCACTTGCCAAGCTCAAATGTCTAAACATCTCCTGGTCCCAACCCTCTGCGCTCCTTGGTTTGTAGCAACACCCCACTAAATATCGCATCTTGCCTATCTCTACCTCACACCATATGCTTTCAAAATCATTAGTCTCACTGCCTTCTAAAGCCTCCACTCTTAGAGGACAAAAGTCATCAGTTATCATAAGCAGTACTTCACCACCACGCTTTCTCTTCCTTTCCTGCCAAAAAATGCTGTACCCTGCTACTTCTATTCATGTTATTATATCCTCTTCTGTCAACCAAGGCTCAGTGATCCCAATAATCTTTGGCCAGGCTGATGTTATCAGCGTAACCAATTCCTCTCCTTCATTCCGGATACTCCTGGCATTAGTATAAAGTAAAAATGCCTATTTCTATACCCAGCATTATTCCCTCTAGACTCCACAGGGTTTAGCGTTACCGGATGTTGTCCCTCTTCTCCCAAGTACCCTTTCCCACAAGAGGCCACTTGTGCTTCCATCCACCTTGGGCATTCTAGTTTCCCTGCATTTACACACTGACTCATTCAGAACAGCAATCTCTCCAGATGCCTACGTCCTTCCTCATTCAAATGCAAGCGGTCTCTTGCATACAATTCCTCTCTGTCCTCAAACGCCCTCCAAGCATCCACATATTCCAATCCTCTCTTCTGACACATTCTAGCTATTATGTTATTCAATATTACTGCTCTTCTGCTCAGCTCGTCACTATCATAGCCAGGCAACACGCACACTATCTTTCCTCTCTGCATGTTCTTTCATACCTCAAGCAAGAATCTCATATCTCTCGCTGCCCAATTTGCATTATCTCTCAAGTCATTTTTTCCTACCATCACAATCATCTTATCCACCCTTTCACCCCTCTTAATTGCCACACTTTCTATCGTTCCTCCAGGCAAACACTCCTCACGCATCGTATCTTGCACACCACGGATCATTGAGTCACCATACATTACATCTCTGACCATTCCCTCTCTCCTACTGTTTACATTCTCTCCTCTGCTATCATTCCCATACCTCTCTCTCATTCCCTCTCTTCCACTTATCCTATTCTCTCCTCTTCTATTGTTCACATAACTCTCTCTCATCCCTTCTCTTCTACTGTTCCCATTCTCTCCTCTTCTATCATTCCCATACCCCTCTCTCATTCCCTCTCTTCCACTTATCCTATTCTCTCCTCTTCTATTGTTCACATAACTCTCTCTCATTCCTTCTCTTCTACTGTTCCCATTCTCTCCTCTTCTATCATTCCCATACCCCTCTCTCCTACTGCTTCTATTCTTTCCTCTTCTATCATTCCCAAAACTTTTTCTCATGCCTACTCTGATTCGCCTTGCATGCATCTCTTCCATTCTCCTAATCTCATCTTTCATACTTCTCATCTCGTTCACAAGACATTCCATCTCCTCTTTCAGCTCATCTATCCCTCTCTGCAAGTTAGTCACTCTTACTCGCTATTCATTTACCGAATCAAAACCATCTCCATAAACTTCATAGTCATTCAAGCCTTCCACACTCCCGACTCTTATTTTCTCATTCATACTTCGCTCATCATTCTCTCCTATCACACTACTCATTTCCCGACATTCATTTCCCGTCCCTGCAACTAGGTCGGTTATCAAAAAATCTAATTCATTGATTTCCTCCCACTGTCTGCATTTTGGGCATATATGCACTCTCCCTTCTCTCACCTTCCACATATCCAACTCCCAGGAAGCACACATGCCGCAAACACTGCATGCCAGAAAGTCCTTTATTGTGTTACGTATAATTGAGTTCTTAAATGACGGCGGAGGACTTGGTGACACATGATTTGTGATTGCAGCTGCATCCACCATCATTTCTTACTGCCAAGTAACTACTAAACTAATCGCTAAAAATATATATGAACTCTGTATCACATATATATATATAAATATAACGCTATATTCAATTATATTGAATATAGCATCAATAAATATAATGTTATATTCGTCATAAATCTAACAAATATAACGCTATATTCACTATACCAGATAGCGAAAACCTATCTTCTCTTCCTTTCTTTTAAGCTTACACGGTGATCCGAATGCATTTTTTAAAATTATGGAGACAACTACCGTGTTTGAATAAAAACTTTAGTTTAATATAACTAAAATCTACATTCGACGTTTCGACCTTTATGTCAAGGTCATCTTCTGGAGCATACAGCTATACACAGAAAACAAGATACACTACATTCAAACTAGTTTGTTAAAGATACTGACCAACATTATACTAACAAAATGAGTATAATCATGATGTTAATATATGTATATAGATAGCTACTTGTTGTTGCACCCAATGTATTTCTACAACCAACAGATAACACCAATAAATACTATTATCACAACTTGTCTCTATTCAATGAGATAATTCAATTCTTTTATACATCAACTTAGTTCAAATACTCATAACAAACATAAAACATTAGGCATTAAACATTCAGCTGTCAATTCTATATTCTTCCAAATAATTGAAAATGGTTCATCCAGTTCAATGTTCCAGAATTTTACAGTAATTATTCTTAAGGTAGAATTCTCTAATTCTTTCTTAGTCAACAAACACTTAATTTAATTATGAGGCAGTTATCATTTCAAGGAGGAAACACTTTAAAGCTCCATACTTTGGCTATTTTTAGGAGAACGCCACAGTTAATGTTAAGTTATATCAGGCGGAGCTAACTCTTATTTCTTCACACTGAAATACAAAAAGGACTGCTCTTACCGGTTTGCACCTTTTACATACTGGATTTACTATAGCATACTTAAAACTGTAGTTAACTATTACTTTGAAGTAACACTATTCAAAAGAAATCTTCACTATAATAACTGAATTATTAAACATAGAGTTTCACAAGTCTTGACGCACTCGTTTTAGGTAATCTACTTATTCCTTATTTTCTTCTATGCATTAAATTCAGCTTTGAACTATTCTTCCTCAAAACAATTGGAATTCATCGTAAATTTAGAATTCCGTAGAAATATTCCGAATTGCCTATTAATTCCCAGTCCTTTCTTAATTGATTTATGGCATTTCCAAATCCCCTTACTGCCACCCATTACTTCCTTCTTGCTGTCCTGAATGCTTCTTTTCTCTCTTTACTTTTGTTTTCCAATTAAATACGTTCATTCTTCCTACCAAAATCCGGTTCTAACCAGTTTAGCTTACATCTACTGGCTTCTCTCCATATACATTGCCTTTTCATGTTCTAAACACGCGCTGACTAAAAACAAGCTCCGTTTCTCCTTCAGCAGCCAATCAAATTCAATCAGAAGAATTACATAAAATCACTCTTACATACAGAAACAAAATAAAAGGATATTTTACAATTCATATAATATATATTTAAATATGATAAATACAAATTCTTATAATATATATGCACAGCTTCTTATGATATTAACATAGGAATAAAAAAAATAAAATGGATGACATGTTTATATAGTCTTTTCATTATTATTACATATTCTAAGATTAATTAATTAATTAATAACAAACAAAACTCAAAGCATTTATATGAATAATATATTAGCAAGAGACTAACAACAAATAATATTTACAAGTCTAGCTTATGACATGGTGGATTATGTTAAATGTGAATGAAGTATAATATGCACCAGAAGAAGGGTAAGAAGCAGTAACACCTTTTATAAGGAATTATAAAACGTCACAGATAAAGCAAATAAAATAGACTATTTACTGCTGGAAGGAGATTTAGATGCCAAAATACGAAACAGAAAACACAAACAACAGAGAAAGATTTGATGAAGACATATATAATCAATACAGAAGCAAGCTTCAAGACTGTCATTTATAATAATAATTATTATTATTAATATTACGTAACACCTCCAGGGATTCCAAAGACTCATCGAGAGAGGGCACCTACTCTAAAACTCTCCGTCTCCACTAACTGCAACTACCTTTGTCATCTACACCAACGTCATCTATCGCCGACCATCACCACTAGTATTTTCACATACAATCACAAACATCCATGCCCATGGTGGGATTCGAGCCCGTAGTTGGAGAGTGGATATGCCAACCACTCGGCCAACCAGGCTGGCAATATGAGAATATAAAAATAATATGAGAATAATGAATTTGGTATTTGAACATAAAGAAATACATAAATATATGGTCAGCCACAGGATGTAATCAGTTATTAACATCCTCCTGATAATGGTGTAAACGGTTACTGATTACTGAGTTAATCTTAGATGTAAGAGGATATTAAGGCTTTGAATTAAACGCTGCTCATTATCGGGTATCAACAAAAATATGATTTAAACCAAAATGGCTAAAAATAAAATGAATAATACCTATTGACTGAGCTATAAAATTTCTTCATTACAAGATCTCCATACAAGACAACATCAAAAATGGAATGATTTAAAAACAGAAACCATGGCATAGAAGAGGAATGGGAAAATCTGAAACAAAATCTGAAACCAGTCTGGTTGGCCAAGCAGTTAGCGTATCCACTCTCCAGCCAAAAGGCTGGGGGCTCGAATCCTTCCGTAGGCATGGATGTTTGTGATTGCCTGTGAAAATAATAGTGGTGGTAGTGGGCGGTAGATGGCGTTGGTGTAGATGAGGATGGTAGTTGCAGTTGGTGGAGACAAAGAGCTGTAGAGTAGGTGCCCTCCCTCAATAAGTCTTTGGACTCCCTGGAGAGATCACGTAACTTTTTTTGCCAGCCTGCTTGACCGAGTGGTTAGCGTATCCACTTTCCAGCCAAAAGGCTGTGGATGCTAATCCCACCATGGGCATGGATGTTTGTAATTGTCCGTGAAACATACTAGTGGTGGTGGAGAGTAGATGGTGTTGGTGTAGATCAGGGCTATCGAAAACGTGCCCCGCGGGCCGCATGCAGCCTGCGGTGCGATTTTGTGTGGCCTGCCTGTGGGTTTTGATTTTCATGAGCAAAAAAATAAAAGAATTTGAATTGAATGCGTATTAGATATTTTAATTCTATCGATAATCTGGACATCGGTAATTTTATTTGATGTTTTCACATCACTATATACCCACATGTTTTTCTAATATCAGATGTATCAAAGAAGAGTTCTTAGACTTTTTTTATACTAACAGAAGTGAAAAAGGAGAAGATTTTTTTAAATTACTACCAATAGAGAGTTACCCTAAATTGAGGAACGTGGAACTCGAGATGTGCTCAATGCTTGGAAGCACATATCTTTGCGAAAGCACTTTTTCAACTCTGAAATTCATTAAATCAAAATACAGATGTTCATTGACAGATAATTCTCTTGCAAATTTACTGCGATTGGCAACTACAAGCATCAAAATTGATATAGGTACTTTAGTAAACGAAGCCAAACTACCACAGAGCTCTACCTAAAATGAAATAAACAATTATTGTTTCGTTTAGGTTTCAATAAAAACTTTCATAAGCACCATGAGTTTTCTTTCCAAGCAATTTAATATATGTACTGTACTTATTATTCTGGGTGCGGACCTCAAATAAATCTTTTTTTTTTTTTTAATGCGGCCCTCAGATTAGATTACCTAAAGTTGGACAGCCCTGGTGTAGATGATGCAGTTCGCTCTAGTTGGTGGATTGAGTGGTGGAGACATTCAGTAGATGCCCTCCCTCAATGAGTCTGCGGCTCCCTGGAAGTGTCAAGTAATAATAATAATAATAACAATAATAATAATAAATTCTAACAAAAGCAGCAACAGAGAAATAGAAAGAGTGCAGCTACCAAATGGCATCAAACACCTGTTTTGCTAACCTTTATTTTTCTATTTTGTTTAAGTGACCACACTACCTTAAATTAGCTCTGCTAACACATTCTTAATGTCTTCATTTTTAATATGATTTTGCCACTGATGTCATCTGTTTAGGCCCCTAATTTTTCTCAGAACTCCTATATCTGATCAAGTGCTTTATTTCTAACCCACCTCTCAGATCCATAACTTAAAACTGGTTTGAACATTGCCTTGTATACTACTAGTTTAGTGTTTTGGCTAATTTCTCTCTTATTCTATATAACTTTATTCAACTGGCTCTCCACCATGCCATTTATGCTTATTCTGTTGTCTATTTTCATATTTAATTTACAATCTTCACTAAAAAGTTGTGCCTAAATAGCTGAAATGTTTTACTTGTTCTAGATTCTCCATTGAGAATGTAGTTGATGTTTTCAATGTTTCTATCTATTATTATTATTATTATTAAACAAGACCTCATGGAGTCAAAGACTCATCTAGGAGGTCCTTTTATCTCACACACATCTCATCATACTGCATCTTAAACACATTTAAACTCCTTGCAGACACCACACTCTCAGGCAAGGCATTCCAATCACTCACAACTCTGCACGAAAAAAACCTGCCTCTCACTCCCCTACTCACACCCTCTTTATACAGTTTCCAGGGATGACCTCTGGTTCTTCCCTGATCTCCCACTATTCTCTGTCCAACTTGTAGGTCTCTATCATATCTCCCCTCTTCCTTCTCTCCACTAGACTCTGCAAATTACATCTTTTCAATCTTTCCTCATACTAAGGTAGTTTCAGAGGTCAGAAACTACCTTAGTCAGTTGCCTTTGGACCCTTTCCAACATCTCTTCATCCTTCTGAAAACCAGGTGACCAAATCTGGGCACAATAGTCCATGTGTGGCCTAATCAAAGCTTTATACAATGGAACAAGAATCTCCCTACTTCTACACGTCAGTGTCCTCCGCATCATTCCCAGAAGTCTTTGTGTTGTCTTCACAATTTTGGCGATGTGTCCCCTAAATTTTAGATCCTTATCCACTATCACCCCCAGATCTCTTATTTCCTCTACTTCCAACAATATATTCTCACCAAGCATAAATTCTGCATCCCATCTTTGTTTTCCAAATTTTAAAACCTTACATTTGGCAACATTGAACTCACATCCCCATTTGCTTGCCTAATCACTCAATTTATTCAAGTCTTCTTGCAAGGCCACAACATCTTCACTACTCTTTATGGTTCGTCCCAACTTTGCATCATCTGCAAACAACTGAATATCTCCATCCAAATCATCGCCAATATCATTAATATACAAGTTAAATAGTAATGGCCCTAAAACAAACCCCTGAGACACTCCACTTGTGACTTTCCTTTTCCTGGATATTGCACCCCCATACACAACTTGTTGATACCTATCAGATAGCCAGTCTCCAATCCAATGCACTAATCTAATATCCAACCCCATCTGCTCCAGTTTGACTGTCAACTTATCATGAGGTTCTCTATCAAAAGCTTTTGCGAAATCCAAGTATATTACTGTGTATCCTTCTCCTCTGTCCAAGGAAGCAGTCACTTTATTGTAATAAGTAAGTAGATTACTAAAACATGACCTCCCTTTAGCAAATCCATGCTGTCCATCAAAGATTATACCATTGTGGTCAACCCAACTCTGGATCCTAGTTCTCACAAGCTTCTCCAACAACTTAACCACAACACCTGACACACAGATAGGCCTATAGTTCGATTCTTGAGTTCGATCACCTCCTTTATGAAGTGGCACAATCTTGCCCTCCTTCCACTCTTTAGGGACTTGACCAAGTGCAAGACTCGTATTAAAAAAATATGTCAAGGCAGGTGTCAACTCTCTGGAACATTCCTTCAGAATATGCGGTGATATATTATCAAGTCCCACAGCCTTATTTACATCTAGTTTACTCAACTCCCCAAACACCTCTTGCTCGTTTACAGTCAGTCTCTCCTCCCCATCATCAACTGCTCTTAATCCCTCCATGAAGTCACATTCACAAGATTGAAAGATCTTTATGAACTGCTCATTAAGTATCTCCACCCCACATTCTGCAACAGCTGTCTTTATACCATTTCCTCCAATCAATGTCATCCTTCCATAATCATTCTTTCTTTTGCTGGCTACATATCGAAAGAACTCCCTAGGATTCTTTTTGGCTTCATTAGCTAACTGCTGTTCATACCTCTCTTTAGCTACTCTCACCAACCAAGTCACCCTCCTTGCCTGGTCTTTGTAGACCTCATGAAATTGGTTACTTCCACTTCTCTTATGCTGCCTCCACAATGCCCTTTTTCTCTGTATTGCATGCTTAATCTCTTTATTCATCCATTTCACACCTACCTTATTTAACCTTCTCACCCATGGTATACATTTAGACATTGCATCTACTAAATATTTTTTGAAAATCCCCCAAACTGCATTGATCTCTTTTCCAGCGAACTCCTCATTCCATGCTACACCTGCAAGCTGTCTCCTGAGCTCTTCATAATCACCCCCCCCCCTTGTAGTTCCACATATCCTTTTTTCACAGGGGTCCTTGCACTTCTGGCAACCACCCAGCTAATCACCTCATGGTCACTTTCACCAATTGGTGGATGATTTGATACCTCATTGATAATTACATTCTCCGATGAGATGACCAAATCCAAGACCCTTAATCCTCGTGTGCCCTCTGTTACATACTGTCTGAGGTAGTTATCCCTCAAAAACTCAAGAAACTCATTTTCTTTACTTCCAGTTGCTATCTCTTCATTCCAGTCTATATTGCCATAATTAAAATCACCCGTAATGATCACCCTTTTCTTATTTGCTTGGCTTATTTGACTATACATTTCACTATCACCACCATCCACATTACCAGGTCTATAACAACATCCCACCAAGTATTTGATTCTATTCACCTCTATCTCACACCGTACTGCCTCAAAACCACTGGCCCTATTTTCCTCTTGCATCTCTACCTTGTATGGAGATATCTCTTTCTCTATCATAAATAGCACTCCCCCTCACTTTTTACCCCTTCTATCCTCACGAAACACATCATACCTTTCCATCTCTATTCCTGTCAGGATGTCATCTAACCATGTCTCACTTATTCCGACAATCTCTGGGTGCACAGACGCAATTAGTGCAACCATTTCATCCGCCTTGTTTCTTATACTTCTAGCATATATATATTAGCAAATATATATTACAAAGTTTTGTAATAAAAATTTCTGATACAATGAAGTTTGACATAATCAACAATATTATCACTACCTTATTTCTGTTTCTCGTGTGGGAGAAAAATGGTAAAATGTCACTCTTATAATTATATGAGATGTTATAATGGCAAAAATAGTAAGAAAAAAAGTCACTTGCACTTTCTCTTCAAAACACAAAGAAAGAGCATTGTAAATTCAGCCAGTGGAAAAGAAATACTACATATTTTTCTTCTGTTATCTGATTTTTTTTCTTGTAGTACAAAGAAGAAATCACTGCATATAACATGGAGTCTGCATGAGGGAAAAAATCTGGAAATTGGTTACATTATAACGAATAGAGAAATCATCTGAGAAAAATTATTCACGTAAGATTCTAATCTCAGCAGACATAACATTTTCTTCTAGATTAGATATCTAAAGTAACTGAACCTTTGCTACTATTTTACACTAAAATGAATGGGTATGTTCCCCAAATGATTTACATTTGTAACAGCTGTCTTGCGAACGATTTATGAAATAAATTATCTGAAATATCCACAGATTGATTAGGTCTATACCCCCCCCCCACCCCCCAAAAAAAGAAGATTATGAAACGCATATGCACCTTTTCTTTGAAAATAATTCAAATCCTCTTTTTCAAGATAATTCTATAATTTAATTTCTAATTTTTGATAATAAAAGTGAAACTGATCATTATAAATTAAGCAATTATTTTGGCATAAATAATGTATAAGCATGTAAACGAAATGTCAGTATTTCTGTTAGGATATAGGTAATCAACAATCGAAAAGGAAACAAGACATTCTTGATATATTCTGCACTACAGCCTGAGGCACTTTAGTGTGACTTTAGTGTTCTCCCCTTTCTTCTCAATAGCACTGAGTAAGCCTTCAACTTTTCCTCCAGCTAAGAGGATATTACCAAGTATTTATAAGACGTAGATTATTTCAGAAATAGCTTCCAGCAGCAGAAGTAATATTTAGATTTTTTTAAAGAAAAACAAACAAAAATAATACTACTGAACTTTCATCAACAATTTTGCATGGTGAAAATATAGCATATTATTTTTAAAATTTCACATAATTTCAGTGGACAGTAGAACAGCTGGTTTTAGATTGCAAATAAATAGAACAGAATTAGAAGTTTCACGGTATAATCTGATTGCCGTATATCTTTTGTCAAAATGGTATAATGAAGTAATTGATTTTGAATACTGTCTAGAAAAGCTTTCAAACCTGTATAGAAATTTAGAGTAGTTATGCAATTCAGTTCCAGGAGAAAATAAGGAGGTGGGGGGGGGGGGAAGCATTAGAAAATCTTCAAAATGAGCAAAAATTTTGAATCATTCCGTATATGATATTTTTCACATATTTTCAACATATCTACGAGGATATGCATTAGATATTATCGTAATATACATAATGCAAATAAATAAATAAATAAATTAAAGACGAAGGCAAAGAATCACTGCTAAAATATCATTGGATATAAATTTTTGATACCAAAAAGACACAATCGGAAACTGAGTAATGCAATTTAGCATTTTAACATTTTTTTTTTTTTATTTTGTCTTTATGAATAACAAAAAATCGTTTCTAAAACTGAAATGTGATGATCCATATAATGCTATTTGGCTAGAAAAGAAAGCAAAAGGACATATTTATTTCAATAAATATTATTTAAAAATATTAATATTTGACATAATATTTTCAAAGCAAACATTTGAGAATTCTGAAATTCGAAAAAAAAGTATTCAATTATTATACGTAAAGTGAAAGAACAATCAGTGCAACTCTTCCAGTACACTGATTTGTAGAATAAAATACACCAAATTTACTATCACTAAATAGATTCATTGCAAAAGCTGATCAGTGGTCATTTCAGGATTGATTTCTTTTGCATATGTGAAATTCGTTTCAATTTTTGGAAAGAGACACAATAAATCATTTTAGAGGCAAGAAAGGTCAAATAACTTAGGACAGTAAATGAAATTCTAAGCAACACAATAGACGTAAAGACAGGGGGACACAAAGGTCACTCAACAACAGTTAATCCACTAATGACTATAGAATAGCCGTAACGAGATTAACGGCGGAGGAAGGTAATGGCATTATAAAAGGTAGAATGCCGACGAAGTTTTGATCCATGAAAAAAGCTAGGGAGAGCTGACTATATCATCCACACCAGCCGGTTGGGAGGTTAAAGAAGAAAGCATTAGAATGCTAAAAATATTAATACAGCTGTGATAACAGAAACAAAAAAAAATTAAAGGGAACAAAAGACATATATGGTTTTACTACTATATAGTGGAGTATTACTGTCAATCAAGATTAACAATTACCTAAAAGAAGCGCAAATCAGTGAACATACAGAAGAAGCATGGAAAACTTTAATAAAGATAACACAGTCCAACACAATTTTTGCTGACTTTTATATGAGACTTGTTTTTTACTAATTTGGATGCGCTGATTTCAAATATCAAACCCATTTTTCTCTATCACGTCAGGTTTTTCCTCTATGGAATTTTCTTTTTGCTAATTTGTAAGTTTTTATAGTTTTAAGGAGGCAGTACTATTTAGAGGATCAAAAAAATCGATTTTTTAATATTATTTTCTGAAAGTATGTACTTTTAAAAATCTGTTCCTAACTTTTTATCAAGAAATTCGAAAAATTCCCGAAGATATAGCCTATTATTCAAAGCGGTGCACAGATCAGAATCGGAGCGCTCACCGCTCTCACTTGTTAGTAAATGAATAAATGTGTAAGAACCTGCAACGGCATCTACTGGCGCTTTGAATATGAGAGAGGCCGATAATTAGATACATAACTACTTAACAATATTCATTAAAAATTACAAGAATATTTATAAAAAAATAATAATTTTACTTACACATGAGTTTCAGGGAATAAATTTTTGTTTGTAGCAATTTCTGCTGTGTGTTCTGTTTTGGCAATCCCTTTGAATACTCCAACAGTAGTCGGCCATCATGTGAGAATCCCATCTTCCTTGGTACCGATCTTCCATAGTTTTTAAGTCTTGATGAAATCTTTCGCCTTGTTCATCGCTTACAGCACCTAAATTCTCGGGAAATCTATCAAGATGACTGTATAGGAAATGAAGCTTTATGCTCATGTTGCAACCTAGGCGCTGGAAATTTTCAAGCATTGTTTCCACTAGATCTTTGTAATTGCATGCTTTTTTGTTTCCAAGAAAATTATTCGCAACCATCGTAAATGAAGTCCAGGCCTCTTTTTCAATTTCGTTCATAGAGTTGATGAAATTTGGGTCTCTCGTTAAGGTTCTAATTTGTGGTCCATCAAATACACCGGCTTTAATTTTTTCATAACTAAGTCGTGGAAATTTTTCACATATGTATTGGAAACAGTCACCTTGTAAATCTAAAGCTTTAACATACTACTTCATAAGACCTAGTTTGATGTGTAGAGGTGGAAAAATGATTTTTTCTCTGTCGATTAAAGATTGATTTATAACATTCTGTTCTCCAACATTTAAGGATATTCTAAGAGGCCAATGTTTCTGACTCCAGTGTTGGTTTCTAGCTCGACTATCCCAGAAGCATAGAAAACACGGAAACTTTGTATATCCTCTTTGAAAGCCAAGTAAAAAGTTCACCATTTTATGATCAACACAGATGATCCAGTTATGGTCTGTATATTTTAATAACTTCAGAACCTTTTTAATGTCCTTATATGTTTCCTTTAAGTGGACTGAATAGCCAGTAGGAATTGAGCCATATACATTCCCATTGTGTAGTAAGACACACTTGAGACTTCTGCTTGAACTGTCAATAAATAAACACACTCATTTCGATGATATTGTACAACACTCATTTCAGTTAGTAAACCTGACACATTGTTACAGTAAACAAACCCACACTCGTGTTTAAAATATTGTACAAGATTACTTTCCCTGCTACGATAAAAAGTTATCTTCGTATCTTGCTCCAGTAAGTTTTTTTCATTTAATCTTGAAGCTAACAATTCCGATGATTCCTTTGGTAGGCCCAAATCTCTTACTAAGTCATTCAATTCCGCTTGAGTAAAACGTTGCGGTCCAGAACTAGAAATTAAATTTTCATTGTCTAAATCAACATCTAGGTCTTGCTCCTCAAGAACATCTGGCATATCCCGATCATGCTCGTTCTGAAGTAAACGAAGTCCTTTATAAATTGGCATGGCTATTTCACTGGAATGAGCAACTGGCCGAATTGCTGAGTCGAGATTTGGATACACAATTTTTTTCTTATTCTTCTTATTATAACCAGAAGTCTGAACTAAACAAAAATAGCAATCATCTACGTGATTTTTCGGTTCACGCCAAATCATTGGAATGTCAAAAGCTAATTTTTGGCGTTTTCCCTTGCTCCACTGTCGTAAATTTTCTACACATGACTTACACACTTTATTTGGAGCCCATGAATTGTCCTGATCTGCAAGTTTTACGTCGAAATATGCAAAGTACACTTTCTTAATGAAATCAGTGATATTTGTCCTTTGACTGGGAACAGTAAAGCTGCCACAAATGTAGCAGAAGGAATCTACACTATTGACACATTTTCGAGTAGTAGACATGATGTATTTTCTTCACTGCCAACTAACATGCAATTAACAAGACAAAAAAACCAGAGACTTTATTGAAACGTTATAAGACCTCATCATACTTTCACGATCGATTAACGATTGACTGATTTCAATCGTTCTTTGTCCGCTATGACACATATAGCATTCATTTGTTTTAGGCAGTTGTCATCGCCTACTTTTCATCACCTAAATGTATTAGGTCGGTTATCGGCCTCTCTCGCATTCAAAGAGCCAGTACGTGCCGTTGCAGGTTTTTACACATTTATTCATTTACTAACAAGTGAGAGCGGTGAGCGCTCCGATTCTGATCTGCGCAGTGCTTTGAATAGGCTATATCTTCGGGAATTTTTCGAATTTCTTGATAAAAAATTAGGAACAGATTTTTAAAAGTACATACTTTCAGAAAATAATATTAAAAAATCGATTTTTTTGATCCTCTAAATCTGCTTCCTTAAAACTATCAAAAACTTACAAATTAGCAAAAAGAAAATGCCATAGAGGAAAAACCTGACGTGATAGAGAAAAATGGGTTTGATATTTGAAATCAGCGCACCCAAATTAGTAAAAAACAAGTGTCAGATCATAATCAGCAGAAAAAAAAATTTTTTTTGTTGGCCAGCATAATCCATAGCAACCTCTGAAGTACTGGCAAAAAAAAAAACAAATATTAAAAAGAAAAACATTAAAAATCTGGAACAGAACAGAAAATGCAATAAAAGAAAAACAAATGGCAAACAAAGAAATGGAGGTGTAATGAAATAATATTAATAATAATAATGCAAATCACTCCTTCAAAAACACAAAGGAAACAGAAGAAATATACAAAGCAAAAGAAACATAACTAAAACCATAATACAGAAGGTTCACCAAGATTCTTGGGACAGATCTATTAATAAAATAGAAGAAGACATACATGGAAGACAAGACATGGCCTACAAAATATTAAGGAAATTAAACAACGAAGAAAGAGACACAAATGAACGTAATACAAGAGAAAAATGGATAGAACATTATAAGAATTTATGGTATATGACCCAAATTTAATAACAGAAAATAATGATGAAATCAGTACTGATACAGAATGAATAAATTTGGAAAAACTAAAATAAGCAATAAACATATCAAAAAATAGAAAATCAACGGGATTAAATGGCATAAACAGAGCTTTGAAAATATGTTGGAGAATATTTACATCACAGATTCTTAAAATTAATAAACACCTGTTGGAGGAAACGTGAGGTTCCATCAGACTGGTTAAAAGCTAAGGTTATGTCTATATTTAAAAAAGGAGAGAGAGAGAGAGAGATGATTGGGGAAATTAAATAGGAATAAGTTTTTTAAATACAGGTTGCAAAATTTACAGTAAATCCTGAATAAAAGACTTAGAAATATCGAAACAATCTACTCTCAGAAGAACAAAATGGTTTCAGACATGCAAGATCATGTATAGACAATATTTGCATTTAAACAAATTAGTGAATAAAGCAGACCCAGGAGCGGAATATTTTGCCGACCTGGTTGGCCGAGTGGTTAGCGTATCTGCTCTCCAGCCAAAAGGCTGCAGGTTTGAATCCCACCATGGGCATGGATGTTTGCGATTGTCTGTGAAAGTACTAGTGGTGGTAGTCGGCGATAGATGGCGTTAGTGTTAGATGATGAAGGTTGGTGGAGTAGTGAGACGTGAAGTTATAGAGTAGATGTCCTCCCTCAATGAGTCTCTGGACTCCCTGGAGGTGTGATGTAATAATAATAATAATAATGAGAATTTAATTTAGGGACTCATACTGCCTTTATAGACTACAAGAAAACTTTTGATAAAATTCATAGAGTAAAAGTATGAAATATAATGAAAAAACAAGGATATCTTACATTTAGTACAAGCTATACAAAGTTTATATAAAGGTACAAAAAATACAGTTACAGTTAAGTAATTAACTAAAAGAAGAGATTGAAATAAATCAGGGTGTCAGACAGGGATGTAGCTTATCACCAACTCTATTCAATATATACATTGATCAGATTATTAAAATATTATTATTAACATTTGACCTCCATGGAGTCAGACTCATCATGGCAGGTTCACACTATTGTACACAATGCTCATTCAACCATGCTTTAAACTGATTCGATGTGTCTACACCTACAATACACTCAGGCGATGCATTCACTCAGCAACCACTTGCCATGCAAAGAACCTACTCCTCACTCCCCTCAATGACTTCTTGTCCTAGCCCCCTCTCCCATTCTATGAAAAATCTCCTCCATGTCGATGCAATAACAACCTCTGACTAGCTTATATGTCTCAACCATATCCCTCCCTATTTCTTCTATTCACGAGGCTCTGCAACTTACATTCTCTCAATCTGTCCTCATATACTCCACATTCCAAAGACCATTGACCACCTTTGTGAATCTTCTCTGGACCTTTCCAACATATCCTCATCACCATGAAAACCAGGCAACTAAATCTGTGCACAATAATCCATATGAAGCCTGATCAACGCCTTATACAATGGTATCATAACCACTGTATCTCTATTTCTGCATATCAGCATCCTCTGAATCATTACCGTTATCTGATGTGATCTTTACAGCTTGTGTAATCTGGCCACTGAATTTCAGATCCTTGTCCATCATCACTCCTAGATCTCTCTCTCTCTCTCATCTCCTCTACTTCCGTTAAAGTGCCCCACTAAGTGTATACTTTGCATTCCTTATCAAATCTCAAAATCTTACACTTTGCAACATTCAACTCATAGTTTCACTTACCTGCCCATTCAGCAATCTATTCAAGTTCTCTTGTATGGCCATAACATCAAGTTTTGCATCATCTGCAAACAGCTGCATATCACTAGTTAAACCCATCCCAATATCATTAACATACAAATTGAACAACAATGGCCCCAAAACTTACCCCTGCGGCACACAAAACTAATAACCTTTCTCTTACGGGATACCACACTCCCATATACAACTTTCTGATACCTATCTGACAGCCAGTCACTGATCCAACACAGAAGTCTGTTATCTGATCCCATCTGTTTCAATTTATTTAAGAGTTTGTCATGTGGCAGTCTATCAAAACCCATTACAAAATCCAAGTACACCACTGTATATGCATCTCCCCTATCCAAGGTATGTGTCACCTTGTTATTATTATTATTATTCCAGGCAACTCCAAGGAGTCTACAGACTCATCGAAGGAGGCCCTAACATCATGTCAAGAACGACTATTCGACATTCACACAGTATCTATCATACCTCACCTTGAACTCATTGACGGTCGTAGCAGCCACAACAGACTCTGGCAGCTTATTCCACTCATTCACCACTCTCCAAGTAAAAAACCTAGCTCTAACACCCCTGCTAACCACATTCTTACCCAGCTTCCATGTATGGCCCCTAGTCCTCCCACCACCAGTCCTATTCTCAAAAATATCTTCTGGATTAATCTTATAGAAACCCTTCAGTAATTTGAATGTCTCAATCATATCACCCCTTTTCTGCCTATCGACCAATTTTTGCAACCCACAAATCTTCAACCTGTTCTCATAAGGTTCATTTCACAGACCTGCTATCATCTTGGTCACTCGCCTCTGGATCCTCTCAACCTCCTCCCCATCAAGAAGAAACCCTGGCGCCCATATCTGGGCACAGTAGTCTAGATGGGGTCTTATCAAGGCTCGATACAGAGGAACAATAACTTGTTTGTCTCTGCTTGTTAAAGTATTTTTCAGAAGCCAAGTGATTTGATGAGCTGATTTAGCCACTTTTGCAATGTGCCCCCTAAACTTCAATTCCCTATTCACCAACACTCCCAAATCCCTGACCTCATCAATCTCCTGGAGTACGGTTCCACCAATGTGATATACTGTTGCTATTCTTTTCACCCCAAAATGCATAACCTTACACTTTGCCACATTAAATTACATCCATTTTCTGCAGCCCAGTCCTCCAAACTATCCAAATCATCCTGTAAAATTTTGACATCCTGTGCACTCACAATTGCTCTACCCAATTTTGCATCATCAGCAAACAAGTGAACACTTCCTCTCAGATCCTTTCCTATATCATTGATGAACAAATTGAAAAGTAGTGGTCCAAGAACAGAACCCTGCAGCACACCAATAGTCACAAGCCGTCTTTTGGACTCAACTCCTGAATAAACCACTCTCTGGTATCTCTCCATCAACCACCCTCCTATCCATCTCACCAACCCTATATCCATCCCCATCTGCTCCAGTTTACTGATTAGAGTTCCATGTGGTATCCTGTCAAAGGCCTTTGCAAGGTCGAGTAGAATCACTGTAAACCCATTACCCTTATCCAGTTCAGCCGTCACTGTGTTATAAAACGTGAGCAACTTACTGAGGCATGATCTACCCTTCACAAAACCATGTTGTCCCCCATACAATATCCCATTTTCATCTATCCAATCTTGTATTCTTTTCTTGACTAATTTCTCCAAGATCTTGACAACGATTCCTAATATGCTAATCGGTAGGTAATTTACAACAGCAGTCTTGGAACCTCCTTTATGCAGTGGAACTATTTTCCCCTCTTTCCACCCCCTTGGGACTAACCCAGACCCGAAACTCAAATTAAACAAAATGGTCAAGGGTACTGACAATTCTTTAGCCGCTTCACGTACGACACGAGCTGGTATACCATCCAATCCCACAGATGTATTGACATTGAGGTTATGCAACAGACTACTCACCTCCACTCATTCACCACAATTCCCATATAATCTATTGGGTCATTCATTTCTGCAATTTCACCACCTGGATGATATATACTTGCAAAGTGCTCACTCGGTAACTCAACTATATCAACTGATTCAGTTACCTCCCTAACATCGGCATTCTTTAAAATTTCTGCCATATACATTTTTTCTTTTACTTCCAACATATCAAAAAACTGTTTAGGATTCTCTTTAGCCTGCATGGCCAATGTTCTTTCGTAATCCGTTTTTGCTTTTCTTACCACACTCATTACCCTTCTGTCCTGCGCTTTATACCGTTCATGTGCCTGCCGGTCACCTTTCTCCTTAAATTCCCCTCTCATAGGTGTTTCTTTTTTTGCAGCTCAAGCTTAATGGTGTTATTCATCCATTTAACCCCTACTTGATTTATTATTCGGACTCTAGGTATACAGTCAGCCATTGCTTCATGCAAACACTTCTTAACTGCCTCCCATGCATTATCAACTTCTAGCCCTTGCAGTTCTATATGCCATAGCACTGAACTAATCAAACTCTTAAGCTTGTCATACTTACCAGCCTGTTAATTCCACATGTACCCTGTCTTAATTGTAAATTCCACACCTTTAGCCACCTCCCAAGTCAGGACCCTATGATCACTCTCACCAATTGGTAGCAATGTGGTCATATTTTTTACAGCCAAATCCGCAGATGCAATTACTAGGTCAAGCACTCTCTGACCCCTAGTATTTTCCATTACATGCTGTCGCAGATAGTTATCCCTTAATAACCGCATAAAATCCAATTCCTTCCTCCCGTGTGTCCTCCCCTCACTCCAATCAATGCGACCATAGTTGAAATCTTCCATAATAATTACCCTCCTTCCACTCATTTCTTCTATTTGCTTGTGCATACTATCTCCACCATCTTTTCCATCACCTGGTCTATAGCAGCACCCAGTTGTATATTTTGTTCTGCTTGTCACAATCTCACACCAAATGGCCTCAAATGTGCTCTTTTCTCTATCCTGCAATTCAACTTCTATTCTCCTTGGCTGCAGCTCATCAGCAATACTCCTCACCCCCCATTTTATTCTCCCTGTCATTCCTGAACACACTATACCCATCCCATTCAATCCCACTAGCTATATCATCTACAGTCAGCCATGTTTCACTAATGCCAATAACCTGTGGTCTGGAAGTGCCAATCATGGCCAAAAATTCTTCCTTCTTGTTCCTAATACTCCTAGCATTAGTGTACATGAATTTCAGATCCCCCATTAGCCCCCATCCCTAACTTGATGACTTATACTAACTATCCCATTCTGATATGTTGTCCTTATTCGCTCGGGCATATTATACTCATTCATACACTCAACTGCTTCCATAAGGTCTGCATATCTACCCCCCCCCCCTTAATAAATCTAGTTTCCCTGATTCTGCACATCCACTTCATTCACAACACTTTTTCAAGTCTCCTTACACCGAACCCATTCAAATGCAAGCCATCCATCTTATATAGATCCTTTTGCCCATCGAACTCACTCCACACGTCCACAAATTCCACACCACTCATCATACATAACCCATGCATAAAGTCATTTGCAATTATGGCCCTCCTTTTAAACACTTCACTGTCATACTGCAGCAAAAGACTAATCATCCTAACTCTCTCACTCTTTTCTTTTGCTACCTCACACAATTCATTCAGGTGATCTATCATTTCCATTTTATCTCCTTTCAAATCATTTGTACCTACCACAACAATCATTTCTTTCATCCTTTCCTTTTGCTCTCTAATAGACTCAGTTAGGTCCTTGATGGTCGCACCAGGTTGGTACGATTTTGTCAAATCCTCTACTAACACACCTCGTATTAACGAATCTCCATACAGCACTCTCTCCTTCATTTTGTTTAAGTTCATACTCATACTCTTATTTTTCCTATCATACTTTTTATTATTGGCTGGTACACTCAGTAGACTTTTGTTCATATGCTCTAGCTGCCGCTTTGCTCTTTATATCGCTCCGCTCAACAACACGATCTCACTCATAGCATCTATCTCATCTTTTTTATTTTCTGTTAAACCATTAATTTTCTCTGTATTAATATCATCATTCACACTTTCTACATTCACGCCCTCACAGTTCTCTGGTACAACCTCGCCATTTCTTGTCATACCACTATTTTCTTCGTTCTGAAGTTTGACAAAAATATCACACTCACGACCTGAAATACACTTTAATTCCTCATTTTCCTTACATTTTCTACACACATTTACTCATTTATTATCATCTAACCATACGGCAGCTGCACTCCGCAAAGCGTACATTTTGCAGATAGTATACTGAATAATCTCCTTTATATTACAGTTATTGAATAAAGATGGCGAACCATTATTACTAGCTGCCATTTTCCTTTTTACAGAAGCCATACTCACTTCTATCGTACTTTATCAAATTAATAATTGAAACACCAAAAACACACAAACAGACACACTAAGATACGCAAAGCAAACAAAACTATGTAATATTCAAGTAAATCTGTCATAACTTAAAATAACACTTATCTTATCAGGAGCTCTCAATGAACACTACACACTACGAATCCCTCTAGCGGCAACTCTCGATTTACATAATTCGAGAGTTATAGTACATAAGTAATTTAGTGAAACATGATTTCCCCTTAACAAACCCATGCTGATAACTACAGAGAATACTGCTGTTATCAACCCATTTCTGTATCATACTTCTCACCAATCTCTCCAGTACCTTCACCAAAATATGGAAAACAACAATAAAACAAAGTATCTAGTTAACCAGAAGAATTATTATCAATACAATGTGTATGCAGATGATCAGATTACATTACAAGACAATGAAGATAACCTTCAAAAATAAGGTTATGAATTAAACAAAATAAGTCAACAATACAATTTAAAACTTTCACAAAAGAAAACAAAAGTCATTGCATTTAACTGATGAGATCATGCTAGATCAAAAATGGTTATAGAAAATAAAATAATAGAACAGATGACAGAGTTCAATTATTTAGGCTGTATAATAACATATCTAAAAGATAAAGATATAGATGAAAAAAATAAAGAAATTTCAGAAAATCATGGAACAACTGAAAGGACACTGAATGAAAAAACAAGATAAGAAACTCAACTAAAACTTTATAAAGTAATGGCAATTTCCACTCTACTATATGGTTCAGAAACGTGGACCATTAAAAAGAAAGATGAAAGTAAAATACAAACTGCAGAGATGAGACTTTTCACAGCAATTAAAGGATGCACAAAAATTGGACTATACAAGAAATGAAGAGATCAGAAAAGAATGAGATATTATTATTATTATTATTATTCAGGCCTCCATGGAGTCAAAAGACTCATCGTGGGAGGTTCCTTCCTAGGAAAAACAAAGTCTATCATACCATTCCTTGAAGTCACTGACCATTCTTGCTCTCACCACTCTATCAGGCAATGCATTCCATGGGTTCAACAAAAGAGCACCCCAGTCTCATCCCTTTAACTACCTCTCAATAGTTTAAAAGTCTCAATCATACCACCTCTCCTTCTTCTATCCACCAAACTCTGCAGTCCACATTCTCATCAGCCGATCCAGTCGTGAAACCATCCTTGTTAATTATGTCAATTAATTGTTGAAAGGCTACAGAAGTGGACTTTCAACAATTAATTTATCCCCTTCAAATCCTGGGGACCAAATTTGAGAACAACAGTCTAAGTGTGGTCTCTCTACAGGTCAGCATCCTTCTCAGTATTGCAGCAATCCTCTTGGTTACCCTCACCCCCTTTGCAATATGTTCCCTCAATTTCAATTTTCTATCAATCATCACCCCCAGATCTCTTGTCTCCCCTACTTCCTCCAGTACAACTCCTCCAATTGAGTATGAAGTGTCCCTTCGCTGTGTCTCAGACTTCAAGACCTTACATTTTGCTGAATGAAACCGACATCCCAATTCATTCACCTATCTGTCTAGTTTATTCAAATCCTCTTGCAGGGCTGCCACATCATCTGTAAACAACTGAATATCCATCTGCAATTCACTGATAATGTTATTGATATAAAGGTTAAACAATACAGGTCCCAGTACTGAGTCCTGTGGGACCCCATTTATAACCTGCCTTCTTGATACTGCCCCACCATACACAACTCTCTGATACCTATCAGACAGCAAATCCTGAATCCAATTGACTAACCTGACATCTAAACCCATGTGCTGCAACTTAAATATCAGCTTATCACGTGGTACCCTGTCACACGTCTTTGCAAAATCCCAAAAAATGTCGTTATGTGCCTTTCACTCATCAACCACTCTTGTCACTTATTATAAAAGGCAATCTTATTACTAAAGCAAGAGCGTCCCTTAACAAATCCATGTTGACTCTCACAGATAACATTACCCTCATCTGCCCAACACTATATATGGTCCCTTACTAATTTCTCCAAGGTCTTAACAACTACTGATTAAAACAAACTGGTGTATAGTAAGACACATCCAGTCTGCTACTGCTCTTATGAAATGGCACTATCTCACCTTCATTCCTTTGGGACCTTTCCCATAGCCAGACATTCACTAAAAATCCAGATCAACGGAGCTCTCAGTTGTTTAGCACATTCTCTCAAAACCCATGGTGAAATACCATCCAGTCCCACAGCTTTACTGACATCCAGAGTACTTGGTATTTGGAACACACTCTCCTCTTGCAAGTCTGAACCTCAAACCTGCCCGAAACCTCTGGTATTAAAACTTACTTCTCCAGGATGAAATACTCCAATAATGTTTATGAACAACTCCACTATGTCCTCTCTCTATTCTCATTTTTAACCCACAATCATTTCTCCTCCTACTGACCACATAGCTAAAAAAATTTCCTAGGATTATCTTTAGATCTTAGTGCCAGTCTCTTCTCATATTCCAGTTTTGCCTTCCTTACCATATTAGAAAATCTCCTGGCCTGAGTCATATTCTTCATGCATCTGCTATCCACCCCCTCTCCTTATATCTCTTCCATAACCTCTTTTTCACCTGCAGTTTCTGTTTAATATTCTTTGTCATCCACTTTACACCAAATTATGTCCTCTTCTTTACTCGTGGAATACAGCTTACTATTGCTGCCAACAAATATTCCTTCACAATTTCTCATGCACTAATGATGTCCCAGCCTTCTAATTCTGCCCTCCATGGAACTGATCCAAGTTGATATCTAAGACTATTATAATCACCTGCCTTATAATTCCACGTACATTCCCTTTGCTTTGATACTCCTGCATCCCTAAACAGCAATCTCTTCAGATGCCCATGTCTTCCTCATTCAAATGCAAGTGGTCTCTCGCATACAGCTCCTTTCTGTCTTCAAATGCCCTTCCTCATTCAAATGCAAGTGGTCTCTCACATACAGCTCCTTTCTGTCTTCAAATGCCCTCCAAGCATCCGCATATTCGAATCCTCTCTTCTAACACATTCTGGCTATTATGATATTCATTATTACTGCTCTTCTGTTAAGCTCCTCGTTATCATACCTGGGTAACAGACACTATCTTTCCTCTGTGCGTTTTCTTTTGTGCAACCTCAAGCATAAACCTCAGATCTCTCACCACCCGATTTACACTGCCTCTCAAGTCGTTCATGCCCAGTATCACAATCATTTTATCCATGCTTTCATCATGCTTAATTGCCATGGTCATACTTTTTGTCATTCCTCCAGGCAAACACTCCTCTGGCATCCTATCTTGCACACCAAGCATCATTGAGTCTCCATATATCACACCTCTTAAAACTCTGTTCCTTGACTGCTCACTTGCATCCCTCACACACTCTCCCCTCAACCGTTTCTCTCAGTGTTCCCCTACTGTCCTGGCATCACTCTATCCCTGGTTCCAGCATATTTCCATTCTCTCCTTTCATTCATTCCCATACCTCTCTCTCTCATTCCCTCTCTTCTACTGTTTCAATTCTCTCCTCTTCTATCATTCCCATACCTCTCTCTCATTCCCTCTCCTCTACTGTTTCTATTCTCTCCTCTTTTATCATTCCCATACCTCTCTCTCATTCCCACTCTTCTACTGTACTGTACTATCTTTCCTCTCTGCATTTTCTTTTGTACAACCTCAAGCATAAATCTCAGATCTCTCGCCACCCGATTTACACTGCCTCTCAAGTCGTTCATGCCCACCATCACAATCATTTTATCCATGCTTTCATCCCGCTTAATTGCCATAGCCACACTTTCTATCATTCCTCCAAGCAAAACTCCTGTGGCATCCTATCTTGCACACCACGGATCATCGAGTCTCCATACATCATACCTCTTACTACTCTGTTCCTTGATTGCACCTGCATCCCTCACTCTCTTCTAACCCTTTCTTACCTGCCGTCCTCGCATCACTCTGTTCCTGGTTCCAGCACTCCTTGCATTCTTCTCATTTCCTCTCTCTAACTGTTTCTATTATCTCCTCTTCTATCATTCCCATAAATCTCTCTCTCTCACTCCTACTCTGATTTGTCTAATCTCATCTTTCATAATTCTCATCATATTCCCAAAACATTCCACCTCCTCTTTCAACTCATCTATCTCTCTCTCTCTGCAAGTTAGCCACTCTTGTTTCGCCATTCATCCTCCCATTCAAAACAATCTCCAGAAACTTTGCAATCACTCAAGCCTTTTACTCTCCCACTCTTATTTTTTAATTCATATTTCACTCATCATTCTCACTTTCAATCATACTACTTGCCTCTCTAGATTGAGATTCTCCCACTCCAGATGCAATTTGGTCAGTTATTGTAATATCTAACTTACTAAGTTCCTCCCGTGCCTATATTTTGCGCATATATGTATTCCCCCTTCTCTCACCCGCCACATATCCAACTGCCAGGACACACATATACCACAAAATCCTGTATTATGTTATGCAAAATAGAGTCCTTAAATGTGGGAGGGCTTGGTGATACACCATTTGTAACTGGAACTGTGGCTGCCAATGTAAATTAAAAGATCAAGGAATATAGAGAGAAATGGAAAGAACATCCATTTAGGATGGAAAGATATTGGCTACCAAAAGAGGTGGATAGATATAGACCACAGAGAAAGAGAGGAAGACCAGCTGCAAGCTGGAAAGACCAGTGAAGCCGGTACAGGCAAATGCCTAATCCTTCAAGAGAAGAAATAAGAATAGAGATTAACATCTCCAATAATAACAGCAGAGATAACATACATTCTTGTCTCACACTTCATTTAACACGTTCATTGCCAAGCTGAAAATTGGAATTTTGTGTGGTGGCCAAATTTTTTTTATTTAGTTTTTATTGTGCTCAAAATAAGTTAAATATATTATTTATATGCTTTTATTATTATGTACATAGGATTTATGTACTCTAAATATCGACGTCCACGCGATAACGCGTGATTGGCAATGAACGTGTTAACATCAAACCATCTTCCTGTATTTCCTTCAATTCTAACTGCTGAGTTTCAACTTAAATATAGACTATTGTTGCTCTGTACGGTGTTCCATTTGCCCCATATAATTGTAGTGTTTTGAAATGTTTTTTCTGGGCACCTTGTTACATGCCTTTTTCCAGATTATCTACAAAACAGCAAATTCTTGTCATATTCCATGATTTCTCAATTATTTGTTGTAAAGATCCTGACAACCTCTATTTGGCCTGGACTCAGCTTGTTCTTATTCAGGTTTCACTTCCACAGTTTTTCTAAACATCTTTTCAAGTATGTTTGTATAAATCTCACCTGGAACACTTAATAGATAAATTCCTAGTTTCCCCTAATGTACTGGCATCACTCTATCCCTGGTTCCAGCATATTTCCATTCTCTCCTTTCATTCATTCCCATACCTCTCACATAAGCTCTGTAATTCTCACATAAGAGTGACCGTTCTCGCTCTCACCACTCTATCAGGCAATGCATTCCACGGTTCAATCACCCTCCATGCAAAGAAACCCCTCCTCGCCATCTTGCTCACAGCTTCCTTTCGTAACTTCCAGGGATGGCCCCCTTCTCATCACTCCATCCCCCTGTTCGACCAAGTGAAAGAACTCCCCATTGTCAACCCTGTAACCACCTCTCAACAGTTTAAAAGTCTCAATCATATTACCTCTCCTTCTATCTACAAAACTCTGCAGTCCACATTCCCTCAGCCGATCCTCATAACTAACATTGTACAGTCCTGAAGCCATCTTTGTTATTTGCCTCTGTATCCTTTCCACAGTTAATTTATCCCCTTCAAATCCTGGGAACCAAATTTGAGAACAAATTTGGTCTAAGTGTAAGTGTGGTCTGATTGAGAGTCTCATACAATGGAAATTACTGTTATCTTTGCAGGTCAGCGTCCTTCTCATTATTGCAACAATCCTCTGTGTTATCATCGCAATCTTTGGAATATGTCCTGTGAATTTCAGGTTTCAGTCAACCATCAACTTGTCTCCCTGATCTCTTGTCTCTCCTACTTCCTCCAGTACAACTCCTCCAAGAGAGTATGAAGTGTCCCATCAATGTGTCCCAAACTTCAAGACCTTACATTTTGCTGCATTAAACTGACACACCCATTCATTTACCCCTCTGTCTAGTTTATTCAATCCTCTTGCAGGGCTGCCATATCTGCACTATTACTAATAACCTTTCCTAGCTTCACATCATCTGCAAACAACTGAATATCCCGATGCAATCCACTGATAATGTCATTGATATAAAGGTTAAGCAACATAGGTCCCAGTACTGAGCCCTGTGGGACACCACAGCCTCCTTGAAACTGCCCCATCTTACACAACTCTGAAACCTATCGGACAGCCAATCCTGAATCCAGCTAACACCCAAACCCATGTGCTGCAACTTAAATATCAGCTTATCATGTGACACCCAGTCAAATCCAAGAAAATGGCAGTATATACCTTTCTCTCATCAACTGCTCTTGTGACATTATTATAAACTCTCACAGATAACATTACCCTCATCTGCCCCAATGCTGTATACGGTCCCTCACTTTCTCCAAGATCTTAACAACTACTGATGACACACAAACTGGCCTATAATTAGACACTTCCAGTCTACTACTGCCCTTATGCAATGGCACTATCTTACCTTCCTTCCATTCCCTGGGCACCTTTCCCATAGCCAGACTTTCATTGAAAAGCCAGGTCAAAGGAGCCGTTAGTTCTTTAGCACATTCTCTCAAAACTCATGGTGAAAAACCATCCAGTCCCACAGCTTTACTGACATCCAGAATACTCAGTATTTGGAACACACTCTCCTCCTGTACCTGTAAACCTTGAACCTGCCCTATCTGTCTCGTATTAAAATTTACTCCTCCAGGATGAAATACTCCAATAAAGTGTTCATTGAACAATTCCACTATGTCCTCTGCATCAGTCACTCTATTCCAATTTTTATCCCACAATGTCATTCTTCCACAATCATTTCTTCTCCTACTGGCCACATAGCTAAAAAATTCCCTAGGATTTTTTTTGATCTTAGGCCAATCTCTTCTCATATTCCAGTTTCACCTTTCTCACCATATTAGTCACTCTCCTGGCCTGTGTCTTATATTCTTCATGCATCTGCTCACCTGTCTCCTTATATCTCTTCCATAGCGTCTTTTTCACATGCAGTTCCTGTTTAATATTGTTTGTCATCCACTTTACCCCAAATTGTGTCCTCTTCTTCACTTGTGGAATACAGTTTGTTATTGCTGCTAACAAATATTTCTTCACAATTTTCCAAGCACTAATGATATCTCGCCCTTCCAATTCCTCCCTCCATGAAACTTCCCCAAGTTGATATCTAAGACTATTTTAATCACCTGCCTTATAATTCCACATAAGTTTCCCTCTCTTTGATACTCCTGCATGTCTATTCATCTTCCAAGTCAAAACCACTTGGTCACGTTCTCTAACTGGTGGGAGAGATCTCATCTCTATTATCAACTCTTCTGATGCTATTACCAAATCCAGAACTCCTGAACCTCTTGTTCCCTCTATTACGTGTTGCCTAAGACATTTGTCCCTCAAGAATTCTAGAAATTTCATTCCCTTATTGCTACATGCATCTTCCTCTCCCCAATTTATACTACTGTAGTTAAAATCTCCCATAACAATCATTCTTCTTGCACTTGCCAAGCTCAACTGTCTAAACATCTCCTGGCCCTCACCCTCTGTGCTCCTTGGTTTGTAGCAAGACCCCACTAAATATCCTGTCTTGCCCACCTCTACCTCGCACTATATGCTTTCAAAACCATTAGTGTCACTGCCTTCCAAAAGCCTCCACTCTTAGTTGAGATAAGTCGTCAGTTATCATAAGCAGTACTTCACCACCACGCTTTCTCTTCCTATCCTGCCAAAAAATTCTGTACCCTGCTCCTTCTATTCCTGTTATTATATGCTCTTTCTCTCAACCATTTCTCAGTGATCCCAATAATCGTTGGCCAGGCTGATGCTATCAGTGCCACCAATTCCTCTCCTTCATTCCAGATACTCCTGTTATTAGTATAAAGCATAAAAATGCCACTATTTCTATACCTAGCACTATCCCCCCCCCTTCTAGACTCTACTGGACAGCATTACCTGATGTCGCCCCACTTCTCCCAAGCACCCATTCCCACAAGAGGCCAATTCTGCTACCATCCACCCTGGATATTCTAGTTTCCCTGCATTGACACACTGACTCGTTCAGAAAACAGCAATCTCTCCAGATGCCTATGTCCTTCCTCAAACACCCTCTAATGATCCACATATTCTAATCCTTAAAGAAAGTAAATGGAGACACCAGTTTTTTTCATTTAACAGTCTATCAGAGTAATTACTCCCGACATCTAGGATATATGCTTATCTTCAGTTTTCATATCACCTTTATCATCTTTGATTCCTTTTTTACAATATTCTTTCCTCCATTTCTATGCTCTTTCAACAGCCTTAAGAATATTTTGCCATCTTCCTGATATTTATCTTCTATAATCTTACTGAAGTCTTCCCATGACTTTTGTTTAGCTACTTTTACACATAGCTCTCTTACATTTTTCTCTGTATTCTTTTAGTGCAGATTCTCATGTATTTGCCAAGTGCTTTTGGTATGCTTTCTTCTTTTCCAGGACGGCTTTTCTAACTTCTTTTGCATCCCATGATGGTCTTATTTTTTTATTCTTGCAGATAACTTCACAACATACCTCCCTACCAGCTGGATCAATCAATGTTTTCTTCAAAGTTCTTCAGTGAGACTCCAAGATTTGGTTGTTGCTTTTAAACTGTTTCATTTTTTTCTTTAATAATGTTTGTATAGTCTATAGTTTACCTGTAAAAGCTGCTCAAATTGTCTCTTTACTTCCAAGCAACAGAATGCACTCATCCAAACTGACTTACTTTCCTATATTCAGAGTATAAATTTCTTGAGTTTGAAAAATGTTGCCTATTATGAGTGTTCCTTTATATGTTATTATCAACAGGAATAATATCCTGTTTCAGAAATTTATAGTAAAATGTCTACTTTGCTGACTTAAGTGTTCAGAAAAGAGCAATTATATTGATTATAATATAGTTCCATTAAAACACCAGCAAATCCTAGTTCCTGTAGATATCTGTTATACTCAGCTGTTTACATCAGATAAAACTGCAGATATCCTGTTCCTTTGCCATCTGGTGATGACTGAGTTTGTCTGCTGTTCCCCCTAATGGTAGTACTGTTGTCTGAACAGTCAATTTGAAATATAGGATTCAAAGCCCGTACCTGCCTGCATTAGTCATGTAGGGTTTTCCCACCTCAAATTGGCTGAGAAAAGGCCAAGTAAAAGTTCCTATACATGACTAGAATAGCATTCTATAACAGTCTTTCGTCTGGTAGTTTGCCATCATGAAATAATGCAATGTTTCCAAATGGATATGTAGGCCTCTGCTAAGAATTAATAATAATTATATTAAATATTATATAGTTATAAATATTTTAACCTTTTTTTTTTAATTTCATGCATGAGAGGATGAAAAATCCAAAAACTCAGTGCCTCATTGCTATATGTGGATAACTACAGGAAATACAAAAACATACCTGAATCCATCTGAAGCTCCTATTCCTACATTTAGCATGGAAAGTGCATGTTCTCTACTCTGTGAAGCAAGAAGAGCTCTACAGTAAAAGTGTCGAGCTAAAAAAAAAAAAAAAAACATATTCTGTACATTTCATCTCTAATTAATATGTTTATGTCACAAAAGTGTAATGATAAAATTAATAATAGAAATACATGTATCAATGAAATCTACATATGAGGGTGGTCTGAAAAGTTCTTAGCCTCGACCATAGATGGAACACTATCAGCAAGATTTTTTTTTCTAGTTAGTACATCTGTCATAAGCATCCATGTGAAATTGCAAGTCATTCAAGTAGGTTGTTTTATACAGCTGTCTGAAACAAAAGTGTTGTCTGTATCCCTTGAAATGGATAAAATTGAATACCATGCAGTTATAAAATTCTTTGTAAAAGAAGGTTTAACACCAGAAGAAATTCATTCGAAGTTCATAAAAGTTTATGGGCACTCTTCTCCTTTGTTTTTGCCAATTAAGAAATGGGCTGCTGAGTTTAAACGTGGCCGTACCAGCCTTGAAGATGATCCACATGAAGGATGTCCAAAAAGTGTAACAACACCAGAAATCATTAATCAAGTGCATGATATGGTATAGGATGACCAGCGAGTCAAAGTATGTGAAATTGCTGAGACTATAGGCATTTCAAAAGAACGTGTAGGATATCTTTTGCAAGAATTGCAAATGAAAAAGCTTTGTGCAAGATGGGTTCCACACTTGCTCGCAGCAGATCAAAAACACACTCACATGAAAATCTCTGAACAGTGCTTGGGGCGTTTTAACAAGAATAAAACTGATTTTGTGCATCGATTTATTACTATGGATGAGACTTGGATTCACCATTACATACCAGAATCCAAACAGCAGTGAAAACAGTGGACAAAAGCCAGTTGTTCAGTGCCAAAGAAGACAAAGTCTGTTCCATCAGCAGAAAGGTCATAGCATCAGTGTTTTGGGAGGCTAAAGGCATTTTGTTTATTAATTATCTTGAAAAGGGTAATACAATAACCAGGGAATATTATTCCAATCTTTTTAATCAGACTAGACAAAAACATTCATGAGAAAAGACCTGGTTTGCAGAAGAAAAACATCATCTTTCATCAGGACAGTGCACCTTCCAACAATAAAGGTTGAAACCGGTCTGGGTAGTGATCTTCTCTCATAATGTAGAACAATAATACAGCTCCTAGGAGCTAAGTTCACATTATGAGTAAATATCAAGAATAGTGATCGGAGCTTGCTCCACCTTTGATATGAGTTGCCTCAGCTTGCACTACCTAAAGGGTCAGTTGCTGCAGTATCCAGGTATTTGCTTACGCTTGGAATCGCCGAACTTTATATAGTTTCTATATTTGGCATGAAACTCTTTGAGTTTCTTATTCAGCTAAGAAACAATATGGGATGTAATATCCCTTTAACTTAAATGAAGACAATGATATTTGGTGAGAAGAACATGAAACAAAAGATACAAGTGGATGGAATTGATACAGAAAATGTAGAACAATTCACATATTTAGGAAGTGAAATGACATATAATTTGAACTGTAAAAAAAAGAAATAAAGATCAGGATTGCAAAGGGAAGAACAAATCTGAAGGCCATGAATAACAACATCTGGAAAAGTAAAGTGATCAGCCTGCAAACAAAACTAAGAGTACTGGAAACATGCATCTTTAGCAGTGTACTGTATGAATCTGAAACATGGACAATAAATAAATAACCAAGAAAAAAGAATTCTGACATTTGAAAAAATTTGTTATAGGAAGATTCTAAGAATAGGATGGGAGCAGAAAGTCATAAATGAAGAGCTCTATCAGAAGATACAACCAAAGGAGAATCTAATGCAGAAGATACAACCAAAGGAGAATCTAATGCAGAAGATTATAAAATGCAAGCTGCAATTATTTGGACATATCTGCAGAATGAATGAGGACCAGAAGATAAAGATATTAAGTTTGGTATTATAAGAGGTAGACCACACAGAGAATGGATAGACAACATAAAGGACTGGTGTGGAATGGATGTAAAGAAACTGTGACACTGTTCACTGGACAAAGAAAGATGGAAGAAGATAGTGAAGGAGGCATCAGACACCAATGGGCAGCGAGCTCATGGTTCATGATGATGATGATGATGATGAACACTAACCCTATTCACACAATGTCTATACCTCATACTAAAAATTTAATGGAATGAATATAGCATAATAAGAAATAATTAAATAACAAATTTAATCATTCCAATATTATGTCTCTGTCACAGACATCTTCAGGAATACAATATTAAAATTGTAATAACACATGCACACAAAAAAAACATAAAACAATAACTGGAAGAAATTAGACTGTTAAAGCCTAAAGTCATATGAGGAGCACTCTCTATGGGTGTTGTTGGTTAGTCTTAGCTAATGGGCAGGAGGCCTAACAATTAAAGTTTCCCAAATCTTGGGAAGTTTAAAACAACTATATTTATTAAGATTAATATGGTTTTTAAATTGCTACTGATTTTAAAAAGTCTTTGTATTTGCTGTGATGAAGCATAACAGTTTTATTCCATATGATCTTGTGCAAGGCATGGTCAGTTAGATCTGACTGACCATGCCTTGGATTTTTAGAAGAATAAATTTTTATTCTTCTAGGTGGAAGTTAGCAGATCTCTCAGTTTTACCTTAATATAAGTTACAAGAACAAGGACTCTTGTAAACATCTGGAAAAGATAGGGGAGGAAGTGGATCCTTAGGCGAACTGAAAAGGGAAGCTAGCTTCAAATGACGGTTGAAAGCAATGCAGAGATCTTGTAGATAAGCTTATATGTTGGTTAGACATACTTCTAATTTTTTAGGAAATGACAATGTAAACTAAATTATTAAGTAGCAAGAAAAAGTATGAAAGATTATTCCTTGATTCAGCCTCAGCTCTGAAAAACTTCCTGCACCTCAACAAATTTGGTTGCATGAGACTGCCCCAAATTTGGGAAGCATACATTCTAAGATCGTCAGTCCAACAGCCAAGACAACTCAATTTAGCCTGCTAGGGATCTTCTTTTAGGACTCGAGGACCAACTTCAGTTGCCTTTCTTCAGCCTCACTTGCTTAGTGTAAGTGCCTACATGCACTTATCATTGTTTTCTGATTCCTGAAGATGGCAATGTAACATTTCTGAAATATAGGTAGTTATTAATTAAAGTTTTTATAATTAAAAATGTAGTTTATATTGTCATTTCCTAAAAAATTAGAAGTATGTCTAACCATCGTACAAGCTTATTTACAAGAATTATGATCATCCGCAGAGATTCCATTGCATGCAAGGCCGATCAATATGGCAAGTTAAAGCTGAAGATTTCCAGACAACAAAATCAATTAGCCTTTTTAAAATGCTGCCAGAATAATAATGTGATCCCAAATTATACAAAACTAAAACACTGATTTACATCACTGAAGACTCTCCACAGTAGCTTTGCTCTTCAATTGGAGCAGATTGTCGCCACCTGTGTTCTGCTGGCTAAAATCAATGAAGCTATTCGTGTACTAGAAGTAGAGCTTGCCACTATGCTGAATGTCAACCTTTGGACAAGCCTTTCCGATGTCTCGAATGCTTCAGCTGAAAAAGAATTTCAAAATACAATGTCGACACATCAAAAAATTTGAAAGTTTACAAAAGAACTTAGCTTCCAAACCTCAACTACCTCTCAACATGGTAATAAACCTATCATCCCTTACCCTGAAGCCTGAAGCAATCACTTCAGCACACTCATGTGTGGCACAACTTCGTTATAGCACTTAAAAAGATTCCTGCAGAAGAAATAATGATACAGATAGAATGAGGCATCTGCGGCCTTCCCAAACATATTGCCAACGATATCAGACTGGATGGAGCCAGTTTTCTTACCCAAGCCAAACCACCAAAAAGCAACCTATAAAAAGAAGAATTCAGAACTCTACAAGAAATGAAAAGCAACAAATAAATGGTAATTACTAAAGTGGATAAGGGAAATGCCACTGTAGTTCTACATTAATCAGATTATACAGGTAAGCTTGCCGCTTTACTTTTAGATCATTCTACCTACTTCCCTATAGAATATGATCCCACCACCACCCAAATCACAACACTCCATAGGTCCTTTAAGAAGGTTACCTCTTAGCCTGTGGAAGTGACTAAGAGACTAAAACCTTTTAACTCTAGACCCTCCCTCCAGATATATGTACTACCAAAAATCCATAAGCAAAATGTACCATTACATCCCATTGTGGATGGCACTGATTCCCCTACATACAAATTGCCAAACATTTAGCCAAAATGCTCATGCAATACATTGACAACACACCTCCACACAAAAAACTCAGTCCACTTTAAAGCCAGTATAGAAAATCTCTCACCTACACTGACATAATGGCCAATATCCCATTCAAAGATACCTTAGACCTTATCTAAGTCAAATTTCCTCCTGATATCTCAACACTATTTCAGTTCACCATGAACTCAGGCTATTTCATTTAGCATGGAAAATTCTACAAACAGATAGAGGGGACAGCCATGGGTTCTCCACCCCTGGCCAACTTCTTTATGGAGACCTTTGAAGAAAAAGCCTTAAACTCTGCTCCCCATATAAACCCACTGTTTGGCTATGCTAACGTGGATGATGTGTTTGCCATTTGACCAAATGGCCTACATACACTCCACGATTCCTCAACACACTTAGACAATCAACACCCCAGGATCCAGTTTACCTTGCAAAAGGAAAACAACAACAGTCTCCCTTTCCTAGACACTCTGTTTTTCTCTGTTCACTGAAAACCTACACATACAGGTAGATACATTCACCAGTAGCCACACCACCCAATAATATGGGATAAAGAAACCCTATATAACAAAATTAGTTCAGATAACAATGCCCTAACTACTATATCTTTAACACCTCCTTAGCCAATGGCTACAACCAGTAGTGAGCTATAAGGGGCTCGCGCAAGCCCTTTGTTAAATTTTTCTCAAATTTGTGAGCCCTTGTTCTTCTTGTTTAATAATCTTGAAGAACTTGAAAATACCACCATGGAATGTATACATGCTACTATAATTGCTACTTTAAATTCATGTGAATTTTCTGATAACTATATAAAAAATCATTTCACTGCATTTTGTTCTGAAGTAATGTTAGGAAACGAATCAGGTGTTGCAATCAAACTTCTACAAAAATTTCCCAACGTTGTGATTTGGCATTGCGTTCATCGTTTACACTTAGCATTAGACGATTCGATACAAAATATTTAAAAAAATATATCATTTTGAAATATTTATGGATACATTACATGCTTTTTATCATCAATCATCAAAAAATCAACGAGAAATAAATACGATTGTAAAAGACTTGGTATCGAAATTTTAAAGATCAGCCGTGTGTTTGGACCACAATGGGCAGCTTGCAGTTTACGAATGGCTCTTGCTTTGTAGTTAGGTCTTTTTTTTTTTTTTTTTTTTTTTTTTTTTTTTTTTTTTTTTAACTCGACGATGCGAGCCCTTTGTTAAAATTTCCATAGCTCACCACTGGCTACAATCCCCAAAAATATTATTAAAATATTAAATATTAAAACCAGTTAACCACAACCCCCCCTCCCCTTTCATAGCAGAGATTACTCTAAATCTATCACCATTCTGGGGTGCATCTGAGAAACTAACAAAAATCCTAAGAAAATATGACCTCACAACTAGTTAAAAACCACATATGAAATTGGCATATCTTATCCACTCCACCAAAGACCGGCCACTTCCCTTGACCTACCTGGAGTCTCTAGCAAGTGCAAACTGTCCTACTATGGCCAAACAAGTAGGATAGCCAATATCAGAAGACAAGGAGTACATCTAGTTCCACCAATACAGTCATTCAGGACTTGCTGATCATGCATTGAACACACATCACAGAATACACTATAAGAAGGCCACTTTATTACACTGCAGCAAGTACAAGCATGAAAGATTATTTCTTGAATCAACCTCAGCTTTGAAAACCTTCCCAAACGTCAACAAATTTGGGTGCATGAGACTGCCTCAAATTTGGGAAGCATACATTCTAAGATTGTCAGCCCAATGGCCAAGCAACCCAATTTAGCTCACTAGGGGGCACCTTTTAGGACTCTAGGACCAACTTCAATCTCATTTGTTTAGTGTGATTGCCTGCGTGCACTTATTGTTTTCTGATCCCTGAAGATGGCAATGTAACATTTTAAATTAAGTTTTTATAATTAATTAAAGTTTTTATCAGCCTGTGTAGCTCAGTAGAAGTTGCGTTCGCACTCTACGGTGCTTGACAGCAAGAAGAAAGACTTGGGGTTCAAATCTAGTCGCTGACTAGAGGAACATTTTCTAAGCCTTTTTTCGAGCGGTTCCAGAGTCAGTCGATCTCTGGAACTGAGTTTACGGGAGAAAAATCGGATTTTTCTCCCGTAAACTCAAAAAAATTGATCGTAGAACTAGCACTATTTTCAGACATTAAATATTGTGTTAGGGACCATGAGATAGTGGCACTTGCTAGCCACCTTCTTCACTGCGTACTGATTAATTAGTGATAACCTTGGGCCAGATATCTCTGATTGGCTACCAGTGGAGATTGAACTGTCCACTCATGCTTCCAAAGCTAGATAGGACTAAAATGGCCTAGCCTACTCCCTATACAAGAACAAAAAGGCATTAGCTGATTTTTTTTTTATAATTTAGTTTACATTATCATTTCCAAAAACTTAGAACAATGCAGAGATTATACTTTATTTCTTTAAAGTTCTATTTTTTCGTGAAGTGCCCTGCACAGAGAATAGTAATAGCAGTCAGTATGTTGCAGAGATGTGAAGAGATAGGAAGGATAGATAATTTGTAGATCTTTTTGGTATTGTAACCATGGTATAGGAAGGTTTGGTGAATAAATGCAATTTCAGCTGTAAGGGAAGCCTGAGTAGAACAGAATTTGGAGACTGTTTTCAAGAGTTTTGATGACCATATTATCAAGAAGGGGAGGGATGGGAAAATTTATTTATGTATCTACCTGTGTGGGTGAGTTTTCTGCAAACTGAAAAGAAAGGGTGCCATTGGGCAGACATGTGTAAAGTACCTAAATTAGGAAGGCGATTGTTATTTTGTGTTTTATAGCAAACTAGATTCTGGAGTACTGCCTGTTGAGCTGAAGGAAGAGGAAAGAGTCTAATGTGTGAGCCATGTATCCAAACAGAGAACACATTATTATTATTATGTGACACCTCCAAGAAGTTCAAAGGTTCATCGAGGGAGGGCACCTACTATACAACTCTACGCCTCCCTCACTCACTTAATCCACCAACTACGATGAACCGCAACTACCATCATCACCTACACCATTCCTATCTACCACTCACCATCACTAGTATTTTCAAAGACAGTCACAAACATCTATGCCCACAGCAGAATTCGAACCCACAGCCTTTGGCTGGAGAGCGGATATGCTAACCACTCGGCCAACCAGGCAGGCACATCATCAATATATCTTAGCCAAATAAAAGGTTCAAGAATGGCAGTATCAAGAGCATGATTTTCAAAATCTCTGTATAGAAATTGGCCAGAGGAGGGGAGAGCATTGAAGTACCTTCTGTCTGTTTAAGTAAGGTGTCCTTCCAAAAAGAAGTAACCAGTGTCATCATCATCATCATCATCAAATTCCTGCCATGTACTCAATGGGATGTACAGGATATAATAGTATTACATGAAAAATTTACATCATTACTAACTTCCTATCTACAATTTTCCTTCAAATCAGTCTGTCACATGTCAAGACATCAACATTATCAGATCTTATATTTCTATCTTCTAAGGCACTTTTTACCATTTCAATCCACCTATATCTTGGGCTTCATCTGGTTTTTTTCCCTGCCAACCTAGCAAAGAACACTTGTTTTGCTAATCTTTCCACACCCATTCTGTTTAAGTGACCATACTACCTGAGGTTAGCTCTGCTAATGCATTCCTGGATGCTGACAATATCAAGTTCTTTCCTAATATCGTTTTCAGTATGATATTGCCATTGATGCCATCAGTTCATGCCCCCCCCACACACACACATCTTTCTCAGGACTCTTATATCTGCAGTCTCTAGTCAAGTGTTTTACTTCTGACCCAGCTCTCAGATCCATAAGTTAAAATTGGTTTGAACATTGTGTTGTATATAGTTAATTTAGTGTTTTGACTAATTTTTCTCTTAATTCAGGTGACTTATATACAGTTGACTATCAAACCAGCTTTGTTGATTCTGTTGTCTATTTCCATATTTAATTTACCATCTTCACTAAAAATCATGCCTAAGTAGCTGAAATGTGTTTTCACTTGTTCTATAGGTTCTCCATTCAAAATACAGTTGATATTTTCAATGCTTCGGCCTATTTTCATTGTCTTTGTCTTGTTATTGCTTTCCATCATACCATATATATTACAACAGTTATTCAATTTAGCCAGGGAATCTTGCAGACTTGTAGTGGATTTATTTAGAAGTATAACATCATCTGCTTAAACCAAAGAGCTGACATTAACATCAACAATTTTGATATTAGGTTTAATACCACTTTCCTTCATACTATGATCCATGTAGATAATGAATAACAGAGGGTATAATGTACATCCTTGTCTCACACCAGATTTAACATTAAACCATCTTCCTGTACTTTATTTAATTCTAACTGCTGATTTACAACTCAAATAAAGACTAAGTATAGCTTGATATAAAGCCCCACTGACACCATATCACTGTAACGTATTGAATAGCTTCTCTCTTGGCACCTTGTCATATGCCTTTTCCAGATCTACAAAACTTAAATAGAGATCATTGTTATATTCCCATGATTTCTCAACTATTTGTCCTAAAGTGATGATCTGATTCTGACAGCCTCATTTGTCCTGAATCCAGCTTGTTCTTCACCAAGTTTTCCTTCTACAATCCTTCTGAACCATTTCTCAATTATACTTGCATAAATTTTACCAGGAACACTCAGTAGGGAAATATCTCTGTAATTCTCACATTCAGTTATATTTCTCTTTTTATATATGGGTACTATGAGAGCTCTATTCCAATCATCTGGAATTCATCCCTCTGTCCAGGCCTTCTGAACTATGCAGTGCAGCCACTGTAAGACTTTCATACCACCATACTTCAGCATTTCTTGTCGTTCATCTACTCCTGCTGCCTTTCCACATTTCAAGTCTTTGATGGCTTTTTCTACTTCAAGAATGGATATGTATTCATGACTTCATGCCTGTTGAGTGTTTTTTTACCATTGTGCTTTCACTGCTTGCTTCAATTAGCAAATTTTCCAAGTAATTACTCCATACTTCAAGGATATCTTTTTCTCCAGTTTTCATGTCACCTTTATCATCTCTAATTCCTTTTACAGCACTCTTTCCTCCATTTCTGAGCTTCTTCAACAACCTCCAGAATATCTTGCCACCGTCTTCATATTTATTTTCTGTGTTCTTACCAAAGTCTTCCCATTACTTTTGTTTAGTTAGTTTTACACAGTCTTTAGCTTTCTTACATTTGTCTCTGTATTCTCTAAGAGCACAAGCTGACTTATTTGACAGGAACCCTTGATATGCTTTCTTCTTTTCTTTCACTGCCTCTTTAACTTCCTGTGTCCACCATGGAGTTCTTATTTTTCTATCCTTGCAGACAACTTCACCACATGCCTCTCTAGCTGAATCAATCAGAGATTTCTTCAAGGCTTGCCACTAAATCTCCAAGGTTTGATTCCTGTTCTCAAACTCTTTCATTTTTTCTTCGACAATCTTTGTATATTTTAGTCTACAGTTCATATCTGAGAGCTGCTCAACTTTTATTTGCTTTAAAATTTTCATATATGTTCTTCTTTTCAATATGAAATTCAATTTTATCCTGCTCAAAACAAAATTGTGATCACTTCCAATTTCAAATCCTCTGTACACTCTGGTGTCCTGCACCAGGGAGAAAACATCACTAGGTGTAGTCAATGAGACTTTTCTTATTCCTTGCCTCTTCTCTCCATGTGAATTTGTGCACATTTTTTATGTTGGAACATTGTGTTAGTAATAACCAGTCCATGTCCTGAGCAGAAATCCAACAGGTATTTGTCATTATTATTAGCTTTGCTATTTTCTCCAAATTTTCCCAAAATATTTTTGTATGTCTGACAATCATTTCCTACTCTGCTATTTAGATTCCCAACAAAGACCAACTTTTCCTTTTTCATTGTGTCAGTTGCTTTCTTTAAAGCCTCAAAAATTTCCTCCACTTCTACCTTAGTAGAACTTTCTGTGGGACCATAGGCACAAATAAGTCTCACTGTCCAATTCACATCATTCTACTTGAGACTGCTTGCCATTCAAGAAGATAAGCCTTGTATTCAGTGTTGAATACTATGGCTACTCCTTTTCCTTGATTGTCATTGCCTGATCATAACAATTTGTATTTATTGCTTGGAAAGATCTCACCAGTTTTTGCCTTTTTTCTTTCAGTTCAGTAACCAGTATATATGGCAACATTAAAGATATCAATAATGTGAAGAGTGGGATATTAGAAAGGGAGAAAATTTTTTTCTCCTTTGTCTTATTGCTGGTATAACTCAGCAAAAACTCAGCCTCAAATGTGAAATTAGTTTGGTAAGATATGATAGATGCAAAAATTGATCTGAAGATGTAAATTTCCAGTTTCATTATAGCAAGTGGACCCATTCAGCTAGAAAAACATACATTAAGGAGGAAAAAAAGTGCTGAATGGAACAAGGATTTTTTTTAATATATATACTGATCCCATACACAAGGAATCAAAGAACCTATAAGCACATCAGTGCTGTGTGTGTGGGGGGGGGGTGCAGGTGAGGACAGATAGATTAAACATTGGAAGCTGTACTTGATTGGGAAGAGTTCTTGCAGAAGGCTGTTCCAGAAGATGGAGGTAGATGGAATGAAAGAGGAAGAGGAGAAGCAGGTTCAGTGTGTGTGTTTGCAATTGCACCATAAAGAGGTGCCAGGCAGCTGCTGTTCTTATATTACCCACTCAAGTTCCTAAAACAGACACATTGCTGAAGTACAGCATCTGTGAGATAGAATTGAAGTGAATCTGTAAGAATAGGATCATCCACGAGCCAAATTGCAATACTCTGGACAACATCAAGAATTTTTAGTGAATTATGTGTATCACTCCAAATATGTGAGCAGTATTCTAAAGATGGGCAGATTTAGGATTCGTATAAAGTTAAGAGTTGGTTGGGCGTAAAACATCATCACAAATGAAAGAGAATGTCTAGTTTTTTGGATGCCAAGTAAGATACTGATGTGATATGTTTATGCCAGGGAGAGAGAGAGAAAGAGACTGGAGGTAAGTGTAAGTCCAAGCAGAGAGATCTGATCTAGTTTTTGGTGATTTATGTATCATGAGGGTATGGGAAGGTGAGCTGACCTGATATCTCTTTTATGAGAGAAAAGGAAATCTGGTACCTACACTGAAGGAAGCAATAGCGAAGGAAGTGGTGGATGTTCTTTGTGGTTTGTTGTGGACAGCTATTATGGAAGAATGTTATTTCAAATTACATCCTCCCAGTTTCAACTAATCAGGTGAAACAGCTTGCTATGGTTTGCTCACTTTTCTTTTTCCAGGAATTAGCACTTGACATCCCCTACTCAAAGAAAGACTGCAACAATTTATGGTGATAATAAGATCACTACAGACTGTATACAAAACCAAAACAGCTATTTTGCATTAACAGAAGAACAAGAAATTTGACAGGATTCCATTCCGATGTATAAGTGGACATTCTAGAACAGCATAAAAATAAGAGAGCAGATCAGCTGGCTAAGGAAATGACTGTGAATGATCAGCTAGAAACAAGATACAAGAAATTTTTAAAATCAGCCATAAAAAAAACTTGAAACACATTAACAATATATGAATTTTTACCAACTGTCAAAAAGCAGATTCTAGCTGAAAGAAGAAAATTGCTCCCAAGGATAATCATGCAGTTAACAGGATATGAAAAAATATGAAATTATTTACACAGATTCTACATTCCTAAATCTCCATTCTGCATCTGTAGTCGATATGCTGGATTACCTAATTGCCAGATGCCTTTGATACAATTACATTTATCACTCCATTAGAAGAGTGCCTATATCCAAAAAATACAATAACTCATCCACAATTATTATTTAAAATTTTCCAATTTGAGAAATAGAACTGATATGTAATTAGTGTAGGATATGCTAAATTAAATATAAAATTATGAATATATAGTAGTAGATCAATATAATTAGCATTATATGCATGTAAATTATAAACAAAATGTTAGTGAAATGTAAATTATGCAAATTTAAAAGTATATACATTGTATGTAATGGAGCATGAAGAAAACAAAATTCTCCCAGCAGAGTTACTAATGGGAGGAAACAACAACACACAACTTCTGCTGCTACTTTTTGATTAACTAGCCAAGCTATGTTATAATCAAAAGATGAAACCAAAATACGACAGTGGAAGAAAAATGCTTCCTCTTCATCATAATTGCAAGAAGCCATGAAAGCTTTTAAAACTGTAATTCAGTGCTATAGCATTAATTTGTGTGTGCATATGTGTGTCTGTGTGTAATAAAAATTTAGATCATTTGTTTTTTCATTCAGAATGCTTTAAGGTGCCATTGTGTAAGTTATGATGAAGAAACCATGATCCCAAGTAAGTATTATGTTTGCCAATATGTGCATGTGATCTTGATTGTATGTCCATTTCACATGTCTGAAGATACTAAATTTCATGAACAAGGAATTAGAATTCTTGGGGGGCGGGGTGAAATTTGTGAACTGGAATCAGTAATAAAGCTGTGAATAAAGTATTAAATTTCTGTTTCAGTTTTTATGTTTCAGCAATGGCCTTTGTGAAAGTAAGAATGACTTATTTTCACACATTTTAGGTTCCAGTTTCACAGCCTGATCAAGTAAGTCATGATTATATGTTGTTAGTTAAATCATTCTTCATTAGAATGTAACAGGACTGTAATTATAATTACAGTAGTAGGAACTCTCTACAGGCCAGCTTGGTAGGCAAAGTGGTTATTGTATCCAACATGAGCATGGAGGTTTGTGACTATCCTACTAAGTCTGTATGGAAAGAGAATCTGCAACCCTACCGCTTCTTCTAGCAGAAGGATTCATTCCGAAAACTTTATAAGGTACAGGAGTGACCACACGGCATCCAGTGACATCAACTGTGAATAACTAACTGACTATAGTAAACCCCAGAGACAGTTTCTTATAGTGCAAGCTTCCCCCTATAGTGAATTTTAGGAAAAAATACCAACTCTCTTACTCCATTCCCACAAAGGAAATCACAGGAAACAGAAAGAACAAAGGAAATGGCACAAAGTCATATACTCATGACAGAACACAAAGGAGTGGCAGGAACCACATATAAAGCAAATAAAATGACAAAGAACAAATGCAAAATAATAATGGAAGACAAGAAAACTAGATATTATGAAATGATAGCTTAATGTTTCTTACATGAAATCTTCATAATAAACTAAATATATTAGCGATGATGGGAGAATGATAAACACTGAGGAGAGCCTGGCTGGCTGAGTGGTTAGCGTATCTGCTCTCCAGCAAAAAGGCTGTGGGTTCGAATCCCACCGTGGGCATGGATGTTTGTGATTGTCGGTGGAAATACTAGTGGTCATCGGCGGCGGTAGATGGCGTTGGTGTAGTTGTGGTCAGTTGGTGGAGAGAGAGCTGTAGAGCAGGTGCCCTCCCTTGATGAGTCTTTGGACTCCTGGGGGTATCTAATAATAATAATAAAATATTGAAGAGGTGTTAAATGAGCAATTCATTAAAGTTTTTTTTCCTTGTGATTGTAATGTAATGCAGAACTTGAGAGCAGTGGGAATAGGGGAGAACCACTGATGGTAAGTGGGTAAGAGGTATATGAGGAATTGAGTAAACCTGATGTCAGCAAGGCCATGGGACTTGATGGTATATCACCACATGTTGTGAGGGAATGCTCCAGCAAGTTACGAACACCTTTAATGTATATTTTCAACATGAGTCTTAGATTATCCCAGGTCCCAAAATAATGGAAAGATAGCAAAATTGTTCTGTAATAAGACTAAGGCTTCAAATTATGGGCCAATCTGCTTGTTTGGAGTTCCACTCAAGATGTTGGAGAAGCTAGTCAGGGCAAGGATTCAGAACTGGGTGGACAGCAGTAGAATTCTCTTTAACGGACAGCATGAGTTTTCTAAAGGAAGATTGCATTTTAGTAATCTGCTTACTTAAACTAAACATATTTGGTCATTTTATAATTAAAATACAAACTTATTTAATACAGACCAATAACAACAAACTTATATTATAGCCTACCAGTTTCACCAGCAGACTGCCTAGCTTTTTCAAGGCGTTTACAGAAAGACATAAAAACTAGTAAATGCAAATTGAAAGGAACACAAAAAATGTTGTAAACCAACTAGTAGCTAAGGTTACACGTTCGCGTGACAGAGAAGACTTATTGTTCTTATTCATTATCACGTAGTCGTCATTCAGATATGGCATGGAGCTGTTTTGCCACTCTATCGTGTGGTTAGACGTACAGAAATGATGTGCTAAGCCGGAAGAGATACTTCTGTTGTGGTTTACATCACCAACATGTTCTTTTTGTCTGATTTCTAAACTCCGTGAAGTTTGTCCGATGTAAGCAAGACCACAGGAGCAAGGAATGTAATATACTCCTGGATATTTGTAGAATGGCACCTTATCTTTTGGGGATCCTAAAACTTGTCTGATGCTGGTGGTTGGTTTGAAGACCACTTTGATGTTGTAGGCTCTTAGTATTCTGGCTATTTGATAAGAAATTGACTTGATGAAAGGAATCACTACAGTAGAAATGTGCCGGGAGGATGATTCTTCTTGTCTGTTGTTGTCACCATATAGATATTTTTTGATGATGTTTGGAGGATATCCATTTTGTGATAATGTGTTGGTGACAACCACAGACAAGAAGAATCATGCTCCCAGCACATTTCTACTGTAATGACCCCTTTCATCAAGTCAATTTCTTATCAAATAGCCAGAATACTAAGAGCCTACAACATCAGAGTGGTCTTCAAACCAACCACCAGCATCCGACAAGTTTTAGGATCCCCAAAAGATAAGGTGCCATTCTACAAATATCCAGGAGTATATTACATTCCTTGTTCCTGTGGTCTTGTATACATCGGACAAACTTCATGGAGTTTAGAAATCAGACAAAAAGAACATGTTGGTAATGTAAACCACAACAGAAGTATCTCTTCCGGCTTAGCACATTATTTCTGTATGTCTAACCACACGATAGAGTGGCAAAACAGCTCCATGCCATATCTGGATGATGACTACAGACATCGTTTATTCAAGGAAGCCACAATAGTGTTAATAACTGGCGGAAACCTCAACAGAAATCAGGGTGCAATCCTAAACAGTTCGTGGAAAAACCTGATCCTCTCTCTAAATTAATCTGAACTACAGCTAGCCAGTAATCACATTACACGTTTACAACAAACACGCATGCGTGATAATGAATAAGAACAACAAGTCCTCTCTGTCACGCGAACGTATAACCTTAGCTACTAGTTGGGTTACAGCGTTTTTTATGTTCCTTTCAATTTGCATTTACTAGTTTTTATGTCTTTCGTAAACGCTTTGAAAAAGCCAGACAGTTTGCTGGTGAAACTGGTAGGCTATAATATAAGTTTGTTGTTATTGATCTGTATTAAATAAGTTTGTATTTTAATTATAAAATGACCAAATATATTTAGTTCAAAAACAGTTTAATGAAACACAAAGTTCGGTGCATGGAAAGATGCACCGAAAAATGCAGAAAGGCCAAACTTTTGAACCACCTAACGTTCCTTAAACGTTGCAGGGAATTCTTCATCATTCCAAAGTTCCTCATAGTCAGAGGTCATATCAACTCTATATCAGGTAAAAAAAATTTATCTACGCACTTCATTGGCGCTTGTAAGAGAAAGGATTCAACACACGAGATACGAACTAAATAAAAATGATATTAATTGCCGCAAGTTCTTTGATGAAATTTCTAACAATTTAGAATATACCATATGGAATCAATTAGATCAAATGATACAATACATTTATGAAAAACTTTCAAACTTTATAAGGACAAACAAATTAGGAAATTCAATGAACTTTACAAGAAAAAATATCGGACACAAAACAACCTCCCAGACGACAAAGTGATTTTTAGTGTGTCAAATCATAGTCTCACAAAAAATGAATCCGACATTCTCATAAAAGGTTTTAACTTTGCGATTATGCCCAATCACATTCCTAAAATGGATTTCATGTGTGGAACTGAAAAAGGGCTATATCCACTACTGCAAAACGTAGCCAATCCTATTAGATTCAAAAGTACGATAATCCTAGCCAAAGCCAAACAACCTATTCTCAACACATCTCCTTATGATAGAAAGGCAATTCTCAACTTGAAGAAAAACAAATATCATTAATACAAAAGCTGATGAGGGAAATTTTAGTTATCCTTAACTCTAAAGATTATTATGATCAGTTAAACGTATTACTATCAGCCAACTCCACCTATAAGATCCTAGACAGAGATGCCACAATAAAAAATCATAATGAAACAAACCAACTAATCAGAAATTGTAACATTTGGCCAGAAGAAGTGAAGAAAACACTAAAATCCTCACATCCTATCACTCCAAGACTATATGGGACACCTAAAATACATAAACAGGATATACCTCTCTGTCCAATCGTTGATGGAAGATCATCACCAACCTACCTTTTGGCAAACATCTTGCAAACTTATTAAATAATAAAACAAGATCAACAGAATCCTATATCAAGAATAGTCAACATTTTGTAAATAAACTCCAAGCCATTAAGATTGCACCAACAGACATGCTAGCCAGTCTAGATGTTGTATCCCTTTTCACCAATGTACCAGTAGAAGAGGTAACAAACATCTTGAGGAAAAAGATCATCCAAGATCTTTTTCCTCTAGACATCACACAGATGTTTAAACACTGCCTTCAATCTAATTTCTTCACGATTAACAACACATTAGAAGGCCTAGCAATGGGAAGCTTACTATCACCATCTTGTGCAGACCTTTTCATGGAACACTTGAAAAAGAAATTCTCTCCACAATCTCCCCTAGACCATCTATATGGTGGAGATATGTTGATGATATCTTCATTATATGCCAAGACAGCGTAGAAAACCTAAAATCGTTTGTGGATAAAATCAACTCAATACATAACAAGATAAAATTCACTCTAAAAGTGGAAAACAATAGCCAACTGCATTTTTTAGACATCTTGATAAAGAAACAATCAAATAGTGTCAAATTATCTATTTACAGAAAACCCACAGATACTGGAAGATATCTTCATTATACTTCAAACCATCACAAGACACACAAACTGAGCATTATCCACATGTTGAAATATAGGGCCAGAAAGTTTATATCAGAAGAGGAAGATACACAGACTGAACTCTCACTAATAGCCAACACATGATCACAAAATGGATATCCTCCAAACATCATCAAAAAATATCTATACGGTGACAACCACAGACAAGAAGAATCATGCTCCCAGCACATTTCTACTGTAGTGATTCCTTTCAGCAAGTCAATTTCTTATCAAATAGCCAGAATACTAAGAGCCTACAACATCAGAGTGGTCTTCAAACCAACCACCAGCATCAGACAAGTTTTAGGATCCCCAAAAGATAAGGTGCCACTCTACAAATATCCAGGAGTATATTACATTCCTTGTTCCTGTGGTCTTGCCTACATCGGACAAACTTCATGGAGTTTAGAAATCAGACAAAAAGAACATGTTGGTGATGTAAACCACAACAGAAGTATCTCTTCCGGCTTAGCACATCATTTCTGTACTCTATCTTCTAACCACACGATATAGTGGCAAAACAGCTCCATGCTATATCTGGATGACAACTACAGACATCGTTTATTCAAGGAAGCCACAATAGTGTTAATAACTGGCAGAAACCTCAACAAAAATCAGGGTGCAATCCTAAACAGTTCGTGGAAAAACCTGATCCGCTCTCTAAATCAATCTGAACTACAGCTAGCCAGTAATCACATTACACGTTTACAACAAACACGCATGCGTGATAATGAATAAGAACAATAAGTCCTCTCTGTCACGCGAACATGTAACCTTAGCTACTAGTTGGTTTACAACATTTTTTATGTTCCTTTCAATATGCATTTACTAGTTTTTATGTCTTTCTGTAAACACCTTGAAAAAGCCAGACAGTTTGCTGGCGAAACTGGTAGGCTATAATATAAGTTTGTTGTTATTGGTCTGCATTAAATAAGTTTGTATTTTAATCTGCTTACTTATTATAACAAAGTGATGAATACACTGGACAAGGGGAATGCACATATAGTAGTATATTTAGATTTTGCAAATGCTTTCGACAGATTACTACATGACAAACCACTAGTTAAATTGGATGAGATGAGGTTGGATAGTAGTGCATTGGATTGGAGATTGGCTGTGTGATAGGTATTAACGGGTTGTGTATTGGGAGGGGGGGGGGGAAGAGTAATATCCCAGAAGAGTAAAGTTACCAGTGGCATACCACAGGGATATGTTTTGTTGCCATTATTATTTAATTTGTATATAAATGACAATGGAAAGGAAGGGCTTAAATGGTGATATACAGTTGCTTGCAGATGATGCAAAGATGGGGAGAGTTATGAGAGGTAGAGAAGATGTAAAAGCTTTGCAAGAGGACCTAAATAAGCTGTCTGAATGGGCGAGTGTGTTGGTATATCAGTTTAATATTACAAAGTATAAGGTTTCAAAATTTGGGAAGCAAAAGATGGATGGGATGCAGAGTATACGATTGGTGGGGATATTTTGGAAGAGGTGGAGGAGATGAAGGATTTGGGGGTTGCGGTGGATAGAGACTTGAAATTTTGTGGACATTTTGCTGAAATTGTGAGGAAGACATGGTGGATTATGGGAATGATGCAGAGAATACTGATATGCAGAACTAAGGATGTTTTGATTCCGTTGTACAAGACATTGTTCAGGCAGCATATGGATTACTGTGCACAGATTAGGTCACCAGGTTTCTAAAGGATGATGAGATGTTGGAAAGAGTCCAGAGATGATTGACTAAGTTGGTATCTGGTCTTTGGAATGTGGAATATGAGAACAGATTGAGAGCATACAAATTACAGAACCTAGTGGATAGAAGGAAGAGGAGAGACATGATCGAGATGTATAAGTTGGTAAGGGACAATTACCAGATTAGCGTGGATGAGATTTTTTATAGAATATCTGAAAACAGGGGAAGAATGAGAGGCCATCCCTGGAAGCTGCATAAGGTGGGTGTGAACAAGGGGTTGAAAAGTAGATATTTTGCAAGGAGATTGGTGGGTTATTGGAATGCATTGCCTGAGAGTGTGGTGAGTGGAGGGACAGCGAATGTATTTAAGTCAAGGTACGATTAGTTGTGCATGTGAGAGTGGGACCTCCCACAATGAGTCTCTTGACTCAATGGAAGTCTGTTAATAATAATAATAATAATGTGCAGTCGTACCATTAAAATGTGTTCACTATCTACTGTAATCAATACCACTTATCAATAAAAAAATTTAAGCTATACGGGTGCTAGCATGTCCTTAGTAGCAGATGCACTACACATGTTGATCAGCTAAGTTATTAATTTTTAGTAGATATTAGCAAAATTTTTATATATATTTGATGGTATTTTGTTTAATTTTGACTGTGTAGTTAAGTTGTGTTGATTGGTCAACTATTATTAAGGGATATTCTTTTCAGAATCATTTTTTTGTTATGGCACCGATACGCACGAAAAAATGAAGACAAAACATTGATGTTAACTGATATCAATGTACGGGATTTAGTGCAATGTAGTGTGTGTTTAATATATTCATTGCCGAGAGTGAATAATTTATGGTACGAGAGCAAGAATGGCTAAAATATTTGTTGGAAATATTTTGTAAGCGAGTATAAGAAATGAGAGTCATGAAAGAATGAAGTGACTGATAATAAGGACATAAGGCAGGATTGTTAAGGTGTTGTGGAGAATGTTGCAGAAGCAATGAGTGATAGTGCACAAAATACGAATGAGAATTTGAAGGAAGTGGTTGAAAGCAATGTGGATGATGAGATGCTCAAATGGAAAGAAATTGTACACTTACACAGACTCCTTCGCAGGACAAAACGTGAGCTCAAGTGACTAGAAGAATGATTGGTATGTGGTACAGAAGGACAGAGAATGAAAGAAAGAGCAAATGGGAAGAGCATAAAAGTACGTGAGATTGGGAGAAAAGAGATAGTATTATGGGAGATTCGATGAAATGAGGTGTACTTAAAAGTGATGAAAGCATGTTTTCCAGGTGCAAAAATAAAGGATGTTAGTGATACTTTAAGGACCAACATGGTCAAGAACAGCCCGAAACAGAACTGAATGGAATGACATAGGTAGGCCTTTGGATGGGATGCAGAGCATAGAATTGGGATTCTACAGGCTGACAACAACAAGTATGCAGAAGATGGAGCAAACAAGTTGATTGTATTGGCTGGCACAAATGATTTGAAAGGTGAGAAATATGAAATGAGAAAAGATATTATTATTATTATTATTATTCCCCATTCGCATCATCCTCCATGTAGTCAAAGACTCCTAGGAGGTCCTTTTATCTAACACACATATCATCACACCGTGCTTTAAATACACTCAAATAATCCTCTGCAGACACCACATTCTAAGGCAAGGCATTTCAATCATTCACAACTCTGCGTGAAAATAACCCTTCTTCTCATTCCCCTACTCAGACCCTCTTTATACAGCTTCCAGGGATGACCTCTGGTTCTCGCCTGATCTCCCACTATTTTCTGTAGAACTTCTCCAGCATTGATCCTATAACAACCCCTTAATAACTTGTAGGTATCGATCATATCTCCCCTCCTCCTACTATCCACCAGACTCTGCAAGTTGCATCTTCTCAATCTTTCCTCATACTCGAAATTCCAGACTACCTTAGAAACCACCTTAGTCAGTCGCTCTGGACCCTTTCCAACATCTCTTCATCCTGAAAACCAGGTGACCAAATCTGGGCACAATAGTCCATGTGTGGCCTAATCAAAGCCTTATACAATGGAACAAGAATCTCCCTACTTCTACAAGTCAGTGTCCTCCGCATCATTCCCAGAAGCCTTTGTGTTGTCTTCACAATTTTGGCTATGTGTCCCCTAAATTTTAGATTCTTATCCACTACCACCCCCAGATATCTTATTTCCTCCACCTACGACAATTATATCCTCACAAGCATAAATTCTGCATCCCATTTTTGTTTTCCAAATTTTAAAACCTTACATCAGGAGTGACAAACTCAACTGGACCGCGGACCATTTGCTATAAAACTGTATCTCAAGTGGGCCGCAAAAAATTTTCAACTAAAAAACCTGCACTAATTAGAATCAAAGCAAAGTGAAAGAATGAGTATAAATAAATTGGAAAATTAATAGCAAAAATTTTGTTTATTCAAAGTCATTACTACAAGACATATTAAATAATAGTATAATGATAATGACAACTCAAGAAAATAAATAAAGAAAGAATATTTTTATTATATTAATACTCTATTTACATTAGATAGCATTTAAGCCAAATTAAACAGAAATTATATTTTATTTGAATAAATCAAATATTTATACAGTCTAAAAAAGTATACACTCCATTAATAACCACCACAAAAATTTACAGAGCCTCCTGTTAGTTTGAAATTTTTTGTTTGTGTTGAAATAAAATACTTCTATTTTTTTGGGGGGGTCTATATTTTGGGGAGAAAATTATAATATTTCAGATATACTTGCATTATATACTTGCTTATTACAATTATAGTAATTTTTAAGTAATTTATTATTATTATTATTCAGGCCTCCAAAGAGTCAAAAGACTCATCGAGGGAGGTCCTTTCTAAGAAATAAAGTCTGTCAAGACTCATCGAGGGGAGGTCCCCCCCTGAGAAACACAAAGTTTATCATACCACTCCTTAAACTCACTGACCGTTCTCGCTCCCACCACTCCATCAGGCAATGCATTCCACGGCTCAACCACCCTCCACACAAAGAAACCACTCCTTACCCTCTTGCTCACAGTTTCCTTTCGTAACTTCCAGGGATGGCCTCTTGTCATCACTCCTTCCCGCTGATTAACCAAGCGAAAGAACTCCCCAGTGTCAACCCTGTAACCACCTCTCAACAGTTTAAAAGTCTCAATCATATCACCTCTCCTTCTTCTATCCACCAAACTCTGCAGTCCACATTCTCTCAGCCGATCCTCATAACTATCCTTGTACAGTCCTGAAACCATCTTTGTCATCCGTCTTTGTATCCTTTCCACAGTTAATTTATCCCCTTCAAATCCTGGGGACCAAATCTGAGAACAATAGTTCAAGTGTGGTCTGATCAGAGACTTATACAACGGAATGATAACCCTCTTATCTCTGCAGGTCAGTGTCCTTCTCATAATAGCAGCAATCCTCTGTGTTACCTTCACCACCTTTGCAATATGTCCCCTAAACTTCAGGTTTCTATCAATCATCAACCCCAGATCTCTTGTCTCCCCTACTTCCTCCAGTATAACTCCTCCCATAGAGTATGCAGCATCCCATCGATGTTTCTCAAACCTCAAGACCTTACATTTTGCTGCATTAAACTGACACCCCCATTCATTTGCCCATCTATCTAGCTTATTTAAATCCTCTTGCAGGGCTACCACATCTGCACTATTACTAATAATCCTTCCAAGCTTCGCATCATCCGCAAACAACTGAATATCCCCCTGCAATCCACTGGCTATGTCATTGATATAAAGGTTAAACAATATAGGTCCTAGTACTGAGCCCTGTGGGACCCCACTTGTAACCCTCTGCCTCCTGGAAACTGCTCCACCATACACAACTCTCTGATACCTATCAGACTGCCAATCCTGAATCCAGTTGACCAATCTGACATCCAGACCCATGTGCTGCAACTTAAATATCAGCTTATCATGTGGCACCCTGTCAAATGCCTTCGCCAAGTCTAAGAAAATTGCAGTATATGCCTTTCCCTCATCTAATGCTCTTGTAACTTTATTATAAAAGGCTAGCATATTGCTAAATCAAGAGCGTCCTTTCACAAATCCATGTTGATTCTCACAGATAACATTACCCTCATCTGCCCAATGCTGTACACGGTCCCTCACTACTTTCTCCAAGATCTTAACAACTACTGATGACACACAGACTGGCCTATAATTAGACACTTCCAGTCTGTTACCACCCTTATGCAATGGCACTATCTTACTTTCCTTCCATTCCCTGGGCACCTTTGCCAAAGCCAGACTTTCATTGAAAAGCCACGTTAAAGGTATTGTCAATTCCCTAGCACATTCTCTCAAAACTCGTGGTGAAATACCATCCAGTCCCACAGCTTTACTGACATCCAGAGTACTCAGTATCTGAAACACACTCTCCTCCTGTACCTCCAGACCTCGTACCAGTCCTATCCCTCTAGCATTAAAACTGACTCCTCTAGGATGAAATACTCCAATAAAGTGTTCATTGAACAATTCCACTATGTCCTCTGCATCAGTCACTCTATTCCCATTTTTATCCCACAATATCATTCTTCCACAGTCATTTCTCCTCCTACTGGCCACATAGCTAAAAAATTCCCTATGATTTTCTTTGGATCTTAGGGCCAATCTCCTCTCATATTCCAGTTTCGCTTTCCTTACCACACGAGTCACTCTTCTGGCCTGTGTCTTATATTCCTCATGCATCTCTTCACCTGTCTCCTATATCTCTTCCATAGCCTCTTTTTCGCATGCAATTCCTGTTTAATATTGTTTGTCATCCACTTTACTCCAAATTGCGCCCTCTTCTTCACTCGTGGTATACAACTTACCATTGCTGGTAACAAATATTCTTTCACAATTTCCCACGCACTGGTGATATCCCGGCCTTCCAATTCCTCCCTCCATGAAACTTCCCGAAGTTGACGTCTAAGACTATTATAATCACCTGCCTTATAATTCCACATAAGTTCCTGTCTCTTTGATACTCCTGCATGTCTATTCATTTTCCAAGTCAAAACCATATGGTCACTCTCTCCAACTGGTGGGAGAGACGTCAACTCAGTTATTATCAACTCTTCTGATGCTATAACCAAATCCAAAATTTTTGAACCTCTTGTTCCCTCTGTTACATGTTGCCTAAGACATTTGTCCCTCAAGAATTCTAGAAATTCCATTCCCCTATTGTTACATGCTTCTTCCTCTCTCCAATTTATACTACTGAAGTTAAAATCTCCCATAACAATCATTCTTCTTGCACTTGCCAAACTTAGCTGTCTAAACATCTCCTGGTCCCCATCCTCTGTGCTCCTGGGTCTGTAGCAACACCCCACTAAATATCCTGTCTTGCCTACCTCTACCTCACACCATACGCTCTCAAAATCATTTGTCTCACTTCCTTCCAAATTCTCCACTCTTAGAGGACATAGGTCATCACTTATCATAAGCAGCACCCCACCACCACGCTTTCCCCTCCTATCCTGGCGAAAAATGCTATACCCAGCGACTTCTATTCCTGTTTTTATATCCCCTTCTGTCAACCACGTCTCAGTGATCGCAATAATTTTTGGCCAGGCTGATGCTATCTGCGCCACCAATTCCTCTCCCTTATTCCGGATACTCCTGGCATTAGTATACAGCATATAAATGCCATTGTTTCTATACCCAGCATTATCCCTTCTAGACTCCACTGGGCTCAGTGTTACCTGACATTGTCTCCCTTCTCCCAAGTATCCATTCCCACAAGAGGCCACCCCTGCTATCATCCTCCCTGGGACACACTGACTCGTTCAGAACAGCAATCTCTCCAGATGCCTACGTCCTTTCTCATTCAAATGTAAACGGTCTCTCGCAAATAACTCCTCTCTTTCCTCAAACGCACTCCAAGCATCCACATATACCAGTCCTCTCTTGTCACACATTCTCGCTATTATGCCATTCAATATCACCGCTCTTCTGCTCAGCTCATCATTATCATACCTAGGCAACACGCACACTATTTTTCCTCTCTCTGTCTTCTTCCGTACAGTCTCAAGCAAAAATTACATATCTCTCGCTGCCCGACTTACATTACCACTCAAGTCATTCGTTCCTACCATCACAATCATCTCATCCACCCTTTCACTTCTCTTAATTGCCATAGCCACCCTTTCTATTGTTCCTCCTGGCAAACACATATTGCAGTATTAATTGCAGTATTTTATCCTTTTCCCAAAACTTCACAACGTTTATTGTTAACCAGCTTGCCAAAATTTGGACTAAGAGATTGTGAGCATATGACCTTCATTAGCAGAAAGATTGACGTTGGTTAATCTTGATCTGTGGGCTGTTTTGTTACCTTTCATACCTGAGAATAATTGTTCACAAAAATAGGTGCTTCCAAAATAACAGAATATTTGCTGCAAACGTTTTTATTTCTGGATATTTTTGACCTAAATAACTGTATATTTTTGGAACACCAACTTCTTGGTATTTCACTTTTAGAATGGAGTCATTGTGGAAATCAATAAGTTTCATTTGAATACAAATAGGAGATTTTTCGAAATTAAAGGAAAAAAGGATCTGTAAAAAGTGAGAAAACTTCTTATTGCTCCATAAAATCTTTAAATTGCCTATCAAATTCTTCTTTAATCTTTTCTAGTTTGGGACAATAGCGAGAAAAAGTAAAACTTTGATTCTTATTGTTCAACTGTTCACACATAGGAAAGTAATTTGGAATATTCTATTTTAAATGATTTTGAAACAAAACTAATTTACATCTAGAACTTGCCAGTGAATCATACATGTGTGTTATTGACTGATATTTCCTCTGTAGTCTATAAACTCCATCTGATCTAGAGGCCTCAATCAACACAAGTTTGTACAATTTCTCAAATGTCCTGTAATACCTAATAAGAATGCTAGATCATACCCATGTCTGATCATTAAGAAATGCAACATCATGATTTTTCATTTCTAAAAATAATTTGATCTCCTCTAAAAAAAAAAAAAAGAAAAAAAGAAAAAAAAAAAAGAAGCTTTTCAGAACCTTATGAAAAGATAACCAACGAATCTCTATGTAATAATGTAGCCCTTCAAATTCACTCTCCAAGTCTTTAAGAAATTGTACAAACTTGCGTTGATTGAGGCCTCTAGATCAGATGAAGTTTACAGTATTTGTCACAGGCTTGAGTACGCTGTTCATTTCCAATACTTTGGAGCACAGGACCTGCTAATGAATAATGCAGTGGAAAGATTGCAATTCCGGTATGTCTGCATACATTTCCTTTAACTTTGTTTCAAGTCTTGACAAAAAACCTTTATTTTTGCCTGTCATTGCTATAGCACCATCGGTTGTCACTGCTACGAGCCTGTTCATAGGAAGTTTGTATTTTTCCAAAATGCTCCACAAGGCATCAAAAATGTCTTCCTCTTGAAACCACTACAGGTTTCATGGATGGGAATCACTTCCAAGAACTCTTCAGTAATATTCATATTGTCATCGCAAGCCCAAAGAAACTGAGCAACTTGAGTTATGTCCTGAATATCGAAACTTTCATCAAGGGCAAATAAAAAGCACTGTATGTGTTGCGGATATTTCTTGCAACAGGTCCCCAGATTATCTGCCATTTCGGTTATTCTTTACATTACAGTATTTCTGGACAAAGAAATATTGTGAAATACTTGCACGTTTTTGGGACATACGTTTTCGGCTGCTTTTATCATACACTCCTTAACCAAGGAATCATCACTAAAAGGTTTGGAATGTTTCACCAATAAATAGCTGCTTTCATAACTGGCTCTCACTGCTGATTCATTGTCTTTCATAAATTTTGAAAATAATTGTTGTTGACTTTGAAGTGAATTTTTCACACTTTTTAATTTTTCTTCTCTCAGTTTATCCTCAAAGCATCAATATTGTTCTTTGTGAATTTTATCGTAGTGCCTTTTTATATTATATTCTTTGGCGACACGAATTGGTTCATTACAAATAATGCACACAATTTTGTCCTTTGTTTCAGTGCAGAAGTGACCGCGCGGTTAGCCTAGTGGCTTTGCGCTTCGCAACCATATGCCTGGGGAAGGAGTGTCCCAGGTTCGATTCCCGTTGTAGACGTGAGGAATTTGAGGATCTTCCTCCGGCATAGCCAAGTTAGCCAGTCTTGGGCGCGGTCAGTAGGGTTTTTTCCGCCAGTTTATCTGGCGTTTTTCATCCCGCAAACAGGCAAACCGGCCCCGTGAACATACGCCTCTACAGTCAAAAATATTCCCCCCCCCCCCCCAGCGGCAGACCAGGCGACGGGTCGGTTGGGAGTAGTACTAACAAGAAGTCGCATCTAAGTAACACGCGGACCCTGCATAGGAAGCGGGAATAACGCGTAGAAGAAGAAGAAGTTTCAGTGCAGAAGTAATTCAATTCCCATTTTTCTTGAAATTTTCTCTCCTCATCAGCAATTTTATTTTTCTTCTCTTACAAAACAACATTGCCAGGGAGAATAAATATATTATTAATAACAATTTTTATAAAAATGTTTGAATAAAAACACACAAAACTGTAGACTAGTACACGATACTATTGCAAATAAAAAATAATAATAAAAGGGATTCTCTCACTACTATGTTGTCATTGAATTGTGTTCAGCGAACTCACTTCAAAATCACTGATTGACTGTAGCAGGCAATTATAAACTCATAGCCTGGATTCACATGGGTGCGTATGCTGCACGTCACGTGAAAGGCTGGTAGCCAAAAGAATTCAACTTTTTCAGCACGCTATCAGCAGCTTGCTATAAATTAACAATGAAAGCATAAACATAGTTCACGATTGAGTAGGATCGGATCTAACATTGAAATTGTGATATAAATTTTTATTATTGCAATTATATTATAGCAGGTCGTTGCATTCATATGGTAACTATAAATGTCGTATGTAAACGAATATATCGATACCGTATTTACTCGAATATAACTTGCACTTTTTTCCCCAAAAATTAAAGCTAAAAAATAGTGGTATGAGATATATGCGGGAATTTTTGGGAACTAAAGTTTTCAGAAAAAAACTGAAAATGGGGATGACTCACCAAGACTCTCCTATTTGATATAGCTACTTCTGGTCTTGGGACCAGTTTCCTTGTGTTCAGTGTCAAAGTCATCTACCCAAATAGCATCATCTTCTTTCCCAGTATTCCAAGTAAAAATTACAAGTAATTTACAAGATTTTAGATATGTGATGAACAACCTTTCACGAATGTCTAATGAGAAGTGAAAGCAGATCGTGAAATAGACAGAAATGGTAGGCCAATAGACAGAGAACAGCTATAAAGATGTGCATATGATTGGTGCAGTATTAACAAAAGTTCGCGCTACCAAAACACAAAGTCAAGCCGATAATTTTTGAGTTGAAACACTAATTCTCTTCAACCAAATTCCATAATATCTGAAACTGCCTCACTCTAAATGTCTCAGTATTAACATGTTTACGAATTTTATTGCAGCTTGGCGTTTGAGTTAGTGGGTGCACTCAAACACTTCTAACTAAAAACAATAGCTTTTAGTTAGATATATTGTGTTTGCCGATGCAACATATGGTGTTACTTGAGTCAAAACAGCATGGTTAATGTGGGAGGGGACATGTGATTCATTAATGAGTGCAATTTTATCCCAGTTGTCTCTAATTGCACTAAAGAAATATATTACACATGTTGAAAAATATATTACACAGGCAGCAAATGTCTCTACTTTATTCAGTGGTACAATAAAACTACTTGTGTTTCTTGCATCTGCAATATAGTGGCAGTTGGGGAGGGCATGTTGTTTACCACCGGGAGTGAGTTATCGCCCAATGTGAGAGTGGTTAAACTTTATTTTTGTGTGTGATGTATATGCAAAACTTTTTAATTTCTTTTTTCATAAAGTAAAATTAGGAATGTGAGACATATGCGAGGGCAAGTTATATTCGAGTAAATAAGGTCCAATTTCTAATGCAGTATTTCTGTTTTATTATAAAAAGCAACCATCCTAATTTTTAATCTTTCCTTGAGGCATCGTGGGCTACAAGAAATTGCTTTGTGGGCCGCATGCGGCCTGCAGGCCACCAGCTTCACACCTCTGCCTTACATCTTGCAACATTGAACTCACGTCCCCATTCCCGTGCCCAATCACTGAATTAATTCAAGTCTTCTTCTAAGGCCACAACATCTTCTCTACTCTTCATCATCCAAATCTTCACCAATATCATTAATATACAAGTTAAACAGCAATGGCCCTAAAACAGACCCCCTGAGGCACACCACTAGTAACTTTCTTTTTCCTGGATATCGCTCCCCCATACACAACTTGTTGATACCTATCAGATAGCCAGTCTCCAATCCAATGCACCAATCTAATATCCAACCCCATCCACTCCAGTTTGACTATCAACTTATCATGCGGTAATCTATCAAAAGCCTTTGCAAAATCTAAGCATATTACTGTGTATCCTTCTCCTCTGTCCATGGAAGCAGTCACCTTATTGTAATAAGTAAGTAGATTACTAAAACATGACCTTCCTTTAGCAAATCCATGCTGTCCATCAAAGATAATACCATTGTTGTCAACCCAATTCTGAATCCTAGCTCTCACAAGCTTCTCCAACAACTTAACTACAACACCTGACACACAGATAGGCCTATAGTTTGATGTTTGAGTCCTATCACCTCTTTTAAGAAGTGGCACAATCTTGCCCTCTTTCCACTCCTTAGGAAGTTGACCGATTAAAAACTCGTATTAAAAAAATATGTCAAGGCCGGCATCAACTCCCTGGCACATTCCTTCAGAATATCGTGATAAAGTCCCACAGCCTTATTTACATCTGGTTTGCTCAACTTCCAATACACCTCTTGCTCACTTACAGTCAGTCTCTCTTCCCCATCATCAACTGCTCTCAATCTCTCCATGAAGTCACATTCACAAGATTGAAAGATTATGAACTGCTCATTAAGTATCTCCACCACAACTTCTGCAACAGTTGTCTTTATACCATTTTCTCCAATCACTGTCATCCTTCCATAATCATTCTTTCTTTTGCTGGCTACATATTGCAAGAACTCCTTAGGATTCTTTTTGGCTTCATTAGCTAACTGCAGTTCATACCTCTCTTTAGCTACCCTCACCAACCAAGTCACCTGCCTTGCCTGGTCTTGTTAACATAAGAAGAAGAGAAAGCAAGTAAAGATTGTCAGTCTGATGCCTCCATATTATACTGAGAAGAAAGGCCATGATTGTCAATAAGTCAATGAGAAGACTGTTGAGGGGAATGGTGTGCGGTTTATTGACTAGACAGAATGAATTTCAAGGACAAAAGGATTTATATATGCCCGACAAACTACATTTAAATCGTTTTGGAGTAAGATGTTTGGAGAAAGTATTGTTTAGTGAGCGTGTGGTAGTGCATAAGGGTGAGGAGTTTTTGGCATTGATAAGCTTGACTTGGCCAAAAATTATAGGAATGAGTGAGACCTGGATGACTGAAAATAGTTACAGTGATAGAATGTGAAAGGTATTGTATTTTCAGGGAGGATAGAAATAACAGGAAGATGAGGTGGAGTATTGCTGATGATAACTGCAGAATTACAAACAACAAAATTAGAAGTTAAAGAGGATAATTAGGTTTGAGGGAGATGGCTCATTTGAGGCTGTCTGGTGTGAGATAGAGGTAAATACGACAAAATATGTTCATAATGAATGTTTATTTTCTTGATCATCTAACTAGAGTAATTATTTGGACAATAGATCAAGTGTTAACTAATAAATATTTATTAAACCTACTAGTTTCACCAAACTTTAGCTGTTGGCATCTTCAGGATACAAGCACTTAGGTTAAAAAACATTACACAAATATGAATAACTGTAAAATTCTAACGATTATAGTTACAAACTAAAATATTTTAGTTTGTAACTATAATCATTAGAATTTACAAGCACTTAGGTTAAAAAACATTACACAAATATGAATAACTGTAAAATTCTAATGATTATAGTTACAAACTAAAATATTTTAGTTTGTAACTATAATCTTTACAATTTTACAGTTATTCATATTTGTGTAATGTTTTTTAACTTAAGTGCTTGTACCCTGAAGATGCCAACAGCTAAAGTTTGGTGAAACTAGTAGGTTTAATAAATATTTATTAGTTAACACTTGATCTATTGTCCAAATAATTACTCTAGACAAAATATGTTGTTGTTTGGTGCTGCTATAGACCAGGGATCCACATGTATGTCATGTATCAGCAGATTAGCACAATGAGTGCAGGCAGAACAATTATTATGGGAAACTTGAAGTATAGGGACATTGGTTGGAGGGAGGAAAGGGGGGGGAGGATAAGGCAAGATGAGATTAATACAGTTGCTAAGGGATAATTACATGAAACAACGTGTTATAAAGGGGACAAGAAGTTTGAGGATGTTGGATATAAAAATGGCATCAGAAGATGTATCCATAACCAAGGTAGACACTTTCTCTCCAATTGGGTAGAGTGACCATGCAGTCTTGTTCTGGGAAGTTGCCAAACATGTGAAGTTCTCTGTCAAGAAGGGGGTTTATGTTCAACTATAAGGTTGTTAATTATGAGAAACTCAGGAGTCATCTTGGAACAGTGCCATGACTTGAGATGCTACAAGGAAAGAATGTCAGTAGCGTATGGCAAATGATCAGAGATTGCTTGAGAGTAGCAGTATCAGACTGCATACCCAAGGTCATGAGGATAAACCAAGTTGAAATTAAGTGGATGAGTAGGAATATAAAACAAGAGCTGCAAAAAAAGAAAACATTGTGGAGGAAATATAAAGAAAAAAGTGATCAACATACACATGAGCAGTACAAAGTGCAAGCAGGAAGAGTGACTGGTATGGTAAGGAAGGCCAAATCAGACCGTGAGAGAGATTTAGCCAAACAGGGCAAAGTAAACCTAAAAGAGTTTTTTCATTATGTAGCAAGTAAGAGGAAAAATGACTATGGCAGAATGACTTTAAACAATGCTCATGGTAGGAAGGTGAATGAACCAAAAGAAATAGATGAGTTGCTGAATGATCATTTTCCAAAGGTCTATCATGCAGGTGGAGATTTTACAGTTGCTGATGTTACAGGGATGCATTTCAACATTGAAGTAGATGAACAGGAGTTGTTCAGCATATTAAAAAATATGAATGTGAACACAGCAGTGGGACTGGATGGCATATCAGCCTGTGCACTATGTGAATTTGCAAGAGAATTGGCTTTACCGCTGATGAAGTTGTTCAATCTAAGTCTCAGCTCTGGCAGGGTTCCAAGGGAGTGGAAAGAGGGTAAGATAGTACCATTGCATAAAGGTGGCTCCAAGACAGAGGTAGCAAACTACAAACCAATTAACATATTGAGAGTGGTTGTTGAAGTATTGGAAAAGTTGTTAAAAAGTAAAATACAACAGAGGATGGATAGGGATGCGATACTCTACAGTGGGCAGCATGGCTTTATAAAGGATAGGTCCTGTTGTATATGGTGGAGCAGAGTCTGGGATAATGATGGTGACTACTGAAATACCTCAGGGTTCAGTACTAGAGTCACCACTCTTTAATTTGTATATCAACGACATAGGGAAAGATTTAAGAGGGGATATTCAGTTATTTGCTGATGATGCAAAACTGGGAAGCACAATAGTTGATAATGGTGATATAGATATCCTGCAGGATGATTTAAATAAATTGGCACTGTGGGCAAAGGATAATGATTGTTAATTTAATATTGCAAAATGTAAGGTTATGCACTTCAGATTGAAAAACTTGCATATGGTGCATCATATTGATGGTATTAGTTTGCAGGAAATTAATGAAGCTAGGGACTTGGGAATAATAGTGAACAAAGAGTTGAAGTTCTGAGGGCATATTACAAAAGTTCGTAAAATACCTCAACAAATTACTTGGATGTTAAAAAACATACTAACAAGTAAAGATAAGGAAGTTTATACAGAGGAGAGCCTCTTTATAAGGGATGTAGCTGAATCTCTATGATTCAGCTACATCTTGATTACTGCATCATGCAGATTTGGTCACCTGGGTTTCTTGGAACCAGGAGGTGGTTCAAAAGGAATCAGAAATGAGTGACCAAGATGGTGATAGGTCTGTGGTGGATTACAAAATTTAGTTGATAGGCAGAAAAAGAGGGGACATGATAGAAACTTTTAAAATATTAAAGGAGTTTTATAAAATTGATGCCAATGAAAATTTTCAATATATGACAAATAGTCAGAGAACTAGGAGAAGTTGTGTAAGAGTGTGGTTAGTAGGGGAGTATGGACCAGTTTTTTGTGTGTAGAATGATGAGTGAGTGGAATGGATTGCCAGAATTGGTTGTGAGTTCCCTGACAGTGAATGGATTCAAGGAGAGATTTGATGGGATTTGCATGTATGATTGTTGATTTGGGTCTCCCATGATGAGTTCCCAGACTCCATGAAGATGCAGTAAATAATAATAATAATAAATTAAAATTGGGGAACACTGAAACCATTACTGTAAGATCTGTGAAGCCCTTAATCAAAAGCTAATAAAAGTTACAAATCAAACCATATTGGTTTGATAGTGATGATGTTATTGCAGGCTGAAACAAAGAAACTTATGTTATCTGTTAATTGTGTGTCATCTACAGAGAGTTTACTTGTTTTGCAAATAAAAATAATAAAAAAACCCTGACTAACTCGCATTTCTTTTACTTATTAATAAAAGTTACTTGCACCCTAGATGGTATTCAAACCGAGGTCTTTCCAATCAATGAGCAAATGTAATGTTGCTCCCATGACTATATTACAGAGGTTCCTAGAGAATAAGAGTAATAAAGATTAACTCTGATGTGGTGAATACATTTTGACAATTTATTAAAATATTCAGATTAAAAAAAAGTATTTTTTTAGAAATCCAGCTTTTTTCCTTAAACGTGGTGTTAAGTAAGTTCTATTCTATTGAGTATCATCCTATTGTAGATTTTAACTGTGGTTGATAGCAAAGTAATACCTCTGTAGTTATCCATTCTATTAAGATTGCCCTTTTTTGGATATAGGGAAAATAAGGCCTTGTTTCCATTGTTGAGTTATTGTTCCAGTGTTTAATGCTTGATTTGTTATGACAAAGAGATTGGAATATGTATTATCCCCAGAATTTTTGAAAGCTTCTGCTCTTTCTTCTCCATCAATCCCTGGGGATTTTCCTGCTTTTGTTTGATCTATTGCTATTTTTAGTTCCTTTTCAGTGAAGTCTTCACAATTTATTGGCAGAGTGGTGATTAGATGCAGGCCCACTAACTGATTTGAATGTTGGGGATTATCAACATTCAGTAATTCTTGAAAATAGTTTCTCCATTCTTTCATCAATTGTCACACGACTTTTTGTCATGTGTGACAGCATTTCCACTTCTTTTTGTTTATATTGTGAAGGTTTATTCAGTCACAATATAAATTGTGAATAAACAAAAGTTTATTCACAGTTTATATTGTGAATAAACTATGATGATATATATTAGGGAACATAAGAAAATGATGTCCTGATTTGTGAATTTTTAAAGTTAGCCACCCTACTTATACAACCTTTGAGATACATATCAGGAAATGATAATGACTATCTTACATACTGCACACTTAGTTTCAGCAAAGAACTGAGGTTAATATATCTGATTTTGTGTATGGTGTTTACTGTGATCAATAATGTCATGTCTTCATAATGTGATTCATTCAGATGACAGTGTAAATTCCATAAATTTTTCTCAAACTTGATTTTTCATCAAAATCTTTCTATAAATCTTCAATTCTAATTGCTACTTTTAACTAACTCAGGTGCCATTTTCTCTGAAAAAGGTTCCATGAAAAAATTGCACCCTTTTCAGATAATCAAAACTTAAATAGATCTTGTTTTATTAATATTATTATTACGTGACACCTCCAAGGAGTCCAAGGACTCGTGGTGGGAGGGCACTCTATTTCATGCCACTACACACATCTAACAGTTTCCCCTCACTACTGAATTTTCCTACTATACACAACTACCATCAACACCATCTACCACCACCATATCACCACCACCAATAGTTTTTTTTTTTTTTTCTGTTTGTATATTGCATGTGTTCTGAAGGCCAATTTTCCTGTACACAGGATGAAAAACTCCAGTTTGAGGGTGAAAAAATCCTTCTACCTACGTATGAGTTCAGCTAATTCACCTTCATAATGAAAAAACCCATATTGTAATGACAAGATACAACTTAGGCCTTTTCCAACAGAAAGGCAATATACCATCATTCTTGCACTACAGAGGTATTTTATTCCTATAATTTCTCAACTATTTGCCTTAAAGTAAAACCCTGATTCTAAACAGTTTTATTTCACCTGGATTTCCTTAACCTTACAAAATCTTTTTAGAAAGCACTCAGTAGAGAAATTCATTTGCAATTCTATAAATCACCAATTTTATTTGCTTTTTTTTAATAGATGGATATGAAGAGAGGACATGGTAGAATTGTTCAATGAACACTTTATTGGAGTATTTCATCCTGGAGGAGTCAGTTTTAATGCTAGAGGGATAGGGCAGGTTCAAGGTTTAGAGGTACAGGGGGAGAGTGTGTTTCAAATAATGAGTACTCTGGATGTCAGTAAAGCTGTGGGAATGGATGGTATTTCACCACGAGTTTTGAGAGAATGTGCTAGGGAACTGACAGTGCCTTTTACCTGGCTTTTCAATGAAAGTCTGGCTGTGGGAAAGGTGCCCATGGAATGGAAGGAAGGTAAGATAGTGCCATTGCATAAGGGTGGTAGCAGACTAGAAGTGTCTAATTATAGGCCAGTTTGTCATCAGTAGTTAGTAAGATCTTGGAGAAAGTAGTGAGGGACCTATACAGCATTGGACAGATGAGAGTAATGTTATCTGTGAGAGTCAATATGGATTTGTGAAGGGGCACTCTTGTTTTAGCAATATGCTAGACTTTTATGATAAAGTTACAAGAGCATTAGATGAGAGAAGGGCATATACTGCCATTTTCTTAGACTTAGCGAATGCATTTGACAGGTTGCCACATGTTAAGTTGCAGCACATGGGTCTGGATGTCAGATTGGTCAACTGGATTCAGGATTGGCTGTCCAATAGGTATCAGAGAGTTGTGTATGGTAGAGCAGTTTCAAGGAAGCAAAGGGTTACAAGTGGCTCAGTACTGGGATCTATATTGTTTAACCTTTATATCAATGACATTGTCAGTGGATTGCAAGGGGGGATATTCAGTTGTTTGCAGATGATGCAAAGCTGGGAAGGATTATTAGTAATAGTGCAGATGCGGCAGCCCTGCAAGGGGATTTGAATAAGCTACATAGATGGGCAAATGAATGGGCAATGTCGGTTTAATGCAGCAAAATGTAAGGTCTTGAGGTTTGGGAAACATCGATGGGACACTGCATACTCTATGGGAGCAGTTATACTGGAGGAAGTAGGGGAGACAAGAGATCTAGGGTTGATAATTGATAGAAACCTGAAATTTAGGGGACATATTGCAAAGGTGGTGAAGGTAACACAGAGGATTGCTGCAATTATGAGAAGGACACTGACCTGCAGAGATAAGAGGGTTATCATTCCGTTGTATAAGTCTCTGATCAGACCACACTTGGACTATTGTTTTCAGATTTGGTCCCCAGGATTTGAAGGGGATAAATTAACTGTGGAAAGGATACAAAGACGGATGACAAAGATGGTTTCAGGACTGTACAAGGATAGTTATGAGGATCGGCTGAGGGAATGTGGACACTGCAGAGTTTGGTGGATAGAAGAAGGAGAAGTGATATGATTGAGATTTTTAAACTGTTGAGAGGTGGTTACAGGGTTGACACTGATGAATTCTTTCGCTTGGTTGAACAGCGGGAGGGAGTGATGACAAGGGGCCATCCCTGGAAGTTGCAAAAGGAAACTGTGGGCAAGAGGATGAGGAGTGGTTTCTTTGCATGGAGAGTGGTTGAACCATGGAATGCATTGACTGATGGAGAGGTGAGAGCAAGAACAGTCAATGAGTTCAAGGAGTGGTATGATAGACTTTGTGTTTCTTAGAGGGAGACCTCCCTTCAATGAGTCTTGATAGACTATGTGTTTCTTAGGAAGGACCTCCCATGAAGAGTCTTTTGACTCCATGGAGGCCTGAATAATAATAATAATATTAAAAACTTTATTCTAAGTATCCAGAATTTGGCTCTCTAACTGGGTCTTCAGTTTGTGCAACTCACCATTATAAAACTTTTACATCTCCATATCTGAACATTTCCAGTTGAATTGTTTCGTTTTCTTTATTTTATTTTTATGGGTATTCCACCCATGAAAGGCTGCAAACCTGTGGTAAATCAGTTAATAGCCTGTTGCAGCTAAGTTATTTGGCTATGGCAATGAGACTCCTAAGCCTAACATATTAATGACAAGATGAAGACAATTACTGATCAGAAAGCAATGCAAAGTACTTATCATACCCGGGTACTGTTCATATGGCACCAATGTACTAGGTTTTTTTTTGCAATTCCCCCTTGTATGTATGCATGTGTATAAAAGGGGGGGGGGATGCTGATATGAGAACTATTCCAATTAGGACTCTTGTCAATTAGTCTTGGGACTATCATTAACACCTATTTTAAAATGTGCTATTATATTTTAAAAACGAAATTCATTTTTTTTTTTAATGTAAATTCCACCCACATAAAAAAGTTGTTTCATTTATAGAAGACATTTTGATCTGACCTCATGTAAATTAACATGCAAAGTTTTTGGGACATTTTCATCTGAATTTTCATTTGAATACACAGAACTTTTTCAGTGCATTCCACCCATATAAAGAATAATTTCTTTATATGGGTGGAATGCACTAAAAAAATTCCTGAGAGCTTCTTTTTTTTTTTTTTTGAAAAATATAATAATCACATTTTAAAATAGCTGTTAATAATAGTCTTAAATCTTGACAAAATAATTAAAAAATATAATAATAAAATGTATAATAATATTTCTTTTTGGATATTTCTAGAACATGATGAAGATGCTGACATTGAGTTTTCAATGTCAGTATCTTCTGACATTGAAAACTTTTTGAAGAGTTTTTTTGAGACACTTTTCATCAGCATTTTGAATACAGTGAATATTCTGATTGATTTTACTTTTCTTCTTCCTTTTTCCCTCTTGTGGTGTCGAGGGTTTTCTATTCATTTAACTGCAACTGTACACAAAGATAAGGTGCTTAGCCCTATGTCTCCCAGTGTATCCTATGTCTGTAGAAGCATTGAGTTCTCAACGCCGGTTTACCTGCTTATGGGATGAAAAACCCCAGATAAACTTGGAGGAAAAAACCCTGTAGTCCATGCCCAAGACCAGCTAATTTGGCTATGTCTGAGAAAGATCCTAAGCTCCTCCCATCAGCGACGTGAATAAAACCCAGGACACTCCTTTCCCACACATGGTTGCAAAACACTTAGCCGCTCGGCTAACTGTACGGATATGATTGATTTTACCATATTTATAAATATAAAAGTTTATACTAATAATGTTAGAGATGATACTCAATATTGTTAAAGAAAATCTTTTTTAACACTTTTGCCTTCATGTTATAAGATGACCTTAACATGGCATACTTTAAAATAATAATGAATAACAGTAAGCAACATTTAATGTTTATTAAATAGCACTTACGGACTTTTCCAGTATGTGTAAATGTTGGCCGAAGGATATTTATAGTGAACAAAATACCATGCTTATTATAGCTCATGCAGAATCCTGGAATATCTCCTGGGTAGCAATATGCAAAAAATCTTTCCTCTTCTTCACCTGGTCTTGAAGGTGTTATGTGTGCCTCTACAACATAGCACTTATTGCAAACTTCAATATCAGCATCTTCATTATGTCCCAGAAATATCTGAAAATAAATATTATATATTTTGCTATTATATTTTTTAATTATTTTATTATTATATACATTGTTACATTGGCAAGAGATATACTAATGTTGGAGATGATGCTCAATATTGTTAAACAAAATCTTTTAACACTTTTGCCTTCATGTTATAAGATGATCTTAATACAGTGTATTTTAAAATAATAATGGATAGCAATAAGTAATGTTTTATTAAATAACACTTGTGTTATTTTTCCAAACTGTTTAAATGTTGGAATGTTGTTCTTATAAATATCCTTCATCCAAGATTTATGCGTCATAGTGAACAACATTCCATGACTGCTATTAGCCTATACAAAAACCTGGAATATCTTCTGCCACAAAGTTTTCTTCTTCTTCATCTTGTTTTGAAGATGTTATGTGTGCCTCTATATATAACACAGAACTTACAAAAAACTTCAACATCAGAATCCTCATTGTGTCCCAGAAATATCTTAAAAGAAATATTATTATCATCATCATTGTCATTGATTATATATATAATTCTCACCTTCTCCTTTATACAGGTAATGCCCTCTTGTTATCATTTCATTTTACTAATATATGAGGAGGGAGTGAGCGAAGTCAGAATGGATATCAGGAGGCTGATTAGATGGATAAAAGAGAATAGTGTGACAGGAAGGGTAGTAAGCGTGTTGCCTAGGTATAACTATAGTGAGATGAGGCAGAAAGCAAGGATTATGAATGATATGCTGGCTGAAATGTGTGAGGAGAGGAGAGTACAATTTGTTAATGTATGGAATGAGTTTGAAGGACAAAATGAACTGTATGGGAGCGATAGACTGTATTTGAGTGATTATGGTGTGAGTCACTCGGAGAGAATGTTGCTGGAAGATAGAGAAGTGAGTACAGAGAATGAATCAGATCAAGTTGGAAGTGATGTGGACAAGCAGGAGAGTACGACAGGAGAGATTGAAGAGGTGGTTATGAATGAGGAAATAAGTGGCATGAGTATGGAAAATGAGAGAATTGGAGTGCAAGATGAACAGGGAAACAGGGAGGCTCAGGGTGGACAGGGGTACACAGCATGAGAAAGGTGGATGCTCCAAGAGGAAGTGAGAGCATGTGTAGACAGGAAAGGAATGGGATGACCTGAGATCAAGAGGAAACAGTTGGAATCGAAGAGTGCTCTAAAATGAATAAGCAGAAAGGTAAATGATCCCAGTCGAGCATGGAGAGATCACATAGAATGAGTGGTATCAGTGGAACTAGCTGTAGATCCAGGAATGAGCTATTGTGTTTATATACAAATGCTAGAAGTGTAAGAAACAAGGCAGATGAAATGATTGCACTGATTGAATCTGTTTTCACCTCAACATTGTTGGAATAAGTGAGACATGGTTAGATGAGGATGACATCCTGACAGGAATAGAGATGGAAAGGTATAATATGTTTCGTGAGGATAGAAAGGGTAAAAAGGGAGGGGGAGTGCTATTCTGATAGAGAAAGAGTTATGCCCATACAAAGTAGAGATACAAGAAGGAAATAGTATCAGTGGTTTTGAGGCAGTATGGTGAAATAGAGGTGAATGGAATGAAATACTTGGTTGGATGTTGTTATAGACCAGGAAATGTGGATGGTAGTGACAATGAAATGTATAATCAAATTAGACAAGCAAATAAGAAAGGAGTGATCATTATGGGCGATTTTAATTATGGCAATATAAACTGGAATGATGAGATAGCAACTGGAAGTAAAGAAAATGAGTTTCTTGAGTTTTTGAGGGAAAACTACCTCAGGCAGAATGTAACAGAGCGCACATGAGGATTGAGGGTCTTGGATTTGGTCATCTCATCAGAGGATGTAATTATAAATGAAGTGTTAAATCTCCACCAATTGGTGAGATTGACCACGAGGTGATTACCTGGGTGGTTGTCAGCAGTGTGAGGACCTCTGTAAGAAAAGGGTATATGTGGAACTACAAGGGGAGGTTGATTATGAAGAGCTCAGGAGACAACTTGCAGGTGTAGCATGGAATGAGGAGTTAGCTGGAAAAGAGATCAATGTAGCTTGGGGGATTTTCAAAAACTATTTAGTAGATGCAATGTCTAAATGTATTCCAAGGGTGAGAAGGTTAAATAAGGTAGATGGATGAATAATAAGATTAAGCATGCAATACAGAGAAAAATGGCATTGTGGAGGCAGCATAAGAGAAGTGGAAGTAACCAATTTCATGAGGTCTACAAAGACCAGGCAAGGAGGGTGACTTGGTTGGTGAGAGTAGCTAAAGAGAGGTATGAACAGCAGTTAGCTAATGAAGCCAAAAAGAATCCTAGGGAGTTCTTTCGATATATAGCCAGCAAAAGAAAGAATGATTATGGAAGGATGACATTGATTGGAGGAAATGGTATAAAGACAGCTGTTGCAGAATGTGTGGTGGAGATACTTAATGAGCTGTTCATAAAGATCTTTCAATCTTGTGCACGTGACTTCATGGAGAGATTGAGAGCAGTTGATGATAGGGAAGAGAGACTGACTGTAAGTGAGCAAGAGGTGTATTGGAAGTTGAGCAAACCAGATGTAAATAAGGCTGTGGGACTTGATAATATATCACCACGTATTCTGAAGGAATGTGCCAGGGAGTTGATGCTGGCCTTGACATATTTTTTAATATGAGTCCTGCATTCGGCCTAAAGAGTGGAAGGAGGACAAGATTGTGCCACTTCATAAAGGAGGTGATAGAACTCAAGCATCAAACTATAAGCCTATCTGTGTGTCAGGTGTTGTGGTTAAGTTGTTGGAGAAGCTTGTGAGAACTACGATTCAGAATTGGGTTGACAACAATGGTATTATCTTGGATGGATTTGCTAAAGGGAGGTCATGTTTTAGTAATCTACTTACTTATTACAATAAGGTGACTGCTTCCATGGACAGAGAAGAAGGATACACAGTAATATACTTAGATTTTGCAAAGACTTTTGATAGATTACCACATGATAAGTTAATAGTCAAACTGGAGTGGATGGGGTTGGATATTAGATTGGTGCATTGGATTGGAGACTGGCTATCTGATAGGTATCAACAAGTTGTGTATGGAGAGCGATATCCAGGAAAAAGAAAGTTACTAGTGGTGTGCCTCAGGGTTCTGTTTTAAGGCCATTGCTGTTTAACTGGTATATTAATGATATTGGTGAAGATTTGGATGGAGATATTCAGTTATTTGCAGATAATGCAAAGGTGGCATGAACCATGAAGAGTAGAGAAGATGTTGTGGCCTTACAAGAAGACTTGAATTAATTGAGTGATTGAGCACAGGAATGGGGATATGAGTTCAATGTTGCAAAATGTAAGGTTTTAAAATTTGGAAAACAAAGATTGGATGCCAAATTTATGCTTGGTGAGGATATATTGTCGGAGGTGAAGGAAATAATGAAGATCTGGAGGCGATAGTGGATAATAATCTGAAATGATGCAGAGGACACTGACTTGTAGAAGTAGAGAGATTCTTGTACCATTATATAAGGCTTTGATTAGGCCACACATGGACTACTGTGACCAGATTTAGTCACCTGGTTTTCAGGATGAAGAGATGTTGGAAAGGATCCAGAGCAACTGACCAAGGTGATTTCTAAGGTAGTCTGTAATGTTGAGTATGAGGAAAGATTGGGGAGATGCAACTTGCAGAGTCTTGTAAGCAGGAGGTAGAGGGGAGATATGATAGAGACCTACACGTTATTAAGGGGTTGTTATAGGAGCAATGCAGGAGAGGTGCTATAGAAAATAGTGGGAGATCAGGGAGAACCAGAGTTCATCCATGGAAACTGTACAAAAAGGATGTGAGTATGGGAGTGAGAAGCAAGTTGTTTTCATGCAGAGTTTTGAATGATTGGAATGCCTTGCCTCAGAGTGTGGTGTCTGCAGAGAATTTGAGTGTGTTCAAAGCACGATATGATGAGCTGTGTGTATGATAAAAGGACCCCTACATGCATCTTTGACTACATGGGGTCTTGGGTAATAATAATAATAATAATAATATGAGTTACTGCTCTATATTAATCTGATAAGTTATATAGCACTCCACTATTTTTTTTCCTCTCATTTGACGAACACTGCGGATTATTTTCCTTCAAAGCTGAATGTTGTCTGATCAAGACCTATGCAATAAAAGAATATAATGTTCTCATTGCTACTTGTTAATATTGCCATAGTACAGGTAAACTATGTACTATGGCAATATTTTATTAAACCAAACATGAAGTCCCTAAAGGTTCAATTTTATCACTCACTCTTTTTAATGTATACATAAATAACATTCACAACCTCCACATACTGAGCCAGATATCAGTATGCAGACAACATGCATCCTTTTCCTTGACCCTTAATATTTATTCTATGAGAATGAGTCTCATCCTTGGTTACATATACTTCACTCTTTTTGCAAATATGATAATACAGTTTTGTCTTAGTCAACTATAAGTATTCTTCAGAACTAAACTTATCTTTAATATTTTATTAATGCTTAATTTCATCACTACATATTAATTTACTTAATAATAATAATAATGAATTATTACTTCTACTACTTCTGTTGTTGATAGTATGTACGATCATCTAAAAATGTATATTCCAATGTATATTTGTTCAACAGAAAACCCAATATGTGAATTGCATAAATGTATATAGTCTGCATGAACACATTATTATTATTATTATTATTGATCTTTTTTAAAAAATAGCAACGTGAAAAAAGTGAAATGAATCCATTCCCTGCTGCAAACAAAAAAGGAATGTAAATATAAATTGTGAAATAAGAACTGCAAATTGAAATACAAATGTAAAGAATAAAATGCAGAAAAAAACATTTATATTTATATAAAATTATTCCATCAATATCATTAAAATGAAAAATAGTCTCTCTTAGCACATTAAATGAATGATTGTAAATATATATGTGAAAAAAAAATGTAAAATACATTATTATTGATATTTATGCATAATTATACAGAGTTTTCAATGAAATTTATTTCATGGCATTTTCAAGCAGAAATGCATGTAGCATATATTATCAAAATACAATGTTACAAGCATATCCATAGGAATTGTTTCTATGCTTACTGTTATTCTATGGTGCAGGGCAAGGGATCGGATTTTTTTCTTTGATACACAATGCCTTTTATGCAGCTCCAAAGGAAGAAATCCATTGTAAATCGATTTCTTCCTTTGCTTAAAAGAGACCTCCTCTTTTATGCAATGAGACCTCCTCTGTCTATCCATTTTCCTGGGAATCAGTTGCACAGTCTGCACAATTGCTGCATAATGTGGAACGGTTCCATCCTGTTGAAAAATATGGCTCTCCACATTCTCAATCTGAGAAAACAAAGTTCTCTAGCATATCCAGGTATGCCACACTCATAATTGTCTCCTCATGAAAAAAATGGCTTGACAATGTGATGATGCTGCACCAGACAGTGAACTTTCAGACTGTTATGGATGAACTCCACCAGTTCATGCAGATTTTCTGACCCCAACACCCGACAATTATGACAATTCACAATTCCATGCACATGAAACATTGCCTCATCAGAAAATAAAATGCTCTAGAGGTAGTAGTAGTAGTATTCATGTTCAGCAATGAGGTCTAACATAGTGATCACAAACTGAACTCTTTGTTGCCTATCAGTAGTCTGGATGTGATTAACAAGCTGCAGTTTATAAGCATGAGATTTCAATCTCTTGTGAACAATGTCATGCACTGTGCTTTTAGGAATGCTTAATTAACGATTCACGCTACGAACTGAACGTTTCGGGCTATGATGGAAAAATTTGTTTCACATTTTCTGCACTTCCATGCCTACCTGGTGAGTGTCCTTTTAAGACACCTCCTGTTTGCAAGAACTCTTGATGCCATTTATGGATGCTTTTGTCACTTGGAGAATTCCTACCATACTCCTGCCTGAAATTCCTTTGGATGGTTGTTACTGGCTTCGTTTCTGTGAGCCATAACACACACACACACACTGTGCTTTTTCTCGTGGTGACACCATTACTGCAGCACAGTGTGTCTGTACAGATATCTGGTCTGTCAGTATTGCCATCTGGTTGTTGCTTCACAAATATAATCAAAATACCATTGTATGGTGATCCAAATAGAAAATGCTAGAGAACTTTGTATTTCCCCAGATTGGGAATGTGGAGATCCTCACCACATTATGCAGTGATTGTGTGGACTGTGCTCAACAACCAATTCCCAGGAAAATCGATAGACAGAGGAGGTCTCATTGTTTGGCCACTGCACAGTCCTGATTTAACTACAATGGATTTCTTCCTTTGGGGCTATGTAAGAGGCATTGCATATCAAGAAATAATCCAGTCCTTTGCTCACTGCACCACAGAATAACAGCAACCATAGAAGCAATTCCTATGGATATGCTTATCCAAGTATGGTCTGAGGTGGAATTTTGTTTGATGCCTGTAGGGATGTAAATGGTGCACACACATTGACAGGTAATCAAACTTGTGATATTGTACTTGGATAATATATGCTACATACATTTCTGCTTCAAAATGTCATAAAATAAATTTCATTGAAAACTCCAGAGTTCTTTTTCAGACACCTTGTATAATTATTTAAATTAAGGGGATATTTAATCCCACATTGCTTCAAAGCCGAATAAGAAACTCTAAGATAGAAATCAAAGAGTTTCATGCCAAATTAGCAAACTATAAAAGTTCGGCGAGTCCAAACATAAGCAAGCACCTGGTGGTACAATACCGGGAAACTCGCAGTAAAGGTGGATAAAGCTACGATCACTATTCTTAGTATTAGCCCTAATGTAAAACACATCCCCTAGGAGATGTATGTTGTTTTACATTAAGGGAGACAGGTCACTACCCAGACCGGTTTCAACCTTTATTGAGGTCTCATCAGTGAGTAGGTAGACCAAATAATACCAAGATAGTAGTGATAATAGCTTTAATACTTTACAGTATGAGTTGTCAAAAAGGTGCACAAATAAATTAATGAAATAAAGAGCTTGTCAAAAAAGGTGCACAAATAAATTAATGAAATAAAGAGCTTGTCAAAAAAGGTGCACAAATAAATTAATGAAATAAAGAGCAAAAAGGCTTCACTTCGACGATGTAAAAATTATTTAAATTAAGAGGATATTTAATCCCACATTTAGGGGATGTGTTTTACATTAGGGCTAATACTAAGAATAGTGATCGTAGCTTTATCCACCTTTACTGTGAGTTTCCCGGTATTGTACCACCAGGTGTTTGCTTATGCTTGAACTCGCCGAACTTTTATAGTTTGCTATATTCGGCATGAAACTCTTTGATTTCTATCTTAGAATTTCTTATTCGGCTTTGAAGCAATGTGAGATTAAATATCCCCTTAATTTAAATAATTTTTACATCGCCGAAGTGAAGCCTTTTGGCTCTTTATTTCATTAATTTATTTGTGCACCTTTCTGACAACTCATACTGTAAAGTATTAAAGCTATTATCACTACAATCTTGGTATTATTTGGTCTACCTAGTCACTGATGAGACCTCAATAAAGGTTGAAACCGGTCTGGGTAGCGACCTGTCCCCCTTAATGTAAAACAACATACATCTCCTAGTGGATGTGTTTTTACATTAGGGCTAATACTAAGAATAGTGATCGTATCTTTATCCACCTTTACTGTGAGTTTTCCGATTTTGTATCACCAGGTGTTTGCTTATGCTTGGACTCGCCGAACTTTTATAATTTGTTATATTCGGCATGAAACTCTTTGATTTCTTTCTTAGAGTTTCTTATTCGGCTTTGAAGCAATGTGCGATTAAATATCCCCTTAATATAAATAATTTATACATCGCCGAAGTGAAGCGTTTTGGCTCTTTATTTCATTAATACCTTGTATAATATTTATATGAACGATCATATTTTGTCAAACTTTGAAAAAAAAAAAGAAGTAAACTTTAACATTCAATTATATTTCCTTGTGTAAACTATGAACTTAATAGTAAATTATTATTGAGGTATTATTATTGTTACTGATAACACATAATTTATCCTGTTATAGCAATTTCATACTATGCAAATTATGATAATAATTAGAAACTGTTCTTGAATCACATAAAAGAAAAGGTAGTAGTATTGCTTAAATTTTACATTACGTGTTTGTCTCAAATTTATTTGAGACAAAGTGGTAATGTGATAAAAAAATATCATTATTATTTACATCATACTGAACTGTAAAGTTCAGTTAGTGAATTGAGTGCGTAAACGTTCATTCATCACAAGCTCACGCAATGCATTCCGCTCACACAAAGCTCTTCAAGCAAAAAAAAAACTTACTCTCTTGCTCACCTTTATTCAGGTAGAAATGTCCTCTTGTTATCTCTTTCTTTCATTTTACTATATGAGTTACTTACTGCTCTATATTATTCTGATAAGTTACATCACTGCACTGTTTTTTTTTTTTTACTCTTATTTGTCAAATGCTACAGATTATTCTCTAAAAGAATGAGCTACAGATTATTTTCCTTCAAAACTGAATGTAATCTGATCAAGACCCATACAATAAAAGAATAATGTTCATTTAGTGACTTGTGAATATAATCTCATTACCATAATAATAACTCTTGGTGTTCATTATCATGATGAGTCTCCAAGGGTAACAATACCACCTAGCATAAGCCAATAGGATGTTCTTCATTTCCATTCTCCTTTGTTCGTTTAGGTCTCTTTATGACCCCCCCCCCAATGCTAGATTGAATAAGGTCAGTAAGAGCATCTTTCCTTGGCACAGGAGGATATAGTTGAGATATTTAATGAGCAATTTATAAAGGTATTTCATTCTTATGAATGTGACATCATGTAGAACTTGAAAGCCGTGGGAAAGAAGGAGGAGGAACAGTTAGTAAATGAACAGGAAGTATATGAGGAAATGAACAGAGTTGATGTAAATAAGCCTGTAGGACTTGATTCTATTTCACCACGTGTTTTGTGGGAATGTTTCAGATGGTTAACAACAGATTTTACATATCTTTTCAACACGAGTCTTGCACTGGGTCAAGTTCCAAAGGAGTGGAAAGAGGGTAAAATTGTTCCGATTCATAAGGGAGGTGATAAGAGTAGGGCTTTCAATTATAGAATTTCAAATCTTACATTTGGCAACTCTAATTTTTTTTTAAAGAACTGTTCACATTTCTTACAAAAATTAAAAAATGTATCATTAAAACCTACAGATCTTATGGTTAGCTTTGATATAGAATCTTTATTTACCAATGTACCTCTCAAGGAAACTTTAAAATTACTTGCTGACATCTTTCCTGAAGACATTATAAAACTGTTCAATTTCGTAATACATTCTGGATATTTCGTATGTCAAAATAAATTTTACAGCCAAGTAGAAGGAACAGCCATGGGAAGTCCTCTTTCTCCTGCTTTAGCCAACTTTTATTTAGAACATCTAGAAAAAGTTCTCTTCTCATCTATTCCCTCAACCATCCTTTTGGATAAGATATATAGATGACATCTTTACTATTTGGCCACATAGCAAAAACTCTTTACCTTCTTTTTTAAACAGTATCAATTCCTTGCATCATCGTATAAAGTTTACTATGGAAATAGAAGAAAACAACCAGTTATCTTCTTTAGATGTTCTCCTCATCCGGTCACCTTCAAATATTCTTACATCTACAGCATACAGGAAACCAACGTTCACAGGTCGTTATATTCTTAAAGAATCAGCCCATCATCCATGTCAAAAAACAGGAATTATAAAATGCCTCATCATAAGAGCAAAAACTAATTGTTCTACCTTTGATTATCTACAGAAAAAATTTTTTACCATCCAACAACATATGAAACTCAATGGCTTTTCTGAAAACTCAACATCTTCTCAATTCTTATAATCCTTCACAAAACAACAAAGTTTCAATATGTCGAGTGCCAATTCCTTATATCTCTGGTATTTCAGAACCTATCACAAGAATTTTAAAGAAATATGATTTAACAGCTACTTATTCACCTATTAACAAATTGTCTTCTCATTTTCCTTCTCCTAAAGACAAACGTTCAACTTTATCTCTTCCTGGAGTTTATCAAATTCCATGCAACTGTGATCTATCCTATTTTGGACAGACTGGACGTTCTCTTGAAAAAAGAATCCAAGGACATCAATCCTCCATTCTTCACAACAAACCTGAAAAGTCTGGATTGGCTCAGCACGAGATTGAAACTGACCACAGCATCCTTTGGTCCAGGACTCGCCTCTTACATAGATCCCGTTATAAGTTTGAACGTTTGTTCAAGGAAAGCGTGGAGGCCTTGCTCCACCGTCCCAACCTGAATCGTAATGACTGTATATCTATATCAAAAATCTGGGAAAGTCTAATCAAGATTACTCATTAATTTTTTATTTATTTATTTATTTATTTTTAATTATTTTTTATTTATTTATTTATTTAATCATGTCTCTACTTCAAAATATTCCGTTTCATACTTAGTGATATAACATCACGTGGCTTGTTCTATTTTAAACGCTCTATTGTTAATATTCTAGCTTGTATTTTTTATAACTGTTCTTGTAATACCACTGAGGATGGTCTGCTATTTCCAGACCGAATTATCTGGTTAATTAAATATCTTTCTTGTGTTTACGTGCATTTATCATTCAGACTTCTTATTAAGATTAAGGTTAGAGAGGTTAGTTAGGAACCAAGATTCAGAATTCAGCTGACAACAGAAAAATACTCTTTCGCAGTCAGCATGGATTTGTTCAAGGAAGATTGTGTTTTAGCAAGCTGCTTACTGTTCTATAATAAAGTGACAAATGCACTGAATAAGGATGCATTTTGTCATTGCATATACAGTGATATATTTAGATTTTGCAAAGGAATTTGATAAAAATTGGAACAGATAGGGCTGAACAGTAGATTCGCTGGATTGTAGATTGGCTGTCTGATAGGTATCAGTGAGTTGTCTAAGGAGGAGTGATATCCCAGAAGAGGAAAGTTACTAGTGGTGTATGTCCCAAAGGTCTGTTTTGGGCTCATTGCAGTTTAATTTGCATGTAAATGATATTGGGAAAGGTCTGAATGGTGATATGCAGTTGTTCGCATATGATGCAAAGTTGGGGTGAGTTATGAGAGGTAGAGTAGATATTGTAGCTTTGCAAGAGGACCTAAATAGGCTGTCTGAATGGGTAAATGATTGAGGATATCAATTCAACATTGCAAAGTGTAAAGTTTTGAAATTTGGGAAGCAGAGATGGGATGTAGAATGCACAATTGGTAGAAACATCTTGTAAGAGGTAGAAGAGATGAGAGATCTGGGAGTGATTGTAGACAAGGACCTAAAATTTCAGAGGACATGATGCTAAAATTCTGAGTACAGCAGCGGATAATGGGAATGATGTGGAGGGAACTGACTTGTAGAAGTAAGGATATTATGGTTCCCTTGTATAAGGCTTTGATCAGGCCATATATGGATTACTGTGTGCAGATTTGGTCACCTGGTTTTCAAAAAGATGAAGATGTATAGGAAAAGGTTCAGAGACGACTGACTAAGGTGGTTTCTGGTCTCTGGAATGTTGAGTATGAAAACAGATTGAAAAATGCAATTTCTAGAAATTGATGGATAGAAGAAGGAGAAGAGGGAATATGATCAAGACATACTCATAAGCTGTTAAGAGGTTATTACCAGATTAATGTCGGTTTGGCATAGAATGGATGAAGGTAGGAAGAAAACAAGAGGTCATCACTGGAAATTGTATAAGGAGAGTATGAGCAAGGGGTGAGGAGCAGGTTTTTTGCATGGAGACTGGTAAATGATTGGAATGCATTGCCCGAGAGTGTGGTGGGTGCAGAGACAGAACATATTTAAGGTGCAGTATGATAAACTGTGTGTATAACAGTGGAACTCCCACAATGAGTCTTTGACTCTATGGAAGTTTTTTATAATAATAATAATAATAATATTCCTGAAAACTATTATGCAGAAAACATAGCAATTACACAGACATATATTTATATACTTTTGCAATATTCTAGCCTCATTGCATCCTATAGTGTATTTCAATGTGTATTATCACATGCTTATTTATAGCCCGCAGATACTAGGAGGTAATTCTATCAAATTCATAATGTTCTTCTAACAATTGTTGGAGCATGAAAACAGAATCAGTAGTTGACATTCCCTTGCAAATGCTACAGTAATAGTCTCTGATGATGTTTGAAACATATATATTAATTCTTTACCAGATCAGTGCAGATAATATTTTTAGCAAATATTCAAGGAGGAGCATACATGTATAGTAATCATGGTTTCCTTTTTTAAAAATAGGGTACAGTATAGATGTATTCCAATCAACTGGGATTTATTTTTTATTTTATATATATATATTTTTTTGTCATTTTAGCTTGATGAGTTTATAAATCTCGATTGTTCAGGGTGCTTCTCCAATTTTTAGAAGTTCTGCTGCAACTTTATTTTCACTGGCTGCTTTATTGTTTCTAGTGTTTCTAGATCCAGAATATTGTTTTAAAAAATAATATTCTGGACTTCAGTCTGAGATGGTTCCTCTGTGGGTTCTTTCATATCTTCTAAACATTGTACCTCTGGTATAAGGTTTTCATCAGGACATGATTTGTTTAGCAGTCTCTCAAGATACCATCTTAATTCCTTAATAATTTATTTTTCTTGGGTAATTACATATCCTTGGTCATTAGTTAGTATTTGAGTTTGTGGTTTATCTCCTCTTTCAAGTATCCCACTGCATCTGAATCTGAGCTCTTTGTATTATTTTCACTTTCTTCAATTAATTTTTTTACTGCCAGCCTTTTCTCTCAATGCAATATTTTACACATTAAATTTCTGCAAGGCACAGTTCACAAATTCAGAGTATTTTCTGGTGATGGCTCATGTAGCATTTTTAACTTTATCACAATTGTTTCTTTATAGCACCTTTGCATAAACTATTGAACCATCTGTTTTTCTTTCTATTGTTTATGAAATGAAGGATATCTTCTACGTAAGTTTTTGATTAGAATCCATTTGATTTCTATTTCTCTCAGGTGTAGGAGAGATTGAATATTGTATTTCCTACATTTACATTTACATGTTGTAAATGTATGTTTATATCCTTACAATTTTCAATCTTATATGGATTAGTATTTCTATTTCTGCTAACATTTCTCCATTTGAAAGAAATGTCTTAGTTCCTCTTTAGGTAGAGATATTTCTTATATATGCCTTTCCTATTTTTCTGCTACAGAAACAATTTTGAACTATGACTTCATATGTGGAGAATTAAAATGATTGCACCCCACAGATGATCTCTAAGATAAAAATGATACACTCGTCTTTATCAGCAGTCATTATTATTATTATTATTATTTGACACCTCCAGGGAGTCCAAAGACTCATCGAGGGAGGGCATCTACTCTACAATTCTCTATCTCCACCACCCACAATCTACAATGAACCACCACTACACCAACGCCATCTTCCGCCCACCACTACCACTAGTATTTTCACAGACAATCACAAACATCCAAGCCCACGGCAGGATTCGAACATGCAGCCTTTTGGCTGGAAAGCGGATACACTAACTACTCGGCCAACCAGGCCAGCAAAAATTATTAGAAGAATGTGATTTCGATCCAAGGAACTCCAGGTTATGGGCCTAGCACGCTTCCACTGAGCCACTCTGCTACAAATGTTATGGGTCATAACCCATAACAAAAAAATTCACTCCACCTTCCTTATATCTATTTCCTTTCTTCAGAAGCAAAGGGATAAATGTGGTGGGGGATGAATTTCATTGCCTGATATCACTGCTTGGAAAATGGTTCAATGAAGAATGTGAATGGGCAGTAAAGAAAAAGAAAAAAGACAGAAGCACTTGGCTTAATAACCCAGCTGATATTCATGCCATGCCTCTTTGAGATACAAAGAGAGCAGCAAGGAAGTCAATAAAATAATAAGACAAAAGAAAAGAAAATTCTTTCATGAACAGACTGAAGAAATCCAGAAATACAGTAAATAATACCAAAAAATTTTTTCATGAAACTAAAAACCAAAAAAATAAAAAATTTCTGCAAGGCACTGAAAATAACAGTAATCAACAATATCAATGGACAGATACTAGCCACTAGAGATGAAACAGCAAACAGGTAGAGAGAGTACTTTAACAAACTCTTAAATTGTGATGAACCTACAGTGTCTTTCAAACAGAATACTTATCATGCTTGTCAACTAGAGATAATTAAACCTTCCCTGGGTGAAGTAGAGGAAAGTATAAAGCTGCTCAAAAACAACAAGGCACCAGTGCTGGTGGAATAGTAACCAAACTTATTAAATATGGGAATAATGAATTAACCACACACATATATACATAAGGTGGTAAATTTAATGTGGGAAAAAGAAGAGATACCAGCAAAATGGAAAGAATTGCTAATCATTCCAGTTTACAAAAAGGGAAACAAAATGAATGTAAAAATTACAGGAGAATATTGCTAGTGTCAACAGGCTACAAAATTGTATCTAATATTATGGTAAGATTCTTTTTTAGCATAATATTAGATACAATTTTGTAGCCTGGCTACAAAATTGTATCCAGAAAATATTGGCAAATATTCTGAAGAAATAGATCAATAGTTGACCAAATATTTACACTTAGACAGATACTAGAAAAAAATGGGAATACAATCTGCAGGTCCATATTTTATTTGTAGACTTTAGAAAAGCATATGACAGTATTCATAGAGAAGGACTTTGGGGAATATTAGATAAACTAGGAATACCTCATGAGATAATACGTCTAATCAAAATTTGCACCACTGACAGCCGAAGCATGGTATTAGCTAATGAAATTAGATCTGAACCTTTTGATAATAAGACAGGATTGAAACAAGGAGATGTTCTTTCGCCCATCCTTTTTAATTGATCATCAGAAAAATGCATTCGAGAAACTGTAAAAGATAACATAAACAGAACAGTAATATTAGGATATGCAGATGATATATACCTTGTTGGAGAAAATGCTGAAGTCATTAGAACAACATTTAGAAAATTCGAAATTGCTGCTGAAAAACTAGAATTACAAATTAACCAGGATAAAACTGAATATTTAAATGTATGCAGAAATCACAATCAACTGGAAAATGAACATTTTACCACTGATAACCAGAAATTTTAAAGTGCCCCCTCCTTCAAATATCTTGGAACATTGATTACTCAAGATAATAAAATTAGTACAAAAATAAAAGCTAGAATACATACCTCCAATAGATTTATCATTCAATACATCATTTATTATCTTCCAAAATTCTATCAAGCAGAGTTATAACAGAAATATATGAGACAATCATTAGATCTATTGTTTCGTATAGAGAGCAGAAACCTGGAGCATAACACACCAAGATGCAAAAGCATTGCAGATCTTTGAAAATAAAATTCTCAGAAAGGTCTATGGACCTGTAAGAGATAGCACAACAGGAGAATGGAGAAGAAGACACAACCAAGAACTATATGAACTCTACAGATCCTCACTTCTAGTTGATGAGATTTGAGCAAGCAGATTGAGATGGCTTGGACATGTAGAAAGAATGGGTAAGAAGAGAGAGTGGCTAAACAATAATTCAAAATGAAGCTTGACAGAAACCCAGAGGTAGACTGCAGATGCATTGGGAGAATAATATCCAAAAAGACTTAGATGAGATGGGAATTCAGAACTGGAATGAAAAAGCTCAAGACAGAAAGGAATGGAAGAAGCTGGTGCATGCAGCTAAGAACTGTAGGGATTCAACTAGCTAAAGGAGAAGCAGAATATATTACTGTTTACTAGAAGGCAGAATCCCATGTTTGGATGCTTCTAAAGCAGGGTTTCCAGATTATTTAATTTCTAGTCTCCATGGTACTAATGAAATGTAGATTTATCTTTTATGAATGGGATTTGGTTAGACATCCCTATCTAATTTTGGGCAGATCAACTTTAAACTGAATGTAGAAATATGTAAAATTGCTAGCATATTAAGTGTATCTAAGTAAATTGGGAACAATACAGGCAGTTCCAAGTTACAGATGAAATACGTTCCTGAGAACATCTTTAGGTCAGATTTGTATGTAACTTAGATCCCTGATGAACAGTGCATAATATGGTAATAATAATAATAATAATAACAATACTATAATGGCTCATATGTGGCAATAATAATACAGTGTAATACTGTAATAATAATAATACCCATGTACTAGTAAGTTACAAAAACTATTGTGCTCTTTCTTTTAATTCAAACAAACAAACATATGCTTTCATTGGAGCACTGCCTTTCACATGTTCCATTATTCTCACTTTATCCTTTATAATTGTTCCGATAGTTAAGTGACTAAAGCCTAATGCTTTCCCAATGAATGATGGCATCTGGACTCTCTCTGAATGCTTAATTATTTCTACTTTCATTTCCATTGTAATCACCTTTCTCTTCGCTGCAGGTTCACCTGGACTTGTTCGCTTTGGAGGCATGGTCATAAAGATAATCACAGACTCACAAAATTGAATAAAAAAGTTAGGACAAAAGTGATGCTGTGTGTAAGCGACCATACTTACTCATTGCTTTTTTGAAAATTTATCATTAAGAATGCTTGACTGCAGATGTAAATAATATCAAATACTGTTATCTCTGTATCTTCCCCCCCCCCCCACACACACCTCTTCCATAAGGTTTTGATGGTGATGAAGTTTTCAGAAATCTTGAATAAAATTGAAATCGGTTTCCTATGGTGACAGCATCTTTTAGAATATCATTCTTTTACAGTTCAATAATCCCATATGAATCTGTACTGCAACGTCAGTAATACCAATATTAAAACAGTTTTTGAATGGCTGGATTTCATTTGATCATCAGTGAAAAATCAGCAAACAACAAGTGTAATTCATTTTGGAGCCAGTGAATGATGCTAACAAACTACTTTTTAGTGATAGCAATCAAGTGATGCAATGAAAGACTCCAAAACTATTTTGATTTTGCTCATTCATTTATTTATGGAACAAATGTAATATTACTTCAGAAATATCACGCAACACATCAGACAATTTACCTTTTCCTTGAAATTTCAAATTAAGATAGGTTGTTATGTTCACAAGAAACGCAAATCTGGGTTTTATCACTAACAAACTGTTTTACCCCTTTATCTAATGGAAATGTATATTTCAAATTATACAAATAAAAAAACTATAGAGCTTAAAAAGCTATATGACCTTAAAACTATAGAGGTATCAGTATACTAAATTCCTGTTACAAAATATATAGCAGAATCTTAAATAGCAAACTAATGAAATATTCCGAAAACTTTATTTTAGAAGTATACAGAATGGATTTAGAAAAGGACGATCATGTATAGACCCAGCCTTTTGCCTAAAATTAATAATAAAGAAAAGAAGAGAATACAATCTAGAAACACATATTACATTTATTGACTTTGAAAAAGCATTTGATAAAATTAAAAGAAACATATTTTTTAACATATTAAAAGAAAGACAAATACCAAATAATATCCTAAAAGCTATCACAAGTATATATGAAAATAATCAAATACAAATAAGATTAAATCACGAGCTATCATATCCAAGAGATAAACCAAGGGGACCGACAGGGATGTCCCCTCTCAGCAACTCTTTTTAATATTTACTTAAATGAAACACGTGGTGGTGAATTTGAGCTGTGCAGAAGAAAGTGATTTTTAATCGGTGAATAGTCCTTTTTCCCCCCCCATTTTTCTACGTTTTTGAGTGCTAAATTGTTTCTCTGAATACGAGTACTTCAGTGGTTGTTTTTTGGAAGTTAGTTGCTATCGTGATATAATATATTTTGGTTACCGTCAGAATCGAATGCATAATGGTGGAAGACAAAACGAAGCTAAGTTTTCATTACTGTATTTAGTTATATTTCATTTTATTTAGTGTACTTAAATGTTTTGTTTTGCTTGTAATTGTTTGTACTTTTTTCTTATTTATTTAACGGAATTTATTAATTGAATAATTAATGATTACGCTACTCGGCAGTAAGGAATGATGGCGGATTCAGCTGCCATCGCAAGTGGCGTATCGCCAAGTCCTCCGCCATTTAAGAACTCTATTATAAGCAATATCATAAGGGACTTTTGTGGCATGCAGTACTTGCGGCATGTATGCATCTCGGGAATTGGATATGTGGCTTGTGAAAGAGAGCGTATATGTGTGCAAAATGTAGGCAGTGGGAGGAAATAAGTGCATTCGAAATATCAATATCCGACCTTGTTGCTCCAGGAATGGGGAATGAATGTAGGAAAACAAGTAGTGTGATAGGAGAGAATGAAAACAATATATATATGAATGAGAAAATAATAGTTGATAGTGTGGAAGGCATGAGTGACTGTGAAAGTTTAGGAGATGGTTTTGTTTGGGAGAGTGAATTTAGATTAAGAGTGACTGGCCTGCAGAGAGAGATAGATGAGCTGAAAGAGGAGGCGGAATGCTTTGTGAATGAGAGCAGAAGTATGAAAGATAAGATTAGGAGAATGGAAGAGATAAATGCAAGCTGAATCAGAGTAGGGGAGAGAGAGAATTTTGGGAGTGTTAGAAGAGGAGAGAAAGGAAACAGTAGAAGAGAGGGAATGAGTGAGAGGTATGGGGATGCTAGAAGAGGAGAGGAGAAAATGGAAACAGTAGGAGAGAGGGAATGAGAAAGATGTATGGAAGTGCTAGAAGAGGAAAGAATGGAAACAGTAGGAGAGAGAGAGGTATAGGAATGCTAGAAGAGAAAATAGCAGTAGAGGAGAGGGAATGAGAGAGACCTATGGGAGTGAAAGAAGAGGAGAGAATGGAAACAATAGGAGAGAGGGAATGGTAAGAGGTATAATGTATGGTGACTCAATGATCCGTGGTGTTCAAGATAGGATGCGTGAGGAGTGTTTGCCAGGAGGAACAATAAAAATGTGGCTATGGCAATTAAGAGAGGTGAAAGGGTGGATGAGATGATTGTGATGGTAGGAACAAATGACTCGAGTGCTAATGTAGGTCGGGCGGCGAGAGATATGAGATTTTTGCTTGAGGCTGTACGGAAGAAGAAAGAGAGAGGAAAAACAGTGTGCGTGTTGCCCTGGTATGATAATGACGAGCTGAGCAGAAGAGCGGTGATATTGAATGGCATAATAGCGAGAATGTGTGACAAGAGAAGACTGGTATATGTGGATGCTTGGAGTGCGTTTGAGGAAAGAGAGGAATTGTATGCAAGAGACCGCTTACATCTGAATGAGGAAGGATGTAGGCATCTGGAGAGATTGCTGTTCTGAACGAGTCAGTGTGTCCCAGGGGGATGATAGCAGGGGTGGCCTCCTGTGGGAATGGATATTTGGGAGAAGGGAGACGACATCAGGTAACACTGAGCCCAGTGGAGTCTAGAGGGGATAATGCTGGGTATAGAAACAATGGAATTTATATGCTTTATACTAATGCCAGGAGAATCCGGAATAAGGGAGAGGAATTGGTGGCGCAGATAGCATCAGCCTGGCCAAAAGTTATTGGGATCACTGAGATGTGGTTGACAGAAGGCGATATAATAACAGGAATAGAAGTCGCTGGGTACAGCATTTTTTGTCAGGATAGGAGGGGAAAGCGTGGTGGTGGGGTACTGCTTATGATAAGTGATAATCTATGTCCTCTAAGAGTGGAGGCTTTGGAAGGAAGTGAGACAAATGATTTTGAGAGCATATGGTGTGAGGTAGAGGTAGGCAAGACAGAATATTTAGTGGGGTGTTGCTACAGACCCAGGAGCAGAGGATGGGGACCAGGAGATGTTTAGACAGTTAAGTTTGGCAAGTGCCAGAAGAATGATTGTTATGGGAGATTGTTTTTAACTACAGTAACATAAATTGGAGAGAGGAAGATGCATGTAGCAATAGGGAAATGGAATTTCTAGAATTCTTGAGGGACAAATGTCTTAGGCAACATGTAACATGCAACATGCAATGGTAAGTTGTATACCACGAGTGAAGAAGAGGACACAATCTGGAGTAAAGTGGATGACAAACAATATTAAACTGGAATTGCATGCGAAAAAGAGGCTATGGAAAAGATATAAGGAGACAGGTGAAGAGAAGATGCATGAAGAATATAAGACACAGGCAGGAAGAGTGACTAGTGTGGTAAGGAAAGCAAAACTGGAATATGAGAGGAGATTGGCCCTAAGATCCAAAGAAAATCCTAGGGAATTTTTAGCTATGTGGCCAATAGGAGGAGAAATGACTCTGGAAAAATGATATTGTGGGATAAAAATGGGAATAGAGTGACTGATGCAGAGGACATAGTGGAATTGGTCAATGAACACTTTATTGGAGTATTTCATCCTAGAGGAGTCAGTTTTAATGCTAGAGGGATAGGGCTGGTTCGAGGTTTAGAGGTACAGGAGGAGAGTGTGTATCAGATACTGAGTACTCTGGATGTCAGTAAAGCTTTGGGACGGGATGGTATTTCACCACGAGTTTCGAGAGAATGTGCTAGGAAACTGACAGTGCCTTTAACCTGGCTTTTCAATGAAAGTCTGGCTGAGGGAAAGGTGCCCAGGGAATGGAAGGAAGGTAAGATAGCGCCACTGCATAAGTGTGGTAACAGACTGGAAGTGTCTAATTATAGGCCTGTCTGTGTGTCATCAGTAGTTGTTAAGATCTTGGAGAAAGTAGTGAGGGACTGTATACAGCATTGGGCAGATGAGGGTAATGTTATCTGTGAGAGTCAACATGGATTTGTGAAAGGGTGCTCTTGTTTTAGCAATATGCTAGCCTTTTATAATAAAGTTACAAGAACATTAGATGAGGGAAAGGCATATACTGCAATTTTCTTAGACTTAGCGAAGGCATTTGGCAGGGTGCCACATGATAAGCTGATATTTAAGATGCAGCACATGGGTCTGGATGTCAAATTGGTTGTCTGTTCGGTATCAGAGAGTTGTGTATGGTGGGGCAGTTTCAAGGAAACAGCAGGTTACAAGTGCGGTCCCACAGGGCTCAGTACTGGGACCTATATTGTTTAACCTTTATATAAATGACATTGCCAGTGGATTGCAAGGGGATATTCAGTTGTTTGTGGATGATGTGAAGCTGGGAAGGATTATTACTAATAGTGCAGATGTGGTAGCCCTGCAAGAGGATTTGAATAAGCTAGATAGATGGGCAAATGAATGGGCAATGTCGGTTTAATGCAGCAAAATGTAAGGTCTTGAGGTTTGGGAAACATCAATGGGACACTGCATACTCTATGGGAGGAGTTATACTGGAGGAAGTAGGGGAGATAAGAGATCTGGGGTTGATGATTGATAGAAACCTGAAATTCAGGGGACATATTGCAAAGGTGGTGACGGTAACACAGAGGATTGCTACAATTATGAGAAGGACACTGACCTACAGAGATAAAAGGGTTATCATTCCGCTGTATAAGTCTCTGATCAGACCACACTTGGACTATTGTTCTCAGATTTGGTCCCCAGGATTTGAAGGGGATAAATTAACTGTGGAAAGGATACAAAGACGGATGACAAAGATGGTTTCAGGACTGTACAATTTTGGTTATGAGGATTGGCTGAGGGAATGTGGACTGCAGAGTTTGGTGGACAGAAGAGGGAGAGGTGATATGATTGAGACTTTTAAACTGTTGAGAGGTGGTTACAGGGTCGACACTGGGGAGTTCTTTCGCTTGGTTGAACAGCGGGAAGGAGTGATGACAAGAGGCCATTCTTGGAAGTTACGAATGGAAACTGTGAGCAAGAGGGTGAGGAGTGGTTTCTTTGCGGGGAGGGTGGTTGAACCGTGGAATGCATTGCCTGATGGAGAGGTGAGAGCAAGAATGGTCAATGAGTTTAAGGAGTGGTATGGTAGACTTTGTGTTTCTTAGGGAGGGGACCTCCCCTCGATGAGTCTTGACAGACTTTATGTTCTTAGGAAGGACCTCCCACAATGAGTCTTTTGACTCCATGGAGGCCTGAATAATAATAATAATAATAATAATAATAAAAAAAATGGAATAAAAATTTACATCACTGTAGGAGAAAGTTTAATACTTTCTCCTACAGTGAACTTAAACACTCTCCTTTTTGCCGACGACCAAATAATAATTACAAGTTCTGAAGATAACTTACAGAAAGCTATTTTAGATCTAAATAAGATAACCAAAGGTTATGACATGATAATATTAACAGAAAAATCAAAAACTATAGCTTTTAAAGGACAAGATCGAGCAAGAACTAAAATAATAATAGATAACAAGATCTTAGAACAGGTGAATTCATTTAACTACCTAGGATGTATGATCACATATGAAAATGAAAAAGATATAAACATAAAAATTGCAAAATATCTAAAAATAACAGGTGTAATTAACTCTATATTTAAACCAAACCTAGTTCAAAAACAAACCAGACTAAAAGTATACAATACATCAGCACTACCAGTCTTAATGTATGGAAGCAAAATCTGGACAATAAAACAAAAAGACAAACAAAGATTAATGACAGCAGAAATTAAGTTTATGAGAAAAACTGCAAAGTAGTTGTTAAGATCTTGGAGAAAGTAGTGAGGGACTGTATACAGCATTGGGCAGATGAGGGTAATGTTATCTGTGAGAGTCAACATGGATTTGTGAAAGGGTGCTCTTGTTTTAGCAATATGCTAGCCTTTTATAATAAAGTTACAAGAACATTAGATGAGGGAAAGGCATATACTGCAATTTTCTTAGACTTAGCGAAGGCATTTGGCAGGGTGCCACATGATAAGCTGATATTTAAGATGCAGCACATGGGTCTGGATGTCAAATTGGTTGTCTGTTCGGTATCAGAGAGTTGTGTATGGTGGGGCAGTTTCAAGGAAACAGCAGGTTACAAGTGCGGTCCCACAGGGCTCAGTACTGGGACCTATATTGTTTAACCTTTATATAAATGACATTGCCAGTGGATTGCAAGGGGATATTCAGTTGTTTGCGGATGATGTGAAGCTGGGAAGGATTATTACTAATAGTGCAGATGTGGTAGCCCTGCAAGAGGATTTGAATAAGCTAGATAGATGGGCAAATGAATGGGCAATGTCGGTTTAATGCAGCAAAATGTAAGGTCTTGAGGTTTGGGAAACATCAATGGGACACTGCATACTCTATGGGAGGAGTTATACTGGAGGAAGTAGGGGAGATAAGAGATCTGGGGTTGATGATTGATAGAAACCTGAAATTCAGGGGACATATTGCAAAGGTGGTGACGGTAACACAGAGGATTGCTACAATTATGAGAAGGACACTGACCTACAGAGATAAAAGGGTTATCATTCCGCTGTATAAGTCTCTGATCAGACCACACTTGGACTATTGTTCTCAGATTTGGTCCCCAGGATTTGAAGGGGATAAATTAACTGTGGAAAGGATACAAAGACGGATGACAAAGATGGTTTCAGGACTGTACAATTTTGGTTATGAGGATTGGCTGAGGGAATGTGGACTGCAGAGTTTGGTGGACAGAAGAGGGAGAGGTGATATGATTGAGACTTTTAAACTGTTGAGAGGTGGTTACAGGGTCGACACTGGGGAGTTCTTTCGCTTGGTTGAACAGCGGGAAGGAGTGATGACAAGAGGCCATTCTTGGAAGTTACGAATGGAAACTGTGAGCAAGAGGGTGAGGAGTGGTTTCTTTGCGGGGAGGGTGGTTGAACCGTGGAATGCATTGCCTGATGGAGAGGTGAGAGCAAGAATGGTCAATGAGTTTAAGGAGTGGTATGATAGACTTTGTGTTTCTTAGGGAGGGGACCTCCCCTCGATGAGTCTTGACAGACTTTATGTTCTTAGGAAGGACCTCCCACAATGAGTCTTTTGACTCCATGGAGGCCTGAATAATAATAATAATAATAATAATAATAAAAAAAATGGAATAAAAATTTACATCACTGTAGGAGAAAGTTTAATACTTTCTCCTACAGTGAACTTAAACACTCTCCTTTTTGCCGACGACCAAATAATAATTACAAGTTCTGAAGATAACTTACAGAAAGCTATTTTAGATCTAAATAAGATAACCAAAGGTTATGACATGATAATATTAACAGAAAAATCAAAAACTATAGCTTTTAAAGGACAAGATCGAGCAAGAACTAAAATAATAATAGATAACAAGATCTTAGAACAGGTGAATTCATTTAACTACCTAGGATGTATGATCACATATGAAAATGAAAAAGATATAAACATAAAAATTGCAAAATATCTAAAAATAACAGGTGTAATTAACTCTATATTTAAACCAAACCTAGTTCAAAAACAAACCAGACTAAAAGTATACAATACATCAGCACTACCAGTCTTAATGTATGGAAGCAAAATCTGGACAATAAAACAAAAAGACAAACAAAGATTAATGACAGCAGAAATTAAGTTTATGAGAAAAACTGCAAAGCATACCCTATTGGATCACAAAAGAAAAGAAGAAATTATGAAAGAATTAAACCAAGGACCAGTTATAGAAAAAATTTAAAAATATACACATAAATGGATGGAACATGTTCAAAGAATGAAAACAGAAAGATTACCAACAAGCCTTAAAGTACAAGCCATTATTATTATTATTATTATTATTATTATTATTATTATTATTACTACCCCAAGACCTCATGGAGTCAAAGGAGTTCCTTTTATCACACACACACACATCTCATCATACCATGTCTTAAACACACTTAAACTCCTTGCAGACACCACACTCTCAGGCAAGGCATTCCAATCATTCACAACTCTGCACGAAAAAAACCTGCCTCTGTAAAACTTCTCCACCTATAACATCCTATAACAACCCCTTACCAACTTGTAGGTCTCTATCATATTTCCTCTCTTCCTCCTGTCCACCAGACTCTGCAAATTACATCTTCTCAATCTTTCCTCATATTCGACATTGCAGAGTTCAGAAACTACCTTAGTCAGTTGCCTTTGGACCCTTTCCAACATCTCTTCATCCTTATGAAAACCCAGTGACCAAATCTGGGCATAATAGTCCATGTGTGGCCTAATCAAAGCCTTATACAACGGAACAAGAATCTCCCTGCTTCTACACATTAGTGTCATCAGCATCATTCCCAGAAGGCTTTGTGTTGACTTCACAATTTTGGCGATGTGTCCCCTAAATTTAAGATCCTTATCCACTATCACCCCCAGATCTCATATTTCCTCTACCCCCAATAATATATTCTCACCAAGCATAAATTCTGCATCCTATCTTTGTTTTCCAAATTTTAAAACCTTACATTTTGCAACATTGAACTCGCATCCCCATTTCCGTGCCCAATCACTCAATTTATTCAAGTCTTCTTCTAAGGCTACAACATCTTCACTACTCTTTATGGTTCGTCCCAACTTTGCATCATCTGCAAACAACTGAATATCTCCATCCAAACCTTCGTCAATATCATTAATATACAAATTAAACAGTAATGGCCCTAAAACAGACCCCTGAGGCACTCCACTAGTGACTTTCCTTTTCCTGGATATCGCACCCCCCATACACAACTTGTTGATAACTATCAGATAGCCAGTCTCCAATCCAATGCACTAATCTAATATCCTACCCCTATCTGCTCTAGTTTTACTATCAACTTATCATGAGGTACTCTATCAAAAGCCTTTGTGAAATCCAAGTATATTACTGTTTATCCTTCTCCTCTGTCCAAGGAAGCAGTCACTTTTTTGTAATAAGTAAGTAGATTACTAAAACATGACCTCCCTTCAGCAAATCCATGCTGTCCATCAAAGATAATACCCAACTCTGGATCCTAGTTCTCACAAACGTCTCCAACAACTTAACCACAACACCTGACACACAGATAGGCCTATAGTTTGATGCTTGGGTTCGATCACCTCCTTTATGAAGTGGCACAATCTTGCCCTCCTTCCACTCCTTAGGAACTTGACCGAGTGCAAGACTCATATTAAAAAAATATGTCAAGGCAGGTGTCAACTCCCTGGCACATTCTTTCAGAATACGTGGTGATATATTAGTCCCACAGCTTTATTAAAATCTGGTTTACTCAACTCCCCAAACACCTCTTGCTCACTTACAGTCAGTCTCTCCTCCCCATCATCAACTGCTCTCAATCTCCATTAGGAAAAAGAAAACCAGGACATCCTCTTAAACAATTCAATGATGACTTCTAAGGCCGGAACAGTCATGCTAGGCCTAAATCCTTGATATGCATGATGATAATGCTATGTCTCTTTGCAAAGAAATACAGTATTTGAAAGTGAATTTAGAAATGGGGGGGAGAGGCAATGATTGTGAATGAGTCAATTAGCCAGCCAAGATTGGCACACAAAAAAGTGTGCTTTCATCAAGACAATGCACCGTCCCACACATCAGCCATTGCAATGGAAAATTGCACACATTGAGGTTCGAATTGATTCCACATCCACTGTATTCTCCAGACTTTGTCTCGTGTGACTTCTTCTTGTTCCCAAACTGAAAAATTTGGCTCGGTGGGAAAAAATTTTCTTAGAACGAGGATGTCATCAAGGTTGTCAATGACTATTTTGCACAATTTGACAAGTCCTACTTTTTAGATGGGGTGAAAAAATTGGAAACTCGCTGGAGCAAATGTGTAGACCTCGATAGAGACTTATGTTGAGAAATAAAGGTGATTTTTTTTCCAAAAAAAAAAAAAAATGTTTAACTTATTTCTTTACCAAAGTTTTCAAACAACCCTTTGGCTTTGACCTGTGTGACTTCTTCTTGTGCCCAAACTTAAAAATTTGGCTCAGCGGGAAAATATTTTCTTAGAATGAGTATGTCATCAAGGTTGTCAATGACTATTTTACACAATTTGACAAGTTCTACTTTTTAGATGGGATGAAAATATTGGAAACTCGCTGGAGCAAATGTGAAATGTGCAGACCTTGATGGAAACTTATGTTGAGAAATAAAGGTGATTTTTTCCAAAAAAAAATATGTTTAACTTATTTCTTTACCAAAGTTTTCAAACAACCCTTGTAAATATCAGGAAGGAAGGTGTCAAAATATTCTGGAGGCTATTGAAAAAAAAAAGCTTAGAAATGGAGGAAAAGTACTGTAAAAGGAAGATGATAAAGGTGACAGGAAAATTAAAGATAAAGATATTTTAGACCTTTGTAATAATTAATTTGAAAGACTGCTAAATGAAACAAGCAGTGTCAGCATGATTGTAGAAAACTCTAAACAAGAATGTAGTCTTTCCTCAAATGTGGAAAGGCAGATGGAGTAGATGAAATTCGACCAGAAACACTCAAATATGGCATTATAAAAGTTTTCCAGTGGCTGCTTTGCATAATGCAGGACTAGTCAGAGGGTTGAATTCTGGATGATTGGATTAGAGCTCTCATAATACCAATCTATAAAAAGGGAAATAAAATGGAATGTGGGAATTACAGAGCTATTTCATTACTGAATATTCCTGGTAAGATTTATGCAAGTGGGAAAAGACTAAGAACAATTGTGGAAGGGAAGCATGATGATGAATAAGCTGAATTCAGGTCAAATAGAGGTTGTCAGGATCAGATGAGAAATCTTGGAAATATGACAAGGATTTGTATTTAAGTTTGGTTGACCTGGAAAAGGCATAGGAAAAATTATATGGTGTAAATGGGACATTATATTGAGCAATACATATCTCCATTTAAGCTGGAAGTCAGCAGTTAGAATTGAAGGCGTACAGGAAGATGATTTGATGTTTATTCAGGTGCATGACAAGGGTGCACATTATCTTCATTGTTATTTATTATCTGTATGGATTAAATTAAGAAGGAAAGTGGTATTAAATCTAATATCAGAATTTGCGCTCTTAATCTTAGCTCTTTACTTTATGCAGATGATATTATACTTCTAAATAAATCTAGCACAAGTCTACACGATTCCCTGACTATATTGAATAATGGTCGTAATAAATTTGATATGAAAATTAGCAATAAAAAGACAACGACAATGAAAATAGGTAGAAACAGTGAAAATATCATCAACTGTATCCTGAATCTATAGAACAAGAAACATTTCAGCTATTTAGGCACAATATTTAGTGAAGATGGTAAATTAAATATGAAAATAGACAACAGAATTAGTAAAGCTGGTATAGTATGGGATATAGATATATCAAGGATATGGGAGACAGAATCGTGGCTTAGAGCAGGGTTTCTCAAACTGTGTACCGTGGAACACTAGTGTTCCATGAAGGCGAATAGGTGTTCTGCGAGAAGTTCTGGAATTTGTCATTTTAGTTTTCTTAGCATTTTTCATGAATAAATATTTTATGGTAGAAATATTTTGAGGAGAATAATATTAGTGAATATGTCGAAAAGCTCAGACCCAGAACGCCTAATAACTTCTTCGTATCGTTAATTTTCACACATCGAAACTTTTCAACATTTGGGAAAGGGAATACCGCTGCTTATGGCGGGTCATAAAAATTGCCTGCAAGCAGATTAAAACAATGGGTGGCATAATCCTATGTTCTCAAAACTGAAGGAAATAAAACTGTGTATCAAATATCAGTGACCAAGCAGCATATTTTTAAAGAGATGGAAATATTCATGAATTATCGTTAATTTTCATACATCGAAATGTTTCAACAATCAGGAAAGAGAATACCGCCCTTTATGACCAATCATAAAAATTGCCTGCAAGCCGATTACAACAATGGGCGATGTGTTCTCAAAATTGAATGAAATAACATCTGTGTTGCAAATGTCAGTGACCAATCAGCAAGGAAGTATAAAGAAAATTTTTCTACTGAAATTGAAGATCAAGGTAGTCTGTATCCGGTTCTCAAATCTATTAATACTAAATACTTTCTTCGCCAGTTCGTATTGCAGTGTGTAAGGGCTTGTTCTGAAACCGGAGCACCATGATTTTTTTAAAAGTAATAGGAATACAGCTTTAAATTCTAATATGAATAAGAGGCAAGGCACTTTGCTTAATTTTGATATTAAGAAATCTCTTATGGAAGGTGACGGAACAGATAGTGAGTCATCCACCTCAAGCCTACAAAGATCTCCAGAATGTAGAAAAGGAAGGGAAAACTACCAGCACACAGGAGAAAAAGTCTGCATTCACTTGTAAGTACTTATAATATAAATTTTTGGTAATCAGAATAGGATGTGCCAATGAAAATCAGCACAAATTAATTTAATGATGGTTTAATTGATGTTTAATTAATTATTAATTAATTAATAAAAACAGCAAAATTACCAATTAATTATTAATTAATACATTACAAAATAACCAAGGTGTTCCGTGAAAATTTTAGGATTTGTGAAGTGTTCCGTTGTAGAAAAGGTTTGAGAAACCCTGGCCTAGAGACTGGAAGAAGTCAGTTTTCATATCACTACATAAGAAGGGAGATATGAAGGCTTGCAAGAACTATGGAACTATTAGTTTAATATCTCATGTAAGCAAAATTTTATTGAAGATCATGATAAATAGGATTGATGCCAAATTGAGGCAGAGATGCCCGAGAAACAAGCAGGTTTTAGGAAAGGTAAGGGCACCAGAGATCAGATCCTTTGCCTTAGACAGATCACAGAAAAATATAAAGAATTCAGACTCCCTCTGGTAATGTGTTTCTTGGACTACTCTAAAGCTTTTGACTGTGAACAGCATGTGAAACTATGGAAAGTAATGAAAAGAACTGGTTTTCCTGAATACACTATCAGACTGATAGCGAACTTGTACAGGAAGCAAGAAGCCAAGGTAAGACAGGTATTGAACTGACTGATTGGCTTCAGGTTGGAAAAGGAGTTAGGCAAGGATGTTTACTTTCTCCTCACTTGTTTAGTATATATGCTGAGGACATCATGCGTGAAACTTTGGATAAGCTCAAGACAGGAATTAAGATATAAGGTAGATTGATCGGTAATCTGAGGTATGCTAATGATACCGTACTCTTCTGTAATGACAAGGAAGAACTAGGACAAATTCTGGATAAAGTTAAGAAGATCAGTAATCACAGAGGACTTCAACTCAATCCTATTATTATTATTACGGGTATCTTCATGGAATCAGTAGACTCGTTGCGGGAGACCCAAATTATCAAAACAATATCTATCATACCTCTTCTTGAAATCATTTACAGACGAAGAACTCACAACTGAGTCAGGCAATGCATTCCACCCACTCACCACCCTCCAAGCAAAAAACTAGTTCTTCACACTCCTGTTAAACACACTTTTCCTTAATTACCAGGGATGACCTCTTGTTCTTCCATCACTATCACACAGCTGAAATATTTCTCCTGCATCAATCTTAAAAAAATTCTTTAAGTAATTTAAATGTTTCTATCATATTCCCTCTTCTCCACCTATCAACCAACCTCTGCAATCCACAAGCTCTCAATCTATCAATGTAGGGAGAATTTTTTACATCACTCACCAACTTAGTCACTCTCCTCTGAACCCTCTCCACAAATCTCCAGGAATCCAGATTACCAGACTTGAGCACAGTAATTCAAATGCAGAAGTATCAATGCCTTATAAAGGAGAATAATAACCTCTTTATCTCTGGATGTTAGTGTGTTCTTCAATAACCAAGTAATCCTATGTGCAAACTTGCACACCTTAGCAATGTGCCCTCTGAACTTCATCTCGCTATCCACCAGCATCCCCAAGTCCCTAGCCTTATCAATCTCTTGGAGTACCATTCCATCAATGTGGTAAACATCTGGTAATCTTTTAATCCCAAAATGCATAACTGTACACTTTTCCACATTGAACTGACATCCATTACCTTTTACCTATTTTGCCAACTTATTTAAATCATCCTGCAAACTCTCAACATCGGCTTCATTTTTTATTACGCCACCCAACTTTTGCATCATTAAATAACTGAATATCTCCCTTCAAGCCATTTCCTATATTGTTTATTTTACAAATTAAACGACAATGGTATCTGGTATTCTGGTATCTCTCCATGAGCCATTCTCTTATCCATATCACCAGTTTAGTATCCATCCCCATCTGCTCTAATTTGTGAAACAGTATTCCATGGGGGTATCCTGTCAAAAGCCTTAGCAAAGTACAGTAGTATCACTGTGTAGCCATTTCCCTTGTTCAACTCATATGTCACTCCATTATAAAAAGTTAATAAATTGCTAAGGCAGGATCGACCTTTAACAAAACCACGTTGGCCCCTATCATATTCTGATCAACCCATTCTTGAATTCTGTCCTTAACCAACTTTTCCAACACTTTTACCACCACTCCCGAGATGATGATTGGTCTGTAATAATAATAATAAACTACAACAGTCTTAGAGCCATATTTATGCAAAAGAACCACTTTGTCTTCTTTCCACTCCTTGGGGACCATATCAGAGTACAAATTTAAGTTAAAAAACCAAGTAAGAGATGTTGACAATTCCTTTGCATAGCTAGAGGAAAACCAAGATTTAGATGGACTGATACAGAAAGTGCCTTAAAAGAGAGAATATCAGATCTCATAATGTTGGAGTCCTGACAGAAAATTTGGAGGAAAATTATTGATCGGAAGTTAGTAATGGTATAACTTTTTCATGTAGTACTGTCATAATTATCCTGTACATCCCCTGAGATATATATCAGGAATGTGACAATGATGGAGATTTCACCACCAATGCTGGAGTACTCCAGGGATCTTTATGTTTATCCACCCTGTTTCTCTATTCATAAATTACCTTCTCATTTGACAAACCTTGTGATACTCATGTATTTCAAGCTATAAGATCTTTTACAATCAGTATCTTAAATACTGTTCTCCTTGCTATATTTCAGTGGGCTGAGAACAACCATGCCAACTTCTATGCCACCAAAATGCATCAGTGGTTCTAACAGGAACTTAAGCGCCCACAATCTTCCAAGTATACTTGGATTTCGCACCATAATTCAAGAATAAGGGGGTTAAGTTCTATGCCTCCACCAAAACAACCTTTCCTTAATTCATACAAGAAAGACCATGTTTCACAACCCTCACCTCTGGTAAAACTGATCTGTATGCAAGGTCAGATCTCTTTTTGAACTGACTTACACCCCTATAGCACATCACATTCATAGTCTCCTCCACATCCCGTGGTGTTTCTAGAGCTTTTGCCACCTGGGAGGTCCGTGAGTTTGCCGCCCCTCTCAATACACACCAAAAATACTATAAAAAGTCAAAACGATGTATAGGGTAAAGTTCAAAGTGCTGCCAGGGCGAACTCCCTCCCCACACACACAGCTATGTCACTGTCCACATTACAAACACTAAGTGTCCTTTTCAGGTCAAGACATCACTTCTCACCTATACAAGTTCTAACACTATATAAATACCAAATCCATCCTACCTTAGAATACCATTCTCATATGTGGCAGTGTACTAAAAACAACTCTGAAAATGCTTGATATTGCCTAGAAGAAGTTGATCCTTCCACAGACTTAATTCAGTCACTATCTTTTACAATCAGTGTCTTAAATGCTGATCTCCTTGCTATATTTCAGTGGGCTGGGCTGAGAACAACTATGCCCAACTTCAATGCCACCAAAACACATCAGTGGTTCTAACAGGAACTTAAGCACCCACAATCTTCCAAGTATACTTGGATTTTGCACCATAATTCAAGAATAAGAATGATATCAAAAATGATACCATTTCTCCATTATGCCTCTTCTACAGGAAGTTAGAACTTTTCATGGACACTGTTCTGCTGAACTATCTGACACCATTCCTCCACTTTCCCCCTCAAACTCAAATACATGAGCAGCTGCTGGTCAACATCTATTCTCTGTCTAGTCCCAAATATATCAAACAAATATTTTTTCCTCATCTTCTTTCATACCTTCTATCTCTATGCTCTGGAACAGTCTTCCCTAAGAATTACAATCTTCAATTGTTTAAAAAAAAAAAAAAAAGCATATCAACAAGTTCCTTCTTTCTTCTTGATAAGAAGCCCACGTATGGCACCGATGTCTCTATGCTTAGCAACCCCTCATGTACAGAATTGATATATAAAAAAAATTTAAGATTCTACTGGTGTTTCCCATTAAAAATTCAAAAGAAATATGCTTGCATGTGGCATGACACAGACTTGCCAAGATTATCAAGTTAAGAGTATCTGCACTTCAATCATCCCATATCAACATATTAAAATTTTCAAAATAATAAATTCATACAAAAAAATAATAATAAATACTATATATTGTAAACAGATTATAAACTTAATTCTAATTATCCTTTAAATACATACATGATCTTTTAAATTAATCATTACTGAACTACACCCTGGCCCTTCTCTTGCAGTTAATCCTTTAGAAATTCTTACACCTGACATCACTCCTATAGAATGGAGGAGAAACAGCTGCAATATATGAAACAAATGCTAATATTACATTAAGAACTACCAGGATATTAAGAAAAAAATTAAGAAACTAATTTTGAAAACGGCAATTCAGATTTTGAAGTATATCACCATTGCATGATGATGCAAATCATTACATGAGTCATTACTATGTAAAAAAATAGAATGTTTACAATGATAGATAAAGAATAAATTTATTTTCAGCAATACTAAACAATACTAAATGCAATTAAATAAATTACGCAATCAGGATGAGCAGCATGTATTTATTTTATTCTCAAACTTAAAACTAGCACCTCTACAGTTTAGCCTGCTAGCCATATTTTTCTTTCAGTATTCAAAAAAAATAAATATATATATATATATATATAGTTTTATGAAAAAAATGTGTATATAAAACTATGTATGTTAACCGAGTCAATGATCATTCTGTCATATAAATATACAGGGTGTTCGGGATAAATTTGACATATTTATAATTAATTATATTTTTCCGTAAGTTACATGTATTAACACACACTTCTCTTCATTTAAAAGTTTGGACCCTTCTTCATTCATATACAAGATGTCAGAAAGGATGGATAGCTGGAACCCACCTGAATCATGGAAGAGAATAACTTGTATCATGATGATTCGTGCCCGCCATCAAAATAAGGATATTACGACTGCTGCCCAATGCTCCCTGAATACAGTAAAAACAATCAGGCATGAACTAGAGACTTGCAATGGTGACTACGAGGATGTAGCAAGAAGAAAGATCCCTAGCAGACGATCTGATTGCGTTCGTACAGCAGAATTCCTCGCAAATCTGCAGGAACAGGTGTTGAAGAACCCTGGCATTGAAATTCGGGCTTTGTTCGTGGAGTTGCTAACTGTAGTCAAGCCCTGTATAACAAGGGTAGCCAATGGTAGGCCGTATGTATGGCAGCAGGATTCGGCCCCTTGCCACACCTCTGGGAAAAGTCAAAAATGGTTGTCTGAAAATTTCTACGACTTCACCAGTCCAAATGTTTGGCCTCCAAACTCCCCAGACCTTAACCCCATGGATTATTTTGTATGGGGCGCAGTTGAAAAAGACACCAATCGCACTTCCAGTAATACAAAAGCCCAGTTAATGGATAAAATTAAAACAGTTTTTGCGGCCCTTCCCAGGGAGACTGTAGCATCAGCTTGTTCGAGGTTCCGAAGCAGAATTGAAGCTGTGATCGATGCTAATGGTGGTTATTTTGAGTAAATCTTGTTGATAGTATTGTAATTAACTCTGCCTGTAATGTTTTTTTGTCAATTCATTAAATTTAATAGATACAAAGAAGATTTTCTTTTTCCTTACGAAACTGTCAAATTTATCCCGAACACCCTGTATATATATATATAGGACTTACTTCTCTGATAAATTTTCTGAATTAATTTGATTTTTATGCCAGAAGCAAGCAAAATTTTACAGACCATTACAATGCTAAATAAAACTGCACAGCATGAAATTTTTTTTGAAAAGTTTGAACTGTTTCAATATCATCTGAGCTTGACTGGATATGCCCACAAAAGAAAAACAAGGATGCAAACGAGAAAAGAAAAACGAGGATCAGAGGTCATGACATTGATAATGTCATGACCTCTGATCAAAGGAGTATAAACATTATTTCATCTCTGCAGCAACTGAGGTATTATTTGTATTATTATAAAAATAAATAAAATTTAACAGTTATTCAAAACAACATTAAATACACCACATGATGCAAACTGCAGTAAACAGAGAGAGAGAAATTATTCATTAATAGTTTAGCCTCTTATAGTGCTAAATGATTTAATTACATCTTCCTTTCCATGATCCTTATTTGAATAAATTATCTCTTAGCTATTAGAGCTGAGAGATCTTTGTTAACATTAGCCACTACAATAATTCTTCCTAATGTCATCCCTTTTTACAAAAAACGAGACATGGATGTTAACTGTCAGGGAAAGTTTGAGATTTCCTCAAAAAAATTTAAAATTCTTTATCAGACCTAAAATTCACTATTTTGACTACAAAAAAACTGTTAAAGCAAATTGGAACAAACATTTACTATATTATTGTAAATTGTATGTTTGTAGTAGCTAATTAAGTGCTAAGAAATTAATGTGTAATTTGGTAATTAATATATAAAAATTTAATTGGCATTAGTTTTTAATAAGATAGTGAAATTTAAAGTAAAATACAATAATAAGCCTCAGAATTTACTTGCTTGTCATACTTGAAGTCCCAGTAGTTTTCATTTCTTGGAATTTTGCTACAGTGGCCGATACAGCTGCTGCGTTCTTGTCTGTAACATACTTTTCTGAAGAATATATGTATATGTATTCTTATTCTTATTATTATTATTACCTCAAGACCTCATGGAGTCAAACACACATATGTAAATATAATCATTTACAATTCTGCACGAAAAAAACCTGCCTCTCACTCCCCTACTCACACCTTCTTTATACAGTTTCCAGGGATGACCTCTGGTTCTCCCCCGATCTCCCACTATTTTCTGTAGAACTTCTCCAGCATTGATCCTATAACAACACCCCTTACCAACTTGCAGGTCTCTATCATATCTCCCCTCTTCCTCCTATCCACCAGACTGCAAATTGCATCTTATCAATCTTTCCTCATACTCGATACAATAACACACACACACATACATATGTGTGTGTGTGTATACACACATATATATATATATGTGTATATATATATATATATATCTTTATGCACATGTTTATGAAAATCATCACATTTCATTCCTTGGAAACAGGTTTTTATAATTATCATTGATTTTACTATCAATAAGCAATTGAATTTTCTCTATAATCAATGTTCTAAAGAGAAAATCTTTCTACTAAAGCAATAGAATCAGCAGTGTGTCAAAATAAATTCAAGAATGTTTTTTTTATTCCCAGAAGAAATACAGGCAGCCCTTAGTTTACGCCTCACTTCTGTTCCTTAAAAAATGGGCGTAAACCGAACCCCCAATTTTATTGGGAGGTAAAAAGTTATGTTCCGCACAGTCAAAAAATATGCACATGAAGTATGTGTAATATTATTATATTTAAAGCTTTGATAATACATACATATATATTTGTTAAAATAAAATTATTAATAACAAAAACAAAACAAAATTATATACAAAAAATATGAAACTTCATAAAGATATTACATATTTCTATGTTGAAGTTCCTGGTTTCAGATCACCTGCATTTTTTTTGAAAAAAAGTATCCAGTGTTAACTGCCTAGTTTTTCTTTTTCTTTCTTTAAGGAGTTCAAATAGATGCTTTAAGGAGTTCAAAGTGTAATCGCATCAAATAGATGCGATTGCACTCCTTTTTACGTTCACACTCCGTTCCCAATTGTGGTCCATTTCGCAGAATTCATCGGTCAATGTCTCTATGCTTGTAAATTGGCCATTTTTATATCTCTCAGAGGACCGTCTTCGTTTTTTTCTCTTCCTTTGGATGTTGACTTAATTGTTCGGCTAAGTCTTCATTGGAAAGCGGTTTAACATGGCTCTCTAAGATTTCTGACATATCTTCAACTGTAATATCACACCTCTTGTGCAAGCTTGGTAACATCTTCAATAACATTCTCCACTTGCTCTAATTCCTTGAAGTCGTGCATAAATGCTGGAAGAGGTTTTCGCCATGCTCCTGTTAAACACTTTGCTGACACTTCGTTCCAAGCTGCCTTGATGTTAATGCCATTCAAAATGTTGAATGACCGCCAATAGTCTTTAATAGTTTTTCCTGAAGTGTCCAAGACCCTTACCATTTCCATAAATGTTTATACGGAGGTAATAGGCTTTGAAGATTGATATAATCCTCTGATCCATCGGTTACAAAAGCGATGTTGTGCTTGGGGGCATGTAAACAACCTTGACATCCAATGATGTTTTTACTTCAGCAAGATTTTGAGGATGTCAAGGGAGATTATTCAAGAGAAGCAATGCCTTGGCTGGCAAATCATTTTCCTTACAGAAGCGAAGCATGGTAGGACAAAAATAATTTGTGTACCAATTTATAAAAACATCTTGTATAACCCAAGCTTTCTTGTTCCATTTCCAATAGACTGGCAGCATGGCTTTTAGACCCTTGAAGGCACGTGGTGTCTGTGAATGGTACACCAACATTGGTTTAAGCTTCAAAGTTCCGGAGACATTTGCACCCAACAAAAGCGTAAGTCTATCTTTTACAGCTTTAAAACCTGAAGTGAAACGTTCTTCACAGGAGATGAAGGTGTGTGATGGCAATTTTTTCTAGTAGAGCCGAGTCTCATCAACATTAAAAATGAGATCAGGAGGATAACTTCCTTGTTCTACGCAGTCTTGAAATTCTTGCCACTGCCGCAACATTTGCATTTTCCGCCTCGCCACATAATTTGACATTATGGCACTTTCTTCGAGACTTAAATCTCATGAGCCAACCTTTGCTTCCTAAAAATGTTTCTTCACCTCCATCTCTCTTTTTAAGATCCTCAAAAATTGTTTTTGCTTTCTCAGTTATAACAGCCTGCATCAGAGGAATGTTTTTCTGATTATCATCCACCCATAATGATAATAATTTTTCCATTTTTTCATGAAGTTTACCCCTGCTATAACTTACATGTTTTGCATTTAGTACTGTCATAGATTGTTGCACAGACTGTTTTATTCTATCTGCATTTTTCATAATTGTAGCATTTGTAACAGTTGAAGGAGGTAAGTTCATACTTCTACAGACATTAGCACGTGTCTGCCCATCTTCCATTCTTTGAATCACCTCCATCTTCTTTTCAAGTGTGATTGATTTCCGAACCTTCTTAACATCAAGTTCTGCTAACTTTTCTGCACTTCTTTTATCAGACATGGTACGTACTTTATCAATTTAAATACGTATGTATGTAAAAAAAAAAATTAGAACAATTAGGTAGATTCAACAGTAAAACTAGGTTTGATACATATACATCGTAGTAGCTCGGTAAACACTCAAACACTAGAGTGCCTGCTAGCATCGTTTCTCAGTCAGACCACACTACTAAGAAAGCATGCGCAGGCGTCCAGAGTTATTGTGAATCGTCGTTAATTGAACCATTGTAAACTGAGGGCTGCCTGTACTTTCATTATAAAAATGTTTGAAAGTTTCATTTTATCCATAACTAACAGAAGTCTGACAATAATTTCAAAATGCAATTTTTCCTTCAGCATAACTTTTCAGGTAGTAGAATTCATTAAATAGATTATCTTGGTCCATAGCTTACACTAAATGTGGACACTACAGTTTTCAAGTAAGTCATACTGGCCTGGCTGGCTGAGTGGATAGCAAAACAACTCTCCAGCCACAAGGCTGAGAGTTGACATCCCACATGGATTGTCTTGCTAATTCTGTATGGAAAGGGTATCAATGTCCCTTCCACTTCTTCCAGCATAGATTTCACTCCCAGAACTTTATGAGGTATGGTATTGACCATAAGGCATCTAATAAGAGATTTCAAATGTGAATAACGAGTTTAATAACAAATAAATATAACCCTACAAGTAAGTCATCAGACTTACAATCTTAATACACCTCCGACAACTCCTTTACTTAAACAAGATTTTAAGAATGCAATCATGCAACCTTACATCAAGAATAGTTAGCATTGAAAGTTTTTCACTTGGTTATACTATAAATTAAGGATACCAAGAAATTATATACTTAGTTTCATCCTTTATCCAAGTGTAAGCAAACAAAGTTTGCAACTGAAGTTTCAGGATGGAGACAACTCGAGGTAAAGGTGATATGACTTCAAAACACTTGTCTTAGTAATCCCATAATGCAAAGCACATCTCCTCGCAGACATGTATATGCTATGAATTATAGGAAGGGTCACTACCCAGACTGGTTTCGACCTGTATTGAGGTCTCATCAGTGAGAGCCAGACCCATAGATGATACCAAGGTTGAAGTAATGCAGAAGTCATATTTTTATATATGAGTTGCCAAAAGGTGTCACAACTTATTATTATTATAATACTCTGGATTAGAGACAGCTGTTGAAAGATTTTCACTTAGTTATACTATAAATTAAAGATACCAAGAAATTATATACTTGGTTTAATCCTTAATTGAAGTCCACATGTCCACTAGGAGATGTGCTTTGCTTTATGGGATACTAAGGCAAGTGATGTGAGGTCATACCACCTTTATCACGAGTTGCCCCAGTCCTGAAAATACTTCAGGGGTGCAAACTTTGTTTACTTACACTTGAACCTGGCTATCAGTTTTTAAATTTTATATTATACTTGACAAGAAATTAGATATTGATTTTAATTCTTGACTCAAGCATAAGCAAACAAAGTTTGTGTATGAAATATCACCATGATTAGTTTCCCCATTTATATTATGAAGAATAAAAATGATCATCAACTCTGATATGTACTTTCAAGAAATATACAGGATACTGTGACAGTACTACATAAATAAGATTGCATTATTACTAGTTTTGTATGAACAATTTTCTTCCAATTAATCTGTTAAAAACTTCAAATACCTTGGATGTGCTATATCATATACAAAAGAAGCTGACATTGATATCAAAATTTCAAACCTTCTAAACATAACAGAAATGATCAATAATATTTTCAAACCTAACCAAGTTCAAAAGCATGCAAGAATAAGAATCCTTTCCTTTAGTGTTACATGGTGATCAGCATTCATTTTACACAAATTATGGACTTTACAACCGTGTTATAAATAATTATTTTAATTTCCCGATGTTTCAACCTTCATATTAAGGTCATCATCTGGAGTAGACACACACACACACACACACACATATATATATATATATACAGAGTGAAGCTAAATTACATTTTACATAGTATGCTGAAGAGACAATGATTTGATCAACGGTTATTCTACTGGCCTGACCTCTAGTGAAAATAAAATGAAATTGCAATAAATAAATAAAATAAAATAAAATAACTACATCAAATCCTATATTCTATTTAAGACAACATCAGAGAAACATTGTCTCTGATGTTGTCTTAAATAGAATTGATTTAACAAAATGGTGTAACATGACAATTGTTATATTAGATTTAGGATCCTGGATTACATATGGTTCTATTTACAATTAACTCTTAGGGAGAAAGGTCAAGTGGATAGAATATGTGCCTTCCATATGTTTGGGTTTTTTAGACCATCATTATTGTTAGGGTGATTAATAAGAATCTCGCAGGTCTCTTTAAATTTACGTTCATACAATGTTTTGGTGTGATGTAAACAACAGGTGCTTTTCCAGCCAATTCTATGTAAAGTGTTCAGGGCATGATCAGAAAGACCAGCTTGACCATAGTTATTATATTTTATGTCATTTATGTTCCTTTTTTTCTGATAGGAATTGTGCATCCTGTTTCCCCTATACAGGGCAGCAAATTACAGGTGCAATGAATACGGTATACCCCAGGATGAGCCAATGGAGGGAGTGGATCCTTGAGCAAGTTCTTCAATTTTGCAGGATGTTTAAAGGTGGCTTTAAGATTGTATTTTTGTAGTATTCTGTTTATTTTGTCTGATATCCCTTATGGAATGGTTACAGTTTTATTATAGTCTTCTTTATTTTTGTTTTTAAGTGAGGTCTTGTACAGAATTTTGTTGATAGTATTCTAGCTGTAACCATTTTTAGGACGGTACTGCTGATAACTTTTAATTCATCATTAAGTGCTTGTTCATTGAAGTACTTGTTTTTAAGTGTATTAATGACCCTTAGGGGTCATTAGTACACTTAAAAACAGGGGCTTTGAAAATTTGCTCCAATGAACAAGCACTTAAAGATGAATTAAAAGTTATCAGCAAACCTTCCTAAAAAGTTACCAATGTAAGAGATGTACACTGGATGAGGATATTGTGGTCCACTCCATTCTGTGTCAGGCCAAATTTTTCAGGCTTGTTGTGGATGATGTAAAACTGTGTTTTCCTGCAGTCATTTTAACTAGGAGGATATTTTATTAATAGGGAAGAATGTAGGAATTAAACTATATCTTTTAAGGATCTATGAAATTACTTCAAACAATATCCACGATGTATGGAACTGGGACTTGCCATAGAAAGTCAAGGTCAAGCCCATCCTTAGGGACTCTAACTACTCTCTAGACTGATCAGTGTTGGAAAGGCTAATTAGGAACCACATTCAGAGGTGGCTTGTGTTTTATAATAATGATTGCAGAATCAGATAAGGGGTATAAATATCTGAGAATTCTGAACAAAATTTAATGTTAATTACAGTAAAATAGCAAGCACAAACTGATGAAGCACCTCTTAGGATATTATTATTATTATCCAGGCCTCCATGGAGTCAAAAGACTCATCGTGGAAGGTCATTTTTAGGAAAGCCTACGATACCACTCCTTGAACCCATTGACCGTTCCCGTTCCAACCACTCTCTTAGGCAATGCATTCCAAGATTCAACCACCCTCCACACAAAGAAATCACTCCTCACCCTCTTGCGCACGGTCCTCCTTTCGTAACTTCCAGGGATGGCCCTCTTGTCCGCTCTTTCCCACCGTTCAACCAAGTGAAAGAACTCTCCAATGTCTACCCTGTAACTGCCTCTAAACAGTTTAAAAGTCCCGATCATATCACCTCTCCTCCTTCTATCCACCAAACTCTGCAGTCCACAATTCCTTAGTTGATCCTCATAACTCATATTGTACAGTCCTGAAACCATCTTTGTTATCTGCCTCTGTACCCTTTCCACAGTCAATTTATCCCCTTCAAATTCTCGGGACCAAATCTGAGAACAATAGTCTAAGTGTGGTCTGATCAAGGTCTTATACAACGGAATGATAACTCTTTTATCTCTGCAGGTCAGCGTCCTTCTCAATATTGTACCAATCCTCTGAGTTACCCTCACCACCTTTGCAAATATGCTCCCTGAATTTCAGCTTTTTGTCAATCATCACTCCCAGATCTCGTCTTCCCGACCTCCTCCAATCAAGTATACATCCTCCCATCGATGGTTCCCAAACCTCGAGACTTTACATTTTGCTGCATTGAACCGACACTCCCATTCATTTGCCCATCTGTCTAGTTTATTCAAATCCTCTTGCAGGGCTACCACATCTGCACTATTACTGATAACCTTTCCCAGCTTCACATCATCCACAAACAACTGAACGTCCCCTTGCAATTCATTGACAATATCATTGATATGAAGGTTGAACAATACAGGTCCCAGTACTGAGCTTTGTGGAATCCCACCTGTAACCTTCTGCTTTATTGATATTGCCCCACCATACACAACTCTCTGACACCTATCAGTCAGCCAATCCTGAATCCATTTGACTAACCCGACATTTAAACCTATGTGCTGCAACTTAATTATCAGCTTATCATGTGGCACCCTGTCAAACACCTTTGCAAAATGCAAAAAAATCGCAGTATATGCCTTTCCCTCATCAACTGCTCTTGTCACTTTATTATAAAAGGCAATCATATTACTAAAGCAAGAGTGCCCCTTAACAAATCCATGTTGATTCTCACAGATAACATTATCCTCATCTGTCCAACTCTGTATATAGACCCTCACTAATTTCTCCAAGACCGTAACAACTACTGATGACACACAAACAGGGCTATAATTAGACACTTCCGGTCTGCTACAGACCTTATGCAGCGGCACTGTCTTACTTTCCTTCCATTCCCTGGGTACTTTCCCTGTAGCCAGACTTTTATTGAAATGAAAAGTCAGGTCAGCGGAGCTGTCAGTTCTTTAGCACATTCTCTCAAAACCCGTGGTGAAATACCATCCAGTCCAACAGCTTTACTGGTATAAAGAGTACTCAGTATTTGGAACACACTCTCCTCTTGCACCGCTAAACCCTGAACCTTCCCTATCCCTCTAGTATTAAAACCTCCACCAGGATGAAATACTTCAATAAAGTGCTCATTGAACAACTCCACTATGTCCTCTGCATCAGTCACTCTATTCCAATTTTTATCCAGCAACATCATTCTTCCACAATCGTTTCTCCACCTACTAGCCACATAGCTAAAAAATTCCCTAGGATTTTCTTTGGATCTTAGTGTCAATCTCCTCTCATATTCCAGTTTTGCCTTCCTCACCATTCTGGTTTCTCTCCTGGCCTGTGTCTTATATTCTTCATGTATCTGTCCTCCACCCCTCTCTTTACATCTCTTCCATAATCTCTTTTTCAACTGCAGTTCCTGTTTGATATTGTTTGTCATCCACTTTACACCAAATTGTGTCAGCTTCTTCACCCATGGAATACAGTTTACTATTGCTGCTAACAAATATTCTTTCACAATTTCCCAAGCACTAATGATATCCTGACCTTCCAATTCTGCCCTCCATGGAACTTCTCCTAGTTGATACCTAAGACTATTATATTCACCCTCCTTATAATTCTACATACATTCCATTTTCTTTGATACACCTGCATATCTGTTCATCTTTCAAGTCAAAACCACATGGCCACTCTCTCCAACTGGTGATAAAGATGTCATCTCACTTATTATTAGCTCTTCTGATGCTATGACCAAATCCAAAACTCTTGAACCTCTTGTTCCCCCTATTACATGCTGCCGAAAACATTTGTCCCTCAAGAATTCCAGAAGTTCTATCCCCTTCTTACTACTTGCATTTTTCTCTTCCCAGCTTATACTGCTGTAGTTAAAATCTCCCATAACAATCATTCTTCTTGCACTTGCCAAGCTCAACTGCCTAAACATCTCCTGGTCCCCACTGCCTGTGCTCCCTGGTTTTTGTTAAATATCCTGTCTTGGCCACTTCTACCTCACACCATATGTTTTCAAAATCATTTGTGTCACTGCCTTCCAAAGCCTCCACTCTTAGAGGACATAAGTCATCACTTATCATAAGCAGCACTCCACCACCAGGATAGGAAAGGAAAATGTGGTGTTTTCCTTTCCTATCCTGCCGAAAAATGCTGTACCCTGCCACTTCGATTCCGGTTATTATATCATCCTCCATCAACCACATCTCAGAGATCCAAATAATCTTTGACCAGGTTGATGATATCAGTGCCACCAATTCATCTCCTTTATTTAGGATACTCTTGGCATTAGTATAGAGCATAAAAATGTCACTGCTTCTATACCTATTATTGTCCCCTCTCGATCCCCCCCCCGGGCTCAATGTTACCTGATGTCGTCCCCCTTCCCCCAAGCACCCATTCCCACAAGAGGACTACCATCCACCATCCACCCTGGGAATTCTAGTTTCCCTGCATTGACACAGACTCGTTAAGAAAACAGCGATCTTTCCAGATGCCTTCATCCTTCCTCATTGAAATGCAAGCAGTCTCAGCATACAGTTCCCTTCTGTCCTCAAATGCCCTCCAAGCATCCACGTATTCCACTCCTCTCTTCTGACACATTCTGGCTATTATGCGATTCAGTATTATTGCTCTTCTGCTCAACTCATCACTATCACACCTGGGCAACACACACACACACACACACACACACACACACACACACACACACACACACACACACACACACACACACACACACACACACACACACACACAATCTTCCCTCTCTGCATTTTCTTTTGCACAACTTCAAGCAAGAATCTCAGATCTTCACTACCCGATTTACACTGCCTCTCAAGTCATTCGTACCCACCATCACAATATTTTCATCCATCCTTTCACCCCTCTTAATTGCCATAGCCACATTTTCTATCATCCCTCCAGGCAAACACACCTCTGGCATCCTATCTTGCACACCAGAGATCATCGGGTCTCCATAGATCACACCCCCTAACCACTCTGTTCCTTGATTGTTCATCTGCATCCCTCACTCTCTCTCCTCTAACCCTTTGTCTCTGTGTTCTCCTACTTACCTGCTGTCCTCGCATCACTCTGTTCCTGGTTCCAGCACTCCCTCGCATTCTTCTCATTTCCTCTCTCTAACTATTTCCATTCTCCCATCCTCTATCATTCCCATAACTCTCTCTCACTCCCTCTCTTCTACTGTTTTCATTCTCTTCTCTTCTATCATTCCCAAATGTCTCTCTCATTCCCTCTCCTCTACTGCTCCTATTCTCTCCTTTTCTAGCATTCCCATACCCCTCTCTCTCTCTCATTCCTTCTCTCCTACTATTTCCATTCTCTTCTCTTCTATCATTCCCAAAACTCTCTCTCTCTCTCCTCTATTCTGATTTGCCTTATTTCTCTCTCCTCTACTCTGTATTTATCTCTTCCATTCTTCTAATCTCATCTTTCATACTTCTCATCTCATTCACAAGACATTCCACCTCCTCTTTCAGCTCATCTCTCTCTCTCTGCAAGTCAGTCACTCTTAATTGAAATTCATTCTCCCGAACAAAACCATCTCCAAAACTTTCAGTCACTCACGCCTTCCATACTATCGACTTTGACTATTATTTTCTCATTCATTTTCTTTCTTCATTCTCTCCTATCACACTACTCGTCTTCCGATATTCATTTCCCATTCATAGAGGTAAAAACTAGGTCAGTTATCGATATATCTGCTTCATTTATTTCCTCCCACTGCCTGCATTTTATGCGCATACGCACTCTCCCCCCCCCTCTCTCACCAGCCACATATCCAAATCCCGAGACACATACATGCCGCAAGCATTGCATGCCACAAAGTCCCTTATTATATTACTTATAATAGAGTTCTTAAATGGCGGAGGACTTGGTGACAGGCCATTTGCTATTGTAACTGAATCTGCCATCATTCCTTACTGCCGAGGAACTACTAAAGTAATTGTTAATTACATAGAAATGCTATATAAACACTGTATTATATATATATAAACGCTAAATGTATATATAATATATAAACACTATATTCATCTATACCAAATAGCGAATAACTTATATTTTCTTCCGCCGCCAATACTCCCGATACTGTGACCATGCGTTCTCGGTAACTCAAAAACAACACAATATGTAACAACGAAAGTCTAAAGAATAACCATTAAACAACATTTGTGTTACCGAGAAAAAAAATGGAGCACAATTCACAAAAGAATTCACACTATACACCTTTTATAAAACACTTTTTTTAACAACAGCTCAAATCCACCGCCGTGTGCTTCAGCGACCCTAGCACCCTCCCAATGTGTCAGAAAAGTATGTTTATGACACGTTATGCTATTAAAAGTTGAAATGTTTTAAGTTTGATAAGAAATAATCAATTAACATGACAATAAAACAGAAAATACAAGATAAAAAAATAATTGAGCAATAAAAGAGAAATCTACCTCGAAAAAGGAAAATCCTTGTCTGTGTTATATCTTCTGTGTAAGGCTGAAAAGTATTGGCAAAAAATATGAAAGGGTTTTAAAAAACAATAAAAAAATAAAAAGAAAGACAATAAGATCCAAGCAAGGTAGTGATTAAGTAAATCCAAGAAAAAATCCATAAAGGAAAGTATAATAAACTATAAATACAATGAACAAATAACAAGAGTATTATTGATATAAGTACATCAAGTACCTAAGAACAGATCAATTTGGATGACTGATATATTTTTAAGAAACATATTACAGAATAGGATAAGATTAGAGTACTAGCCACTGTGAATCATTGTCTTCAGAAGAATTATGTGGATTGAGTGAACTGAACCACTTTGGTGCTCCTTATATAGGTGAATCAGTTAAAAACTGTTCTGATTGGCTCTTTGAGAGCTTCTTCAGCTTTTTCTCAAGTCTTTGAGAGCTTTTTCAGCTCTCAAAGACATGAGAGAGCTGAAAAAGTTTTTTCTGCAGTAATCATGAACCACAATTAGACCAAGTGAGATATATTTTTTAAATTAAATAGTGAATTAATTATTGAATTTGAATTATTAACTAACATAAAAGTGAGTAAGAACGAAGATTGGATTTGTATAAGAGAGACAGCCTACACCTGAATGCATTTGGTATTAGGAGTCTAGAAAATCTAATAACTGGTATGAAACCTAACACAGAGAGTCTGGGAAACTAATATAAAGGGAGGAATGGTGAGAATGTGGGTGTAAGAGTGACAATGTTATATAACTGTGTTAATGACAGGAATGGACTTTGTCACGGATATGTTGACGAGAAGAGAACGATTTTGATTTTGCGTTTGTCCGGTTTGGACCCATCAAATGTGCGCAAGGATGTCTACATGTATAAGGCACTAGAGAAGAACAGAGATCTGTAAGTTGTCCAACTGTGTCATGCAGACTGCAGACAAGAGTTAACAAAACAACATGCAGGTAGATTATTATGTCTGTACACGAATGCTAGGAGTATCAGAAACAAAGGGGTAGAGTTTGTTGCCTCATTCAATATGTTGGGACCTCAGATTGTAGGCATTAGTGAAACCTGGCTATCAGAATCAGACATACTAACTGGTATCGAGTGTAAATAGTACAATATTCTTAGGAAGGATAGAGAGATGCTAATGATATCGGATGACTTGAATCCAGTTAGAGTTGAGGCCTATGATTGCAGTACTACTACTAACAGTATTTCATGTGGCAGTGAGTTTGAAGCCATCTGGTGTGAGGTGGAATCTAACAAGTTCAATTACATAGTGGGATGTTGTTACAGACCTAGTGGATCGGTTGCTAGTGATGAAGAAATGCATCACCAAATAGAAAAGATGAGTGTGAAAAGAGTAATTATAATGCAAGACTTTAATTATCCAAATATTGAAAGGGTAGCAGTAGAATTTCATGAGAAGAATGAAAATGCATTTACTGAGCCGTTGAGGGACAACTTCCTCAAGAAGCATGTGACAGAAGGAACTTGAGGTCAAAAAGTGTTAGATTTCATTATAGTGTCAGAGGATGTTTCAGTTAAAGAAGCAACTATTCTGCCTCCAGTTGTTGACACTGATCATGCAGTATTCACTTGAGAAGTGATTAGGTTTATGAATATTCCATTCAGAAAAAGGTTACAAAGTGAACTACAAAGCAGGAAATTATGACCAACTGAGGAGTATACTGAGCTCAGTGGAATGGGATTGGTTGCTGGATGGGAAGAATATCAACAATGAATGGGAAGCAATTAAACAATACATAAATTATGCGATATCAGAATGTGTCCCAAGAGTTTGAAGAATAAATAAGATAGGAGTCAAATGGATGTTTAATCTTATTAAGCAAGAGATTCATAAGAAAAGGATGATGTAGAAGAAATACCGTGTGCATAAGAATGATGTCTGTTACGAAAATTATAAGCAGCAATAGTCACAACTGTTGTACAGAAAGCAAAGTCTGAGTATGAGGGTTTGGGTTTATAGTTTATTTGGCACAAAAACTACAAAGGTCATACTGTGCCATCCCAAGGTTACAACATCTGCATTTATAGAAAATTGTAAACAATATGTTTGTACAAGAACAGATAAACAGAACTGCTGCAGAGGGCAGCAACACACAAGGTCAGAGGTTATTACAGTAGTGCAAAAATAGTTAACAACAATATAAGTTAATTCACAAAATACGAAACACTAAGCCAAGGAATGCAGTATCTATATATATGTATAAAATTATAATAGATGCTTTTATAGCAGTACAAAAATAGGCAAAAAGGGATTATTATAAATATCCATGGATGAAAATAATATTTAGTAATGTAGTATAAACTGAATTTAGCAATACATATAAACAGAATTATTAGAAGGTACACAAATAGACAAGCTGTCCTACAGCACTACATGATTATTCAAAAAATAAAGTATATAAACAATATTTCTGCAGAGATTTCAGCAGTACATAAATAGATAACAGTGCAGGTTAACATATGCATATGCAAAAGAAGTCAAGGAAAGCAGTATCTACATATACTAAGATTAAAACAAACATTATATACTAATACTTAAAGAGTCAAAAACGAATTATTATACAGCATATATGCATAAAATTTAAGTTTAGCAATATGGTATTTACATATTAATATACATATTACATATTAACAGCAGGATGATACAAATATACAAGATCAAGGCCTACAGTAATACATACTTGGTCAGATTTAACCTAATGAATAATATGTATGTATAAAAGTTAAGTTAAGCAAAAAAAGTATTTACATATAAACAAATTTATGGTCCAATGTGTTTGTACAAATTAATTCTTTCTAAAAAATTAAAAATATCATGCAATTTGCCTGAGTCTGCTAGCATTTCCCTGAGTGTATATGGCTTGGTTAGATAGGTGAAAATTTCATTCCTCTCTTGTGTAAATTTTTGACAATCTACCAGAATATGATGAATAGTGAGATGTGTGTTGCATTTTTCACATATGTAGGGTCATCAGCTCTCAGTAAATGAGAATGCATAAGGTAACTGTAACCTATGCGGAGCCTAGCAAGAACAACCTCCTCCCTTCTCTTTGTACACTGACTAGAGTGCAAGTGTTTAATTTCTAGTTTAATGTTATATAATCATCATCATCATCATCATCATCAAATTCCTGCTATGTACCCTCAAGGGATGTACAGGAAATGACAGTACTACATGAAAAAATTACATTTTTACTAACTTCCTATCTACAATTTTCCTCCAAATCAGTCTGTTACTTGTCAAGACTCCAACATTATCAGATCTTATATTTCTATCGTCTAAAGCACTTTGTACCGTATCAATCCACCTATATCTTGGTCTTCCTCTGGGTTGTTTTCCTGCCAACCTGGCAGAGAACACTTGTTTTGCTAATCTTTCCTCTCCTATTCTATTTAAGTGACCATACCACCTGAGATTAGCTCTGCTAATGCATTCCTGGATACTGACAATGTCAAGTTCTTTCCTAATATCCTCATTTTTAATATGATATTGCCATTGATGCCATCTGTTCAAGCCTCTAATCTTTCTCAGGACTCTCATATCTGCGGTCTCTAGTCTTGGGTCAAGTGTTTTACTTCTGACCCAGCTCTCAGATCCATAAGTTAAAACTGGTTTGAACACTGTCTTGTATACAGCTAATTTAGTGTTCCGACTAATTTCTCTCTTATTCCATATGAATTTATTCAATTGACTTCCCACCATACCAGCTTTGCTGATTCTGTTGTCTATTTCTATATTTAATTTACCATCTTCAGTAAAAATTGTGCCTAAGTAGCTGAAATGTTTTACTTGTTCCACAGGTTCTCCATTCACAACACAGTTGACATTTTCAATGATTCTGCCTATTTTCATTGTTTTTGTCTTTTTATTGCTGACCTTCATACCATATCTATTACAACAGCTATTCAATTTAGTCAGAGAATTTTGCAGACTTGTAGCGGATTTATTTAGAAGTATAACATCATCTGCATAAAGCAAAGAGCTGACATTAACATTCTCCAATTTTGATATCAGGTTTAATACCACTTTCCTTCATAATGTGATCCATATAGATAATGAATAACAGAGGGGATAATGTATATCCTTGTCTCACACCAGATTTAACATTAAACCATCTTCCTGTACTTCCTTCAATTCTAACTGCTGACTTACAACTCAAATAAAGACTACGTATTGCTTGATATAATGCCCCATTGACACCATATAACTGCAGCGTATTGAATAGCTTCTCTCTTGGCACCTTGTCATATGCCTTTTCCAAATCGACAAAACTTAAATACAGATCTTTGTTATATTCCCATGCTTTCTCGACTATTTGTCGTAAAGTGAAGATCTGATCCTGACAGCCTCTATTTGGCCTGAATCCAGCTTGTTCTTCAGCCAGCTTTTCTTCCACAATTCTTCTCATTCGTTTCTCAGGTATACTTGCATGGATCATCCTGCCAGGAATTCTTAGTAGGGAAATACCTCTGTAATTCCCACATTCAGTTTTATTTCCCTTTTTATATATGGGTACTATGAGAGCTCTACTCCAATCATCGGGAATTCGTCCCTCTGTCCAGGCTTTCTGAACTATGCAGTGCAGCCACTGTAAGACTTTTATACCACCATACTTCAGCATTACTGGTCGAATATCATCTACTCCTGCTGCCTTTCCACATTTCAAGCGTTTGATGGCTTTTTCTACTTCAAGTATGGATATGTTTTCCTGACTGCATGCCTGGTCAGTGTTTTTTATCACTGTGTTGTCATCACTGCATGTTTCATTTAGCAGTTTTTCAAAGTAATTACTCCATACTTCAAGGATATCTTTTTCTCCTGTTTTCATGTCACCTTTATCATCTCTAACTCCTTTTACAGCACTCTTTCCTCCATTCCTAAGCTTCTTCAACAACCTCCAGAATATTTTGCCACCTTCTTGATATTTATCTTCTATATTCTTGCCAAAGTCCTCCCATGACTTTTGTTTAGCTAGTTTTACACACTGTTTAGCTTTCTTACATTTGTCTCTGTATTCTGTAAGAGTAAAAGCTGACTTATTTGCCAGGAACATTTGATATGCTTTCTTCTTTTCCTTCACTGCCTCTTTAACTTCCTGTGTCCACCAGGGAGTTCTGATTTTTTTATCCTTGCACACAACCTCACCACATGCCTCTCTGGCAGAATCAATCAATGTTTTCTTCAGAGTTCGCCACTGAATCTCCAAGGTTTGATTCCTGTTCTCAAACTCTTTCATTTTCTTTTCAATAATCTTTCTGTATTTTAGTCTACTGTTCACATCTGAGAGCTGCTCAACTTTTATTCGCTTTAAAACTTTCTTACATGTTATTCTTTTCAATATGAAATTCAATTTTATCCTGCTCAAGACTAAATAGTGATCACTTCCAATTTCAAATCCTCTGTACACTCTGGTGTCCTGCACCAGGGAGAAAACATCACTATCAACAATAAAATAGTCAATGAGACTTTTCTTATTCCTTGCCTCTTCTCTCCATGCGAATTTGTGCACATTTTTATGTTGGAACATGGTGTTAGTAATAACCAGTCCATGTCCTGAGCAGAAATCCAACAGATATTTGCCATTATTATTAGCTTTGCTCTTTTCTCCAAATTTTCCCAAAATATTTTTGTATGTCTCGCAATCATTTCCTACTCTGCTATTTAGATCCCCAACAAGGACCAACTTTTCCTTTTTCATTGTGTCAGTTGCTTTTTCTAGAGCGTCAAAAAATTCCTCCACTTCTACCTTAGTAGAACCTTCTGTGGGACCATAGGCACAAATAAGTCTCATTGTCCAGTTCCCCATTCTCATATTTTCCCACATTACTCTACTTGAGACTGACTGCCATTCAAGAAGATTAGCTTCGTATTTTGTGTTGAATACTATGGCTACTCCTTCTTTTCCTTGATTGTCATTGCCTGAATATAACATTTTGTATTTATTGCTCAGAAAGATCTCACCAGTTTTGGTCTTTTTTGTTTCAGTCACCCCTATTTTGTCGATCTGGTACTTATCTAATTCCTCAGCTAGCTCCATTTCTTTGCCATTCAGGCTTCTTACGTTGTTAGTACCGATCTTTAACTCTGGTGATGTTGAGTTGGGGTTTGTTTTCAGATTTGTTCCAGTAGCTGACTGTTCGCTGTTCGCCCTGGTTTCCTGGCGAAAACAACGGGGGCCTTGTTTAACTGGGCGACGCCCCAGCCGGCATGAAATTTTGTCATGTTGTACCCCATCATTTTTTATTTTGGTTTAATCAATAAGAGTACAATTTGGTCGGCTAAATCCCAAATTGCCAGCCCATCCTCGTTCATTCAGTATCAAAGTAGATACCCAACAGGGTGCACCACGAGAAGGTGAGGATTGGGCATTAGGTCAGAAGCCCTGGTCGGTTCTCCGCATTCCTTTAAAGGCTATGTGGAGGTCTCCTCTCAGTTATACAGCTTTGACCCTTAAGCATCCCATGTTATATAATTTGTTTGTTAATGCTTCTTGCCATGTTGACTCCCACTGTGCAATTAGCTTTGATCTTATAAGCTGTCTGTAGCCTGTATATGGAACTGTCAAAGAGTATGAGGAGAAGGTATGGGCTGATTTAGCAGCTGCATCTGCGGCCTCATTTCCTTTAATTCCGATGTGGCTAGGAATCCTGCAGAATTGAACATCAAAATTAAGGTTTTTCATTTTGTGAACCAGGTGTAGCACCTCATAAAGTACTGGACATGGATTATATATAAGAGAGGAGATAGCCTGTAAAGAGCTCAATGAGTCTGTATAAATTATACGCTTTTGGTAGCAGTTTTCTTTTATATGCACAAGTGCAAGCTGAATGGCATGTAACTCTGCTGTATAATTACTGCAGTCAGGTGGGACCTGTTTTCAGATAATAATGTCAGGAAACACAGCAGCACAGCCAACAGAGGTGTTAGTTCTTGAACCATCAGTATAAATGGGTAAGAAATCACCGTGTGCTGCTCTGTGTGCATTAAACAATTGCAGGTAGATGGATGATGGGGTATAAGATTTCTGTAGCTGACAAAGTGAGAGGTTGCCAGATGGTGTGGAAACCTGCCATGGAGGAATGCTGTTATGTTTAGTGTAGCTAATGTTGTCAACATTTATACTAACAGCTTGTACAATTTCTTTAACATGCATACCAAAAGGATGTTTAGCAGTTTGATGTGTGTGACATTGAGCTTTCCAATGCATAGAGAAGATACTATGCCATGTAGGGTGATCTGGGAGAGATTTTATTTTTAGGGCATAATTAAGAGATAACTGTTTTCGTCAAAGTGATAGAGCTGGTTCATTTGCTTCAACATAGAGACTTTGAGTGGGTGAAGTGCAAAAGGCTCCAGTAGCTATCCATATACCCTGATGATGGATGGAATCCAACCATCGTAGGTTACTCTGTCTTGCAGAACCATAGACTTGGGACCCATAATCCAGCTTTGAACATATAAGTGCACGATAAAGATGGAGCAATGAAGCTAAATTAGCACCCCACTCATTAAAGGATAGAGAGTGAAGGAGGTTCAAAGTTCTTTTGCACTTTTCTCTTAGTTGACGAATGTGTGCTATAAATGTGAATTTTCTGTCAAGGATGAGTCCCAAGAACTTGGTTTCTGTAGCTACTGGAATAACAGTATGTCCCATTCTTAGTTCAGGATCTGGGTGATGAGTGGGTTTTTGACAGTAGCGTACACAGACACTTTTTTCTGTTGAAAATCTAAATCCATTATTAAGAGCTCACAGAGAGACAATATCATTTGCTTGCTGAAGTTGTCTCTCAATTACCCTCATATTATGTGAGTGACAGTAAATTGTGAAGTCAACATATAGAGCATTGTTTACAGTGGGGGGTTGGTTGGTTGGTTGGTTTATAGTTTATTTGGTACAAAAACTACAAAGGTCATATTGTACCATACTGAAGGTTATAATATTGGCATTTACAGAAAAATAGTTTCTCAAAGCAGCATCTCTAGGTAAACAGAACTGCTGCAGAGGGCACAGCAACACACAAGGTCAGAGGTTATTACAGTAGTGCAAAAATAGTTAACAATATAAGTTAATACATAATATATGAAACACTAAGGCAAGGAATGCAGTATCTACATATATGTAAGATTATAATAGATGCCTTTATAGCAGTACAAAAATAGGCAAAACGGGATTATTATACAATATGCATGTATGAAAATTAAATTTAGCAATGTAGTAGAAACAGAATTTAGAATACATATAAACAGAATTTCTAGAAAGTACACAAATTGGTAAGAAGTCCTACAGCACTACATGATTATTCGAAAAATAAAGTAGTAAATAAGATGCATGCACAAAATGTATGTTAAGTGATGCAATATCTACATATAAACAAAATTACTGCAGAGGTTTCAGCAGTACATAAATAGATAATTATAGGTTAACATATGTATATACAAAACAAGTCAAGGAAAGCAGTGTCTACATCTAGTAAGATTATAACAAACATTATACTAATAAAAGGAATTATTATACAACATTGATGCATAAAATTTAAGTTTAGCATTATGGTATTTACACATTAACAAAATTACAGCAGGGTGATACAAATATACAAAATCAAGGCCTATGATAATACATAATTGGTCAGATTTAACCTAATGAATAATATGTATGTATAAAAGTTAAGTTAAGCAAAAAAGTATTTACATATAAACAAATTTATGGTCGAATGTGTTTGTACAAATAAATTCTTTCTAAAAAATTAAAAACATCATGTAATTTGCCTGAGTCTGCTAACATTTCCCTGAGTATATATGGCTTGGCTAGATAGGTGAAAATTTTATTCCTCTCTCGTATAAATTTTTGACAATCTACCAGAATATGATGAATAGTGAGATGTGCGTTGCATTTTTCACATATGGGAGGGTCATCAGCTCTCAGTAAATGAGAATGCCTAAGGTGACTGTGACCTATGCGGAGCCTAGCAAGGACAACCTCCTCTCTTCTCTTTTTATGTTGACTAGAATGCCAGTGTTTAATTTCAGGTTTAATGTTATATAATTTGTTTGTTGATGTTTCTTGCCATGTTAACTCCCACTGAGTAATTAGCTTTGATCTTATAAGTTGTCTCTAGTCTGTATATGGAACTGTCAAATAGTATGTGGAGAAGGTATGGGCTGATTTAGCAGCTGCATCTGCAACCTCATTTCCTTTGATTCCGATGTGGCTGGGAATCCAGCAGAACTGAACATCGAAATTAAGGATTTTCATTTTGTGAAGCAGGTGTAGCACTTCATAAAGTACTGGATGAGGATTATACATAGGAGAAGAGATAGCCTGTAAAGAGCTCAATGAGTCTGTATAAATTATACACTTTTGGTAGCAGTTTTCTTTTATATGCACAAGTGCAAGCTGAATGGCATGTAACTCTGCTGTATAATTACTGCAGTCAGGTGGGATCTGATTTGAGATAATAATGTCGGGAAACACAGCAGCACAGCCAACAGAGGTGTTAGTTCTTGAACCATCAGTATAGATGGGTAAGAAATCAGCGTATGCTGCTCTGTGTGCATTAAACAATTGCAGGTAGATGGATGATGGGGTATAAGATTTCTGTAGCTGACAAAGTGAGAGGTTGCAGGATGGTGTGCAAACCTGCCATGGAGGAATGCTGTTATGTTTAGTGCAGCTAATGTTGTAAACATTTATACTAACAGCTTGCATAGTTTCTTTAATATGCATACCAAAAGGATGTATAGCAGTTTGATGTGTGTGATATTGAGCTTTCCAATGCAGAGAGAAGATACTATGCCATGTAGGGTGATCTGGGAGAGATTTTATTTTTAGGGCATAATTAAGAGATAACTGTTTTCGTCAAAGTGATAGAGCTGGTTCATTTGCTTCAACATAGAGACTTTGAGTGGGTGAGGTGCGAAAGGCACCAATAGCTATCCATATACCCTGATGATGGATGGAATCCAACCATTGTAGGTTACTCTCTCTTGCCGAACCATAGACTTGGGACCCATAATCCAGCTTTGAATGTATAAGTGCATGATAAAGATAGAGCAATGAAGCTCGAGTAGCACCCCACTCAGTAAAGGATAGAGAGCAAAGGTGGTTCAAAGTTCTTTTGCAGTTTTCTCTTAGTTGATGAATGTGTGCTAGAAATGTGAGTTTTCTGTCAAGGGTGAGTCCCAAGAACTTGATTTCTGTAGTTACTGGAATAACAGTATGTCCCATTCTTAGTTCAGGATCTGGGTGATGAGTGGGTTTTTGACAGTAGTGTACACAGACACTTTTTTCTGTTGAAAACCTAAATCCATTATTAAGAGCCCACAGAGAGACAATATCATTTGCTTGCTGAAGTTGTCTCTCAATTGCCCTCATGTTACGTGAGTGACAGTAAATTGTGAAGTCAACATATAGAGCATTGTTTACAGTGTGGGGGGAGGAAGCTGTTCAACGATTGAGTAATTTTAATAGCAAAAAGGGTCACACTTAAGACAGAGCCTTGGGGAACACCTTGTTCTTGTTGATATGGTCGAGATAGCATGTTTTCCACTCTGACTTGTAAAGTTCACCTGGACAGAAAGTTTTTAATAAATATAGGGAGGTGTCCTTTGAGATCTAGGTTATAGAGGTCTTTTAATATGCCATATCTCCAGGCTATGTGATAAGCTTTTTCCATGAAAAAAAAAAATTGAGATAAGGTGTTCTTGCTTCAGAAATGCATCTCTTATACAAGTTTCTAAATGAACCAAATGATCTAAAGTTGATCGATGTCTACAGAAACGACACTGTGTACCAGAGAGAAGATTGTTGCTTTCTGAATACCAGAGAAGTCTAGCATTAACCATTTTCTCTAGTATCTTACAAAGACAGCTGATCAGAGCAATGGGTCAGTAATTATTTGCTTGTGTTGGATCTTTTCCTGGTTTTGGGATAGCAATGACAATTGACTTATGCCAAGAATTTGGAAACTCTTCCTCTGCAAGTATTGTATTGTATAATAAGAGAAGGAGATTCATGGAAGATGATGGTAGATGTTTTATCATTTCATAATGGATGTCATCAGGCCTTACTGCAATAGGATGAGATAGTAGGAGAGCTCTTTAATAAATTTAGTTTAATCCTTTATCCAAGTGTCTGCGCAAACAAAGTTTGCGCCTGAAAGTATCTTCAGGACTGGGGTAAAGTGGTACAACACCGGGCAACCCCTTGCAAAGGTGGAGCAAGATACCAACACTCCTATCTCAGTATCTCCCATAATGCAAAACACATCTCCTTGCGGATATGTATAATGTTATGCATCAAGGGAGGGGCCACTACCCAGACTAGTTTCGACCTTTATTGAGGTCTCTTCAGTGGGAGCCAGGCCCAAGTGGAGATACCAGGCAGAAGCATTAGCAAGGTCATCTCCTCCTATAGGAGCTGCCAAATGCTTCCACCTTGGTATCTCCACTTGGGCCTGGCTCCCACTGAAGAGACCTCAATAAAGGCCGAAACTAGTCTGAGTAGTGGCCCCTCCCTTAATGCATAACATTATACATATCCGCAAGGAGATGTGTTTTGCATTATGGGAGATACTGAGATAGGAGTGTTGGTAGCTTGCTCCACCTTTGCAAGGGGTCGCCCAGTGTTGTACCACTTTACCCCAGTCCTGAAGATACTTTCAGGCACAAACTTTGTTTGCACACACTTGGATAAAGGATTAAACTAAATTTATTATAGTCTAACCAAGTGAAAAATAAACTTTCAACATAGGAGAGCTCTTTTTAGTTCCTCCTTAACAAATGGTTGATTGTATGGCTCAAGAACATTGGTAGAAAAATTTAGCTTTTGTTTCTCTTGCTGTTCTTTCAGAATTAAAAATTCAGGAGGATATGAAGCTGCTGCTGAGATTCTGGCAAAAGTTTCTCCCAGAGGGTCTGCAATGGCTTTGGGATCAGCAATAACACTTCCATTATGGTTTAAGGTAGACAAACGATGTGTTCTATATATGCCTTTTATTTTCCAGATTTTATCCCATACAATTTTTGGGCTGGTCATTTGATTAATTGATGTAGTAAAATGGATCCATGATTGTTTTTGACTCTGATGTCTCACATAACGTGCTTTGGCTCGAGCATGCTTGAAAGCTATTAAGTTTGATGTGGTGGAGTATCTACGAAATATGCCCATGCTCTGTGTTGATCTTTTTTGCTGTCTGACATTCTGGGTTCCGCCAAGGTTTTGGATAGATTGGAAACCGAGATGATGTTTTTGGGATGGAGGCTGTTGCTGCCTGGACAATGCATTCTGTTATGTATTTTACTGCTTCACTGATAGGTGTTTGACTGATGGCATCAGCATTAAATTTTGCAAGATGAAAGTGTTCCAGTCAGCCTGGTCAATTTTCCATAAAGGTGCAGACAACGTGCAGAGAAGAGGAAAGTGATCACTTCCATATATGTTCTCTTCAACGTCCCACACGAGTAGTGGAAGAATGGAAGGGGAGCAGATTGTAAGATCAATTACAAAACATGAACGAGTAGGCATATGGAAGAAAGTATTGAGTTTGTTATTTAAAAGGGAGAGGTTGTTATCATCAAGAATTCTTTCAATGATTTGACCTCGTCTATTAGTGTTGGAACTACTGTCGTGTCGACTTTCCCTTAAAAATTCCTATTCTTGATTCTCAATTCCCAATATGGCCGTACCTCTGACAAAAATGAAGCTGAGGTCTTGTGAGACAAAGAAATGCAAATGGCGGATGCCAACTTCTTTGTCTCAACTCTGGTTCTATCTCCCTATTTAAACTGAAAGAAATTTATTTATTTTTGCTATGCCACTTTGAGTCCATGGATATATTGAAATTAAAACCAGGGAGTTAGAAGCCAGTCAGCATTCACTCTTCTCAATAAAATTTTGTAACTTTGCAATCATGACCTGATCCTGAACTATTTCCTGCCTTTAAGAGGTTCGTTTAACTTTTATGAACAAGTGCAGTAGCTCTAGACATAAGGAAAACTACCTTCATTGTAATAACAGAACAATTTAATTTCACTAAAATAAAACATACAAGTCATTTATATAAACTTAGTCGGTCTCTCAATCTGAATACACATACATATTATCTCATTCTTGTACACATATTTAATTAAAACACATAAAGATTCATGTTTATGAATACCAATACTAAATTATATATCACAGAATTACATTACTTTAAAGCTTATACCACAGAATACCAAAGTTAAAGATTAGTCACTTAGTTTTCTCTCTCTTAAACACGCTAGAAATCAATCAAAACTTTCCCTGATAGTCCTATCCAATTTAACATTTCTTTCTCTTTTCCAAGATCTGAGTAACGCTAATAGTTCCTTTACAAATACATAATACGAAACAATGATATTATTTCTTGCATTTATACTCGGCCACAGTTCTAAGATTATCTTCTTTCACACACTTCAGATCCTCACAATTAAATTCACAGATTAGAAAACATAAAGTTCATCTTACCGACTCGCTGTGTTAATTCTCTGGGCTATATCAGATTTATTTCATCACAATAATACCTAGGCTTTCCTTCTGTAATTGCGAATGGACATCCACATTCTTGTTTTCCACCATTAAGTCTGCTGGGCTTTCTTTATCTCCGACTGGTAGTTTCATTTGTCTTACGATTATACTTTCCACTAACTAGGGGAACCACGTGGAAACTTCCTTCCTACCAGTCGGACGATCCATCTCACAGGTGAACAGCAGCAGGAAAACGTCTCCGAAAAAAAAGCCTTGAATGCAGCGATGCATTCACTTTTAAACTACCTCTCTTTCATGCTGTCGTAGAATGCGCATGCGTCCTACTCTCCTTGCGTCTCTCCCAGCACATAGTGCCACTCGTGGCAACCAAACTAAACTCTCGTAACTTTCCATTCAATGTAGGGGGGGAAAGCACAGTTCTTCACAACAGACTTACTGAAGTTGGCCGTACACATTTGGTATAGTATTTGATTTCTCTTTTCTAACAAAATGATTGGTTGTTCATATACAAAATTTCCGACTAAGTAACTGTTACATATTTTGTACACTAAAATATCACAATACTAAATTACAAAATTATACATAAACGTTCACTTCTAATTTCTTATTTTAAACGATAAAATTGTTATGTCTTCCGACATAACACTACCCCATAGTGTATTGTGACCATTAAAGTCACCCATCAAAAGTATGGGTTCAGGTAGTTGCGAGATAAGGTTATCAAGATCAATTTCATTTAATTCAGCATTTGGTGGTAAATAAATTGAACATACTGTAATAAGAAATCCCACAGAGAAGTGAATCGCTACTGCTTCCAGAGAAGTATTAAGTTGGACCTGATGGAAAGGAGTATGACTGCCCACTAGGATAGCTACTCCTCCATGAGCAGGACCACCTCCAGTTCTGTCCTTACATACAACAGTGAAATTGCTAAAGGTGTGGTCCTCATTGGGTCTTAAGTATGTTTCCTGTAGACAGAAACAGAAAGGTTTATATTTCTGCAACAGCATCTCGATATCGTCAATATTGTGGCGAATCCCATGACAATTCCATTGTAAAAATTTTCCTATTGTCTTGATTTTATTGATTTGTCTGGTTTTATGGAGGTTGAGTGCTTACCTTTGTCAGATTTATATTTATTTACTGTTTTAGGGAAGTATGGACATCCAGTGTATATCTCTTCCTCTGGGAGAGTTCAAAACATTAAATGTGTTAGGGTCAGTTGGTACAAACAGTTTGCTTTCAGTGGAAAAAAAAATGGATACTGAGGTATCGATTTCTCCTGTGCGAGTGTTAGGTGGTTTATCTTTGAGTGATGTCTCTGCCATAATGTTTTTGATAGGTGAGTTTCCATCGAATGGGACCATTTTTGAAGTTGTCTCTGGAGTAAGGCCATAGGTCTTGTGATTAATGAGCTCAAAAGAGAAGCACTTGCGATCGTAAAGTTCAGGTATGGCGAAATTATCAGATGGTGGAATAGACATACATGTTTGAGTTGCTGTTGGCACTTTTTTAATTGTTACTTTTTCAGCATAACAGGATCGTAGAACAGGTGTAATGGTGGCCAGCTTTCTTTTTGCATCCTGATATGCTATGTTTTGTTGTTTTAATTTTTTGTATCTCTTTTTCATCTTTCCATTTCTGACATGAACGAGAGTAAGCTGGATGATCTCCCTGACAGTTGACAAATTTAGCTTTTTTTCACAGCAAGATTTATTATCATGTTCTTTACTATCACATCGGGCACAGGTAGCAGAACCATGACAGGCAGTTTGGGCATGTCCATATCTTTGACATTTAAAGCATCTCAGCGGGTTAGGGATGTACATTCTAACAGGACAGCTGAGATACCCTTCTTTTACAGATGTCGGAGGCCTAGGTGTATCAAAAAGTAAGGATGATGTTCTTGGTTGAGACCAGGCAACCATCCCTATGTATCAGGATGCACCTCACACCAGTTACTCCTTGATCTTTAAGCTCTGAACATATCTCCTCATTAGGAACATCAAGAAGATCCCATTCTGATATCACTCCTCTACTGGAATTGAGTGCTCTGTGAGGTGTTACTGCAATTTGTATTCCACCCATTGTTGTTGCTCTCAATAGCTTCTCGGAATGTTGTTTACACGTCTTTTAAGGTTACAAGGTGATCAGCATTCATATTTATGAATTTAGGGACACAAAACACACGTGTTGAAAAGACTGTTTTACTGATTAATAATAAAATAATAACTTGACGCTACTACCCCTGTGTTGGGGTCATCATCAGAAGGATACATGTGTATACAAACCAAGCTACATGCTGTTGCACTCTATACAGGTAAATTACATCTACGTTGTTAACTAATCTTTTTTCTTAGCCTGCCCTCTAGTGATAAAAAAAAACTACAATAAACTCTGTTTTCAGGGAAAAAAAAAAAAAAACACTTCACCAAGTTTTCTTGTATTGAGATTTTTCATTGTGGTTGCTATGAAGGTTGCAGATGGGTACTCCACATTCTTGGAATGGTTAGACCATCATTTTTATTCAGATTCAGATCATGTTTGAGCATTTCACATGGTTCCTTGAATTTCTGCTCGAACCAGGTTTTGGTGTAGGAACTTGGTACCTTTTCGATCAATTCTGTGGTATGTTTGGAGTGCATGGTCAGAAAGTCCGGTTTTTCCAAAATGGAGGTATTTTATGTGTCGTTTGTGTTCATCCTTCATGGGTGGGCTAGGTGCGGCAGAGGATCCTTGGAAGAACTGAGTAGGTGTCTTAATTTTGTCGGGGATTTAAAGGTAGTTTTGATGTTGTATTTGTGTAGTGTTCTGTCTATTTTTTTGGAAATGCCTCTTACACATGGTATAGCAATAGCATTCTTGAAATTTTTTTTGTTATTAGTGGTATCTTTGTGGAGGATCTTGTGAATGGTTTTTATACTGTATCCATTTTTTATAAATGTATGTTTGATGGTCTCATATTCATGGTTAAGAGCTTCATTTGAAAAAAAATAGTTTGAGCTCTGTGTTTAAGGGTGCTTATGACCCCTAATTTTTGTGTTGGGTGGTGATAAGAAGTTTTGTGTATGTACAGGCCTGTGGGTGTAGGTTTGCGGTAAACTGAGAAGGAGAGACAGCCTGAAGGAAGACGTGTGACAAGTATGTCTAGGAACGGAAGAGAGTTGTTTTTTTCTACTTCAATGGTGAATTGGATGCATTTGTGTTGTTTGTCCAGGTGGCTAAGGAGTGTATTTAGTGCTTAGCGGCCATGAGGCCAAATGGCGAAAATATCGTCGACGTATTGAGACAAATTTTGGGCTTTAGGCAAGCCGACTCTACAGCTCGTTGCTCAAAGTCTTCCATATAAAAGTTTGCTATTGGGGGGGGGGGGAGTGGTGAGTCCATGGCTATACCTTCTTTTTAAAGGTAAAAATTGTTTTGCCACATGAAATATCCGGAGCGGAGTACGTGGGCAAAGAGAGGCCGTGATGTCGTGTGGAAATATGTTCTGTAAGAGCAAGATAGTATCATTAATTGGGACATTGGTGAAAAGGGAAGTTATGTCGAAGCTGACTAATAGATCTTGGTCATTGAGTGTAATCTTTTTAATTTTGTTTATGAAATGTTGTGTATTTTTTATGTAGGAAGGGGAATGACCAATCAATTCCTTGAGTGTGGCCGCTAATTTTTTGGCTAAGTGGTAATTTGGGCTGTTGATTCCTTCCACAATTAGACGTAATGGTGTGTCTGTTTTGTGTACTTTTGGCAGGCCATAAATACAGTTGTTTACACATCGTTTACACAAGGATATCACCAGAACATAATTTCTTGACAGTTTGGGGATGTCCTGCCAGTCCTTCTAAACCTTTTTGGATAAAGAAGGGTGATATTTTCCCAATTGGTTTTTTACCTGTTGCATGAATGATTAAAAAAGGTTGGTACATTTATGTTAGTATCCGATATCTTTTGTTTCTTGCTTCTGTTTCCATATGCTGTATCTATAGTATCAGTACTTGGTTGGGACTTTGTTAGGGTCCCTGAAAGTTTATGGATGAAGGATTCATATTTAAGAAGTTTTTAGTTCGGTGCCAGAGCTCCCCACCCACCACAGAGCCACACGCCCACTACCTGGCAAGCAAAAAGACTGCACTCAGGAGTGAAATGCCAGGGCTACCCTGGATGCTCTATCGGCACTGCAGCAGGTCTAGGATCCCGACCCTGGACCATGGGGTGAGAGACTTACTGCAACACTGTTGACCCTTGCAGGCAAGCCCACTAGCCGACTGATCCTAGTTGGGCCATCCAGGACCACCCGTCTTGCCAAAGTAGTGCAAGACTACCAGGATCCCCCTTTCCAGATGTCCACGGGCGCACTGCATGGCGGCAGGGCGTTGGATCCCAGTGATGATGGTCTGGGAAAAGGATAGTGAAAAAGACTCAGGAGAAGTAGAGCAAAGAATACGGGAAGACAAGCAAAGAGAAAGAGGAGGAATGAAAAGGGCCAGTACCATCACTGGGAGGTCCCCTCCACCACGAACAGATGCCCCACATGGAGGGGTCTGAGTACGAAAAGAAATTGGCTCTGCATGCTAAAAACAACCCACAAGAATTCTATCAATAAGCTACAAGTAAAAGAAAGAATGAATATGAAAGAATAACTCTTCTAAATACAGATGGTGCAAGCGTTACAGATGCAGAAGGGATTGTTCAACTAACGAGTGCCCATTTTGTTAAAAGCTATCAACTTAGTGTATGCAACATTGAGCTCACTGCTACCTCTTCACTGGATGAAGAAACTCTGGTATATGAGGATGAGGTATGCACAAACTGAATAAGAATTCAGCAGTAGGGACTGATGGGATATCAGCACGTGGGCTAAAAGAGTGTTCAGCTATTCCTTTGACCAGGCTGTTTAATATAAGTCTCAGGACAAGGAAGATTCCATATGAATGGAAAGAAGGTATGGTAATTCTATTGCACAAGGGTGGTGCAAAGACCGATGTATCCAACTATTGACCAATTAATATCTCAGGAGTGGTGGTGAAGATTTAGGGAAAATTGGTCAGGGCTCCCATTCAGAAATGGATTGACAGTGAATCTCTACTTTGCAATGAGCAACATGGGTTTACTAAGGAAAGGTCATGTTTTAGCATCTTGCTCACATTCTATAACAATGTTACCATTAAACTAGACAGGGGGAATGGATACACCATGACACTTTTAGATTTTGCTAAGGCTTTTGACAGAATATAGCATGATATACTGTTGCATAAATTGGAGAATATGGGTTTGGGTAATAGAATATTAGCGTGGATAAGTGGATGGCTGACTGACAGATATCAAAAAGTGGTATAAGTGGGGATATAAGATTTAAGGTAACACCAGTGGTGTACCACAAAGATCAGTGATTGGTCCACTGTTATTCAATCTGTATATTAATGATATTGGGAAGGATATGACAAGCGACATACAGCTATTTGCTGATGATGCAAAGATAGGTAGAGTAATCAGGAATGCTGCTGATATGCAGTACTTGCAGAATGATTTGAATAGGCTGGAATTGTGGGCATGGGAAAATGGATGTCAATAAATGTAAAGTCATTCACTTTGTGATTAGATATCCAACGTCATATTATATTGGTGGGATTATGCTGGAAGAAACAAACTGATGAGGCTAGGATCTTGGAGTGTTAGTAGATAAGAAGTTGAAGTTCAGGATCCATGTAGCAAAGATTGCAAATACAATCAAAAGATAATTGCAATGCTGGAACGAACGTTCACATGTAAAGATAACTTTGATAAGACCTCACTTGGACTATTGTACTCAGGTCTGGTCTCCTAGTTTTTGTTCGATTCTGATATATCGGAAAGAGAGAGAGAGAGAGAGAGAGAGAGCAAAGGAGAGTATTAAAAATGATATCAGGATTGTAGAATACTGATTATAAAGACAGATTGAGAATCTGTAGATTGCAGACACTAGCAAACAGGAGAAAGAGGGGTGATATGATTGAGACTTAAAAACTTCTGAGTTATACAGGATTTCAATTGATGAAATTTTTCAATTTATGGAGGGTGGGGAAAAGACAAGCGAGCATCCTTGGAAGCTGAGAATGAATGCTGCTAAGAAGGGGGTGAGGACTAGATATTTCTTTCATAGGGTGGTGTGTGATTGGAATGGATTGCCATTGGATGTTGTGAGTGAAAACAGTGTAAATAAATTCAAGAATAAGTATGATAGCTGGCGCATGTTGTATGTGGCCTCTCTCGATGAGTCCCTGACTACCTGGAAGTCTCTCTTAATAATAATAATAATAAAATAATATTACAAAGACAAAGAGAGACAAATTCCAGATGATTGGAGTAGATCTCTCATAGCACCCATATACAAAAAGGGAAATAAAACTGAATGTGGGAATTACAGAGGTATTTCCCTACTAAGTATTCCTGGCAGGATGATCCATGCAAGTATACCTGAGAAACGATTGAGAAGAATTGTGGAAGAAAAGCTGGGTGAAGAACAAGCTGGATTCAGGCCAAATAGAGGCTGTCAGGATCAGATCTTCATTTTATGACAAATAGCCGAGAAAGCATGGGAATATGACAAAGATCTGTATTTAAGTTTTGTCGATTTGGAAAAGGCAAATGACAAGGTATCAAGAGAGAAGCTATTCAATATGATACAGTTATATGGTGTCAATGGGGCATTATATCAAGCAATACTTAATCTTTATTTGAGTTGTAAGTCAGCAGTTAGAATTGAAGAAAGTACAGGAAGATGGTTTAATGTTAAATCTGGTATCAGACAAGGATGTACGTTATACCCTCTGTTATTCATTATCTATATGGATCATATTATGAAGGAAATTGGTATTAAACCTGATATTAAAATCGGAAATGTTACTTTATGAGGATGATGTTGTACTTCTAAATAAATCCGGTACAAGTATGCAAGATTACCTGACTAAATTGAATAACTGTTGAAAAAGATATGGTATGAAGGTCAGTAATAACAAGACAAAGACAAAGACAATGAAATTGCCTTTGTCTTGTTATTACTTGATATTTTAAAGCAGAAGCATTGAAAATATCAATTGCATTGTGAATGGAGAACCTATAGAACAAGTAAAACATTTCAGCTACTTAGGCACAATTTTTAGTGAAGATGGTAAATTAAATATGGAAATAGACAACAGAATCAACAAAGCTGGTAAGATAGTCAATTGTATATAAGTCACCTGAATTAAGAGAAAATTAGTCAAAACACTAAATTAGCTGTATACAACACAGTGTTCAAGCCAATTTTAACTTATGGATCTGAGAGCTGGGTTAGAAATAAAACACTTGACCAAAGACTAGAGACCACAAATATGAGAGTCCTGAGGAAGATTAGGGGTGTGAACAGATGGCATCAATGGCATCTGTTCACACTAATATCATATTAAAAATGAGCAGAATGGGAGAGGAAAGATTAGAAAATCAAGCCAAATGTTCTTTGCCAGGTTGGCAGGAAAAAAACCCAGACCAAGATATAGGTGGATGGATAGTAAAGAGTGCCTTAACCTCCCAACCGGCTGGTGTGGATGATATAGTCAGCTCTCCCTAGCTTTTTTCATGGATCAAAACTTCGTCGGCATTCTACCTTTTATCATGCCATTACCTTCCTCCGACGTTAATCTCGTTATGGCTATTCTATAGCCATTAGTGGATTAACTGTTGCTGAGTGACCTTTGTGTCCCCCTGTCTTTACGTCTATTGTGTTGCTTAGAATTTCATTTACTGTCCTAAGTTATTTGACCTTTCTTGCCTCTAAAATGATTTATTGTATCTCTTCCCAAAAATTGAAACGAATTTCACATATGCGAAAAAAATCAATCCTGAAATGACCACTGATCAGCTTTTTCAATAAATCTATTTAGTGATAGTAAATTTGGTCTATTTTATTCTACAAATCAGTGCACCTGAAGAGTTGCACTGATTGTTCTTTCACTTAACGTATAATAATTGAATAATTTTTTTTCAAATTTCAGAATTTTCAAATGTTTGCTTTGAAAATATTATGTCAAATATTTATATTTTTAAATAATATTTATTGAAATAAAGATGTCCTTTTGCTTTCGTTTCTAACCAAATAGCATTATATGGGTCATCACATTTCAGTTTTAGAAACGATTTTTTGTTATTCATAAAGACAAAATAAAAAAAATGTTAAAATGCTACATTGCATTACTCGGTTTCTGATTGTGTGTCTTTTTGGTATCAAAAATTTATATCCAATGATATTTTAGCAGTGATTCTTCGCCCTCGTCATTTATTTATTTATTTGTATTATACATATTACGATAATATCTAGTGCATATCCTCGTAGATATGTTGAAAATATGTGGAAAACATCATATACGGAATGATTCAAAATTTTTGCTCATTTTGAAGATTTTCTAATGCTCCCCCCCCCTCCTTATCCTCTCCTGGAACTGAATTGCATTGCATAACTACTCTAAATTTCTATACAGGTTTGAAAGCTTTTCTAGACATCATTCAAAATCAATTACTTCGTTTTACCATTTTGACAAAAGATATATGCCAATCAGATTGTACCATGAAGCTTCTAATTCTGTTCTATTTATTTGCAATCTAAAACCAGCTGTTCTATTGTCCGCTGAAATTATGTGAAATTTTAGAAATAATATGCTATATTTTCACCATGCAAAATTGTTCATATGCATACCACACAAAAAAAAGTTCAGTAGTATTATTTTTGTTTGTTTTTCTTTTAAAAAAATCTAAATATTACTTCTGCTGCTGGAAGCTATTTCTGAAATAATCTACGTCTTATAAATACTTGGTAATATCCTCTTAGCTGGAGGAAAAGTTGAAGGCTTATTACTCTCAGTGCTATTGAGAAGAATGGGGAGAACACTAAAGTGCCTCAGGCTGTAGTTCTGAATATGTCAAGAATGTCTTGTTTCCTTTTCGATTGTTGATTACCTATATCCTAACAGAAATACTGACATTTCGTTTACATGCTTATACATTATTTATGCCAAAATAATTGCTTAATTTATAATGATCAGTTTCACTTTTATTATCAAAAATTAGAAATTAAATCATACAATTATCTTGAAAAAGAGGATTTGAATTATTTTCAAAGAAAAGGTGCATATGCGTTTCATAATCTTCTTTTTTTTTGGGGGGGGGTATAGACCTAATCAATCTGCGGATATTTCAGATAATATATTTCATAAATCGTTCGCAAGACAGCTGTTACAAACGTAAATCACTTGGGGAACATACCCATTCATTTTAGTGTAAAATAGTAGCAAAGGTTCAGTTACTTTAGATATGTAATCTAGAAGAAAATGTTATGTCTGCTGAGATTAGAATCTTATGTGAATAATTTTTCTGACATGATTTCTCTATTCATTATAATGTAACCAATTTCCAGATTTTTCCCTCATGCAGACTCTATGTTATATGCAGTGATTTCTTCTTTGTACTACAAGAAAAAAAAAATCAGATAACAGAAGAAAAATATGTAGTATTTTCTTTTCCACTGGCTGAATTTACAATGTTCTTTCTTTGTGTTTTGAAGAGAAAGTGCAAATGACTTTTTTCTTACTATTTTTGCCATTCATCTCATATAATTATAAGAGTGACATTTTACCGTTTTTCTCCCACACAAGAAACAGAAATAAGGTAGTGATAATATTGTTGATTATGTCAAACTTCATTGTAGCAGAAATTTTTATTACAAAACTTTGTAATATATATATATATCTCCGAAACAAGAAATTTGGAACCCATATCACATCAATGTTGATTGTTGGCAAGGTGAAAATGTTCCCGTTTTTATTTATATATTTCATTTATTAACTAGGTGGGGCTATGCCCCCCGTGTTCCGGTCTGGTAGGCCAGTTCTCCTTCAATTGTGATAACTCGAAAGGGGGTTCCACCCCTGAATTCTGATGACTTGAATTTTGAAGACTCGACACTCAGGGTAGCCACTGAGTTTCAAAACGTTTCGAAAAACATGATATAAAAAGGCTTATCATTTTATATATATATAGGGTAGATTTTATTTCATTATTTTTTATTGTTTTGGTGAAATACTTTACCTGGAAATACTCTTTCCAGTTCCAAAGGAACTGGAAAGAGTATTCCAGTTCCTCTTATTTTATTCCTTCGAAAATATCATTCTGTGTCATAAAAAGAACTTAAAAATTCGCCTTCAAGATGAAAAGGAAACAGTTCATCCCTCTATCAATATTTCTAGTCCTGAAAAGGACTGTTTTGATGGCCTTGAAAACAAACATTTTTTATTTCATACTGTTCAGAATTTAAAATTCTTGAACAGTGTGGAACACCTTGAAGCAACGGTAAACACACAAAGCAGTTTTACACTCAGGGCACCAGATTTTTGTTTCCTTTCTGATATTTTTTTTATTACATACATAACATTTGTGTGCAGGTTTGTTTTATTAGCCGTTGGTGGTAGATTTTCGGGAAAATGGTTGGAGTTAGCAGCGTTCAACCTCAGATATCTGGAAGGATTTCCTGTTTTCTGCTTGCTGAAGAAGGTGCATGTGCATGCAGCAATGCTTTCTCAATTTCTATTCTGTATTCTAGATATGTTATGGTAGACAAACATTTTTTCTTGTGCAGGAGGAAACTGTTCCAAATAACAAAATCTAATACATGTGAAAACACTTTTTTGTAATATTTTTTATGCTGTTTCCTCATTACGGAGTAGAATGATAGCTGCTGATCGCACCTGTCAACTCCACCCATAGTGTCGTTGTATGCACACACACACACACACACACAGAGCAATGGGTTTTTCTTTCTTCAAACCATGCTTCTCCACTGATTCCGTTGATGGATTGTGCAGGGAAGACAGTAGAAAACATCTTTTTTGTCTTTCAAACGTAGTGCAAAGACTTTCCCTCGCTGATAAGCTCGGATTTCCCCCTTCGATAGCTTTCCTGAAGTCAGATCTGGAGGCATATCTCGCCTTTTCGCATTTACTGTACCATAACTATCTGTACAATGCTGTAAAAGCAAATCAGCGAGTTCAGGACACATATAGTAATTATCCATTGTAATGCAGTAACCTTTCCCAAGTAAAGGGTCTCTCAATATCAGACAATATACATAAATAATATGAATATTGTCTGATTTATAATTTGCTAATTTATAATAATCACCACATAGTTTCAGTATTGAAAAATTAAAGTTATGTGGAACAATTACTAGAGAAAAATAACGAATTAAATAAAAACTGTATCTATGTTTCCTAACAGTTTTCGGGTGTGTGATAGTAATGCAATGGGGGGGAGGGGTTTAAATTATCAGAGGCGAAATAAAGTTCAATTCTATTGTGAAAGGAAATGAAATTTTGATATACATATTTTGAATGATAAAAATAAGCAAATGTATCGCTTACTTTAAAAATTGGAGAATAAAATATCTGAATTATGCAGAAAATATAAATTTAACTCATAACTGTTAATTTCATTTTGTAATGACCAATTATACAAGGAAACCAAGAAAGTGATTACAAAGAACAGTAGATTACTATACAACATGAAGAAAAAATTTAGTAATATGATTAAAGAATTTCATGTTATTCTCTATAAAGCAAAGTTGCTCAAGCGTGTCCTAAATCTGTGAAGTATTATTCGATTTCGAAGGTTTTGTACAAAAATAAAAATAATATAAACTGGAACGTCGGCAGCTGGTTTTCTTTTCTTTTTTTAAAAGAATATTTCAAATAATTATCGTGAATTAATTTCTTCGAGAACAAAGAAAAATCTTTTGTCTAGTAAGCGATTAGAAAAAAATTAGCGCAAAAAAATAAAAAATTAAATTGGTTCTCCAAGGTAAGGCTTTGTTCACTTAAATATTTTTAAGTGAACAAATTATACAAGATCTTTATTTTGTCCAGACATTAAAATTGTATTGTACAATAAAAAGAGAAACCAAAAATATAAATAATTTCTCTATTTTTAGTCTATCCTATATAACTAAAATCCAGTTGACCAGCATGGAACAAGAAAGTGCGTTTCTTGTTCCATGCTGGTCAACTGGAGGAAAATTGTAGATAGGAAGTTAGTTAATGTTGGAGTCTTGATAGGTAGCATATTGATTTGGAGGAAAATTGTAGATAGGAAGTTAGTATGTAGTACTATCATATCCTGTACTCCCCTTGAGGGTACACGTCAGGAATTTGATGGTAATAAAATAGGAAATGAGATAGTAGATGAAGTAATTTAACTGAAAATGATGTGGGTGGAAATACTAAAGAATACTTTAGAATGGTGCAAATTGTACAGAACACATGACTGTGGTGCTAACTTTCTAAAAAATTGAAAACAGTGTTATCAAGTGTAGTGCAATTTTATGTAAGTATGGATTTGCTTTATATAAAAAAGAATATTTAACTTCATACTAAGTATTTACTGTTGAAGGTAAGATCTGCACTGAAGATCCCAAAGAGTCACATTTGGCTGTGAGCTGCAATGTGGCCATTGCTTAAGTGTCAAAGCTGTATAACTGAGAGGAGACCTCCACATAGTCTTTAAAAAGGAATGCGGAGAACCGACCAGGGCTTCTGACCTAATGTCCAATCCTCACCTTCTTATGGTGCACCCTGTTCGGTATTATCTACCTGAATACTGAACGAACGAGGATGGGCTGGCAATTTGGGATTTAGCTGACCAAATTGTATTCTTATTGGTTAAACCAAAATAAAAAATGATGGTACAACATGACAAAATTTCATGCCGGCTGGGGCGTCACCCGGTTAAACAAGGCCCCATTGTTATTGCCAGGGAACCAGGGCGAACAGCGAAAAGTCAGCTACTGGAACAAATCTGAAAACACACCCCAACTCAACACCACCAGAGTTAAAGATCAGTACTATCAACATAAGAAGCTGAATGGCAAAGAAATGGAGCTAGCTGAGGAATTAGATAAGTACCAGATCTACATAACAGGGGTGACTGAAACAAAAAAGACAAAAACTGGTGAGATCTTTCTGATCAATAATTACAAAATGTTATATTCAGGCAATGACAATCAAGGAAAAGAAGGAGTAGCCATAGTATTCAACACAAAATATGAGGCTAATCTTCTTGAATGGCAAACAGTTTCAAGTAGAGTAATGTGGGCAAATATGAGAATAGGGAACAGGACAATGAGACTTATTTGTGCCTGGTCCCACAGAAGGTTCTACAAAGGTAGAAGTGGAGGAATTTTTTGATGCTTTAGAAAAAGCAACTGACACAATGAAAAAGGAAAAGTTGGTCCTTGTTGGGGATCTGAATAGCAGAGTAGGAAATGATTGTTAGACATACATACAAAATATTTTGGGAAAAATTTGGAGAAAAGAGCAAAGCTAATAATAATGGCAAATACTTGTTGGATTTCTGCTCAGCATATGGACTGGTTATTACTAAGACCATGTTCCAACATAAAAATATGCACAAATTCACATGGAGAGAAGAGACAAGGAATAAGAAAAGTCTCATTGACTATGTTATTGTTGATAGTGATGTTTTCTCACTGGTGCAGGAGACACCAGAGCATACAGAGGATTTGAAATTGGAACCAATCACTATTTAGTCTTGAGCAGGATAAAATTGAATTTCATATTGAAAAGAATAACATGTAACAAAGTTTTAAAGCGAATAAAAGTTTAGCAGCTCTCAGATGTGAACTGTAGACTAAAATGCACAAAGATTATTGAAGAAAAAATGAAAGAGTTTGAGAACAGGAATCAAACCTTGGAGATTTAGTGGCAAGCCTTGAAGAAAGCTCTGATTGATTCAGCTAGAGAGGGTTGTGGCGAAGTTGTCTGCAAGGATAGAAAAATTAGAACTCCATGGTGGACACAGGAAGTTAAAGAAGCAGTGAAGGAAAAGAAGAAAGCATATCAAAAGTTCTTGGCAAATAAGTCAGCTTGTGCTCTTAGAGAATACAGAGACAAATGCAAGAATGCTAAACACTATGTAAAACTAGCTAAGCAAAAGTCATGGGAGGACTTTGGCAAAAACATAGAAAATAACTATCAAGAAAGTGGCAAAATATTCTGGAGGTTGTTGCAGAAGCTTAGGAATGGAGGAAAGAGTACTGTAAAAGGAGTTAGAGATGATAAAGGTAACATGAAAACGGAAGAAAAAGATATCCTTGAAGTATGGAGTAATTATTTTGAAAAACTGCTAAATGAAACAAGCAGTGATCACAGCACAGTGGTAAAAAACACTGACCAGGCATGCAGTCAGAATACACATGCATACTTGAAGTAGAAAAAGCCATCAAAGGCTTGAAGTGTGAAAAGGCAGCAGGAGTAGATGATATTCGACCAGAAATGCTGAAGTATGGTGGTATAAAAGTCTTACAGTGGCTGCACTGCATAGTTCAGAAGGCGTGGACAGACGGACGAATTCCCGATGATTGGAGTAGAGCTCTCATTGTACCCATATATAAAAAGGGAAATAAAACTGAATGTGAAAATTACAGAGGTATTTCCCTACTAAGTATTCCTGGCAGGATGATCCATGCAAGTATACTTGAGAAACGATTGAGAAGAATTGTGGAAGAAAAGCTGGGTGAAGAACAAGCTGGATTCAGGCCAAATAGAGGCTGTCAGGATCAGATCTTCATTTTACGACAAATAGTCGAGAAAGCATGGGAATATGATGAAGATCTGTATTTAAGTTTTGTCGATTTGGAAAAGGCATATGACAAGGTATCAAGAGAGAAGCTATTCAATATGATACAGTTATATCAAGCAATACTTAATCTTTATTTGAGTTGTAAGTCAGCAGTTAGAATTGAAGGAAGTACAGGAAGACTGTTTAATGTTAAACAGTCTTCCTGTACTTTTGTTTGAGACAAGGACGTACATTCTCCCCCTCTGTTATTCATTATCTATATGGATCACATTATGAAGGAAAGTGGTATTAAACATGATATCAAAATTGGAGATGTTAATGTCAGCTCTTTGCTTTACGCAGATGATGTTATACGTCTAAATAAATCCACTACAAGTCTGCAAGATTCTCTGACTAAATTGAATAACTGTTGTAATAGATATGGTATGAAGATGAGCAATAACATGACAAAGACAATGAAAATAGGCAGAATTGCTGAAAATGTCAACTGCAATATGAATGGAGACCCTATGGAACAAGTATAACATTTCAACTACTTGGGCACCATTTTTAGTGAAGATGGTAAACTACATATAAAAATAGACAACAGAATCAACCAAACTGGTATGGTAGGAAGTCAATTGAATAAATTCATATGGAATAAGAGAGAAATTAGTTGGAACATCTAAATTAGCTGTATACAAGACAGTGTTCAAACCAGTTTTAACTTATGGATCTGAGAGCTGGGTCAGAAGTAAAACCCATGACCAAAGACCAGAGAGTGCAGATATGAGAGTGCTGAGAAAGATTAGAGGTATGATGATAGATGGCTTCAATGGCAATATCATATTAAAAAAGAGGATATTAGGAAAGAACTTGACATTATCAGCATCCAGGAATGTGTTAGTAGAGCTAATCTCAGGTGGTATGGTCACTTGAATAGAATGGGAGAGTAAAGATTAGCAAAACAAGTGTTCTCTGCCAGGTTGGCAGGAAAACAACCCAGAGGAAGACCAAGATATAGGTGGATTAATACGGTACAAAGTGCCTTAGACGACAGAAATATAAGATCTGATAATGTTGGAGTCTTGACAAGTAACAGACTGATTTGGAGGAAAATTGTAGATAGGAAGTTAGTAATGATGTAAAAATAATCATAATTAAAATTCTGAATATTTTTATGAATTGTTTATGTTAAAATGTTTATTAGTTTTTTTTTATAACACGCATTGTCAGCACTTGCGATGTGCCCGTTATGGAAATTGTTTTGTCAAACGTGATATGTAAAGAAGTCAAAAAATTGATGCACTTACCAGATTTGATATTTGTATTACTTACAAGAATTTTATTGTAATTTAAAATTATCAAAAGTTGTGTTTTATGAAGACATTCTCTTGTCGCTAACAGAGACAATGTGCCAGACATTACACCTAGTTTCTCGCTTGCGATTTTCAAGGAGTGCGCATGCTCACCGAGAAGTTGGATGTGTGATTGACAGCTGACAAGGAAAGCGTTCGGTATCTGAGTAACGAGAGAGTAAACAGGAGAGTGTTCGGAAGGATTTTAGAACACTGGCTGGCAGATATTTAGGTTCGTAGGAACTTAAGTTTTTTATGTGACAGTCGGAATAAAATTAATAGTATATTCCGAAAAAGGAATCATAGAACTATTAAGTTTTAATGTGGAATAAGTATGTGGATAAATAAAAGAAAATATTGCTATATGCGTTTTAAACGGAATATTGGAGGAAACATTAATTGAAAGATTTATAGTAGATTTCGAAAAGGAAATCATAGAACTGTAAGTTTTTTTTTTAATTGGAAGAGTTAAGACTGTCAATAAGCATTTAGTGAATAAAAGAAGAATTTGCTATTTACGTTCTAAAGGAATGTTCGAGAAAATTCTGATTAGGAAGTTTCATCTGTATTAAGGACGCTGGATCTGAAAATTATTTCTACTGAAGAAAAGAGACAGAATTAAGTTCGGAAGAATTAATGTGTGCTACATAAGTGATGAGAAAGGATCCTGTAAAAATGAAGAATAAAGTCATATGTCTTTGGAGAAGGGGCCGTGACAGAAAGAGAAACTGGCTATGAACATTTTGTCATTTTGAAAACAAAGTGTTTAGTCTTAAGTGTAAGTTTATTTTAAAAAGGTGTTGGATTCAATTAATTTGAAGTTAGTTAAGTAACATTGTTTGAAGTGTATATATATATTGTTTTTGTTTTATTAAATGTGTTTATTTTGTATTTGGTCTTGAGTCAGTGATTATTTGGATTCTGAAAGAAAGAGTTAACACCATTGCACCAATTGGAGTGAACCCTTGTGCATATAATAACATATAGGTACACTCGGAAATAAATTAAAAATAACCGTTAGAAAAAGAGATTGATTAAAAATCTCCTCTATATAAAATATAAAACCAATTATTAACAATGGCGCAGTCGACGACAGGATTGGTTGTGACTTAACTTTATTTTAGAATCCAGAAAGTAAATCTTGACTCAAGTAAAATGGCTACACGAGATACCAATTATAGTTGTGAAGTTTCTTCAATTAAAGATGAGGAATTTTTTAGGTTAATTAATTCAACTTTAGTAATACCTTCTTTCTCAGGTGATAGTAGTGAAAGTGTAGAAACGTTTTTTAGATATGTAGAAAAAATTAGAGATTTGGGAAAATGGTCAGATTTTCATTTGTTGATTATACTTCACAGTAAATTATTGGGCAAAGCCAAAACATTCTTAAACAAATCTCCTTTACTAAAAAACACTGACAGTTATGAAACTTTTAAAAGTTTGCTAATATCAGAATTTTCAAGTGTAAGAGAATTAGGACCTAACATTTGGAAAATTCATCAGTGCATTCAAGGTAATAGGGAGTCTGTTTCAGATTATTATCACAGACTTTGGAGAATTGCTCATGAATTTAATGTATCATCTGAAGAGAAATCGTCTTTGGAATGATTGCTGTTTAATCAATTTAGGCTTGGCCTTAAAGATAATTTGAAAGAAACAGCATACAAAAAAAAAGCTTAAAAATCTTGAACAGTGTTTTGAAATTGTTAAGGATAGGGAAGAGAGACTTGGAGATATATTTCATTCTGAAAATAATAAACAGGCAAATTCTTTTCAGTATAATCCAACTCATTCTCCTGGAATTGTGGCTGCAGATAAAGTGAGAGAAGGAAAGTTTCATAAATTAAAAGGTGCTAATAAAAAGAAACAGTCTAAGGAAACTTCTGTGAATTTCACTGAAGATATTCAGGAATCTGATTCCAAAGTAAAATTACATGATTTGGGTAAATTAGAGGAACTGAAAACATTTCTTAGTGAAGAAATAGAAAAACAACAGAGACCAGTAGTAAAAGGACAGGAACTTCAGTTTAAGATGATATCTGATTTAACAATATCCAAGAATACTACAGATAATCAATCTTTCTTTTGTAAATCTAATGGTATTGACAGAATAAAACATCTCAAAGAAGATGTTGACATCTCTCCCACCAGTTGGAGAGAGTGACGATATGGTTTTGACTTGGAAAATGAATAGACATGCAGGAGTATCAAAGAGACGGGAACTTATGTGGAATTATAATGCAAGTGATTATAATAGTCTTAGACGCCAACTTCGGGAAGTTTCATGGAGGGAGGAATTGGAAGGCCGGGATATCATTAGTGCATGGGAAATTGTGAAAGAATATTTGTTAGCAGCAATGGTAAGTTGTATACCACAAGTGAAGAAGAGGACACAATTTGGAGTAAAGTGGATGACAAACAATATTAAACAGGAATTGCATGCGAAAAAGAGGCTATGGAAGAGATATGAGGAGACAGGTGAAGAGAAGATGCATGAGAAGGAAAGAGAAACTGGAATATGAGAGGAGATTGGTCCTAAGATCCAAAGAAAATCCTAGGGAATTTTTTAGCTATGTGGCCAGTAGGAGGAGAAATGACTCTGGAAGAATGATATTGTGGGATAAAAATGGGAATAGAGTGACTGATGCAGAAGACATAGTGGAATTGTTCAATGAACACTTTATTGGAGTATTTCATCCTAGAGGAGTCAGTTTTAATGCTAGAGGGATAGGGTTGGTTCGAGGTTTAGAGGTACAGGAGGAGAGTGAGTTTCAGATACTGAGTACTCTGGATGTCAGTAAAGCTTTGGGACTGGATGGTATTTCACCACGAGTTTTGAGAGAATGTGCTAGGGAACTGACAGTGCCTTTAACGTGGCTTTTCAATGAAAGTCTGGCTTCGGCAAAGGTGCCCAGGGAATGGAAGGAAGATAAGATAGTGCCATTGCATAAGGGTGGTAACAGACTGGAAGTGTCTAATTATAGGCCAGTCTGTGTGTCATCAGTAGTTGTTAAAATCTTGGAGAAAGTAGTGAAGGACCGTATACAGCATTGGGCAGATGAGGGTAATGTTATCTGTGAGAGTCAACATGGATTTGTGAAAGGGTGCTCTTGTTTTAGCAATATGCTAGCCTTTTATAATAAAGTTACAAGAACATTAGATGAGGGAAAGGCATATACTGCAATTTTCTTAGACTTAGCGAAGGCATCTGACAGGGTGCCACATAATAAGCTGATATTAAAGTTGTAGCACATGGGTCTGGATGTCAGATTGGTCAACTGGATTCAGGATTGGCTGTCTGATAGGTATCAGAGAGTTGTGTATGGTAGAGCAGTTTCAAGGAGGCAGATGGTTACAAGTGGGGTCCCACAGGGCTCAGTACTAGGACCAATATTGTTTAACCTTGATATCAATGACATTGCCAGTGGATTGCAAGGGGATATTCAGTTGTTTGCGGATGATGTGAAGCTGGGAAGGATTATTACTAATAGTGCAGATGTGGAAGCCCTGCAAGAAGATTTAAATAAGCTAGATAGATGGGCAAATGAATGGGCAATGTCGGTTTAATGCAGCAAAATGTAAGGTCTTGAGGTTTGGGAACCATCGATGGGATGCTGCATACTCTATGGGAGGAGTTATACTGGAGGAAGTAGGGGAGACAAGAGATCTAGGGTTGATAATTGATAGAAACCTGAAATTTAGGGGACATATTGCAAAGGTGGTGAAGTAACACAGAGGATTGCTGCAATTATGAGAAGGACGCTGACCTGCAGAGATAAGAGGGTTATCATTCCGTTGTATAAGTCTCTGATCAGACCACACTTGGACTATTGTTTTCAGATTTGGTCCCCAGGATTTGAAGGGGATAAATTAACTGTGGAAAGGATACAAAGACGGATGACAAAGATGGTTTCAGGACTGTACAAGGATAGTTATGAGGATCGGCTGAGGGAATGTGGACACTGCAGAGTTTGGTGGATAGAAGAAGGAGAAGTGATATGATTGAGATTTTTAAACTGTTGAGAGGTGGTTACAGGGTTGACACTGATGAATTCTTTCGCTTGGTTGAACAGCGGGAGGGAGTGATGACAAGGGGCCATCCCTGGAAGTTGCAAAAGGAAACTGTGGGCAAGAGGATGAGGAGTGGTTTCTTTGCATGGAGGGTGGTTGAACCATGGAATGCATTGCCTGATGGAGTGGTGGGAGCGAGAACGGTCAATGAGCTTAAAGAGTGGTATGATAGACTTTGTGTTTCTTAGGGGGGGGGGGGACCTCTCCTTGATGAGTCTTGACAGACTTTATGTTCTTAGGAAGGACCTCCCACAATGAGTCTTTTGATTCCATGGAGGCCTGAATAAAAATAATAAAGATATATTCCGAAATAGTTCTTAATGGAACTATTAAGTTTTAATGTGGAATAAGTATGTGGATAAATAAAAGAAAATATTGCTATATGCATTTTAAACGGAATATTGGAGAAAAAACTAATTGAAAGATTTATAGTAGATTCCGAAAAGGAAATCATAGAACTGTAAGTCTTTTTTTAATTGGAAGAGTTAAGACTGTCAATAAGCATTTAGTGAATAAAAGAAGAATTTGCTATTTACGTTCAAAGGAATGTTCGAGAAAATTCTGATTAGGAAGTTTCATCTGTATTAAGGACGCTGGATCTGACCATTATTTCTACTGAAGAAAAGAGACAGAATTAAGTTCGGAAGAATTAATGTGTGCTACATAAGTGATGAGAAAGGATCCTGTAAAAATGAAGAATAAAGTCATATGTCTTTGGAGAAGGGGCCATGACAGAAAGAGAAACTAGCTATGAACATTTTGTCATTTTGAAAACAAAGTGTAAGTTTATTTTAAAAAGGCCTTGGATCCAATTAATTTGTAGTTAGTTATGTAACATTGTTTGAAGTGTATATATATTGTTTTTGTTTTATTAAATGTGTTTATTTTGTATTTGGTCTTGAGTCAGTGATTATTTGGATTCTGAAAGAAAGAGTTAAGATCATTGCACCAATTGGAGTGAACCCTTGTGCATATAATAACATATAGGTACACTCGGAATTAAAAAAATAATTGTTAGAAGTAGAGATCATCTCTATGGTAGGATTAATAATATGATAATATTATAAGAATATTCTCTATATAAAAATCCACCAATTATTAACAGTATGGTCACTTAAATAGAATGGGAGAGGAAAGATTAGCAAAACAAGTGTTCTCTGGCAGGTTGGCAGGAAAACGACCCAGAGGAAGACCAAGATATAGGTGGATTGATACGGTACAAAGTGCCTTAGACGATAGAAATATAAGATCTGATAATGTTGGAGTCTTGACAAGTAACAGACTGATTTGGAGGAAAATTGTAGATAGGAAGTTAGTAAAAATGTAATTTTTTCATGTAGTACGATCATATCCTGTATACCCCTTGAGCGTACATGGCAGGAATTTGATGATGATTATATATATTCTGTGAATATTTATGGTAGTAGAGTTGGTTTTATCACTAAAGTTTCTGAAATGGAGCAATCTTTAGTTCTTCTGTTGTACAGCATCAGTGGCAATTTCTATAACTAGAGTTTTCAGAATTGTAACTATTTTTTTAAAACTTTTTTTTCTTCTTTGTCCTTCTATTTTTATGTCATTGGGATATTACAGTCTCTACAATATTCAGTTAATCAGGTTCATAAGGGTTAAATCACTGAACCTATGTAAACAATGTTTCAGGGAACAGATACACAGAATCAATGATTTACTTTTAGATTTTTGCCTTTATATATGTTGTTATACGAATTTAGAGGGACAGGTATGCAAAAATGGCTTGGGTTATGGATAGGAGAGTGGATAAGCAACAGGTATCAGAAATTAATATATGTAGACGGTGAATCTAAGAGAAGGTGAGTGACTGATAAGGTTTCACATAATTCTCTACTTTTTTTTTATGTAACTTCCACTCGTGAAAGGTTGTAAACCTATAGTACATTAATACAGGGGGTGGGCTAAGGGCTTTTTTTTTTCACTCTTATTTTTATTCTTTATATTTTTTATTCGTTTTTACCTGGTCCAAAACTCTGCTCTACAGACCAAACATGGAGCTTTTCAAGCTACTCCAGGACTCAAAGCGGGATGTGATCTCACACTGGGCAAATGAAATTCATCTCCAACCTAAAGACAATCATATACATCCATGTCCCTGGTGAGATTCACTCCATAGACTGTGGCTGGAGAGCAGATATGCTAACCACTCAGCTGACCAGATTATTGCAACCTGGGCCCCTTTTGTTTAACTTGTATGTTTTAATGATATACTGGGATTGGTGTGGACAATAATATACAATTATTTGCCAATTCAGTTAGGAATGGTGATAAGGGACATTTTTGATACAAAATCTTTGCAAGCCAATCTAAACAAACTGGTTCTATGGTCAAATGATAAAGAATGTCATTTCAATGTTGCAAAGTGCAAGGTTATGCATTTTGAATTGAGAACATTGCCAAATATTAACTGAAGCTAGAGACCCGGGGGAGGGGAGGGTGAAGATGAGAAAGTGACTAAAAGTCCAGTGCTATATTAAGATGGGGAAATCAAATTTTAGGTTATCCTGGATTCAGAAGAGATGAGGAGACAATCAAAAAAATCTAGTGGCAGGTAATTAAGATGATATCTATCTTATGGAATTGTGCATATTTTCATATGCACAATTCCATAAGATAGATTATGCATTTTGAATTGAAACATAAAAAAGGTTATGCATTTTGAATTGAGAACATTGCCAAATATTAACTGAAGCTAGAGACCTGGGGGAGGGGGGGGGTGAAGATGAGAAAGTGACTAAAAGTCCAGTGCTATATTAAGATGGGGAAATCAAATTTTAGGTTATCATTTCAGATAACTGCAATTTGATGAGAGTAGTAACTTGCATGAATAAGGAAGCTATTCAACACATTACAATTCTGATAACACCACACCCTGACTAATGTACTCAGATATCGTCACCTGGATTCAGAAGAGATGAGGAGACAATCAAAAAAATCTAGTGGCAGGTAATTAAGATGATATCTATCTTATGGAATTGTGCATATGAAAACAAACTGAAGGAATGTTTCAAAGACATGACAGATATTTAGACAATGCGTGACCTGGAAATAGGTCGTTCCTCAGTAAGTTGAGTATAAGTATATACTTATACAGAGGAGTCTGTATAAGTATATACAGACTCCTCCTTAGTCCTTTACGCCCTGGAGGAGCCTGTATATAATAATAATTACCAATCATTTACCTCACATGCATGTGAAGGTAAATGTAGAGATCAGCAAGACAAAAAGTTTATTCAAAAGGCTTTTGTAATAGGGAAACATTCTAAAGTGCTAAATTAATTGTCCTAATTGTAAAATCTTGCTATGTTTGATGACTATGGTCTAACTGAATATGCAATACAAATCTCAATATCTATCCTGTAGGTACAGACAGGATTTGAGCTCCATACTTTTCTGCAGATGCTATAAGTAGTTTATGACTTAGCCATGGTGTTCCCATCAATAAAGGTATCCTGCAATTTTTCCATCAGTACATAAAAAAGACAACTATCATATTAAGCAACTGCTAAAAATGTACGTTACCTTGTAAAATGGCACATTACAACCATCACTAAGTCCCTTTAATTCTTCTAAATACTGTGGAAACGTTTCTGTTACAGCTTTCAAGATATCTCCATATGCCTAAAGAATAACGATTAGCACCTGAATTCATTGCATGGTTATATTTAATAATAAAAAAAAAATCTGCACTGATATGATCAGTAAAAGTTAGGATTACACAAAAGAGCTTATCTAACATTTGGTATAATTCATTCAGCATGCCTCAACATTTAAGCTCTCTTTCATACTTTATGGAAACTGCTATTTTATATCAAGTGTTTTATTCAGTTCATTAAATTAGATATACTGACATTCTTCAGATGACAAAATATCAAACTCAAGAATGGAGTCAACTGATTTCCAGACAGGTATAGATAGGCTGGAAAATCAAATTTATCAATATTACAATTACAACAGAAGATAAATATGGCACCATTTATCTTAGTGTTTTTATCAATATTACAATTACAACAGAAGATAAATCTGGCACCCTAGTTTGGAACATGAGTAATGAACATCATTTGCTAGTGTTCCCCTGTGGTGGGCTATCAGTTATGATAGCCCACCACAATATTTCATTACTAGTTTCCTACCAACAATTTTCTTCCAAAGTCTGCAACTCATCAGGTCTCTGATTTTTTTTTTTTTTTTTGATTGGTTCTTACTGTTCTATCTTCTAAAGCACTCGCCAAAATAACTGTATTAACCTATCAGTATCTTCATCTTCCTCTGGGTCTTTTATCCTGCATTAAAGTATATTCTTTAATATAATGTCAAATTATTTTCTAATATTTTTAGTGCACATTTGACAAAATGCATAAGCATCTATTCGATTTGTTTTGTTTATCAATATGCAAGTTATTCCTGAGACTCTGGCTGAACAGAGTTTATTTAAATTTGGCATCTAGAATCTTTACAAAAATTTGTTGAGCCATCCAATTTTTGTTTAAACACACCATTTTCAAGGACAATACAGCAGCAAAAGGTGCTGAAATTGTATACTGAAATAACGCTTTTAATAGTGACATTAAAAGAGTTGGTTCTGGTAAGAAGAAGAATGAAAGTGATGGAACATAAGAGTAGGGAGTGTGGAGGACTTGAATGATTGTGAAGTTTTCGGAAATGGTCTTGATTGGGAGGATGAATGACGAGTAAAAGTGACTAACTTGCAGAGAGAGAGAGATCGATGAGTTGAAAGAAGAGGTGGAATGTCTCGGGAATGAGATAAGTAAGAAAGATGAGAGTAGGTAGGAAGAGATAAATGCAAGGCAAATCAGAGGAGTGAGAGAGAGAGAGAGAGAGTTATGGGAATGACAGAAAAGGGGAGAATAAAAACAGTAGAAGAGAGGGAATGAGAGAAGTATGGGAATGACAGAAGAGGAGAGAATAGAAACAGCAGAAGAGAGAGAATGAGAGAGAGAGGTATGGGAATGATAAAAGAGGACAGAACAGAAACAGTAGAATGGAGAGAATGAGAGAGAGAGGTTATGGGAATGATAGAAGAGGGGAGAATAGGAGCAGTAGAAGAGAGGGAATGAGAGAGAAGTATGGGAATGATAGAAGAGGAGAGAATAGAAACAGCAGAACAGAGGAAATGAGAAGAATGCAAGGGAGTGCTGGAACCAGGGATAGAGTGATGCCAGGACATTAGTACAACACAGAGAAAGGGTTAGAGGAAAGAGAGAGAGAGAGAGAGTGAGAGATGCAGGTGAGCAATCAAGGAGCAGAGTGGTAAGAGGTGTGATATATGGAGACTCGATGACCCTTAGTGTGCAAGATAGGATGCCAGAGGAGTGTTTGCTTGGAGGAACGACAGAAAGTGTGGCTATGGCAATTAAGCAGGTGAAAGCGGATGAAATGATTGTGATGGTGAGCATGAACGACTTGAGAGGCAGTGTAAATCGAGTGGCAAGAGATCTGAGATTCATGCTTGAGATTGTACAAAAGAAAACGCAGAGAGGAAAGATAGTGTGTGTGTTGCCCAAGTATGATAATGAAGAGCTTAACAGAAGAGGAGTAATAATGAATAGCATAATAGCTAGAATCAGAAGAGAGGATTGGAATATGTGGATGCTTGGAGGGAATTTGAGGAAAGAAAGGAACTGTATGATAGAGAACACGTGGGCACTCTCTTCAACTGGTGGCAGACACAATAATGGTTTTGAAAGCATATGGTGTGAGGTAGAGGTGAGCAAGACAGCATATTTAGTGGAGTGTTGCTACAAGCGAAAGAGTACATAGGGTGGGGAGCAGGAGATGTTTACGCAGTTGAGCTCAGAAAGTGCAAGAAGAATGATTGTTATGGGAGATTTTAACTACAGCAGTATAAGCTGGGAAGAGGAAAATGCATGTAGTAATAAGGGAATGGAATTTCTAGAATTCTTAAGAGACAAATGTCTTAGGCAACATGTAATAGAAGAGAACAAGAGGTTCTAGAGTCTTGGATTTGGTCACAGAATCAGAAGAGTTGATAATAACTGAGATGACATCTCTTCCACCAGTTGAAGAGAGTGCCCATGTGGTTTCTGACTTGGAAGATGAATAGACATGCAGAAGTATCAAAGAAAAGGGAATGTAAGTGGAATTATAAGGCGGATGATTGTAATAGTTTTAGATATTGACTTGAAGAAGTTCCATGGAGGGTGGAATTGGAAGGCCAGGATATCATTAGTGATGGGAAATTGTGAAGGAATATTTGTTAGCAGCAATAGTAAGCTGTATTCCATGAGTAAAGAAGCAGACACAATTTGGTGTAATGTGGATGACAAACAATATCAAACAGGAACTGCATGTGTAAAAGAGATTATGGAAGGGATATAAGGAGAGGGGTGAAGAGCAGATGCATGAAGAATATAAGATTCAGGTCAGGAGAGTGACTAGTAGGGTGAGGAAGACAAAACTGGAATATGAGAGGAGATTGACACTAAGATCCAAAGAAAATCCTAGGGAATTTTTTTAGCTATGTGGCCAGTAGGAGGAGAAATGATTGTGGGATAAAAATGGGAATAGAGTGACTGATGCAGAGGACATAGTGTAGTAGTTTAATGAGCACTTTATTGGAGTATTTCATCCTAGAGAAGAAGGTTTTAATACTAGAGGGGTAGGACAGGTTTGAGGTGCAAGAGAAGAGTGTGTTCTGAACACTGAGTACTCTGGATGTCAGTAAAGCTGTGGGACTGGATGGTATTTCACCATGGGTGAATACCATCCAGGAACTGACAGCTCCTTTGACCTGGCTTTTCAATGAAAATGTGGCTATGGGAAAGGTACCAAGGAATGGAAGGAAGGTAAGATAGTGCCATTGCATAAGGGCGATAGCACACTGGAAGTGTCTAATTATAGACCAGTTTGTCTGTCATCAGTAGTCATTAAGGTCTTGGAGAAATTAGTAAGGGACTATATACAGAGTTGGGCAGATGAGCATAATGTTATCTGTGAGAGTCAACATGGATTTGTTAAGGGACGCTCTTGCTTAAGTCACATGATTGCTTGTATAATAAAGTGACAAGAGCAGTTGATGATGTCATTTCCAAAAACTAAGACAACCAGACTGTGATATCAGCAGTTCAGATCTGATTAGATCAAGAGATCTTTTTCTTTTAAAGGAGAAATAACAACTTTCTCATCTCAGGATCATTATTTTTAATGTAGCAGTTATCCCTTCGCATTGTCTTTACTGTTTCTGCAATATTTCCCCAAACACAGACTCACATCTCTGGTTATCTCAATCTCCTGGAGTGCATTCTCAACAATACAATACAATACAATACAATGCACAGTCTGCAATCCCTTCAATTCAAAATGCAAAGCATTAAGCATTCAGTAACATGGAATTGCCATAATTTTCATCTTCTGTACTTGTTGAGTTGTCCTTGTGAGACACTACTGCTCTTCTGGATTTTGCATCTTCAGCAAACAGCTGTACATTGTATATCCCACTTCAAATAAATCACAAGATCATTCATATGCAAATCATATATCAGTGGCCCAAGAATAGCCTGAACCCTACTTGTAATTGTCTTTCTCTCTCTCTCTCTGACTTGATTCCATTATATGCTATCCTACTATTCTCTGATATCATCATCAACATCAACAACCATGGGTCCAATGCCCATAGGTGTCTGTTGCCATCTTGATATGATTCTTCCATTGCATTCTGTTTTGTGCAAGATGACTCAATTTGTGTATAGAGTTTACGCACCATTTGACGATGTCATCGCCCCATTCTCTATTTAGTCTTCCTCTTTTGTTCTTTCCTTCAATCATTCCAAACAGCAACGTTTTTAATTTTCTCTCATCATTCATTCTACATATATGGCCAAATAGACGTAGTTTCCTTTTGATTATTTTCTGGATCAGGTTTTCTTTTGGTTGTATTCGTCTGTAGATTTCCTCATTGTTTCTGTATCCAGCTTATTCTCAAGATCTTTCTATAGCACTTCCTCTCAAATGCAAATATCCTGCTTTCAGATTCTCTCAGGCCTTGCATCCATAGAGCATGCTGCTGAAGATACAGATTTCTACAATGCGCAGTTTAGTTTGCATCTTTATAGCTCGGCTCTTCCATATTTTGTCCATGGCTTTTAAAATAGTTGTTGCTCTGGCTACGCTAATTTTTATCTCTTTTTTGGGGTCCAAGTCATGGGTCATGTGGCATCCAAGATATGTGAAGTGTTCCACATTTTCCAGTTGAAATCTGTCTATCGTAACTCTGTTCAGTAACTCCTGTTGTCCGAATATCATTGTTTTAGTTTTTACAAAGTTGACATTTAGTCCATATCTTTTTCCTTCTGTGTATAGTGTTTGCAATGTCTGTTCCAGCCTTGCTGTGTCTTCTTCAATCACAACGATGTCATCTGCAAAGCAGAGGTAGTTTATTCTCATGCCATTTATTGAAATGCCTCCACCTTCTTCTTTAATCTTATCTAGTGTTCTTCCCAGATGTGTGATGAAGATGATTGGTGATATTGGGTCCCCTTGTCTTGTGCCTCGACCAGTGGCAAACCAATCGCCAGTCTCACCTGCTATTCTGATTTTTGCTTGTGCTTGGCTGTTTATATCTTTCAGCAGGCGGATCAATTTATTGTCCACACCATAGGATTCCAGACAGCCCATGTTATATTTTGGTCAATATTATCAAATGCTTTTTGGAAGTCTACGAAACAGCAATATATCTTTTTGTTCTTTCTTCAAGCTTTCTCTGCTATTAGTCTTAGTACGAGTATTTGTTGCACTGTACTTTGATCTTGTTGAAATCCGGCTTGCTCATCCAGTAGATGTGCCTCCATATGCCCCTTCAGCCGCTCTGTTAGTATTTTCATCAGCACTTTGCCAAGATGACTCATTAATGCAGTTCTGTAATTGGTGCATTCTAAAGCACTGCCTTTCTTATGAAGAACAACCAAGACCAATTTTTTCCACTCTTCGGGGGCATACCCGGATCTCCATATTTCATTACATAGCTTATGTATTTCTTTTGCAACTGATTCTCCCCCCATATTTTAGCATCTCGCCTATTATGTTGTCATTTCCAGGACTCTTGTTGTTCTTGAGATGTTTTATAGCCTTATTCACCTCCTCTTCCAAGAAGTCATTTTCAAAGATCTCTGCTGGTGGAGAGATTGCTTTTAGTTCTTTGATTACTTCTTTTGCAGTATCATTTAGTTGATTTTTATATAGTTCGCTGCAATATCTTGTCCATCTGTGTATGATTTCTGTCTTGTCCATCAATACTTTACCATTTTCATCTTTGACTGCTACTGATCTTGTTTGCCACTTCCTATTGATATTTCTTATAAGTTTGTAGACCTCTCTAGTTTTTGTTCTCCATGGCACTGTTCAATGTCTTTGCACTGGTCCTCCAACCATTTGGCTTTATCAGATCTTGCTGCTTTCTGTACTCCATTGCATTTCTGACGGTATAACTCATCTGCTGCCTCTGAATTATCTCTTTTAAGTTTCAGTTCTCTTTTCTCTTGTACCAATTTATTTTAGGGTTTCTTGAGTTATCCATTTCTTGTTGATCTTTTCTCTTTCAGGAATTACTTCCTCTACTGCTTTTTTTTAGCACTGTAGTCAGTCGTTCTGCTCTTGTATTTATATTTTGTTTTTCACTTGGGGTCTTAAGCTTAGTTTCCAATATGTTCTGATATGCTGTTCTTAGCCTATCTTCATTTAGTTTTGAGATGTCTCTAGCTTTTTGGAACTTTCCTTTGTACTTATGTTTCAGTTTTAGTCTTATATTCGCAATCACTAAGCTGTGGTCCGAATCAATATCAGCTCCTTGGAATGATCTGCACTGTTGAAATGAGGTTCTCCATTTCTGGTCTATTAATATCAGGTCTATCATATTCCTGTGTTTGCCATCAAAGGAGCGCCAAGTCCATTTACAACAATCTTTTTGTTGGAATTTGGTACAGCAAATCATCAGGTTGTCATCCGTGGCATCTCTCCACGTTCATTTCTGATATCATAGAGAACATCATATTCAACCACCAGCTGATCTATTCCCCAACACCCTAATTTATTTATGCAATAACCCACAATGTAGTATTATGTAAATATCAACTTATTAAATTTATAATAAACAATGAGGTAGTGAAAAATATAAAGTCACTATAATAAAAATTTACTTTCAAAATTTTACAATGAAGATTAACATTATAATTCATGTTAAAAGTGTGCATTATTATGAACGATTTGGTTTTATCAAACATCTCTGATGGAGTTACCTTTTTTCCTGCTTCTAAGTCATATATAGGCAATAGCTCTTCATTTAAGAAAGAGTAACTTTCGACAAATTCTGAAATTATAGACTTGAAAGTCCAACCCTGCAAACAAAATTTTACTCATTAATGAAAAAAAACAATGATCCTATCATCTTCAAACATTTGTTGTTACATATTTAAATGAAACAATTGAAGAAGTAAAATGTAATTTATTTTTTTTATTTAGATCTGAGTGAAGAAAGGTTACTGCACTATATAAATCCAAACACGTATTTATTGACACACACGCAATCATTAATATTATTATTATTATTATTATTATTACGTGACGCCTCCGGGGAATCCAAGGACTCATAGTAAGAAAGCACTCTACTCTACTTTGCTAAATACATCTCATCCTCTCCACTACTACTTAATTCTCCTAATATGACACTACTACCAAAAATTCCATCTACAGCCCATCATCACCAACAACAGTATTTTTTTTTTTTTTGTCTGTAAATTGCAGGTGTTCTGAAGGCCAATTTCTTTGTATGCAGGATGAAAAACCAGTTTCTGAGAGAGAAAAACAATCCAGAACAGGGTACCAGTTGGATTCCACTCCTTTATGAATGTTTTGACAGTTCCTGCTTATTTGTCATCATCATCATCATCATCATCATCAAATTCCTGACATGTACCTCAAGCAGGGTGTACAGGATATGATAGTACTACATGAAAAATTTATGTCATTACTAACTTCCTATCTACAATTTTCCTCCAAATCAGTCTGTTACTTGTCAAGACTCCAACATTATCAGATCTTATATTTCTATTGTCTAAGGCACTTTGTACCATATCAATCCACCTATATCTTGGTCTTCCTCTGGGTCGTTTTCCTGCCAACCTAGCAGAGAACAATTGTTTTGCTAATCTTTCCTTGCCCATTCTGTTCAAGTGACCATACCACCTGATATTAGCTCTGCTAACGCATTCCTGGATCCTGACAATGCCCAGTTCTTTTGTAAAAATAATCATATTATAAATTCTGAATATTTTTACGTATTAATATTGCTTGTTAGTTTTTGTTTTCATACACGCAGTGTCTGCACTTGTGATGTGCTCGTTATGAAAATATTATGTTAGAAGTAATATGTAAAGAAGTAAAAATATTGAAGTACTTACTTAATTGATTATTTGTATTATTTATAAGAAAGTTTGTTGTATTTTTTAATGTTGAATTTTGTGTTTATGAAAGACTTTCTTCAGCGCTAGTGGATACAGCGAGTCAGCCATATTTTTACAATGCGTAGTTTCTGACGTTGTTGAAGTGCGCATGCTCCCGGAGTGAACTTGATGTTTGATTGACAGCTGACAAGAAAAGCGTTGCGTATCCAAGTTACAGTGGTAAACAAGAGAGCGTTCGGAAAGTTTTTTAGAACACTGGCCGAGGAATATTCAAGTTGGGAGGAACTTGATTTTTTTGTGTGCGGCAGTCAAAAGGAAATTTCATATTGTATTCCGAAAAAGGAATAGTGGAAATAATATGTTTCAAGAAGGAATAAGTAAAGAAGAAGGAAATCTTGAAACTAAGTTTTTATAAACTGGCCAAGATATATTCAAGTAGGAAGGAACTTGATTTTGTTTTGTGTGAGGCAGTAAAAAAAGAATTTTAAAGGGATCCTAAAATTGAAGTACAGAACCTTGTAACTTCTGGAAAAGAGCCTTAACAGGAAAAGAAAAAGACTATAAACATTTTTTTGTGATTTGTGAAAGAAAAAGTGTTTTGTCTTAAGAGTAAGTTTGTATTTTTTAAATAAGGCCTTGGATCCATTTAATCTGGATTTGTAGTTATGTATTTTTACTAGAAGTGTATATATGTTGTTTTAAGTTTTATTAAATGTGTTTATTTTGTACTTGGTATTGAGTCAATGATTAGTTGGATTCTGAAAGAGTGAGTTAAAGTCATTGCACCAATTGGAGTGAACTCTTTGTGCAAATATAATAACATATAGGGACACTCGGAGTCAAAAATAAAAATAATTGTTAGTAAATGAAATATTATTTATAATACACATTATAAATAACAATGGCACATATTATAGGATAATTCATAAAATATTAACACTTTCCTAATATCCTTGTTTTTAATATGATATTGCCATTGATGCCACCTGTTCAAGCCTCTAATCTTTCTCAGGACTTTCATCTGCGGTCTCTAGTCTTTGGTCAAGTGTTTTACTTCTGATCCAGCTCTCAGATCCATAAGTTAAAACTGATATGAACACTGTCTTGTATATAGCTAATTTAGTGTTCCGACTAATTTCTCTCTTATTCCATATGAATTTATTCAATTGACTTCAGACCATACCAGCTTTGCTGATTCTGTTGTCTATTTCTATATTGAATTTACCATCTTAATTAAAACGTGCCTAAGTAGCTGAAATGTTTTACTTGTTCCACAGGTTCTCCATTCACAACTCAGTTGGCATTTTCAATGATTCTGCCTATTTTCATTGTCTTTCTCTTTTTATTGCTGATCTTAATACCATATCTATTACAACAGTTATTCAGTTTAGTCAGAGAATCTTGCAGAGGATTTATTTAGAAGTATAACATCATCTGCATAAAGCAAAGAGCTGACATTAGCATCTCTAATTTTGATATCATGTTTAATACCACTTTCCTTCATAATGTGATCCATATAGATAAAGAATAACAGAGGGGATAATGTACATCCTTGTCTCACACCAGATTTAACATTAAACCATCTTCCTATACTTCCTTCAATTCTAACTGCTGACTTACAACTCAAATAAAGACTAAGTATTGCTTGATATAATGCCCCATTGACACCATATAACTGTAGCATGTTTAATAGCTTCTCTCTTGGCACCTTGTCATATGCCTTTTCCAGATCGACAAAACTTAAATACAGATCTTTGTTATATTGCCATGCTTTCTCAACTATTTGTCGTAAAGTGAAGATCTGATCCTGACAGCCTCTATTTGGCCTGAATCCAGCTTGTTCTTCACCAAGCTTTTCTTCCACAATTCTTTTCGACCGTTTCTCAAGTATACTTGCATAGATCTTGCCAGGAACACTCAGTAGGGAAATACCTCTGTAATTCTCACATTCAGTTTTATTTCCCTTTTTATATATGGGTACTATGAGAGCTCTACTCCAATCATCAGGAATTCGTCCCTCTGTCCACACCCTCTAAACTATGCAGTGCAGCCAATGTAAAACTTTTATACCACCATATTTCAGCATTTCTGGTCGAATATCATCCACTCCTGCATCCTTTCCACATTTCAAGCCTTTGATGGCATTTTCTACTACAAGTATGGATATTATTCCTGACTGTATGCCTGTTGAGTGTTTTTTACCACTGTGCTATCACTGCTAGTTTCATTTAGCAATTTTTTGAAGTAATTACTCGATACTTCAAGGATATCTTTTTCTCCTGTTTTCTTGTCACCTTTATCATCTCTAACTCCTTTTACAGCACTCTTTCCTCTAAGCTTTTTCTAACTCCTTTTCTAAGCTTCTTCAACAACCTCCAGAATATCTTACCACCTTCTTGATATTTATTTTCTATGTTCTTGCCAAAGTCCTCCCATGACTTTTGTTTAGCTAATTTTACACAGTGTTTCGCTTTCTTACATTTGTCTCTGTATTCTCTAAGAGCAAAAGCTGACTTATTTGCCAGGAACTTTTGATATGCTTTCTTCTTTTCCTTCACTGTCTTTTTAAATTCCTGTGTCCACCATGGAGTTCTGATTTTTCTATCCTTGCAGACAACCTCAACACATGCCTTTCTGGCTGAATCAATCAGGGTTTTATTAAAGGGTTGCCACTGAATCTACAAGGTTTGGTTCCTGTTCTCAAACTCTTTCATTTGTTCTTCAATAATCTTTGTGTATTTTAGTCTATAGTTCACATCTGAGAGCTGCTCAACTTTTATTTGCTTTAAAACTTTCTTACATGTTATTATTCTTTTCAATATGAAATTCAATTTCAACCTGTTCAAGACTAAATAGTGATCACTTCCAATTTTTCAATCCTCTGTACTTTTCTCCCTGGTGCAGGACACCAGGGAGAAAACATCACTATCAACAATAACATAGTCAATGAGACTTTTCTTATTCCTTGCCTCTTCTCTGCATGTGAATTTGTGCACATTTTTATGTTGGAACATGGTGTTAGTAATAACCAGTACATGTCCTGAGCAGAAATCCAACAGCTATTTGCCATTATTATTAGCTTTGCTCTTTTCTTCAAATTTTCCCAAAATATTTTTGTATATCTAACAATCATTTCCTACTCTGCTATTCAGATCCCCAACAAGTACCAACTTTTCCTTTTTCATTTTGTCATTTGTTTTTTCTAAAGCATCAAAAAATTCCTCCACTTCTACCTTAGTAGAACCTTCTGTGGGACCATAGGCACAAATACCGTATGTGTATAAGATGCTTCTATGTATAAGACGCACTCAAGAAATTTAATACAATTTTCTGGAAAAAAACCTAAACTTTAAAGTATGATTTTAAAAAAAAAATGGATAAAATAATAGGTAATTTAACTTTGTTCTTCATCATCATCATCATCTTCATATAAGAAATGATCTTCACTTCCATCAAGGGTGTTGCTAATTCCACATTTCAAGAAAGATTTAACAATAGTTTGTTCATTCATTTTCGACCAAGATGTCTTAACCCACTCGCACACTTGAGAGATTGATGGCCGGTTTAGGGCACTCTTTGGTGTTAGCTGATGTACACCGGCATTCATCATCTTTTCATTTTTCTTCTAATCATTTCTAAGTTCTAATCATTTTTTCTGTGGGCAGAGGTCCAAAATGTCTTTCAGCTTCCCTATTCACATGGTCTTCTGCATATTTTACAACCTGCAATTTGTAACTTGAAGTATATGAATGTCGCCTGTGTTTTTATCATCATTAAAATCTATGGGGAAATATCAAACTGAACACAAAATATCTCAACACGTCAACTCAATACTGATAAACATCAGTAACTGATTACTCGGATAAGATATTATGAAACTTGAATAGGCACTCCCTGTTCTTAGCCAATGACGCGCTAGAAGTCACGCGAAGGTCACATATCAATTTGATTGCACCATTAACCGCCTACAAAAATCTTGGAACATAAAAGGGAGTGCGTATGACTTTGAAAAGAGGAAACAATCTTTACCTTCATTATATAAGACACACCCCATTTTTAAGATGAATTTTTAAGGTAAAAAATTGCGTCTTATACACCGGAAAATACGGTAAGTCTCATTGTCCAATTCCCCATTCTGATATTTTCCCACATCACTGTACTTGAGACTGCCTGCCATTCAAGAAGATTAGCCTTGTAATTTGTGTTGAATACTATGGCTACTCCTTCTTTTTCCCTGATTGTCATTTCCTGAGTATAACATTTTGTATTTATTGCTCAGAAAGATCTCACCAGTTTTTGTCTTTTTTGTTTCAGTCATCCCTATTATGTCGATCTGGTACTTATCTAATTCTTCAGCTACTCTATTTCTTTGCCATTCAGGCTTCTTATGTTGATAGTACCGATCTTTAACTCTGGTGATGTTGAGTTGGGGTGTGCTTTCAGATTTGTTCCAGTAGCTGACTTTTCGCTGTTTGCCCTGGTTCCCTGGCGAAAACAACGGGGGCCTTGTTTAACCAGGCGACGGCCCAGCCGGCATGAAATTTTGTCATGTTGTACCATCATTATCTATATTGGTTTAAGTCAATAAGAATACAATTTGGTTGGCTAAATCCCAAATTGTCAGCCCATCCTCGTTCGCTCAGTATCCAGGTAGATACCCAACAGGGTGCACCATGAGAAGGTGAGGATTGGGCATTAGGTCAGAAGCCCTGGTCGGTTCTCCACATTCCTTTAAAGGCTATGTGGAGGTCTCCTCTCAGTTATACAGCTTTAACCCTTAAGCACCCCTGTTTATTTGTAATAATCAAATTCCAGTGAAAGCCTGCTTTGTAGTTTTCGATGTTGGCTACACATGAGGGTTCGTTCCGATTCAGTGATGGATGGGTGCTGGTTATTTCTTGTGTACTTAAGTTAGAAGCTGTAAATGACGGCCTTGACACAGATGAAGAGGAAATTGCATATTCTAAGTTTGTTCTCTTATGTATGTATGTATTAAATTCCAGTAGTCTTCTTGGCTGCGTGTGTGGTTACAGGACAGGTTAGATATGAGTCTTCCAAGGTGCCTGAAACTTTGCAGAATAGACACTGATCTAATTCTCTTAGCTGAAATTCGTAGAGCTTAGTAGGAGTTAGCAAGATGTTACACCATAGCCCACTGTATGTCGGAATCTAGTTTGGCACACACCACAATTTATATGGAAGATCCCACTGAAAACTGGGTGGCATGTGCAGCTTAGTAGATAAGAGGATTAAGGATGAATATATGAAGGGCAAAGAAGCACTGATATAGGGAAGTGGTATATTTTCTTGTAGTTGGAGGGAAGAATTGGAAGTGAGGCTTCAGATGATGCAAGATGAAAGGTAGGCTCCCTGCAGTTTCTAGAAGGAATACGGATTCCTTGAGGTGTAGCGATATCTGGGAAGGCTTTTATAATAGCAGCTTGCATCAGTTGATATTGCTTTTCAATTTTTGGATTTTTCAATGGTAGGCATGTGAATGTTTTCCACTTTAGTGTCTAGGTCAGGAGGTCCCCTATGATTCTTATTCCTGCCCATGTAGGGAAAAGAAAGAGCTGGCCAGTTATGAGACTTGTTATGTTTCTGTTTGAAAACAGTGGTTCTGTTAGGACAGCTGACTCTGTTGATCCTGTCAGTGTGTGATGAAGTTCTGTATTTTTCCACTGCTGTAGAGCATCTTGGTAAAAATGAGGTAGTTTAGGAGGCAATGGCACAGAACTGGCCATTCGGAGGATTGTGGAAAGTGTAAGTCCTCTGGTGGATGATTTCATGATGTAATCGAAGGTAATTACATAAGCATGACTGGACTGAAGTGTCTTTAGAAAAAGGATTATCCTGAATGATGTGATCTTGTTTTCAAGGGAAATTACGCATTGACCTCCCTTATTGAGTGGCTTTCAGAGTTCAGAGTATGTTGTCCAGTCAGTATTGTTCCAGAGGAAACGTTTCATTGCCTTTTGAATGTGATGGAGAAAGTCTTCAGGGGATGTAAGTATTTGAGGGTATGCCATAGCACACTCACAGCCATCTGGTTGATTATTAGGATTCTTCCTCTAAGTGAAGAGGAAAATGGAACGAATGCTGTTCCATTTTCCTAGCATTTGTTTAAATCAGTTGTGTAGCTGTGTCCAGTTCAGTGCATTATATATTCTGGTGTTGCCAAGGTGTACACCTAAGTATGTTTGTCCTTCATTTGACCAGGTACATTCAATCGAAGAATCAGTTCTGGCCTTCCATCTGCCTGACCACAAACCAGTGGTTTTTGCAGAGTTTAATTTGGCCCCTGAGGCTTGTTCATATAGTCTGTGTGCCTGTGATGTCATCAGCATATGCTGATAGAGTTATTTTTTGATGTGGCTCTATTATGCTGGTTCATTTGGAGATGATGGTGTTGTGCACTCTTTTTAAGAAGGATTCTATGGCTAGTGTGTATAATTGTCCAGAGGGAGAACATCCTTGCTTGATCCCTTGAGAGTATGGCAAAGTGCAGGTGAGGATGTTGTGAATTTTTTAACAGAAGAGTGCATCTCTGTATAGCAATTGCACTGTTTCAATGATGAGAGGGCCATAGCCGAATGTCTTTAGGACTTCATAAAGGTACTCGTGCTCTACCTTGTCGAAAGCCTTCTAATGATCAAGGATGATGAGTGCTAGCTTTTCATTTTGGCTGTTTGCAACGTGGATGAGATCTCTTATTAAATGGAGGTTATCATGTATTGATCTTCCAGGAACAGAAGAAACTTGACACCGGCCAATAATTTCAGGCAGTGTTGGCTTTAGTCGGTTTGCAATAACTGTGGAAATGATTTTGCAATCTGTATTGATTAGTGAGACTGGACACCAGTTTCAGATGTGAAGGATTCTGGGAGCCCATTGAGGCAGGCTTCTTGCAGTGATTTAACCTCTCTACCAGCCATGGTGGATGAAATAGTGATACCAAATTGCACTTCTTATCCATGTTATTCAATAGGTGTTACAGAATCGTATCCAGATTTTGCTGAACGTCTATAGATGTCATGGCCGGTTGGGTTGTTAAGGAGAAGGTCTGAGTTGATTCCAGAAGACTTGGAAAAACTCTGCTGTGAGACCATCAATGGGAGATTTATTCTTTGGCAAGGATGTGCATGCAGTTTTCAGTTCCTCTAGAGTGATTGGGTTTTCTAAGTGATTCCGATCTGTTGCAGAGATTCTTTTTGTTTCTTTCAGTATTTCGTGCATGGCATGAAGGGATGTCCCTGTAGAGCTGTATGCATTCTTGTAGTATTCTAGGATTACTTGGATCTTCTGTGATGCTGCCATCTTGAAATCTAAGAACGGAGATACAGTTTGCTGCCTGGTATTTTTTTTCTAAAGAAAAAAAATATCTTGTGGGTGCATCTAAGAAATTTACTTGTGTATGCCATGATCTAAGTAGGGTACCCTTTGTGGATACTTGTAAGTGTCTTTGCATGGCTTGGAGGGCTGAATTATATTCAGGGCTTTCTTCTAGCAGATACTGGAGCTGTTCTTCGAGTTGTCGGATGCTAATGTTTCTCTGTTGATTCTTCTGGTCACTGTGTGAAGGATTTTATTTGATTTGTGTGAAGGATTTTATTCGTGATATTAAGTGGGAACCACCATGTTTTCAATGGTTCTGTATTCCCTTTCGAGTGAGTGAGGTTAGTTATTAAAGCCTGCATTTTTATTATATAATCTAAATCTTTCAGAAGGGTATTGTTGAAGATCTAGTAGGCACTTCCTGATTTGGATGCTTCCAAAAATAATGAACATTGCAGCTTTATGAAGCAATGATCTGAGATGTAGGAAGGAATGTGTGAGGTGTTTCTAACGAGAGGAACAGTGTGTTTGGAGATGTAGTATCTGTCCAGTCGTGCTTGGTAGAGAGGCCTATTAGTTGGTGTGATTGCTGATCTTCATGTATAGGACCTCTTATCTGGATGCTGATGTCAAAAGACATCAATGAGTTCATTATCGTTTACTAGTGTTTGAAGTTGGTTTATTAATGAGCTACGATGATCAGCACATTCAAATCTGTCTTTTTCTTGGTCAAGAGTGCAGTTAAAGTCTCCAACTATTATGATGTGTTCTTGGTCAATACTGGAAAGATGGTTTTGAACGAAGTTCAAGATTTGTGATGCCAGAACATCCTGCTGTGGTATGTAGATATTGAACACATGCAGAGTATTATGATTGGGTGCTTTTATGTGAGCATATATGGCATATCCTGGTATATCTGCAATCACTTTAAGTTTGTAGGGGGGTTGATGTACACCTAAGCTCCATGGTGTTGTTGGGTTGCAGAGTGATATAGGTCATAAAGCCACTCTGCCCATTTTCTATATAAACTGGATGAGGAATTGATATTTGTTTCTTGCAGAAGTATTAGGTCTATGTGGTATTTCTGTACCTGGTCGAGGACTATTCTATTGCATAAAGCAGAGGCACATCCTCTTGCATTGAGAAAAAAAAGACTCAACAACATTATGTTTATAAAAGTTTGATTGTAAGTTGAATTTAATATTGGTTCTAGCATTGTGCTTGTAACCATTAATTAGGTAGTAGATTCGCATGCTCCAGCCTCAGGGGCTCACTTTAGTGAGTACAGGCGTGGCAAACCTGACGTAACCTGATGCTGGACCATGCCTTACTTCATGTAATATACATCTGTTATATTATCTGTAGACTGGTCCCTCCTCTTCCTCCGTTGCTTCTTTCTTTCTTCTCTTCTTGCTCCTTCCCCCAAATGCTATTAGAGTATTCGAGGGGAATCTTTCCTATTTTGCTGTGTCATTTCGTCTTGTGCTAACAGGACATTATCAAACACTGTAATGTGATCAGGCCATCAAAAAATGTTCATACCGCATCGTCTGTCGCGCGGGTTACCAAGGGACGCGTTCGGGTTTTAGGCAGAGGGACCCGTTCGAAAATTATGTTACGGTCTCCCTTAGACACCACTCCTCAGCACTCTGCTAGAGGAAACTCCATCAATGGGCCCACTACCCGTTTGGGGAGGTGTTAGGGGCAGCACAAAGAAATGGTTCTGCAAAAGGATGGAAATGGCAACGACAACAGCACCAGACTATGGCTTTAGGCAACTGGAACATCTTCTCTCTGACAGGGAAGGAGTTGGACCTGGTCGAGGAAGCCAAGCGCTACTGCTAGACTTAGTCAGGCTTTCTTCGACCAAGAGGAGAGGCTCTGGAACTGTCGACCTGGATAAGGGGTGGAAGCTCTACTACTCTGGTGTGAGCCCAACAATGTCTGCTCAGGCAGGTGTAGGGATACTCACAAGCCCCCAGCTGTCAGACTGTGTTACTGAGTGGATCCCTTGGGGGGATAGGTATGTGTGTTAAGGCTTCAGATGAAAAACCATGATTTGGCTGTGGTGCAAAGCTATGCACCTAATCTGGAGTCAGAATACTCTGCCTTCCTAAAGGAAGCGGATGCTACTTTTGACAGGGTGGCAGACATGGAATCAGTCCTGCTGCTAATGGGTGACTTCAATGCACATGTTGGAACAGATGACCAGACATGGAGGGGGTGTGGTTGGGAGGAACGGCACCCCTGACCTTAATGCAAATGGGTTGAAATTATTGGACTTCTGCTGTACTAAGCTTGTCCATAATGAATACCTTCTTCCAGCACCGAGAAGTCCATAAGTATACCTAGTACGGGGATACACTAGAACAAAGGTCTCTGATTGACTTCTTCATAGTCTCAGCAGACCTATTTTCCTCAGTGTTGGACGTCCATGTGAGAAGAGGGGAAGAACTGTCAACTGACCACCACCTTGTTGTGTGCACTCTACAGCTTCAGAAACCAGATGCCACCATCAACGCTGGTAGGCCTAAGCAGCAATACCACGTGAAATTGGAGGCACTGGAAAATGAGGCTGTGAGGAAGAATTTTGCAGATGACATTTCCTCCAGGTTCAAAGAGATTCCCAAGCATACTGCAGATGTTGAGGAGGAGTAGAAGCTGTTCAGAACAGCTGTCACTGCCTCTGCACTCTCATGCTGTGGCAGAAAGCGGCTCGATGTGGCAACGGGCAGCAAGAAAAGGACACCTTGGTTGAACTAAGAAGTCAAAAAAAACTGTCCAGGCAAAAAGGATTCCTACCTAACATGGCTTAGGGTCAGGTCACCTGAGATGCATTTGCAGTATGCTGAGGCAGTAAAGACAGCAAAGCAGAAAGCTTGGGAATCCTTTGGAGGAAGATTAGACTCATCCTACGCAAATGCAAACAAAGTATTCTGGCAGACCATCTGCCACCTTCGAGGGAGGAAATCATGCACAGCAAGGGCAATTAAGGCCTCTGATGGTGCACTTTTAACAACCGAGAAGGATATTCTCCACAGATGGAGGGAATACTTTGAGAGCCTTCTTAACCCAGGTGGCCCAGCAGTTGTGGACATCCAAGAGGTGCAGATCGGCGCAATGACTAGTCTCACAGCAGAAGAGGTCCATTTAGCAATAAAATCGCTAAAATCGGGCAAGGCTGCTGATGATGATGATGAAATTCGGCCCGAAATGCTAAAAGCCTTAAATCGAAACGGTGTTCTCTGACTGACTTGAGTGTGTCAGGCTGCTTGGATATCTGGGTGAGCACCAAAGCAATGGCAGACAGGCATAATAATACCAGTCTTCAAGAAGGGAGACCAGAAGGATTGCAGTAACTATTATGGCATCTCTCTGCTCAGCTTGCCTGGGAAAGTGTGTGCTAGGTGCTTGGGAAGAAGGTGAAGGAGCATAGTTGAGTCAAAGTTCCAGGAAGAACAATGTGGCTTTCGTCCTGGTAGAAGCACAACTGACCAAATCTTCACTTTAAGGCAAGTCTTTGAGAAATCTTGGGAATATGCCAAGCATGTCTACACGTTTTGTGGACTTGGAAAAGGCATATGACCGGGTTCCTCGGGATAAGCTTTGGCAAGTAGTACAGGAGTATGGAGTGGATGGCCAACTATTAGCTGCCATCAAGTCCTTGTATGAATGCCCAGAGTTTTGTGTCAGGGTAAATAGCACAAAGTCTGAACCTTTCACAGTCTCCATTGGCCTCTGCCAAGGGTGTGTTCTGTCGCCCCTTTTCATAATATTTATGGAGATTGATAGGCACAGCTGAGGCAGTGAGTGTGTCGGAATTGGAAGTGTAGCATTGAACGTCTGCTTTTTTGCAGATGACCTAGTTCTGCTTAGCTCTTCCACAAATGACCTCCAGCAGACCCTGGATAGGTTTGTAGCTGTTTGTGCAGACACCGGAATTAAGATCAGTGTGGCCAAAACTGAAACATTTCTGGTCTCAAGACAACCATCCCAGTGCACTCTACATGTAAGTGGAGTCACAATGAGGCAGGTGGAGAAGTTTAAATACCTTGTGTCCATATTCACGAATGATGGAAAATGGGACGTAGAGCTAGATACTCGAATTGGCTTAGCAAGCTCAATATTTCAGGAGCTTGGCCGTTAGGTAGTATTGAAGCGGGAGTTAAGCCATAAGGCGAAGCTGGCTGTCTTCAATACAGTCTATGTCCCCATCCTCACCTATGGTCATGAGAGTTGGGTAATGACCGAAAGAATGCAGGCACGAAATCCAAGCGGCTGAAATGAGGTTCCTTCGAGGGGTTGTGGGCTGACAAGACTCGACATAGTCAGAAGCTCTGCAATTCGGGAAACCTTCAATGCTCAAAAGCTGCTTCTCCGTGTTGAGAGATTGCAGTTACGTTGGTACGGGCACCTGGTCAGAATGCTACAACAGAGGTGCCCTCAGCAGGCCCTCTTTGCCAAGCCAGAGGGTGGAAGGCCAAGGACTTGCTGGATAGATTATATCCAAAACCTTGGGTGGACACGTTTGGGAATCCCACCAGAACACCTGAGCTTGGTGGCAGAGGATCATGACCATTGGAAGTTCCTCTTGCAGCTGTTGCCCCCACAACCCAATTAGGAAAGGTGGGCCTTGAAGATGTATGTATGTATATGTATTCGCTTGCTCCTGTTAACTTCCAATCTGCTCTTTTTACATTTCAATTTCGAGTGTAGATCCTGAAGTTGAGATATTAATTCTGGGATTTTTGTGGCGTATTTAAGGACTATAGTTAATTTGTGAGGGGAGCATCGCACTTTTTGTATGAAGGATAACAGCTGCTTCATGGTTAGGGGACGTCAGTGTGAAGAAGTTCACCCTCACCTTCTTCCTCCTCTAAGTCATCGTGTGGAAGTACAATTTCCTCATCGTCTGGGAACTCTGTTCCTCCTTTGCTGGCTGCAGGTGATGAAAGGCCATTCTGAGTATTTTCTTCTATCAAACAAGGTTTTAAATTAGTGGGAACCTGGGTTGGTGATTCTGGTTGTTGTGTCTGAGGATTGCTGATAATTAGTTCATCCTGGTCATCTCTGTTAGGAGGGTCCGTGTTTTTGTTTTCATGCTGTTTGTTAAGTGTTGCTTGATGTGTGACTTCGTTATCAGAGCTTTGGATCTCATTACTCTTCTGGCATTCCAGAGCAACATGAACCTTGTCTTTTCCATTTCGGGATTTTCTTGGCTCTGAAATTCGTGATGGGGAGAGGATTTTCAGTTTATGTTTCTTCATGTACAATGCTGTTCTGTTCAACTGGTTTGCTATTCTGGACTGCGATATTTGTTGATGAATCGCTGGAAATCTAGGGACAGTGTTTCCTAATGTGACCTCTTCATGACAGAAGAAGCACTGTGATGAGAAGGATAAGTAGAAGGTGTAGGTGATTCCATTTATGCCCATTTGGTAGGTTGTGTAGTGCATCGTTGTTTTTGGAAAGTGCATTAATGCCTGTCTTCAGAAGCTTTTCACATGGGCGAATTCGGGCTTTTTCGTGGCTGCTGACAATGTGCATATTTTTCCTGTGACAGAACCGTATCTTGATAATATGGATATGATGAGTTGATGGGGAATTTCAGGGGGAACATTTGATACATTACTTTTTTCGGGGCCAAAGCTATTGGGGCTGCTTCAAAGTAATGATCACCTATATCGATGCCTTTTTGCAGTACCAGCTACGCGGCATCAGTGATGTTTTTTGCGGGTACAATTTTGGCGATAGCCATCAGATACTCTTCTGGTGCTATGTTTTCTAAATAACAATTCCCTTTTCTTGGGAAATGACATTGGTAACAGTGGTAGTTATTTTTGCGTTAATCAGTTTACTGCTCGCTGATGTGGCATTTGTGTGTGTGAGATCAGTGTTCTGGGGGATGATAGGATATTTCCATTAGATACAACATTAGCATAAGCTTTTGAATTGACCGAAGTTGTAGAAGGGCTTTGTTTTGCTGAGTCTGTGGTAGTACAGGAATGTGCGGTTGCCATGGCAGTGTTGGATCCTACTTCGTCTCAATCTATACTTTGGATCTGACATGTTAGTCACTATGATGTTCTTAAACAAAATAATAAGTTGTTAGTTGGTTTCTAATTCAAATATAGAGAAAATTTATATTTAAAGACTGCGCCACTCTATATCTGAATTAGTTCAAGAATTGAAGAAAAATCAACTTTCAACTATTTCTCCTTAAAATATATACTGGCCAAGTATATTTGACTTACTTAATTTACCCGCTTTGGTTCGAATATTTTATGAATGGTGCAGTAAAAGAGATTCAGGCAAAATACAACTTTAGATTAACAAAAACAAACATTTAATTTTATAATCACAAATTATACACTTAAGTTTAAATCAGTAATTAAGATATCACAAACATTTTAGCTTCTCTGATAAGTACAATCATACAAACTCAGACAATGGTAAATCTGTTATCTCTAGTACAGTCTTCTTGCAGTTCCTTAAGTTCCAAATACAATAAAAATTGCAGTAACTCTTCACAAACAAACACTTTTAACTTTACACTTCAGCTAATTCTCACCAATAGTTACTGTTAATATAAGGAAATTCTAGGATGAAACTCACACACTTCTCTGTATAGAAATATTAATGGTTGGAATAATCTTACCGATAATCTTTTTTCTTCATCTACTTATACGTAAATACTTTTTATAACTGTAAACACTTTAAACAGTATATGGCACTCATTAAATAAATCTTCTGAGCAATAACTGAATTAATCATCGGTCACTATACACATAAACAAACATTCTTGCATGAAATACTACTGATCACTTATGAATTAAGGCAATACACAATAATTCCTTAACTTGAGGTTTTATATGCACAGCTGTGCATTCTTCCTGCATTCATTTAATTCTTTAGGCAATATATTTCTAAGCACAGCTAACGGCAAACTTCAATTTTTCAGGTGAGGAATCCAGCTATTGCAGGTTGCAAAGAAGGAATTATGGCATCGAAGTTGAAGACAGATAGGAACTAATACAGCAGGAAAAGGAAACCGTCATGAATCACTTATCATTACACTTACGCATGCACAACTGGTATGAGTGGATAGCTCTCAGATTGAGGAAGATAGATAGATAAATAGATCCAGCACTGTTTAAATATCTAGTCTCTAATGGTAGCCTCTTCTTCTGCCAACCAGAATGGTATAATAGTAATTATTATACCCATTCTCCAACCAACAAGCTGCAGCCTTGAATCTTACTGTGGGGATGGATGTTTGAGTATTTTTAGGTGGGAGTTTCACTGTACAGTATGAGACCAGTGCCTTGCATAATTCACTAATATACAGTTCTTGAATGAGTCAGAGAATTAGGGACTCATTGAGGGAGGCCACATATTACCTACACTAGCTGTCATACCTTACCTTGAATTCATTCACTTAATCTGTACTCACAACCTTGGAGGTGGCAAGTGCAGGTAATGAAAATGAATAAATAGTGTTATGATTTTTTCAGAAGTTTGAAGATACTCCTCTTTCTCCAGTTTGCTAATGTCTGCAGTCCACAAATTCTCAATCTCTCCTCATTATCTATATTCTGCAGTCCTAATATCATCTTTAACACTTTCTTTTGTACTCTTGTACTACTGTACTTGTTGACCTTGTAAATGAGGAGAGATCTTTGCACAGTAGTTATGAGTGAGGTCATGTTAAGGTCATATCAATGTTCATTTCCGTATTGCAATTATCCCCTAGTTACATTAGCAATCTTTGATATACAGTTCTTGAATGTCAACTTCCTAAATACTAAGCTCCGAGATCTATATGTTGCTCAGTTTCTTTTAGCATAATTCCACCAATATACCATTGGATATCTCATCACACCAAAGTGCATAACTTTACATTTACTAACATTGAACTGACAGCCATTTTCACTTCCCATAATCCCAGCCTACTGAAATTGTTCTGCAAGTGCTGTATGTCAGTTGCATTCTTGATTACTCTATCTTTACGTCATCAACAAACACTGTATGTCTCCTGTTAAATTCTTCTTAATGTCATTAATGTTAAGACTAAATAACAACAAAGCACATAACCAAGGACTGATCCATGGGATACACCTGGTCACCTTAAATAGACTTATGTCTCCCATAATACCACTTTGGTATCTGTCGGTCAGCCATCTTCTTATGTAAGCTAATAGTTGATAATCCAATTCCATATCAATTTAACTTATCTAACAGTCTTCCACTGTATCCTATCAAAAGTCTTAGCAAAGTCTAAAAGTATGGTGATGTCCATTTATCCATTCTCATTGTCTAACGTAAGTGTAACATTATTATCAAATATGCAAGTTGCTCAAACATAACCTTCCCTTAATAAACCCATGCTGTTCATTGCAAAGTATAGATTCACTGTCAACCCATTTCTGTATGTGAGTTCTTACTAACGTTTCCAAAATCTTCACCACCACCACCACTCCAGTGATACTGAACAAAGACACATTAGTCTTTGTACAACTCTTGTGCAATGGAATTATTCCCTGTGCTGAGACTTTACTTACAACTAGGTTGAAAGCACAGCCAGTGCCTTTAACCTGGTTGTATAATTTAGTATCCATATTAATATCCCATGAGACCCAATTTTTCTCAATTCTTGTTCAATTTATGCAACAGCTCCAGTTAAAATCCTTGAAATATGGAGAGATAGCAGTGAGCTCCATGTTGCATACACCAGGTTGATAGCTCTTAGCAAAATGGGCACTCATTAGTTGAACAATCTCTTCTACATCTACACCTACATATTGTCTACATTCAGTAGGTATTCTTCCACATTCATTCTAGGTTGTCTGTAACTTGTAGAGCTAGTGTTTTTTCAAACTCGGGATAGCTTTCCGTAAAATACTTGCAGCTCTTTCTCTTCTAGCCTACACTTCATAAATGATCATCCTTATGCACATGATACTCCTTCAACATCATCTTTTTCTCAAGTTTAAGAAATTGCACATTCCAATATTGCATCATGGTATCAGTAACTGATACCGGGCCTGCACATGGTATCAGTAACTGATACCATGTGCAGGCCCGGCTGGTGGTGTGTGCGAAGTGTGCAATATACACAGGCACTGCAGAAGAAAAGGCACCTAAAAGATGTCAAAAAATATGAGATAAGAGTTTAAATGAACAACGAATGGTACATATAATTATGAATGTACGTTGTCTTCCATTTGGGCCCCTTCAGATCTTCCCAGAAACAAACAAATAAATGCTGAAATTGTATCCTGGACCTGATTATATCACTGTAATTTTTGATTAAAATTTATGAAAATATACCTGAAATAGTTCTTTATTTTTTGATGTATCATAAATCAACTTATGATTAATTGTTGAGTTCCGTGTAAAAAAATTTGTATAAGCAGGACTAATCCATAGGTAACATTATACTGTAAAGCGTTTTTCATCTGTTTTTCATTTCCTGTTCCTTTTATTCATACTTTATTCAAAAAAAACTTTTTTGGAAAGGCGCCGAACATTAATCACACACACACAAGAAAAATACCAGGCACCAGTACTGACCATGTGTATCAGATACTAGATGGAAATTATATGACCAATTATACTCCTGGGTTGGTCATAATTTCCTACTTTGTTGTCTAGCATGTAACTTTTTCTGAGTGGAACAACCATATATTTAGCCACTTCCTAGATTGATACAGTATAGTCACAGTCACCAGCCAGAGACAGAACAGTAACATCTTTAACTGAAACCCCATCTGACACCATAATCAGATGATGCATGAGGATTGTCTTGCAACAGCTCAGTTGCAAGACAAAATTTGGTTTCATTCTTTTCAGGAAATTTCATAATTTCCCAATATTTAGATAATTAAAGTCACTCATGATGTTTAGCACCTACATGTTAATCTGGTGTCACATTTCATTGTCACCAGCAACCAATTGAACTAAGTCTGTAACAACACCCCATCATGAATATGATCTTATTAAACTCTGTTTCACACCAGACAGCTTCAAATACCCTGCTACATAGAGAACCTTTACCAATATTGCAAAAGAACTATCTACCCTGACGGGACTTAAATTATCTAACAACATTAGCAGCACATACACTCATCTTGTATACTGTCTATTCTTCTCCGAAATACTGTACCCTTCTTGATACCAGTTAGTCTATATGACTGGTAATAGACTAATATTTTCACTTTTTTCATATCTCTTGTACTATTTATTGCTAGTTAAATCATTTGTACCTGCAAGAACTATTCTCTTTTACTTTTTTTTTTCTGTTTTTAATCATATTCATTATGTTTTTGACTTTCATTCCCAGAAACTTGACTTTTTCTAATTTCTGTGTCATATGTCTAATAATTTGTTTTTAGTATTGACATTTCAAAAGTTAATTCATTTTCAGTATCCTCATTTGATTCAATACAGGCATGTTTTTGTTGATGGGAGAAACCTTTTTGTTCTTAAATTGGTCAGTGTTCTTTTTTGTTGCTACACTATTGTGCATGTGCATATTATCCAGCACTATTTTATATTGCAATATCTCAACAAATATGTTATTATTGTGATTCAGACCTCCATGGAGTCAAAAGACTCATCGCAGGAGGCCCATCCTAGAAAACACAAAGTCTATCATACCACTCCTTGAACTCATTGATTGATCGTGCTCTCATAACTCTATCAGGCAATGCATTCCACGGTTCAACCACCCTCCATACAAAGAAACCACTCCTCACCATCTTGCTCACAGCTTCCAGTCATAACTTTCAGAGATGGCCCCTTGTCCTTCCTCCTTCCCTCTGTTCCAACAAATGAAAGAACTCCTCAGTGTCAACCCTGTAACCACCTCTCAACAGTTTAAAAGTCTCAGTCATATCACCTCTCCTATCTACCAAACTCTGCAGTCCACATTCATTCAGCCTGCCCTCATAACACTGCACAATCTCGAAACCATCTTTGTTATCCACCTCTGTACCCTTTCCACAGTTTAATTTATCTCCTTCAAATCCTTGGGACTTGAAGGAGATAAATTATAAATTTATCTCCTTCAAGACTCCTTCGAGACTTATACAACGGAATGATAACCCTCTTATCTCTGTAGGTCAGTGTCCTTCTCATAATTGCAGCAATCCTCTGTGTTACCTTCACCACCTTTGCAATATGTCCCCTAAATTTCAGGTTTCTATCAATTATCAACCCCAGATCTCTTGTCTCCCCTACTTCCTCCAGTATAACTCCTCCAACAGAGTATGCAGCCTCCCATCTATGTATCCAAACTTCAAGACTTTACATTTTGCTGCATTAAACCGATGTCCTCATTCATTTACCTATATGTCCAGTTTATTCAAATCCTCTTGCAAGGCTGACACATCTGCACTATCACTAATAATCCTTCCTAGCTTCACATCATCTGTAAACAACTGAATACCCCCCCCCTGCAATCCACTGACAACATCATTGATATAAAGGTTAAACAACACAAGTTCCAGTACTGAACCCTGTGGGACCCTACTTATTATTATTATTACAGGCAACTTCAGGGAGTCCTTAGACTCATCGAGGGAGGCCCTAAACATCGTGTCCATCACAACTATGTGACATTCTCAGAGTATCTATCATACCTTGCCTTAAACTCACTCACTCACCATCATAGCACCCACAACAGACTCCGGCAGCTTATTTATTCCACTCATTTACCACTCTAAAAGTAAAGAATCCAGCTCTAACACCCTTGCTGACCACACTCTTGCCCAGCTTCCATAGGTGTCCCCTAGTTCTCCCACCACCAGTCCTGATCTCAAAAATAACCTCTGAATTAATCCTATAGAAACCCTTTAGCAATTTGAATATCTCAATCATATCTCCCCTTTTCCGCCTATCAACTAATTTCTGCAACCCACAAATCTTCAACCTGTTCTCATAAGGTTCATTCCATAGACCTGCTACCATCTCAGTCACTCGCCTCTGGATCCTCTCCACCATCTCCCCATCAAGAAGAAACCTAGGTGACCAAATCTGGGCACAGTAGTCGAGATGAGGTCTTATCAAGGCTCGGTACAGTGGTACAATAGCTTGCGGCACACCACTAGTCACAGGCCGTCTTTTGGACTCTACTCCTGAATAAACTACTCTCTGATATCTCTCCATCAACCACCCACCTATCCATCTCACACCCTAATCCATTCCTATATGTTGTAGTTTACGGATTAGATTTCCATGTGGTATTCTAATAAATTCTATGTGTCAAATGCCTTAGCCAGGTCGAGTAGTATCACTGTAAACCCATTACCCTTATCCAGTTCAGCCACCACTGTGTTATAAAACCTGAGCAAGTTACTGAGGTATGATCTACCCTTCACAAAGCCATGCTGTCCCCCGTACAGTATCTCATTTTCATCAATCCATTACTGTATTTTTCCCTTTACTACTTTCTCCAAGACCTTGACAACGACTCCTGATATGCTGATCAGTCGGTAATTTGCAACAGTAGTCTTGGATCCAACTTTATGCAGTGGAACTATTTTCCCCTCTTTCCACACTTTCGGACTAAACCAGACCTGAGACTCAGATTAAACAACATGGTCAAGGGCACTGATAATTCTTTAGCCGCTTCACGTAAGACCTGTGCCGGTATACCATTCAATCCCACAGATGTATTCACATTAAGGTTCTGTAATAGACTATTCACCTCCACTTCATTCATCACAATTCCCGTATAAACTAATGGTTCTTTCATTTTTTCAATGTCACCACCTGGATGATATACTCTTGCAAAGTGCTTGCTCAGTAATTCCACTATATCGACTGATTCAGTGACATTCTTACGATCATCATTCCTTAAAATCATTTTGCCGTGTACAGTTTTTTTTTGCTTGCAGCATATTGAAAGAACTGTTTGGGATTCTCTTTAGCTTGCATAGCTAGTTTCCTTTCATAATCCGCTTTTGCTTTTTTTACCACACTCGTTACCCTTCTGGCCTGCGCTTTATACCGTTCGTGTGTCTGCAGGTCACCTCTTTCTTTAAATTCCCTCTACAGTTGTTTCTTTTTTTTGCAGCTCAAGCTTAATGGTATTATTCATCCATTTAACCCCTACTTGTTTTACTATTCGGACCCTAGGTATACAATCAGCCATAACCTCCTGTAAATGCTCCATGACCACTTCCCATGCTCTATCGACATCCAGCCCTTGCAGTTGTCGTGACATGTTCTCTTGACGTTCGAATCCGCCATCTTGCTAAAAGTCACTTTCATAAAATAAAGGAAAACTAATTGCAAATTAATCACAGATCTAAGGGTAGAGAAATTTCTATTATACTGCGCCACTCTATCCTTAGATAAGTCTATATGAATTAGTAGGATTAATTTAAAATTAGTTAGCAGTCTTTTCATTCATTCAGGCCGATGGTATTTATTTTCTTTCTGGGATTCCCGCTAGATTCGAATTTTTGTGAACGGTGCAGTAAAAAGAAATTCAGGCAAACACAATATTTAAATTAACAAACAAAACATTTAATATATGGTTATATAACAAATACATGAATTCCACTTCTAAATATGACAACTCAGTCAAGTTAGTACATTAGGTCAAGTCATTCACAATAAATCAATCTTCCAAACTTTCACATACAAATTCACAGTTTCAGAATCACAAAGTTTCTTTACTCAATTTATTTCAATAGAATTTCTTATTTAATCAGTTTCCATGTATCTCTCAGCTACACTCTATGATTAACTCATAACAGGCACTAACCACGGCAGATATTATTTCAATGTAACTATATTTTCAACTCTCAGCCTCGATGATATACTACAGTTAATGTTAGAAACAGCGCAACGGAACTAATACTTAAATCTTCATACAGCGAGATAAACTAATATGACTGTCCTTACCAGAAATAATCTTCAGTACTTCCAATATTTTGTGAGCACACCTTCAAATTATATTTACTACACTTGCGAAACACATTTATAAGAATTCTCCAAGGTTATAACTAAAACATTATTAATCGCGCTTTATAATTCCAGACAACAACTATAAGGTACATTAATTATTCTAGTTTATCACTCATCAACTAGTTAAACTCCGTACAATTCCTCTTATGGTAGCATAGAAATAAGTCGTAATTCTAGACTGACTGGATTTTTTTAGAATTCTTCTTTGAATGTCCAGTTCTCTAAATTATCCGACTACGGCATTAATATCCTTTTATTGCCACTGCTGACTTTGCTTTCAGCGAACTATAAGATTCACTTATAAAAAAAATATCCACTCAACTTCTGCCCTTAAGAACCTTTTATTTATTTCTACTTCTCTAGTTTATCTCCTTGCTACCTTTTAGTTCCAAAGTTCCGTTCCGACTCCCTTTTACTACGTATCTATTTTCTCTTCTTATTCTGTCCACGCTCCCTTCACACGCGCTCATTTATTTCACGCGTCTCTATGACAACCGATAAACGTAAACATTCTTGCGAATGTTACATTAGGCTATACAACTACATTGCGTTATTACATAACATTAAGCTTTCACAAAAAGAATAAATAGAATGATCGCATTTCAATAAATGCGTAGTTAAATTACAAATATAAGACTTTATAATATTGACATAAGAACAAATAAAATAGCTTAATAACATTTAATACAGAATCTATTTACCATTAACACATTTCTTTCATTAAGCAATTAAATATTTGACATAATTAAGGTAGTTATATGATATCAATTATAATTTATGGTATTTACATTAAATAATATTTACAAATATAGTTCTTGTGACGGAAAATCATGTTGGATTCTGAATCAAATAACATTTATTCTATTTTCTACATAATTAGAATCCAACAAAGGCTTACTCTTCCTTTGAAAAATTTTTCTTTAAAGAAAAATTTTTCACACTAGACTCGCAAGTGCAGAAAATTGAATTCTTATCTCCCTTCCAAGATCTTAAATAGCACTTAGTTTGAACATGATTAAATTTTTTATTACAGTCTATGTATTTACTTTTCTGCACTTCTCCACTTAAGTTCTTGTTGTTTTTATCATAGGGAGAATTTTGATTGCTACACTTATAATGTGATATTGTCCTTTCAGGGTAGAAGTTCTGTTCTCTGTTACTAACTTTTATCCTCAGTTGTCTATCATTTTGATAATTTGTTTCTTTTGTCCTAGTTCTGTTACATAGACTAGTCACCCTGGCACAATTTACCTCAACTGTTAATTGTTCCTTATTGATAACTTCAGGTTCAGGTTTGGCTATTAGTTGTTGAGAATTTTCATCAGTATTACATTTTGATTTTGGTAGATAAGGCATAACAGACTGTATATTACTATCCTCCATAGTTGGTTCAGTTACAGATAGCGCCACTTTATTTGGGGCAAATCCTTTCTCAGGTACATGAAACCTTTCTCTCTGCCTCCTTGTTCTAATATGCATATAATTGCCATTTGTTCTGACACTTATTTTCCTGTTCATTAGGGATATTTCTTTTCTAAAAAAATCACAGGAGCACTGATACTTTTCCAAGAAATTTGTTCCCAATATGATGTGGGAGCTTATGTTAGCGGTTGAGAGGATGATAAGTAAGTCCTGCCAGACACTTAGCTTAAATTCTGGTAGGTAGATTCTTGCTCGAACCTTTTCATATGCTACAAAGTTTGAATCTGAAAGAGAAGTAATTCTTACAGGTTATCTAAGTTTGGCAATATTATTCCTTAATTTATGTCTTATACTTTGGAGATAATCTTTTCTAATAGTTGAAGCATTACATCCAGTATCTAATAAAATATTACACTTAGAACCTAGGATTTCTCCTCTAACAGTCATCATTCTTTCATTAGGTGTCTGCTGTTTCTGAATTCCATTATTTCTTCTGTGGGGTTTGTATCCAAACTTCGAGTCCCATCTGCTATTAGAGTAGTTTCCCTTGTTATAGAAACAATTCCTGGCATAATGTCCAATCTTGTTGCAATTAAAACATTTAGGAGGATCTCCATCATCTCTGAGAAATTTTCTCCTTGTCTGAGGTTGAGGATCAATGGGAATTTGCTGTCGAACATTCTCCAGGGCTTCCACTACTCTATCCAATTTAGCCAATATTGGTTTATTTTGCTTCTCAACCTCCAGTTTGACAACTTTACTAATATGTTCTGCTGTGGGATTGAAATTTTCTTGAAATCCTACAGTCATTTCTGTCAATTTTTTTATTACTTCATCTAATTTATTCTTCATTGGCTGCTGCAATTTTTCTACTTCCTGGTGAACAAAGTCTTTTACTTCCTTGAATAATTTCTTGTTGGTTTGTTCCTTTGTGTCGGACATGCAGTTATGATCAATAGGATTCTCTGTAATGATTTTCCTTTCATCTTCTTTCTTTCTATTCTCTTTTGAGGATTTATTTACTCCTATGGAACAATCAGTTGTTTCTACTATGTTTACAAGGCCAATATTGGATGAAAGGCAAAGGTCTCCAATCATCTGTTCCTTTTCCTTGACAGCTACAAGACATTCCTCTAGTGAGGTTATCTTCTTCTTATAGGCTGTCTCCCTCAGTTCTTGTCTGACACCTTGTCTAAATTGTTGATACACTGCCCAATCCAAATGAGGTTTGTCTTCATTGGAAACATTTAAACTTTCAGAGAGAGTTAGTAACCGATTGTAGAAATCACCAACACATTCTTTGTCCTTTTGTATAATCCTCTGTAGCTTCCACAAATTTGGTCCAACACTCCTCCGTTTACAAAACTGAGATAGCAAGACTTCCTTAAACTTCTTGTATTCAAATGTTTCCTTAAGTATAGGAGATGAAAAAAAATATGTCTTAGCTTTACCAATTAGTTTGTTTCTAAGTAATACCAACAATTGAAAGTCTGTCCAACCTGCTGTTTCTCTGAGTTTCTCAACCTAAGTAAAAAAAGATAATACATCATCAGAGTCTTCTCCTGAAAATTGGGGAATTACTTGTTGGGGATTCATACTTCTAAAAAATTCACTGTCTTCCATCTCTGAATTTGAAGTAACAGCCATAGTGAAAATTGCAGTATTAATTCAAATAATATAATCCTTTAATTTCAAAAAAACTTTATCTTTGCCTGATTTCTGATTACAACCAGTTCATTGTGATCTATTCAATTTTACTTTCTAAATTTTCAGGGAGCAATTCACAATTATTATTACCAAGTTAAATTAAATCTGTTAATCTACAGCTGTTAAATTACTTTCTATCAATTAAATCACATCCTGTCGACTGCGCCATTTTGTCGTGACGTGTTCTCTTGCCAGCACGGTAATTCCACATATACCCTGTCTTAATCAAAAATTCCACACCTTTAGCCACCTCCCAGGTGGCTAAAGGTGTGATGTTATGATGGCTAAAGATGTGACCTTATGATCACTCCCACCAATAGGTGGCAAAATGGTCATAGTCATTACAGTCAACTTGTAACCTTCTACCTCCTAGATATTGCCTCACCATACACAACTGTCTGATACCTATCAAATAGCCAATCCTGAATCCAGTTCACTAACCTGATATCTAAACTCATGTGCTGCAACTCAAATATCAGCTTATCATGTGGTACCCTGTCAAATGCCTTTGTAAAATCAAAAAAAAAAATGGCAGAATATGACTTTCCCTCATCAACTGCTCTTGACACTTTATTATAAAAGGCAATCATATTACTAAAGCAAGAGTGCCCCTAATAAATCCATGTTGACTCTAACATTACCCTCATCTGCCCAAAGCTATATATGTCCCTCACTAATTATGAAATGACGAGTGACCAAGCTGGTGACAGCTTTATGGAATGCTCCCTATGAGGAGAGATTGAAGGTGTGTGAGTTGCAGAGTTCACAGATGAACAAGAGGGAACATGATAGAAACTTATAAGTTACTAAAGGGAGTCTATAAGATTGACACAAAAGAAATTTTTTGATATATAAGGAGAAGCGAGAGAACAAGGGTCACCCCTGGAAGTTGTGTAAGAGTGTAGTTAGTAAAGGTGTACGGACTAGATTTGTAGCTTAGAGAGTGGTGAATGAGTGTAATGGTTGCCAGCAGGTAGTTGTGAGTGCCCCAATAGTGAATAAGTATCAGGAGATGATATGTATCATGTGAATAATGATTAGTGTGGATCTCCAGCAATGAGTCTGGAATCCATGGAGATACCCATATAATAATATACCCAAATTATGTTAAAAAAATAATGTTTTTAATTTTTTTTACAAAATGTTTGTCCACCCATGATACAGTTTTTAAGTAAACCTCATTTACAGGTTTACAAACTTTCATGCATGGGGTAGGTTACATAAAAAATAATAAAATAAATAAAAACACCATTCTGCTACTTCTGTATGGTTTCTGTTATTCAATTAATTCAAAGCATCAGCACAAGTCTAATTCACACTGATGAGGGAGCTTACTCTACTCTTAAAATAGATTCCACCTGGTCACTGATAGCTAGAATCAAGGTTTGGATGGCAGCATTGTTGCCTACTGCTGAGCAAAGCTAACATGTGGCATAGAATTGCCCAGGAGACCCTGCACTTAGTATTCTGGAAGGACCAAGGTTTAGAGTAATTTTTTTAAATCATTTAAACATTTTTTGAGCTTTCTATTATCTTTTCCACAATAAAAGTTGAAACTGGTCTGAGTGAGTAATGCTTCCATAATGTTTGGCATTACATACACCTGAGAAGCATTATGGGATACCAAGGCAACAAAGTGGCAGCCACCTGCTCACTACATACAATTAGCAACATCTTTAAGATACTTCATGGGCAAAATTTTGTTGTGCCATGCTTGAGAAAAAAATAAATAAATGAAAATAAGAATATAATTTTTTGTCAAGTATAATTTATTTCAATTGAAAAGCAATAGTCAAATTCTTGAAAGTAAAAATGGAAAAGGAGATAGAGAACTTCACAATGTAAGAGAAGAAATAACAAGCATGAAAACCAACCTACAAAGTGTCCCATAAGTTCCCAGAATACAAAAGGCATATATAACTGAAGATACAACTTCCGCATGAAAGCATTTTGTTACATAGCTTCATTCATAGTTAGTCTCTTAAATATTACCATTACAGCTTGCAGTGTTTACATTTAAAAGCAATTTAACTGCTTATTTGTTTATGTTTAGGTTTTTTGAAATGAGTGGTATGCAGCGCCAGCCCAAGCAAATTTTTGAGTGTGTGCAAGATTTTTTTCCTGCCCTTCGGTTTCATATTTATATTATTTATTAATATATCAAATTTTTATTTAGTAATTTAATATTTAAAATATTAAATTACTAAACAAAATTTTCTGATTAATTTTGTTTCTTAAATAAAAATATTCTATTTATAAGAGAATCAAATTTTTTCAATGAAATTGGATCTAAATGTTTTTGTCCCGGGGATTATCAAAATAAAAATAATTATTTGGAGCTCATATAATTAGAATAAAATATAATTATTTTTATAAATATGTATATATAAATTTAATATTTTTTAAATATATGATATATCCAATTTAATTATTTTTTTTTTATTTTTTTATTTTTTTCTGCCTCCAGTATAATTATTATTATTATTATCATTATTATTGAGGCCTCCATGGAGTCAAAAGACTCATAATGGGAGGTCCTTTCTAGAAACACCAGTCTATCAAGACTCATCGAATTGTAAGATAAACTCTTTGTAAGTTTTCCACCCTTTTACTTTTCCACCTGTGGCATTCGCCCATTCTGCCCCTACCTCAAGCAGGGCCTGGTGGTATGAAGAGAAAAATGTATCGCATTAATTTTAAAAACAGTAAACTGCTTCAGAGACCTTTGAACACTATATTCATCAAGAAAAAAATCTATGATCATCACACCCAAAGAAACACAGGCAGAGCTAATCAAATATCAAGAGCATGATTGTTCACTTTGACAGTGAAAGAGCTGTGCAATAGAAAATTATTCCTGAAAGTATGAAACTAGCTAATTTATAATTTAATTGTATATAATAGCAACAACTATTAATCCCAAATTATGAGTGAACTTGTGAAGTTCCATTACATACATGGCAGGTGGTTGGTCAAATGAATAGTGTATCCATTCTCTGACAACAGACTGGGTTCAAATCACAACGTGAACATTGATCTTTGAATTTCTTTTGTAATAGGCAAACTTCATTACCCAGTGTGAAACCACTATCTTCATTACCCAGTGTGAAACCACTATCATCATTACCATAGGACTGAAGTGACTTCAACAAGCTCCATGTTGAGTTTCTCTAGAAACTCAAGATTTCCAGATTATCTAATTCTTAGCATACATAGTACTAACATGTTATAGGTTTATCAACTTTTGTGGGTGGGATTCACACTTAAAAAAAACTTTAAAAATCAGAAAATTACAACTGAACATTGTGTAATACACTGAACTTGGAAGTAAAACCATTATTTAAAACAGCTAGATGATCATTAAAGAATAACCATTTCCTCCAACTAATTATAATTTTTTTTAAGTTGGAATAATTCCATGGTACAAAGCTAGAGAAGAAATTACAGTTATCTACCATTTATCCAACCTTCAAAACAATCCTTGCATGTCAACTGACACTTGAATAACAATTGAATTAGTACAGCACCATGCAAATGTACTTTAATTATCTGACCCTTCAAATTATTAGAACAGCAAATTGTCTCCCAATGTTGTTGGATTAATGGGAGATTACTATATGTTAATGGTGACAGATGGTGTTGATGGTAGTTGTGTGTGTAGTATGAAAAGTAAGCACGTGACACCTCCAAGGAGGTGTCACATAATAATAATAACAATGTTGAATGTGTATCTTCATTATTAGAAAAGCATCACAAAATTGCCTCACCATTTGGAATCCAAATTCATAATGGCTTCCACGAAAATACAGTGATGGTAAACAACATTTTCTTATCGAGCTTGACATTGTCATTACATGAAAAGAATGAACCTTGATGCTCCTGGAACACAAATTAAAAATGTCAGCATACTACTAATCACATTCAAGTAATTTTAGATGCACTTATAAACAGGGATTACTCTAATGAAAATAAACTGTATATCTTATAACTGACTGCTCTATCACCAATCAATTCCTGCTATGTATCCTCATAGAAAATAGGATACTATGATAGTACACAAAATCAAATTTACATTTATATTTAGCTTCCTATCACAGTAATCTTCCAAATAAATCTGTTACTTGTCAGTTTTCCAACACTTTCAGTTCTACATTTTAGTCTTCTAGGGTACTATTAACTACACCAATCAACATATATCTTGGTCTTCCTATGGGTGTTTTCCCAGCATCAAATATACTTGTTTTGCTAATTTCTACTTTACCATTCCATTTAAGTGAGCAGTGTCTACATATATATATATATATATAAAAATGAAATTTTACTTTTGCCTTTAAGTGATATTAAGGTTCAAGCATTCCTCATGCTTGCAGCAACCATTTCCTTACATTATAACCATTTTTGTTTGCTAGCACCTTGCAAGTGTTATTAAAGTATCATGGTTGCCAAGTGACTACCCCATCATGGTATGCTTCTTAGCTTTTTTTTTTTTACATTAAGAAATAGAAAGGCATAGAACATCAAAAAATACAATAAATAAATAAATAAATAATAGCAATTCCTGTTGTTGAAATGCTGAAATAAAAATAAGTGTAGAATTCTGAATTTGTTAATGGCATTCTGCATATTATTATTATTATTATTATTATTATTATTATACCCTACATGGAGTTGGCAGACTCATCGTGGGGGGTTCATTCAACTGACAATTATCATACTGAATTTTTAAATCCTTAACATTCCTTGCATTAATAACATATGTTCAATAGAGCATTGTATAGTTCACTGACAATTCTCCATGTAAAATATTTACTCCTCACACCCCTCTTCACCACACTCTTACATAACTTCCCCTCTTGTCTTTTACTCTTTGTATAATGCCTTCTAGATTAATCAGATAAAATCCTCTCATTAACATAAACGTCTCCATCATATCACCACTTTTCCTCCTATCCACCAAACTCTGCAATCCACATTTCTTAAACATCTCTCCATAGCCAGCATTCCAAAGTTTGCATATTATCTTAGTCACTCTTCTCTGGACCCTCTCCAATCTTTCCACATCACACTGAAAATCAGGTGACCAAATCTGAGCACAATAGTCCAAGTGTGGTCTGACCAGTGCTTTATACAGTGGCACAACCACTTCTTTATCCCTACATATTAGAGTACCTATTATCATAGTGGCACTATGACAAGCAGTCTTTGCAACACTTGCAATATGCCCTCTAAACATCAGTTTACTGTCAACCATCGCTCCCAAAGGTCGACTCTCATCCATTTCCTGCAGTACAGCACCGTCAATGTCATATCGGTGAATGTCCTAGGATTAATACCCATTTAAAACTAATAAAATTTACAAAGGACAAAAAACAGATTGCAATAACTATCGTGGCATCAGCCTCCTCAATATAGATTATAAAATCTATGCAAAGATGTTAACAAACAAATTCATATCCTATACAGAATCACAGCTGGGGGAAGAACAGAACAGATTTCATAAAGGAAGATTGTGTATAGACTCAGCTTTTATTTTAAAAATAAAAAACATAGAGAATACAATATTGAAACACACATAGCTTTTATCGATTATATAAAAGCATTTGACAAAATTTTGAGAAATAAACTATGGGAAACTCTAAAGGGATATCACATTCCAAACCAACTATACAATGCTCTATTGAACATATACCATAATAATTAAATAGCAATAAAGCAAAATGATACCATATCTACTAGGAAAACCAATAAATAGAGGAGTCTGTCAAGACTGTTCTTTATCACCCATATTATTTAACATATATATGCAATATTATCAAAAAATTAAGAAAAGTAAATACATGTGGCTTCCAAATTAATCAATATACAAAAACAGATACACTACTCTTTGCTAATGATCAGATCATCTTTGGAAAGATCGAAGACGAACTGCAGAAAGCAATCTATAACTTTAATAATATTATACAACAATAATGTGAACAGAGAAAACTAAAGTCACGGCTTTTCATGGAAATAACCCTGTCACAAGTAAAATAGTAATGAATAATAAAATTATTATTATTATTATTCAGGCCTCCATGGAGTCAAAAGACTCATCATGGGAGGTTCTTTCTAAGAAACACAAGTCTATCAAGACTCGTTAAGGGAGGTTTCCTAGGGGTGTCCCTCCTAGGAAACACAAAGTCTATCACACCACTAATTAAATGCATTGACTGTTCTCTCTCACCACTCCATCAGGCAATGCATTCCATGGTTCAACCACCCTCCATGCAAAGAAACCACTCATTGAACAAGTTAATAATTTTAAATATTTAGGCTGTAAATTATCTTACATAAGATAGTTTAAGATGATAAACTTTATAAAAATCACTGGAGTAATTAACAGAACCTTTAAACCTAACTACGTACAGAAACACACAAGACTTAGAGTCTATAAAACAATAACAAACCTACACTATTATATGGAAGTTTATTTTGCACTTGGTTAGACTATAATAAATTTAGTTTAATCCTTGATCCAAGTGTAAACAAACAAAGTTCATACCTGAAAATATCTTCAGGACTGAGGTAAGGTGGTACAACACTAGGCAACTCACAGCAAAGGTGGACCAAGCTCTCATCACCCCTTGTCTCAGTATCTCCCATAATGCAAAGCACATCTCCTTGCAGACACGTATACTGCTATGCATTAAGGGAAGGGCCACTACCCAGACCGGTTTCGACCTTTATTGAGGTCTCGTCAGTGGGAGGCAGACCCAAACATGGAGATACTATTAGATAAGGCAGAAGCAATAGGAAAGGTCATATTTACCTATACGAGCTGCCAACAGGTGTACCACCTTATTATTGAATCACTCTGGATTTAGAAAAACATGATGGAAGTTTATTTTGTACTTGGTTAGACTATAATAAATTTCGTTTAATCCTTTATCCAAGTGTAAGCAAACAAAGTTTGCACCTGAAAATATCTCCAGGACTGAGGTAAGGTGATGGAAGTGAGATATGGACCGTCGGAGAAAGAGATATACAGAGAATTCAGGAGCAGAAATGAAATGCCTTAGAAAAACAGAAAAACTAACCCTATTAGATAAAAAAAGAAATAGTGAAATAATTAAAAATCTTAAAATTAATTCCATAACAGACTCAATGATTAAATATAGGAAAAACTGGTTAGACCATATAGCAAGAATGCAGAGAGAAAGATTACCAAAAAAGATCTTAACATATAAGCCCAGAGGAACAAGGAATAGAAAAAGGTTACTTCTCTTCTAGGAAGAGAAATAACCTTTTTCAACTGGAGATGATTTAGCTAGTCTCATAATGAAATGAAAGAATCTCCTGTTCCACTTTTTTCACGCTATCCACACAAAGCAGCCTGGGAACAGATAATTTCAGTCAACAACATCAGGATGCATGAGTCCATTAGGAGGCTTGAGCACTTGAAGGGAGAAGGGACATGGATTAGGGTTATCTGGTTCAGGACCTGGATTTCAGAGGCAAAGAACATATTGGGAACTTGATCTAGACATTAAAATGTTGTAATCTCAATTTACAGGCTATAAAATATAGGAATCTTGAATAAGAAGGTATCTGGTAGATAAACCTGGAACAGGGAACTACAGTAGACCTGAGAGCAAAATGAGACTACAATGTAGGTTCCAAAAGTTTCTAGCCTGACATACAAAATTCCTGCCAATTTTAGAACAGCATGCATGACAGATAGCACTCTATGGGGAGAGGGGTAGTGTACTAATCTTAACTCTCTACCCATGCCATTAAGTTGGAGGCACTCCTTTGACTAACACGTGGCATGCTAAGTGGCTGCAATGTTAAAAATTGAGTACTGAGCTGTGGTAAAGTTTTTCACCAAACTTTCTCCAAGTGCTATCAAATAGTGATTGGAAGTGTTTATGGGGAAAGGTGTCCTTCATATTCCACTATGAAGGAATGAGCTAAACAGTTTTGCCTAAGAAGAGAAAGCATCGAAGATGATCCTTGTGATGATCAGCCTGTGGAAGTGATGATTGAGGAAAATCTCTTTCTTGTTGAGGAGGAACTGCTCAATGACAGATGGCTGAAGCTCAAAGAAATCTCAGCATGGTTGGGGATCTCTCTATAACAGCAGTCTTTTGCATCATTTACGAGAAGCTTCACATGACAAAGGTCAATGCAAGGTGGGTGACCCGACTTCGGTCTTCAATTCAGAAGGAGCATTGTGTGACCTGTTCCTGTAAGTTTTTAGAGCCTTGAAAAGGGAATCAGAGAGAAGGGCTGGAATTCATTGTCACCAAGGATGAAATCATGGTCTTTTATTATGATCCTCTTTCCAAAAGGGAATCCATGGAGTGGTGCAAACCAGGTAAAGCACTGTCAAGAAAAGCCAAGGTCATTCAGTCCACCAAGAAGATCATGGCAACAATCTTTTGGGACTGCCAGGGAAATCTCTTGATTGACTTCAAGGAAAGGAATACCACTGTTAATACAGAATATTATGCTTCACTCCTGCACAAACATATCAAGGTAGAAGTCACCTCCCTGGCACATTCCTTCAAAATATGTGATGATATATCATCAAGTCCCATGGCCTTATTAACATCGAGTTTCCTCAATTTCCCATATACCTCTTGCTCAGTCTCTCCATATCATCATCTACTGCTCTCAAACTCTCCATGATGTAACATTCATAAGGACAAAATACCTTTATGAACTGCTCATTAAAATCTCAATATATCATCTGCAGCAGTTATTCTCACACCATTTTCTCCATTTAATGTCATCCTATCATAATCATTTTTTTTTTTAATATGCTGGCTACAAATCAAAAGAACTCCCTAGGATTTCTCATTAGCTAACTGCTGCTCATACTGCATTTTTGCTACTCTAATCGATTCACCCTTCTTGCCTATTCTCTGCAATCATCATGGACCTAATTATTACAAATCATCTTATGTTGCCTCCATAATGCCTTCTTTCCCTGTGTTGTATGCTTAATCTCATTATTCATCTATTTCAAGCATACCTTATTTAACATTCTGACCCTTGGAATACATTAGACACTGCTTATACCAGATAGTTCTTGAATTTCACCCAAGTAGCATTGGTCTCCTTTCCACCCAACTCCTCATTTCATGATCCTACAACTGCATTCTATCTCCTGAGCTTCTCATAATCACCAGCCTTGCAGTTCCACATATACCCTTTTGTCACACAAGTCCTCATGTAGCTGGTGACCACCCAGATAATCACTTCATGGTCGTTATCACCAATTGGCAGGTGATTCGACACCTCATTTATAATTACATCCTCTGATGAAATGATCAAATCATCTCATCAGAGGATGTAAGACCCTCAATCCTTGTGTGTCCTCTGTTACATACTGCCTGAGGCAGTTGCCCTCAAACAATCAAGAAACTCATTTTCTTTATTTCCGGTTGCTATCTTGTCATCCCAATCTATATTACCATAATTAAAATCACTCATAACAATCAACCATTTTTCTATTTCCTTGGCTGATTTGCTTATACATTTCACGGTCACTCCTCACATTACCAGGTCTATCACAACATCCAACTAAGTACTTCATTCTATTCACCTCTATCTCACACCATACTGCCTCAATATCACTGCCACTATTTTCCCCCTTGCATTGGCATAACTCCTTTTCTATTAATAGCATTCCACTTCTCTTTTTACTCTTTCTATCTTCATGAAATACATCATACCTTCCATCTCTAGCATGAGTAAAATTTTGGAGAAACATAAGATAGCATGCAAGACAAATGCAAGTGGCATGGATTTTTCAAAAATGGTGAAATGCCGAGAATGTAGTATATATGCTTGGGGAGGGTAACAGTAAGACAGTGGGTGCAAGTGGCAATTAGTTAGTGATTTTGATTGGCAAGACAGCATGCTTAGATGGCTGCGAGTTAGTGGCAGTAAGACAGCAGATATGAATGGTAGCGAAAATGTGATTTGTGTAAATGCCACCTAATTGAACGTATAAAAGCGAAGTTGGTAAAGATGAGGCGAGAGATTAAACATATGAAGAATGAAAGAATTACACATTTGAATGGGAGTGTGAGGAAGAATGAAACAAAAGATTGAAAAGAAATATCAAATGATTTGAGAGTGGCAATGTACAGAGATTCAATGAAAAGAGGTGTGGTGAGTGCAAAGATGCACAAGGTCTGTTTTCTGGAAGGTAGAATGAGCAGGGTGGTTGAAGCACTGGATAAGAGGAGTACACAAGCAAAAGAGTTGCTAATGGTAGTTGGTACGAATGATTTGACTGGTAACAAGAATGTAAGAAGGCATGTCATGAGACTGTTAAAGGGAGTGAAAGATAACAGTGTGATAGGTAAGGTAGTCAGCATGTTGCCCAGGTATGATAATGATAAGTTGAGAAGGCGAGCGAAAATTATGAATGGTATGCTAACAGAGTTGTGTGAAGAGAAAGGAGTTAATTTTGTGAATGTGTGGGATGAGGTTGAGGGGCAGATAGAGCTATATAAAAGAGATGGTCTACATTTAAATGGTTTTCTTGTGAGTCAGTTGGAGAAACTGTTGCTAAAAGAGAGAATGATGAAGTGAATTTAAGACCTGAGGGAGGAAGAAGTGTTATACAAGCGTAGGAAGTAAGGCAAGGCAAGCAAGTTTGTGAACAGAGAAGTGATTGGTATGAGTGAAGAAATGAGTGAAAAGGAACACAGAGCAGACAGGGAAATGATGAGGTCAGGGGTGGACACCACATAAAAAAGTATAGATGACAGCTTCAGGAGTAGATGTGTGAGTGTACAAGAAAGTATTAAGATAATCAGGGATGTGGGGGGGTGACATTTAAATCTAGAGAGAGGTGTAATATCAGTGATAGACAAGAGGAGGAATCATATCCAAGAATTGAGGTTAGTGGGACTTATTACAGAAACAGAAATGAGCTAATGTGTATGTTTACAAATGCTAAAAGTATTTGAAAAAGGGGGAATGAAATTCTAGTGTTGACAGAGTTCATTTGCCTAAAAATTGTTGGTATAAGTGAGACATGGTTGAGGAATAGATGGAGGAATATGTAATCTTTCATGAAGACACACAAAAAAAGGGAGACGGAGTGTTATTGATGATGGCAGAGTAGTTAGGGCCATCTAGTGTGGCAATGAAAGGAGCAAATACTGAGAATGGTTTTGAAGCAGTATGGTGTGAAGTGGAGGTGGACAGGATGAAATGTTTAGTAGGTTGTTGCTATAGACCTGGTAATGTGGAAGGCAGTGAGAAGGAAATGTTTAGAGAAATTAACCTGGCTAAGAAAAGGGTGATCGTTATGGGCAATTTCAACTATGGTAATATAGACTAGAATGAAGAGGTCCGTGCGGTTAGCCTAGTGGCTTTGCGCTTCGCAACCATATGCCTGGGGAAGGAGTGTCCCCAGGTTCAATTCCTGTCGAAGACGTGAGGAACTTTAGGATCTTCCTCAGGCATAGCCAAGTTAGCCAGTCTTAGGCACAGACAGTAGGGTTTTTTCCATCCTGCAAGTAGGCAAACCGTGAACATACGCTTCTACAGCCAAAAATATATCCCCTCCCAGCGGCAGACTAGAGGTCAGTTGGGAGTGGTACTAACAAGTAGTCGCATCTAAGTAACACATGGACCCTGCATAGGAAGCAGGAATAACACGTAGTGAAAGAAGAAGAAGGCTAGAATGAAGAGATAGCATCTGGAAGCAAAGAGAATGAATTTCTTGAGTTTTTAAAGGATAACTAACTCAAGCAGTACATAACAGATGCCACAGATGGATTGGGGATCTTGGATTTGATTATCTCATCAGAAGATATTGTTGTAAATAAAGTGACATCTTCCTCCAGTGAGTGAAAGTGTTAAACTCCCTGGAAGTTAACTCCCTGGAACATGAAGTGATCACTTGGGTGGTGGCCAACCATATCAGGCCAACCAACCACATATAATCCTTTTGTGAGAAAAGGATTATATGTGGAACTGTAGGGAAGGTGATTATGGCAAGCTCAGGAGGTGGCTTGCAGCGATATCATGAAATGAGGAATTGCATGGTAAGGAAATCAATGCCGTTTGGTTTCTACTCAGGAATTATCTGGCAGAGGGAATGACTGAGTGTATTCCAAAGATCAGGAGATTAAATAAGGTAAAATGGATGACTGAAGAGGCGGATTGTACAATCTGGAAGAAAAAGGCATTGTGGAGGTGGCACAAGATGAGTGGAGATAATCATTACATGAGAAGTACAAAGGGCAAGCAAGGAAGGTAAATTGCTTAGTAAGGATAGCAAAAGTGCAGTATGAGCAGAAGTTATCAAATGATGCTAAAAGAAATCCTATGTAGGTTTTTCAATATGTGGCCAGTAAAAGGAAAAATGATTATGGGAGGATGATAAACACTAAAGAGGATATACTAGAGGTGTTTAATGAGCAGTTCATTAAAGTATGTTACAATCACAAGGATGGAATATAATGCAGAACTCAAGAGCATTGGGAATGGGGAGGAACAATGATTGTGAGTGAGCAGGAGGTATATGAGGAATTGAATAAACTATGGCAATAACACCATGGGACTTAATGGTATATCACCACATGTCTTGAGGAAATGTTCCAGGGAGTTAATAGCACCTTTAACATACATTTTCAACATGAGTCTAAGATTAGCCCAAGTCCAAAAAGAAAGCAAAGATGGCAAAATTGTTCCTCTACATAAAGGAAGTGAAAAAGACTAAAAAAAGCTTTGGATTATAAGCCAATCTACTTATCTGGAGTTGTGGTCAAAGTGTTGGAGAAGCTAGTGAGGACAAGGATTCAGAACGGATGGACAGCAGTATAATTCCCTTTAATGGACAGCATGGGTTTGCTAAAGGAAGATCATGTTTTAGCAATCTGTTACTTATTGTAACAAGGTGACGAATACAATGGATAAGTGAGATGCATATACAGTTGTATATTTAGATTTTGCAAAGACTTTTTGATAGCCTGCCACATGACTAACTAGCAGTTAAATTGAAACAGATGTGGTTGGATATCAGATTAGTGCACTGACTTGGAGATTGATCTAATAGGTATCAATAGGTTGGATATGGGGAAGTGATATCCCAGAAGAGGAAAGTCACTAGTGGCATGCTCGAGAAGTCTGTTTTGGGGCCCAGTGTTGTTTAATTTATATATAAATGACATTGGTGATATACAGTTGTTTGCAGATGATGCAAAGTTGGGGAGAGTTATGAGAAGTAGAGCTGATATTGTAGCTTTGCAAGAAGACCTAAATATACTGTCTGAATGGCCGACTGTGTGGGAATATCAGTTCAATATTGAAGTTATAAGATTTTAAAATTTAGGAAGGAAAGATGAGATGCAGAGTATAGGATTTGTGGGAATATTTTAGAGGTGGTAGAGAAGATGAAAGATCTAGGGGTGATGGTGGATAGGGACCTGAAATTTTGTGGACATTTTGCTAAAACTGTGAGAATAACAGAAGGGATTATGGGAATGATCAGGCTGCACAGAATTATTGTGCAAAGATTTGGTCACTAGGTTTTCAAAGAGATGACGAGATGATGGAGAGGATCCAGACATGATTGACTAAGTTGGTTTCTGGTCTTGGAATGTGGAATATGAGTACAGATTGAGAGAATGCAAAGTACCAAGCCTAGTGGATAGAAGGAAGAGGGGAGACATGATAAAGATGTATGAGTTGGTAAGGGGGTAATTACCAGAATAATGTGGATGAAATTTTTCATAGAATATCTGGAGATAGGAGGAAAATGAGAGGCCATCCCTGGAAGCTGCATAAGGTGAATGTGAGCAAGGGGGTGAGGAGTAGATTTTTTGCATGGAGAGTGGTGGGTGATTGGAATGGATTGCCTGAGTGTGTGGTGAGTGCAGGGACAGTGAATTCATTTAAGTCGAGGTATGATGAGCAGTGCATGTAAAAGTGGGACCTCCCACAATGAGTCTCTTGACTCCATGGAAGTCTTTTAATGATAATGATAATAATAATAATCTCTATTCCTGTCAGTATGTCATCCTCACCAAACATGTCTCATTTAATCTAAAAATTTTTTGGGTGAACAAACTCAATCAATCAACACAACTAATTCATTTCCCTTGTTTCTGATACTTCTAGCATCTGTATACAAACTTAACAGCTCCTTCCTAGATCTATAACAAGTTTCACTAATACCACTTATTAGATGTGACTTCTCCATACCTTCCTTGAGCCATTTCTTTTTCTCCTTACTCATACCAAAACCTTCTTCAAATACAACTGTTTCCCTACACTCCATTCCCTTCTTGTCAACACACACACACATTCACATCCTCTTGGAGCATCAATCTTTTCACACTGTGTTTCCCTGTCCACCCCAAGTCTTCCAATTTGTTTTGAACACTTGTTCTCCCATTCTCTGCACTCATACTACCCACTTCTTCACTCATAAGCATCACTTCAAATCTCCCCTTCCTTACTCTCTCTCCTGCACTTTTTACTTGATCAGATTCATTCTCTGTACTTATTACTTTCCCTTTCAGCAGCAGTCTCTCCAAATGACTCACACCAAAACCATTCAAATGCTGTCCATCACTCTTATACAGTTCAATTCGTCCTTCAAACTCATTCCACAAATTAACAAACTACACTCCTTTCTCCTCACATATTTATGCTAACATATCATTCACAGTCTTCGCTCTCCATCTTATTTCATCAGTCATACCTGGGCAACACACTGACTACCTTTCCTATCATGCTGTTATCTTTTATTCTTCTCAATAATTTCCTGATAGCCAATCTTACATTCCCCTTGTTCCCAATCAAGTCATTTGTCCCTATTTTTCATACCGACAACATTCGTTTTCATCTTCTTCACTCTTCCATATGATTCTCTTCATTTCATTCCACATCTGCCTTATCTTCATCCAGGTCCGGCTCGGACGTCGTTTTTATGGGCCTCAGACGAATCCCTGCGCTCAGAGGGGTCCCGCACTTTCGAATTTATAAAAAAAATTTGATAATAGAATTATTTTATTCCATGATAGAATTAATAATAGAATTATTACTTATTTCTGATAAAAGCAATAGGAATTAGTTTGTAGATTACGTTTAATAAAATTATATGATTTTTCGATAAAAAAAATTTTTTTGCAAATATTTTTGGACCCCACTAATAATTTTGTCCTAAGGCTCCGCAAAATCTCCAGTGGCCCTGTCTTCATCAACTCAGCTTTCAAATCTTGCGCCATTTTTTTACTGATATACACTCTCTCTATTTCATCGCCAGTCACACACGCTCGTTCGCTGCCAAACCCGCTCGTCACATTACTCTTCTTCTTCTTCCTATCATGGAATATAGGCCATGTGGCCTGTTCCGGTCTCATGCCATCTCTTTCTTGGTCTTCCGATTCTTCTTTTTCCACTTATTTTGTATCTGTATAATATTTTTGGTAGTCTGCTGTTGTCCATTCGATTTAAATGTTCTAGCCATTTTTGTTTATACTGTCTTATGTAGTAATTAATTGGTTTGATTTTTAGTGATTGTAAGATTTCGTCACATTACTAATAATTGAAATCTGTTTTGCAACGTCATTATCGCCCACTTCGTCATCAACAGAACTCTTTTTCTCGCTTATCACTCCGCACACTTTCTGAACATTTACGCAATCTCCTTTGACAGACGTTTAGGTTACGATGTCATGTTCCCGACTGATATTTAAAACTATGGTGTATATATATATATATATATATATATATATATATATATATATATATATATATATATATATATATATATATATATATATATATATAGCGCAAGAAAAAAAAAGTACTGAACTTCGGCACAAAACATTTATCGTTGTAGTTATTCAGTACCGTTTTTTTTTTTTTCCCTCTTCGCCGTACTGTATTTAAACGCTTCGTGGTAATATCAGAATTGTTAGCTGCCAAACCGGCTCGTCACATTACTGCTAATTGCACTCTGTTTTACAACGTCATTATCGCTCACTTCATGATGAATAGAATTCTTTTCTCGCTATCACTCCGTCTGGGTATATCGCACTTCCTATATGTCCACACTCACTCTTTTCTCTTTTTCAGCCTCTCTACATAAATATTCGCAACAACGCATACATGCCACATTCACGGCATCGTATCATTTTCACTGATGACCTATAATTTTCTTTGGTTGCGCTGTTATAACTAAACGGCAAGACACTGTTTGATGTGCAAATTTTGAAATTATAAGTATACTGGATTACGTTCAATTGACACCATGAATTTATAGTAAAAACGCGTAATAAATTTATCCAAATACTGCATTGCATACTCAAATATCTCACAGTAACACCCAATCTACAAATTAGACAATATCGACACACACATTAAATATAAAATACTCATTACATTTATATAAAATTAAATTAAAATAATGACAACTTATCCAAGACGGCAAGGAAGTACCTCTCATTTTGTATATTGTTTTCAAGAACGTACGACAGTCATTCTTAAAAACATTTCATCAAAATGCTCAAAAACTGAAATATATATTAATTAAAAATAACAAAAATATTTAGTCCGATTGAATAATCGAAGTTTCTAAAAGTACATAACTTTCCAAAGTTGATATCACGTGCGCGAACACACGCTGCAGAGTTTTCATTTTCAAAAAAAGTTTTCGCTCTGGCACGCCCTCTGAAAATTTAAGTCAGTACTCAAATTTCTGTCTTTATACACTAGTTTCCATAAATTGAGGAACAAAGAGATAAATCACGATAACTGAAAAACTGTGTGGTGAATTTTTATAGAATTCGGCAAAAAGCAGTATGATATAAGAGAATACCATCTTTGGTGTCATGTATCGGTTACTGAAATGGAGAGATATCAAGAATGCATGGGAATTTTTGAAAAAATACTTAAATTAGGTGGTATCTGAATGTATACCTAAACTTCCAAGAATAACTAGAGTGAGAGTAAAATGAATATGCAATCTTATTAAGCAAGAGATCCATAAAAATAAGATTCTTTGCAAGGAATATCATGGAAATAAGAGTGAGAGAAGTTGTGAAATATATAAAGCTCAGATCAGAAAAGTAACGAGTGTGTGCAGAAAGCTAAATCGGAGTATGAAAAGAAATTGGCTACGCAAGCTAAAAGTAATCCAAAAGAATTTTACCGTTATGCCGCAAGCAAATGAAAGAATGAATGTGAAAGAACAACTTTATTGAATTCAGATGGTACTCTAATACCAAAAGGTAATGAGATTGATCAGTTAATAAGTGTTCACTTTGCTAAAATATATCAACCAGGTGTATGTAATATGGTGCACAGTACAACATTGAATGGACAACTACAGGTGCATGAGAATGAGGGTGAAGTACTATGGCATAACCTGGATAAGAATTCGGCAATAGCGACAGATTGCGTAGATTGATTATCAGCACAAATGATAAAGGTATGCTCAGCAGAATTCGCTACGCTTTGACGTTTGAATAACTTGAGAGTTAGCACAGTAGAGATACCACAGGAATGGAAGGAATGTGTGATAGGTTCCATTGTACAAGGATAGTGCAAAAACCAATATGTCTAATAACCAACCTATCAGTATCTCTGGTGTGGTTATCAGGATTTTAGAGGAGTTAGTAATATCTACATAGAGAAATGGTTAGACAAACTATACTCTACAAGGAACAACATGGATTTATTTTAAAAAATCCATGCTGTACATTTTTTTAGTACTAAAGGAAGATCATATTTTAGCAAGTTGCTCATATTTTTTAACAATGTTATGACCTGGTTGGATAAAAGGAATGGATCAGTGGCGCACCCAGAGAGGAGGGGGGGCTAAAGGGCCTGGGTACCCCCAAAGAAAAAGGAAAAAATACTAGAACATTTTTTTAAAATCTTTTCCTAATTAATGAAATTCATTTTTTTTTTTATTTATGTTGTGTCGTGTCTTTTATTTCTATACTACTTATGAATCATTGCAGATGCTCAGTCATAGGTCGTATGCGATGCATAGTGTGTATTCTCAAATCGTCTACTCAATTCGTCCCCCCCCTCCAAGATTAAATCCTGCGTGCGTTACTGGAATGGATACACTATGATCATGGACGTCCACAGAAAATTTTCCAGGGGGGGGGAGAGCTTGGAGACAAATAATTACATCAATAAATTTTTATTTAATTTTTTTGGGGGGGAGGGTCACAAGTAGATCCCTGGGGGGGAAATTGCCTTGTTTTCCCCCCTCTGCGGACGCCCATGACTATGATACTGTTTGATTTTGCTAAGGCATTTGATAGGATACCACTTGAAAGGCTACATAAACTGGAGAATATGGAATTAAAACATAAGCTCTTGATTTGGATCAATCTATAATTGAGAGACAGTTATTAAAAAATGGTATGTGGTAGGTCTGAATCTTCCAGATTTAAGATGACCATTGGTGGAACCCAGAGTTCAGTCCTTTGGCCATTCTTGTCCAATCCATACATTAATGACATTAGGAAGGATCAAACAGGAAATATGCAATTGTTTGTTAATGATGAGAAGATAAACAGAGCAATCAGGAACAATACTGATATCTAGCACTTACAGGATGACTTGAATAGGCTGGAAATTTGGGCAAATGAAAATGGATCTCATTTTAATGCTAGCAAGTGTAAAGTGAGTGACACACACACATATGCGATGAGATTTCCAATGGCATATTTTATTAGCAGGGTTATGATACAAGAAACTGATGAGGCTGGGGATCTTGGCTTAATGGCGGATAGGAATTTGAAGTTCAAAGGTCACATAAAAATTGTAAATACAACTCAGAAGATAATTGCGATTTTGAAGTGAACCTTAACATGTAAACTTTGCCTCTTTAGAAGACCTTGGTAAGACCACGCCTGCACTACTATGCACAGATTTATGATCTGGGTTGGAAAGGGATAAAGAAGGTGTGGAAACAGTGCAAAGAAGTATTACAAATATTATATCGAGATTATGGAATTTAGATCATGAGAACAATGGGTGTTTTCCTGCGCTAGTGATGCAGAACGTCTCCATTTGTTGATCACATCGCCAATAGTTGATTTTGGATGCTCTAGTTGAGCAGCAATGGCACGTATGGACATGCCACCAATGAGACAGCCCATGATGACACCTCTCTCAAAGTCAGGACCAAGCCGTGCGGTTGTGCAGATTGTGCACCGCACAAGGGCGCTTGACGATAGGGGCGCCATTTCACCACGGGAAATAATTAAAAAATATATATAAATTTTCTTATTCTTGAATTATATCGTACTATATAAATATCACAATTAAAATTATAGTTAATGCAATAAAAATGAAATTTTAAATCAGTCAAATTATTATGAATTCTTAGTAATCTAACAACATTTTTAACTTAGTGCATCACCAGTTTTTTATGATTTGTTTGAAGTGAAACGTTATCAATATTACCACAGATTTATTTCACAGAGTAAGCAACGACGCAGCGAAAATTGTATAAATATTCTCGATTGTTTATTATATTTTTAGTGGAAATTGTTAGTTTAAGACAGACCGTGAATTCATTCTTACGCTGTGCTTTGCTCAATACTGTCGACAGGATGCAGCATGCCTCACGGGCGCTTCTTAATAAGGACGCTCGCTCAGCCGGCTATTTTACAAAAATACAGCGTTTAGTTTAGCAAATAAAAAAGGTGCCATTTCCCATTGACAGTTAAATATGTGCTTATTTTATTTTATTAATAAAAAAGTAGTCATACATACTAAAACTAAACATTTTAGAAACCACTTATTAGATACTTAAGGAAACAACCCATAAAGTATCATACGATGTGAATGTCATAAACTTTTATAGTCTATATATAAATTTATATATATTAAATTATATTATGCATGAATTCTCCTACTCAAATTGTGAATAACTATCGCCTTTGACTTTCACATTGGAGGGATAACTCGCTCCTTGCAGTAAACAATACGCCCTTCACAGCAGCAACACGAAAACCAATTAGTTTTATCATGTCACTGAATAAGGTTCACAGACATTTGCAGACTGTGTAATATATTTCTCAACAAATAGTGCAATTAGAGACAACTGGGAATATATATAAACACTAACTAATAATCACATCTCCCCAACAACAGAAACTGCTGTATAGACTGGAGCAAACCACATTTTGGAGGTGTAACATATGGTTTTGCTTGACACTACCCCGTCATGAACGTGTTTAAACTAAGAAATATATAGTGAATGCAATTCAGATATTATGGAAATCGGTTTAAGAGAATTAGCATTTCAATTCAATTGTCAGCTTGTTTTGTTTGGGTCGCGCGATCTTTTGTTAATATCGCACCAATCATATGCACTTCTTAATAGTGGCTTTTTCTCTACTGGCTACAATCGCGCACATCTTTCACTTCTCACTAGTAATTTGTCAAGGAGTGTTCATTATGTATCTCAATCTTAAATTACTGGTAATTTTTGCTCGATATAATTGGAAAGAAGATGACTCTATTTGGGTAGATATTTGGGTAGATAACTTTGATTACACACAAGGAATCCGCTCTCGAGGACAGAAGAAGTGATGGAAAATAGAAGCTTCTTGGTAAGTCATACCCAGTTTCAGTTTTTTTTTTTTTTTTTTCTGAAAACTTTAGTTTCCGAAAATCCCCGCATATATCTCGCACCACGATTTTTTAGCTTTAATTTTGGGAAAAAAGTGCGAGTTATAGTCGCGTAAATACGGTAATTTCTTTAGCTTTCAAATTCTTAAGTATGGATCATTGGTTAAAGACTGGATTTATAAAACGCACAAAAGGGAGTAATATAGCAGATATAGAAATAGACAATTTCAATTGTCTCATTGATGATAAATTATCTATATCAAGTAAAAATGTATAGTATCTTTACAAATCTTATTCTATTAAAAATAAATATATTTTTTTGTTGTTTAAATGTACATCTAAATTCAAATAAAACAGACATTTACAATGAAATATATTTTTATTTATTATTATTATTATTATTTTGATAAGGGTATTTTGAAAAGATACTTCGTAATAATGAAAATTAAAGAAGGGGTACAGCGATATCTGAAGTTTCAGAAACACTGATCTATTCAAATATTTAGTCTGAAACATTGAAACATTGAATGTGAAACATATTGAGTGTATTGTGTATTCTGTGTTTAAGTGACTTTGGACAATTTTTGACTTTGATTTTAATTGTGTACTATATTTTTGGATTTTTGATAGACAAATAAAATTATAAAGATAATAGTTAATAAATTATAAACATATTAATCAGCTGTGGGACCATAGCTAAAAATCCCGTATATATTGGGGTAGACTATCGGCGCGTCAGGCTGACGCAGATCGAATTAAATTAATAAAGATAGGTTATTTATGAGCTATAAAACTCTTTAGATGATTTAAGTTTGTTTACACATACTGCAATTGGTTACTGTGCGGTTGCCTTTTGTATCATAAAATATATTTATTGTTGTTTAGTAAATGTTTTTTTATTTGCTCTTCATGTTTGGTACGAAATCTTAAGTCTCGTAAATGTTGCAAGCAAAATAATGCAGAATCCGACATTTGATATAGGAAAAATTACAGAAAATCTTGATTATGTTATACAAGAATTAAATACTCGCCGAACAGAACAATATTTTGAAAATATTATTAGAACTGCAAAAGAAATAGCAAACGATCTTAATATTGATCCTATTTTTCCAGACGTTCTCAAAAGAACAAAAACAAAAATGTTTGGTTGCAAAGCATCAGATAAGACAACGCATGATCCTAAACAAAATTTTAAAATAAATTTTCGCGATTTTAGACACGACAATAACTTCAGTCACGAAAAGATTCATACTCTTAAAACAACATAGCGAGGACTTTAAAGTTATAAGCGACATTAGCAAATTAAAAGATTGGAGCGATGAAGATTTAATGAAACAGTGTAAAGATTTGCACTTAAAACTGAGCGACAATCAGGATTCCGACAATCGCGATATTGATATTATTATTATTATTATTTTAACGGTGTCTCCATGGAATCAAAAGACTCATCGCGGGAGACCCGATATTGACACACTAACCATTATTTACACAGTACCTGTCATACCTCTCCTTAAATTCATTCACAGTTGAAGCATTCACAACCAGTTCTGGAAAAGCATTCCACCCATTCACAACCCTCCAAGTAAAAAATCTTGATAGTATGACTTTATTTGAGGAATTAAAAACTTTGCAATGTTTTATTAAAAAAGAGTCGGCTCCTCAGGATGTTTTAAATTATATATACGAAAATAAATTAACCGACACGTTTCCGAATACTGCGATTGTGATGGTATTTATTTAATATTACCAATATCCTTACCAATAGACATTAAATATATTATTAAACATTTTGTGGCGGCTAAAGCAAGACGGATAAATATGTAAAATAAATCTACATTTATCCTAATTATTATATAGTTAAAAGCATATCTCCAAATTATCTTCGTTATGTAATATTTCTTTTTATATTAAAATAAAAGTAATGTTTATATATATATATATATATATATATATATATATATTCTGTTGTATTTATAAATTAACGAATAAACATTTTTGAAAATTTTTATTATTAAAAATTCCTTATTAATGAATTTCAGTGATTACAATGCTCTCCTACTGTTGAATAAAATTTATTTTTATGTAGGCGCATAAACTGTTTTGTACTTTTAACAAAAGTCAAATTTTTCGCAAAAATGTTTCACAGAAATTTATTTTATGGGGGCGCTGAAAAACGTTTTGCACAGGGGCGCCTCCTACCCACTGCGCGGCACTGCTCAAAGTCACTGAGTTCACGTCATGTTGCCATACCCTGTATTCATCTGCTATGATGAAATACTGCTTCCTACTATGTATACACCGGTTTTTATGTTATTAACAAATTCGGAATGTTCTATAACAGGGGTGGGCAAACTCTTTAGTATCAAGGGCGAAAATTGCTAATTTAAAAACTTCTGCGGGCGACTGGCAAATTTTAACTCTTATATATAGTGTATGTAGTGTACAATATACAGGGTGTTCGGGTTAAATTTGACATATTTATAATTAATTATATTTTTCCGTAAGTTACATGTATTAACACACACTTCTCTTCATTTAAAAGTTTGGACCCTTCTTCATTCATATACAAGATGTCAGAAAGGATGGATAGCTGGAACCCACCTGAATCATGGAAGAGAATAACTTGTATCATGATGATTCGTGCCCGCCATCAAAATAAGGATATTACGACTGCTGCCCAATGCTCCCTGAATACAGTAAAAACAATCAGGCATGAACTAGAGACTTGCAATGGTGACTACGAGGATGTGGCAAGAAGAAAGATCCCTAGCAGACGATCTGATTGCGTTCGTACAGCAGAATTCCTCGCAAATCTGCAGGAACAGGTGTTGAAGAACCCTGGCATTGGAATTCGGGCTTTGTTCGTGGAGTTGCTAACTGTAGTCAAGCCCTGGATAACAAGGGTAGCCAATGGTAGGCCGTATGTATGGCAGCAGGATTCGGCCCCTTGCCACACCTCTGGGAAAAGTCAAAAATGGTTGTCTGAAAATTTCTACGACTTCACCAGTCCAAATGTTTGGCCTCCAAACTCCCCAGACCTTAACCCCATGGATTATTTTGTATGGGGCGCAGTTGAAAAAGACACCAATCGCACTTCCAGTAATACAAAAGCCCAGTTAATGGATAAAATTAAAACAGTTTTTGCGGCCCTTCCCAGGGAGACTGTAGCATCAGCTTGTTCGAGGTTCCGAAGCAGAATTGAAGCTGTGATCGATGCTAATGGTGGTTATTTTGAGTAAATCTTGTTGATAGTATTGTAATTAACTCTGCCTGTAATGTTTTTTTGTCAATTCATTAAATTTAATAGATACAAAGAAGATTTTCTTTTTCCTTACGAAACTGTCAAATTTATCCCGAACACCCTGTATATCTCAATAAGTAAATGTGCAACATTCTCATCTGATATGGTATCTTTTAATTACAAATTATGTAGACATATAATTATAACAATCAAGCAAAGGCTATATTTAATTTATTTAAAAAATGATATTTATTTTAACTGAGAACTTTATTAAAGCAATAATAGCATATAAATATTTCATGAAGCTTACCTTTAATCTTAAACTTTTTAGTGAGAAGACTGAAACTGCATTTTTTGTGAAATCTTAGAAATATTAGTCGCCCTTGATGAGACGGCTACTCATAGTTCATTGGCGAGATTTTCGTTCATATTTTATGTAATATAGTTATTTTTGATTTTGTATATTTAATTATTTAAATTTAAATAAATTTAATTATAATAAATTTAAATTATTATAAAATGTTATTTACATGTACATACGAGTACATCAGCAAAGGGGCGAAATTTCGCCCGCGGGCGAGGGGTTCCCCAGCCCTGTTCTATAACTTCAAAAAACAGAGGTGTCCGGATAATTATGTCATCTTATATATATATATATATATATATATATATATATATATATATATTCTAATATATATATATATATATATATATATTAGAAGGCATAAAACTAATTCATTTTTGTTCTAGATCAGTGTTTCTCAAAGTGTGGTACGCGGACCCCCGGGGGTTCGCGAAAGGTCTTCAGGGGGTGGGGGGTCCGTGGCAATTTTCGGCTATGCATCATTAACGCATGGAATAAAATTTAAGTTTGAGATCGTAAAACGTTCCTATTGTATCACTGAATAAGGTACAGAGACATCTGTAGGCTGTGTAATATGTTTCTCAACAATCAGTGCAATTAGAGATAACTGGGATAAAAACGGCACTACTAACTAATGAATCGCATGACCCCCTCCCACTTAAAATGCTGTATAGTAGACAATCAAAACCATATGGTGCACCGGCAACATATGGTTTTGTTTGAGTGAACGTGTTAAAACTAAGAAATATATAATGAATGTGTTTCAGATATTATATAAGGAATTCGGTTGAAGAGAATTAGCATTTCAACTGAACTGTCGGCCTGCCTTTGTCAATTAGTAGCGCGATCTTTTGTTAATACCGCAACAATCATATGAACGTCTTCATAGCTGCTTTATCTCTACTGGCCTACCCTTGCTGTCTCTTTCGAGTTCTGCTTTCACTAGCCATTTGTTGAAGGACTGTTCATTAAATACGGTAATTTTTTGTTTAGCTTTCAAATTCTTAAGTATGGATCACGGGTTAAAGACTGGATTTTTAAAATGCACAAAAGAGAGGAACATAGTAGATACAAGTAGCTGTCAGCAACAAGAAAATGTTGATATTGCATCTGGATCAACTGAAATTGATAAGTTGGTGTCATCTGACATCTCTAAAGAACCAACTAGGAAGAAAATGAGAAAACTTCGTAAGTACGATATAAATTACTTGAAATGTGAATTTTCATGGACGGGAAATGAAGAGGAACCTATTCCATTATATGTAATATGCGGTGAAACTTTAAAAAATGAAAGCATGAAACCATGTAATTTAAATCGCCATTTTGAATCGAAACATAATGAACGCAAGGACAAACCTGTCGAATTTTTTCAAAATAAACTAAAAACTTTTAAAAGAATCTCAAAAAGTGAAGTCGATCGTGTCAGGAGGTGAAAACATGTAGGCTTTAGAAGCTTAATGTCGAATTTTTTCAAAATAAACTAAAAACTTTTAAAAGAATCTCAAAAAGTGAAGTCGATCGTGTCAGGAGGTGAAAACATGTAGGCTTTAGAAGCTTAATGTCGTGTGTCGCTATTAATAACAAAAAGTGGTGCAGCGGAAACAATTGGTGAAACTTTGGTCAAGCCTGCAGCAAAAATAATAGCGGAAATTATGATCGGAGATAATGCAAAAAGATCTTTTGATCGGATTTGCCTTTCAAATAGTTCCGTTCATCGAAGAATAACTGAAATGGCTGAAAATATAAAACAAACATTGTTATCCGATATACGTAAGAGTCGTTATTATGCGTTGCAGGTAGATGAATCCACCGACATTACAAATTTTGCAAATCTTCTAGTGTTCATTAGGTACGAAAAAAATCAAAAAATTCATGACGACCTTTTATATTGCCAACCCTTGCCAGAACATACAACAGGAGAAGAAATATTCCACAGTATAAATACCTTTATGCATCAAAACAAGCTTGATTGGAAAAGTTGCGTTGGAATAAGCACGGACGGAGCGAAATCCATGGTCGGATCTAAAAAAGGAATTGTTTCAAGGATTCAAGCTGTTGCACCAAATGCAAAGTCGACACACTGCTGCATACACAGGGAGGCTTCAGTTACATATGATGTCTACAGACCTAAGAAAAGTTTTTGATGAAGCTGTAAAAATTATATTAAAGGCCGTCCTCTAAACGCCAGACTTTTCTCTCAACTTTGAGATCGGACGTATTACCATCCGGTGAAGAAGCAATTTATTATGTAGGTTCAATTTGCTCTTACGATTGATCAATGGGTAGAGCTGAGCTATGACTTTGGAGCAAATGAGATTGATGTGTTTGTTGAAAAGGAGTTTCTTATCCATTAATACCCCAAGATATTTGGTCTCTGAATGACATGGGATCTTTTGACCAGAGAGCAGGATGTCTTCTTTGTTGCAGATTTTTCTTCTTGAAAACATTATGGCTGAGCTTTTGAGGGGGTTCACTTGAATCCTCCAGTTGGTGAACCATGGGGGGGGGTGGGGGGGGGGGGGGGTGGGGGGGGGGGGGGGTGGGGGGGGGGGGGGGTGGGGGGGGGGGGGGGTGGGGGGGGGGGGGGGTGGGGGGGGGGGGGGGTGGGGGGGGGGGGGGGTGGGGGGGGGGGGGGGTGGGGGGGGGGGGGGGTGGGGGGGGGGGGGGGTGGGGGGGGGGGGGGGTGGGGGGGGGGGGGGGTGGGGGGGGGGGGGGGTGGGGGGGGGGGGGGGTGGGGGGGGGGGGGGGTGGGGGGGGGGGGGGGTGGGGGGGGGGGGGGGTGGGGGGGGGGGGGGGTGGGGGGGGGGGGGGGTGGGGGGGGGGGGGGGTGGGGGGGGGGGGGGGTGGGGGGGGGGGGGGGTGGGGGGGGGGGGGGGTGGGGGGGGGGGGGGGTGGGGGGGGGGGGGGGTGGGGGGGGGGGGGGGTGGGGGGGGGGGGGGGTGGGGGGGGGGGGGGGTGGGGGGGGGGGGGGGTGGGGGGGGGGGGGGGTGGGGGGGGGGTTTGCTTATAGCATTCATCACCACAACAGGTGAACAACAAAACACTCTCATGCAGTTTTAAATTTTTAAAATTTTTAAAGTAATAATTTTTTAAAAATTATTATTTTTAAAAAATGTAAACTATACAGGCCAAATGAATCTTATAGCAAAGCCTAAACTCTTAAGAACTGCTATAAATTTCAGTAAAATTCACCAAGCCAGAAAGCCAGACTAATTTGCATAGGAATGGGAAAAAAAAAGTAAAGGACGACCTATTTATTAATTTTAGAGGTGCTTATTGACAAATGCCGTTATGGCAGTTGGTGGATTTTAGTGACAGCTGCAGATTTTTTTATTTCAATCGAACTATTGCGGGGGGAAAAAGTGTCTAAAGGATACATTTGCAATAAATCAACCTTAAATGCGCACAACATTTAATAAAATTTGCAATATATTCGTAGGATGCACACAACAGATATTCAGGGAATTCCATTTCTTTGTTTTACTTGTGTACTTCGTAAATTGCAACTTTTATTAAATTCATTGGCCGTATGAATAATATTAAATGAAATTCAGCATTTAGAAATAAATAAAAATGATAATAAATTTATACGGTCAAGTAGCATGTCGTCACTCAATAAAGCAACCGCAGCCACGACAAAAACCATGAAATTAATAATAAGGTTCTTTTGGTGAACAATTACTAACTGGCTTATCTATTTTAATACATTTTAGCGCAGGTCAAGTAAAATTTCGTCAGCTCACTTCTCTCGTATTGACTGTCGCGAAGAACACAAACCACATTCAGGTTATGGAATTAATGTCTGAATAACCTGTAATATCAGAAATTTATAAAATTGTTTTAAAAAGAATAACTTAAAAATTTTTTTAAAAAATTCAGTAGTATTAAATCTCCAGTTTCTAACTTTTTTAAGAATGAATGTTTTTTAAATTCTGAAAAAAAATCCTACTATATCATTTTTGGATTCTTAAATATTATATACGTTAAAGTATGAAACTGTGGTGTATTTTAGTTCGAATTACTTGAAGAGGCAAAATGATGTTTTCTTTTAATATCACTCAAGTTAAGTAGCTTATGATAATTTGATAAAATCGGATTAGAATATATGAGACTGACCGATAAACAAATGAATAAGAATCGTATGAGAGAGTACGAAAGTTGAAACAGACAACGCAAATGGAACTTGATTAAAAGATAGAGAACTGAATAGTTTTACGAAAAATATGAATTGTCAACAAAGAAAAAAGAACAACTAGCTGGCTTAATAACGGATATTTATAAAAATTTTAATCTAAATGAGGAGGAACTGCCTCTAATAGCTGACCGAAGGCTTTTTCCCCACCAATGGGAGGAGTGGTTACACTCTCCCAAGTTCCCAAGTGCATATATGGTATGCACTTGGGAAAGCGCATATATCATTATTATTATTTACAAAGACTTACGGGGGGGTGGGAGGTAAGGGTAGGGATCCTAGATACATTGGAAAAAAATACGGGACACTTATGACTTAAGGTTAAAGTTTAGAATCCGCATCGATCACATATGCCAGTCTTACAAAATGATTCTAACTTTCCAAGTGTGTTCCTGGGAAGGTTTACTATGCACACACATTTTACTAAGTATAATTAAACAAATATTAAATCAAATTGTTAGGCTGCATATTTTCATTAAGCAACATTAAGTTGCCTTCAAATGGTGTTTTATAGATACAAAATAGATTTTTAATACAGTAATGCTCTTCTCACCTGACAATATTCTTATTAACCAATCAGTCTTGCTTACTCTTGCAATACTTTTCTGAAGAATGAATTTCACTTAACAATTGTTCCTTTTTAAGAATGATGTCATGAAAAGCTACATAATCCTCACTGAAGAATGATTTTACAATAAGCATTGAATTTACAGATTTTACAGACAATTTGTTTTTCTCATCGGTCCACAGTGCGTTCATGAGAGAAAATAATCTTTCAACACACGTATTTGTCCCAGGGATACACATAACGAACTCCACTACGGTCTTTAAATTTGATAGTTCTCCAACAACATTTTAAAGAGATCAACAACAGGATGCATTAGCCCAAAACGGGATGATCCCGTTTTTGGCTTATTTTACGGGACGTCTGGGATCCCTAGGTCAGGGACTCATCAAGGGAGACCACAGACTACACGCACCAGCTATCACACTTATTCTTGAATTCATTGACGTTACTTGCACCCATAACATCCAACAGCAATCATTCCAATCATGCGCCATCCTATGAGAGAAATAATGTAGCTCTACCCACCTTCGTTCTCGGCTTCCAAGAATTGTCCTTTCCCCACCTTCCATAAAATGAAAAATTCCACCAACTGAAATTCTGTGTGACCCTTCCAGAAATTCATAAGTTACAGTCATATCCCTTCTTTCTCCTGTTTTCCAGTGTTTGCGATCTACAAATTCTCAATTCGTCTTGGTAATCAGTATTCCACAATCCTGATATCATTTTGAGACTCTCCTCGGCACTTTGTGTACCTTACATATCTTTCCATCATCAAATAAATAACTGTATGTCACATGTCAAATCTTTCCCAACGTCATTAATTTACAGATGGAATAATATTGGACCAAGAACTGATTTTTGGGTCATACTACTGTTTACCTTTAATCTTACGAATTCTTACCTCCATATACGACTCTATGATATCTGTCAGTCAGCCATCCTCTTAACCAAGTTAATATTTTATAATCAAAACCCATATTCTCTAGTTTATGCAACGTCTTCCATACTGTTGGAAAACTCGATGTAGCTTAAAAATACCAAGGCACTTCACATCGATTTTTACAGAGGTCAAATCTCATGAGATTGTTACAAAAATAACCTTGTTTGTCTCTATATATTTTATGCTAAATATTAATGTAAATAATACTATGGGAAGTGACTGTACTTACTGCTTTAACAAAAATTTCTAGAATGTCAAAAACAAAGGCAATGCTTTGCCACCGGAACTTTGTATAATACATCTATGCAACCATAAGAAAGTCGTTTACCATTTAAGTGTATGAGAAAGTTGTTTGCAAGATCTGCATATAAACACCTTCAAAGTTAATGTTGAAGAGATAGGCAAGTTTCAGACAAGTTTCCGCTGCCTGACAAGATAGCATTAAAGGAGTGCAGGGAGGATAAGAAAGAAACGGTCGGTCTTATCAGAAGATCAAGGAGTCGTGCCGAATTCTTCGGGGGTTACAACCCTTGGTGCAAGATCTCGAAGAAAGCAAAACAAGAAGAGACAGAGCCAAACATCGGGGGCGGCAGTTAGAGTTATCGGCAGTTATACCAGGAGTAGGATCCAGAGGACGGGACGTTACGGCGAGACCAAGCCAGATGAAAATGTTGAGAGAAATGCCTATATTAATACCCGTGCCAAGTGTCGGTCAGATGTCCTTTTGCCTGAGCTATTGGTGTATCGCAGATTGCAGTCCAAAGCAGGCGAATATCCCGATGAGATGCCGCTGAAGCAAGACTCTCCAGAAGGAAGCCTAAGATCCGAAATGAAAGAAAAGGCATAGGGAATTTAGTGTAAGACTTTTGGATGAGTGTGCGACACAGAGCCTCTGTAAGTCTGTTCGATCTTTTGTCGTACATTCCTTTTGTAATCTAGAAGATACGTTATAGATGGGCTGATAAGAAATAGTAATAAGAAGTGTCTTTAAGGGAGTCCTCTGATTTGTTAATAATTGGCATAAGATTTGTGTAATAACTTAGCATAGTTAGCTAACCTCTTGTAAGTTAGAGTCTCAATAATTTGATTTAATAAGCAGAGAAGTAATTGAGTAATTATATTGAATTGTTATTTAAAAATAACAATTCAATATAATTGTTACAATACGATACAAGAAACGGGAATTTTGTTTCTGTATGCTAAACGTTTAACGGATTGGTAGAGAGAGTAACCTCCCTATCGATTATTTAATGTAATTTGTTATTAATGCAAATAAATGTGTTTTATGTTTTATTTATATGTCAATAGAGTGCAGCCTGATCTCTTATTTTGCAATGCACTGTTCCTGAATAAATCGGATCTGTGAACGGAAACAACTAAAGCTTTAAACGTGTAGTTTGAGTACTTCTGAACCACGACTGTTTATGTAAACTTTGTTGAAGGAATTTACTCCAGTAAGAGAAAGAAAGAGAGATCTACCGGACATATTACTAAGTCTTATGTCGATATAAAAATACTGGTGGGGCAGTCTTAACAAATAAATTTTCCAGAGTTCATAGGCAGACGACTAGTAAATACGAAAGGTGGATAAACCTAATACGTAATAGAATAACTAAGAAAGGTTACGTACGCAAAGCGCACTGCTAATAAAGAAGATATTACAATGTAGTCAAACAAACAGCCTTTTGTCACAATTCTGCAGAAGCCTTAGCAAAATCCAAAAGTATCATGTGGTGTTCATTCTCCTTGTCTAGTTCAGTGGTAACATCATTATGGAATGTGAGCAAGGCGCTAAAATATGACGTTCTCTTAGTAAACTCATGCTGTTCATTGCAAAGCAGAGATTCACTGTCAACTCATTTCTGAGTGCGAGCACTCACCAATTTTTCAAAAATCTATAAGTTCCTCTAATAAAATATCTTGTCTCGAGCATGTCGTCGTTCTGCTTTACTTTTCATTCAGGTTGATGTTTTGTGCTGCTGCTGTTCAGATGTCATTACCGTCATACAAATGGTTGCATTTTTTTTTTTTTTTTGGCAGGGAGCGGTATTGCGTTGGAATAATACAATCAGGTACATTGCTCCGATGTAGAGCAAGTACAGTCTCCATCCTTAGGACAATACGCTCCAGTAAAAACATTCAGTGGATGCACCAGCTTTTTCAAGGGTCAACACACACACACACACACACACACACACACACACACACACACACACACACACACACACACACACACACACACACACACACACACACACACACACACACACACACACACACACACACACACACACACACACACACACACACACACACACACACACACATATACACATGCAGGATGATTACTGTTGAATTAATTTCTTTCCTATTCTATTACTTATAAAAGGGAAATGCAGTGTGATTGTCCTGAGTCTCAATCCAAATACAATTCATCCGAAAAATGAATTTTTTGGGGAGTATTTCTTTTTTTAATTTTAGAAAGAGTGGCAAAACTAATTTATCAGCAGGCATCTCACGTGAAAGCATTGGGTAAGATGTTGAACTGCTCTATTTACAAAAGGTCTCCATAGCTGTCAACAACCAGGCACACCAAATGAGAGGAGACATTATTTATTTGGATCGATCACATCAGCGCTTAAGAATAACATTTTTCGTTGAAGAGTTCAAGTTTGAGTTCTATAATACCAAAAAGCATCGAATGTCACGTGCTTAACTGTACGTTATTCAGATTCAGTGTGAACAGGTGGACATGGTTATACCATAATTCGTACGCAATGCCTAACCTAATCCTACCCACAGTTGGTCCAGTAACTAAATATAACTCAAGCCTTCACTTTGAAATGACTGGTGCTGCCTTCTATACACAAATGTGAAACTACATGAAACTACACATTGGACATCAAGCGTCAAAAATTTTTGAAGAGGTCTTTTTTTGGACGGAGTAGATTATAGTCACTTTGTCTCAACCGTTCTGTAACATATCAATATTGATGAAACATCTTTTTTTAAGCTAGATTTTAAAACAAAAAAAATTATAAATATTATATAAAGTTAGAAAATTATAATATAAACCTTAATCTTAATATTTTTCTAGAAAATCTTCTGATAAGAATTAAAGAAAACTTTAAAAATAGTTATTAAAGAAATAACTGTGGTCTCTTTGAATAAAATTGCATACATGTATATTAAACATTAAACATGAAAAAATGCATAAAGAAGCTGTTTATGTGATGGAGTAAACAAACCGAAGCAGTTTGGAATTCTGGGAAGACATTTCATTATCTCTGCAGTTCGATGCGCGTCTGCAGCAAGGGATGTTCCGATCCAAACTGGTTCTTATTTCATTCGTGTGGGGTTCTTCCGTTCCACGACCGTCTCGTTGGAGTGGTTGAACCCTCCTGTGAGGGATTAAGTATTTCTGACTATTGATCCGTGTGTGTTCCCGAGCCGGTTTCCCTGTTCTGAGAGATGTCACGGACAAGAATCACACCCAGGCCTTGGTCTATACAGAATGAGCTACGGAATCTCCAAACTAGTACTGATTTATGGGATTTCTGAAATGGTTGTGATTATTATTATTATTATTATTAAATACTTTCTATCAGGAAAGTTATGTCCATTTAGGATGGCAACGGGATAAACTGCAGGATTCAATTTAATATTTTACCAAAATGTACTCGTCGCTAAAACAAAAGGAGTTCACGTTTGTCAGGGGAAAGGGGAGCGTCTGGAGGGAAAGAAACCAATCCACAGCCACACTTCGAAAAAATCAAAAAATAAATTTAAAAAAAACATCAGGCGCTGTGTACTTAATAACGATTACTGTAGCGAAATACCAAAAAATTCACTCGATGCATATAGAAAGGTGTACATAAATCGACTCAGCTTATCTTCTTCTTCGCATTCATTATTTTTATTTTTTTTTAAATTCCCATTTATATTTATACACAGACGCATAACAAAATCATATGTTCTACAATATCAAATGATGTCATCCCCTTTGCGCATCACCCATGCACCCGAGTCATCTATCTTTATATATATTATATGAGAGGGCGAATGACATTTAATGAAAATATATAAAAAAAACTATTTAAACTGGAATTAAATTTAAAGGATAACAGAAAAAACAAATCCATCTAAAAGAAACCAAGAACTGTATTTTCTAAAATGTTCAGAGGCTTTGAAACGATGATTTCTTCCGATTTCTTTTTATAAAGAGTTTATGTAATCGTGTGTGTGTGGAATTTTCTGTTTTCAGGATACACATCAGTCTAATATCAAAAAGTTGATAACAATTTTTCTCATTTAAATGGAAGAAATCATTTCACAATTTTGAATTTTTATTATGGACAGTCTATTTCTAGAATTTTTCTTATTTAAGAGCTTTTTTTTTATTTTTCAAAACTAACCAAAACAAGCTCTGCATATCTGACACGAGGGAATAGGAAACACCACTATCATTAATAGTAATGATAGTGGTGTTTGACCACTAAATACATTTGACTGATTCGAATTTGATACGCACCCCAAATTTATGAGACGATTTTTAGAAAAAAATATTTTATTATATAAAGATATTTTCAAATTCTTACTTAATTTTTATTTATTGTTACAATCATTTGTATTAGCAATATTCAGTTCATCTTCACTCTCGGTACTATCATTCGTCTCGTTAATGTCACCGTTAGTATTACTTTCGTCTGAACTATTGTTGTCACTCCCTTCAAAAACTGCGTCACCTTCGGTACCATCCATCGCATTACTTATCCCGCATTTCTTAAATGACTTTATAATCGTCTTTTCTTTCACAGCTTTCCATGAATTTTTCACCCAGGTACATACGTCTGAAATTGTTGACCGTTTCATACGTCCTGTTGCTGTAACATCGTGATTTGGCTTTGCCATCCATTTGGGTTGTAATTGATCCATCCGAGGTTGATCCATCCATTGAAATCCATCCGAGGGTTGTAATTGACTTGTAAGGAATGACAGCTAATTCTGTATTCATTTCTTTTAGAAGCCTCTTGGTTGATTCTGTTTTATGTGCTCTGAATGGATCCCACACTAACATCGCAGGCTTTTTAAACAACGCACCTGGACTTTTTGTCCATATCTTTTGTATCCATAATTTCATTCCTGTTTCGTCTATCCAGCCTTTATCTTGAACGTGGATAATAATGCCACGAGGAATTTCATCACAAGGTAATGTTTTTCTCTTGAAGATTAACATGGGGAGTAGTTTTGTTCCGTCCGCGCAGAAAAACTACAGTGTAGTGAGTTTTTCGTGACCTGTTGTTTTGATCACTACTGATTTAGTGCCTTTTGAATCTACTGTCCGATTCGAAGGAACATCAAAGGTTAGAGGCATTTTATCCATTTTCGCAATTTGATTAAGCTCAAAGTTAAATTTCCTTCTCGCTGATAAGACAAATCTATGGAATTCTATAATTTTCGCTTCACAGTCAGCCGGCATTTTTTGGGGTAGAGTGGTTTTTGTACGCATGCATAACCCGTGTTTTCATAAATCTAAAGCACCAAGACGGTGATCTGGTAAAATCTAAAATTCCATGAGCAGTTGTCCATCGTTTCGCTTCAAAAATTATCATTTTCGCAGAAACAGATATTCACATGTTTCGATGATTTGTTACCCAATTTTTCATTTGAACTTCTAATTCTGGCCATTTTTCTAGATGCGAACGGAATGTTTCATGTGTATACATAGCAGTTTTGATTGTTCCTCTTGTTTTTTTCCAGTCGCTAACCATTTTTTCTGTTGGTGGTGGACCAAAATGTCTTTCTGCTGCTCTGTTTCCATATTGTTTTGCATACTTTATCACATTTAATTTATAACTCACGTTATATGAAAGTCTTTTTTTGTTTGTTTGTTTTACACTCATTTCCTCATATTTTAAGATAAAAATGTTAACGTCTTATAACGTCTTATAAAAAATAATTCAAATGAACCGTACATGTTTCCACACTAATGATTATTGTGCTCTAAATCGGAGATTCACCCGCATGCAGCGAGATAACATATTGCGCCAGTGATTGAACCTTCGCTAACAGCTTCGGTACAGTGTAAAGATTCATATTTTAATATTACCTTCGGACCACCAAGTAATTTTATAAACTTGGTTTTTTTTTACTCATTCTCCCAAGTAAGCAAAACAGTTAAGTTCGCGCCTGAACGTAGTTCAAGTCTAAAGCAGTGCAACACCAGGGCAACTCGTTGTAAAAGTGAGTAAAGCTCTGATCACTATTCTTAGTATTTCCCATAATATAAAACACATCTCAATAAGAGATGTATACGGTTATAAAACACATCTCAATAAGAGATGTATACTGTTATAAAACACATCTCAATAAGAGATGTATACTGTTATACATTATGGGTGGGGGGTGTGACTTCCCAGACCGGTGTCAAACTTTTTTGAGGTATCCTCAGTGAGTAGCTAGACCCTGAAATACCAGGGTTTGACAATTGACAATTGACATTTATGTCTTTAGGGGTGAAGCAAGATGCTTTTCATATTCCTCGCTATCTGTTGTGGTTACAATGAGGGTAACGTTTATGAGCAGTTTGCTCGCCCTGTATGGGCATAAAGATTATGCATCGCTATAGGAGTCTAATATAGCTTTTGGTCTTCTATATTTGAATATGTCCGTTGCCTCGTATGCTGCAGCTTGCTGAACCAAATCGTTGGGATGTGTGGACGTCTTTAGGAAAAACTTGGATGCTAAGGATTGTAGAAAAGATAAAATATAGGAGATATTTGTATCTCTGTGCAGTTGATTGTTTCTAACACACCATGGGGCGTTTTGAATCATTCTCAAGCACTTATTCTGCACTCGTTGTATCTTGATAATGTTAGTATTAGAGATGCGGCTCCAGGAGAGGCATAGGTGATTATAGGACGAATCATAGTTGCAATTTGATTCTGTTGCTGAGCTTGCTATTTCTATTAATTAGCGGATAGATCTGAGCTATGGCTTTAGATGCCTTTGCGCACGCAGACTTGATGTGTTGGTTGAAAGATTTGGTTATCTTTTTGTCAAGAATTGCACCCAGGTAATTTGTTTCTGTCTGCTAGGGAATTTTAGTATTGAATAGTAACAGATCTCCTGGAGGAAATATTGGCCTTTTTGAGAAAATAATGGCTCAGCTTTTCAGGGGGTTGACTTCCAATCTCCACTTGGACAACCAACCCTCCAGTTTTAGAAGGTTTTCTTGGAACTTTCTGGTAACGAAATGGGATCGGAGAGATCTTGTTAGTATTGTCGTAACGTCCCCGTACAGGGCCAAAATGGAAGTCATCGGATTGTGCGGGATGTCTGACATGCATACAGAACACAGCAATGGAGCCAGTAGAGATCCCTGCGGCACTCCAGCAAAGACATGGCGCTGGGACGATGTAGAACCGTTGCTTTTAACTTGCACTGATCTATTCTGAAGATATGAGTGGATTAGAGGAACCATTTTAGTTAGGTACCGGCTGAGATAAGTTTGTGCGGGAGTTCAAAATGCCAGAGTTTGTCAAATGCTTTGGATAAAGCTAGGAAAACAGCGCCTGTACACTGGCGTCAGTTGTAGCTAGTGGTGATGTATTCGAGAATTCTGTGGATTTGCTGAGTAGTACTATGGTGTTGCCGAAAACCAAACTGTTCTTTAGGGAGGATGTTTAGGTCATTTACTGAGGTTTGGAATCATGAGAGGATGATCTTCTCTGCAACCGTACCCAGATTAGAGATGAGACTGATTGGACGATAATTTTGTGGTAGGTGTGGGTCCTTGCCTGGCTTATGTATATGTATATTAATTACGTCAGCCAGTTTCCAGGTGGAAGGAAAATAGTGAAATCTTAAAATTGCATTTATTATACTGGTCAGGAACACTACTGCTTTTCGAGGCAGAAGTTTGATCACCCGATTAGCAATTCTGTCTGGCCCGGGAGCTTTTTTGTTCATTAATTTTTTAATAATGTCGTATATCTCAGCAGGTGATGTTGGTGCAATATGGTCAGTGCTGGTGATACGAAGTTTGAGTGAGTGTCTGACCTTGCTGTGAATCTTATATATGTGGTCAAAGTCAAGGTTTCCATACGAAGGCCTGCATTGCTCCTCCAAATTGTATGCTATAACTTCTACTTTGTCTACATCTTTGTGAGCAAGGCCCTGCTCTTTGTTTTTGATATTTTTCAGTAGTCCCCAGATGGAGGGATCAGTAGATGAAATGGAGGCTAACTTTTTTTCCCATACTTGGTCTCCATGAGTTTTGAGCACATCTCTTACTTCCCCATTTAATCTGTTTAGATTTGTTTTATCTTGTGGCGCACACGTGTTAGGAAAACTTAGGAAACCTAGTTCTGTTTTTGTCTCTGATCAAGTTCATGATGACTTCAGGCAAACGATCTGGCTTGCGGGCAGATTTGTAGGAGGTAGCTACCGTTATAGCAGAATTAATTTGTTGTGTGATATTTTTAAGTGCAGTTTCTACTTCTTCTTTTGTGCGTATGTGAGGAACAGGTCCAATATAATCCTTCAGTGCTGTTGACAGTCATTCCCATGCTATGTAGGAGTGAGAAGGAGGAGACAGGTATTCTTGTTTTCCCAGGTGTAGAAGAATTGGGTTGTGATCGGATGATAGTTCATCCATGGATATAATGCTGTATTGAATTTAATATCCTGCAGGATAGCTATATCCAGGATATCAGCTATGCCAAACGTACTGAGATGATTTGGTTCAGTGGGGCCTGCCGCAACAGCGTTGCTTGATCCTAAGTAATTGGAAAGGATGCAACCATTCTTCGTGGTGGTTGAGCAATTCCACGCAGGGTGTTTAGAGTTCGGATCCCCGGCTATAATGGTCGGCTCTCTGACGCATAAGATGGCATTTAGGTCAGAGTGTAGTAGATATTTCAATCTGCCAGTAGAACTGGTGACTACTTCCACGTCTGTGATCTCAAGGTTAGTGGTTGAAGGGTTGCTCACAGAGTGGTGCTTAATATAATTTTTAATGAAGATGGCAGTGCCGCCGCCTCTAGAGTAATCTATCATTTCTGTATAGGCGATAACCCCTTATTTTAGGATTATCTGAGGGTCTTAAATGAGTTTCACTGCTTAATAAAACATCTGGTTGATACCTATATGTGAAATCTCGGAGTTCCAGAATTTTGTTTTTGAGGCCATTTGCATTCCCAGCAACGATTGAAGAGATGTTGGAATGAGTTTGTTACTATTCATTTATGAGAGCTGTGAGGATGATCTGCGTTTCACGAAGAAATCTTTTAGTGGAGGTTTCAATAGGGTTTGATATGCTGAAATTTTGTAGCATGTTTGCTAGTGAGGCCGTAATAACAGCTGTTAGATTTCTAGGTGCTGTTGGTTGATTTTGTTCTGGTATTGGTCTATTTATGCGGGTCACATCGGCATATCTTCTTGTTTGCTTTTGGGTGTCTCTATTTTTGGAGGCTTCCGACTGTGGCCGCTGAGTCTCCGGTTTTGATGCCTGGACCTCTGGAGTTCTTATACTGTAGGAGGAGGGCTGATTGACTGCCTCCATCCGTCTGTTCTTTGGGTGCTCGGTACATCCTTTGTAGTTCGCAGGATGAGGGCCACCGCGGCACATTTGGCTGAGGTGGTTCTTGGCTTAGTGCAGGTATTGGTTGGGTGGCTGTCCCCACATTTCAAACATCTATATTCAGCTCTACATAGATTCTGGGCATGGCCAAACATCTGGAACCTGAGGCACTGCCCAGAAGATGATCTTTTCCAGAGTGGTTCTGGTGTGATGATGAGACCACAGACTGTTTTGAAGTTGTAGATATCCTTGTATATTTTATGAATCTCAACTAGAACTAATGGCATGGGAGTCTTGTCTGCTTTGTACATTCTGCTGGCCTTGAATGGAGGCAGATCCTGAGAATTAAGGTCAGCAGCTATTTTTGCAGTGTCAATGTCTTAACAGACACCACAAAGAACCACTTTAAGTTTTTTTCAGAGCTGAGCGCAAAGGTATGATACTGAATGCCTCTGTCGTCCAGTTCTTTGTTCAACCTTCCATAGTCTGTCACTCTTGCTGGCTGGATCTTTATGCCTTCATCCAAGTTTTTCGCCTTAATGAGGCCAATGTGCAGATTGGACATTGTGGATCTTAAAACTGCCCATTTCTGCTTTTCTCTAAGGATGATCGGAGGCACCTTTTCTTTGTGAGAAATAGCGGCGTCCGAACGCTGAGAATCCTGTTCCATTTCATTGTCATTGTGGGGATCTTCTGTTGTTCTTCGCTTTTTGAGTGAAAGAGTAGAAGGAACCGATTCTAACTGATCTTCTGCGACTACGTCAACGTCTGTGACTCTTTCCGGGGGAAACGTGTCGAACAGTTTCACTTTTCCCGGCCCGGCCAATTGACGTTAAGTAGTTCACCTAGTCTTATAAATTCTCTATATACCTCCTCAAATATTGTCTCATGTAGCTGTTTTTCAATGACTATCAATATGAAGTATCTAAATAAATAAATAAATAAATAACGCTTATCGTGCAGTTGTAGTCTTATCGGCACTGCTGCAGCAATCTGAACTGTTTTGGTAAGAGCACTGATTCAAAAAATGCATGATCTTTAACACACATACTATAATAAAGCACGGCAATTCCAAAACTGACCAAACTTCAGTAAGGTTTTTAGTAATACAGAGCCTTATCAACTTTACCTATACCTATACAAGTTGCAACAAGGTGTTTTTTTTTTTTTAATATGAATCTCTGGAGGAGATATAGATGTAAAAAAGGGAATAATGTATATTAGGGTTACCAAGTAATTTTATAAATAAACTTGGTATATATATTTGGTTATATATATATATATATTTTTTTGGGGGGGGGGGGGCATTAATCGCACACACAAGAAAAATACTATGCGCCGGTCCTGTATGCATATATGTAGATTTTTTTTTTACCTTGGGTATATACTACGTTGAAGATACCAAGCAATTTTATAAACTTAGTTTTAATCCTTTTTCCCAAGTAAGCAAACAGACAAGTAAGACAAATTTGCGCCTGCACGTAGTGCAAGTCTGAGGCTACTCGTGGTGAAGGTTGAGAAAGCTCCGCAAGGGGTTGTGTTTTGCTTTAGGGGAAAATACTAAAGAAAGTGATCCAAGCTTACTTCTACTCTACCATGAGTTGCCTGAGACTTGCACTACATGCAGGCGCAAATTTGACTTACTTGTCTGTTTGCTTACTTGGGAAAATGGATTAAAACCAAGTTTATAAAAGTGCTTGGTATCTTTAACGTAGTATACACCCAAGGTAAAAAAAAACAATTCTACATATGTACACACAGGACCTGCGGATAGTATTTTTCTTGTGTGTGTGCGATTAATCTTTGACGCCTTTCCAAAAAAGTTTTTTCCGAATAAGTGTGAATAAAACGAACAGAAATTAAAAACAAATGAAAACAGCTTTAGAGTATAATGTTAGCAAAGGATTAGACCAGCTTATACAAACTGTTTCAAGTTATATAAATTTTCAAAATAATATAAAATAGTAATATAAAGTAATAGTAATATAAAGATTTATTCAAATATTCTTTACATTAATTTTGCATTAATAAATAAATTAACTTTGAAGATTCAACGAAAATAGATATGAGAATTTTACAAGAATGTTTCGCATTGGACTCGAGAGTTCGCCGATTATTTTGTGTCGCTGACGCCGCCCCTAACAGTCCGCAATTATAACAGTCTCGAATGTCGAGAAGAATGAGTTATCAGTAGTAAGCCGACGTTTAGGGCCGAACCACATGCATCCGATCCGATTAAAATTAGGATACGGCCCTTACACGGAACTCAACAATTCATCATAAGTTGATTTGTGATACATCAAAAAATAAAGAACTATTTTAGGTATATTTTCGTAAATTTTAATAAAAAATTACAGTGATATAATCGGATCCAGGATACAATTTCAGAATTTATTTGTTTGTTCGTTTCCGGGAAGATCTGAAGAGGCCTGAACGGAAGACGACGTACATTCATAATTATATGTACCATTCGTTGTTCGTTTAAACTCTTATCTCATATTTTTTGCCATCTTTTAGGCGCCTGTGTATATTGCACACTTCCCACACGCCTCCAGCCTGGCTTGTACACACACACACACACACACACACACACACACACACACACACACACACACACACACACACACACACACACACACACACTTATATATATATATATAAGTATGTGTGTGTGTGTATATATATATATATATATATATATATATATATATATATATATATATATATATATATAAGTATGTGTGTGTGTGTATATACATATATATATATATATATATATATATATAATGTAGTTCTAATATATACAAAATGCAAAATAAAAACAAGGCAAGGAAATTTCTATATGTCATGTCCAAGATAAAGTGAACGTCACGTTGGCAAAAATGAAGTTATGGCAAAAGCGGGTTGGTAATGAAGAATTTGACGCGTTTCTGTCGCTTCATAAATCGCTCGCAAGTTCAAATGAACAAATTGATGATGATGTGAAAATTACTATCATGCAGCATTTAAAAAGCTTACAAATGAATCTAGAAAACTATTTCCCTGAATTGGACATTAATATTAAGTGGATAAGATATCCTTTCAATAAAAACAAATTTATGCCAAAGGGTCTATCGTCAATAGAAAAAGAACAACTTTTAGAACTAGTTTCTGATGGTTTCCAAAAAAATAAATACAGCGAGAATACGGTATCATCATTTTGGCTATAAATACAGAATGAATTTCCTGAATTAACAGATAAAGCTCTAAGGTTCATTTTTCTATTTCCAAGTTCATATCTGTGCGAAGTTGGATTTTCGGCATTTGTAGATATTAAGACGAAGAAGAGGAATCGCATTATAGATGTCGAACCGCATCTGAGATTGAAATTAACAACTATAGAGCCAAATTTTGCTGAAATTTTATCTCATCATAAGAAATTTCACTCCTCTCATTGATGATAAATTATTTCGAGTAAGTAAAACTTTATAGTATCTTTATAAAGTTTGTTCTATTAAAAATAAATCAGTTTTTGTTTACATGAACATATAAATTCAAATAAAATAAATATTTAATATTTTAAATTAATTTATTAATTTATTCGTTTTAATTAATTTATTTATTTAGTTTTAATTAATTTATTTATTTAGTTTTAATTAATTGTTTTTTTTAATTAATTAATTAGGGGGTACTTGGTAATAATGAAAATTTAAGAAGGGGTCCGCGGATATCTGAAGTTTGAGAAACACTGTTCTAGATGTTTATCAGTTTCCAGTCCCCCTTCGCGCGCGCGCGCGCGCGCGTGTGTGTGTGTGTGTGTGTGTGTGTGTGTGAGGATTATAATTATCTGATTGGCAGAGTGGTAGCGTACCAGCTCTCCAACCAACAGCATGTGGGCTCAAATCTCGTCTTCGGCATGGGTGTTTGTGATTGTCTTTAGGTAAGAGTTGATTTTCTTTACCAAGTGTGAGACCGCCTCCTCGTTTATTAGAAGCCTGAAGTGACTTTAAAAGGTTCCATGTTTGATCTCACGAGAAGAGTTTCCGGATTATGTAAAAATAAATTTTAAAAAAATACAAAAAGAAGTTATTTAAATTTATTATTATTATTATTATTATTATTAGGTGACACCTCCGGGGAGTCCAAGGATTCATCGAGGGAGAGCCTCCTTCTTCTTCTTCGTCTTCACAACTTCGTCTCCACCATTCAATCCACCAACTACAACGAACCGCAACACACCAACTCCGTCTACCACCAACCACCATCATTAGTATTTTCACATACAATCGCAAACATCCATGCCTACGGCGGGATATATATATATATGATCCAGTGGTGAGCTATGGAAATTTTAACAAAGGGCTCGCATTGTCGAGCAAAAAAAAAAAAAACCTTAGCCCTTATAATACTTATATTGCGACTTTGTAGAGCTTCTGACAAATATGATAATTCCTGTAGGATATCAATCATTAATACTAGTTCTTTTAAAAATTCAAATTGAGAAGTCGGTTTAAAAAAAGCCCTTTTATTTATCGTTCGATGCAAAATGCTTGCATAAAGCTGGGTAATTTCTCCACAAAGCACGAACCGTTCGTAAACTGCAAGCTGCCCATCGTGGTCCAAACACACGGCTGATCTTTAAAATTTCGATACCAAGGTCTTTTGCAATGGTATTTAATTCTCGTTGATTTTTTGGTGTTATTTGGTATTATATGCTTTTTATTGATGATAAAAAGCATATAATTTATTTATAAATATTTCAAAATGACTTATTTCTTTAATGTTTTTTATTGAATCGTCTAATGCTAAGTGTAAACGATAAGCACAATGCCAAAATCACAACGTTGGGAAATTTTTGTAGAAGTTTGATTGCAACACCTGATTTGTTTCCTAACATTACACTAGCTCCATCAGAACAAAATGCAATGAAATGATTTTTTATATAGTTATCAGAAAATCCATATGAATTTAAAGTAGCAATTATAATAGCATGTACACATTCCACGGTGGTAGTTTTTAGTTCTACAAGATTATTAAACAAGAACAACAAGGGGATCGCAAATTAGAGAAAAATTTAACAAAGGGCTCGCGCGAGGCTTTAGCCCCTTATAACTCACCACTATATAATATTAGTGGATATGTAATATATCCCGTCTATTTTTAACAATTATATATATATATGCGTTCAGGAACATCGACTAGGTTGTTACATTTTAATAAAAATATTTAATGACTAAAACCGAGAATAATAGTAAGGCTTTATTGAAATAAAAACACAATAGTTTCGGCTTTTGACAGCCTTCTTCAGGTGTCTTCTAAGAATAGGAAACAGTAATAAAAACACTGAAGTTTAAAACTGTGAAGCAGAGGAAAATTGCACTACATAATTGATATGAAAAAACGTTGTATTTACATTAAGTTGTTCTTACAAACGTGGCATTGGTTGTTGAGTGCGTGCTTGCAGACTCTCGCGTACGCCAGTACCGAACAACAACAACAGAGTGGCTATCAGGTATGTTTAGCTCAAATTGTTATTTAAATGTTCATAATTAAGGATGATTTCTCTGGACCCCACAATTTTTCTTTCAAACTCATCATGGCAACGAAAGATGTTTTCGGATCTATCCCAGCAGACTGAATGACCCTGGTGAATGACCCTGATGGTGTTCATCATCAGGATTGTTCGAGAAAAGAACATGACTAGACAGGGCGCTGGCATGTGTTCTTTTGTAAGAAATGTCTCTCTTGTGTTCCTCCACACGTAATTCAATAGACTTATTTGTTTGACCAAAATAACAATCCCTCAGATAACATTTCCTCAGCTGAACGACAGGCCTTAAAAAAACTTAAAAACAACAGAAATATAATAATATTACCAGATAAAGGCAATGCTACCGTAGTCCTCGATTCTGAAGAATACCATAATAAGATGCTTCAATTACTTGAAAATAATACATATTCAATACTACAGGAAGATTCAACACGGGAACTTCAAAACCGCACAAATGATTTATTGAAGACTACAACTGAACTATCTCGCAACATTCCGCTTTCTCTACGCTCTCTGCATCCACTCATCCCACGTATTTATGGAGTTCCAAAAATCCACAAGGAAAACTTCTATCTTCGTCCAATCGTAGAAGGTATTGATTCTCCTACTTACAAGCTTTCCAAACATCTTGCTAAATACCTCAAGTGTTTTTCTAATGAGTCTTCATCCTTCGTTAATAATAGCATGGACTTTATATCACAAATTAAATATATAACTATCAACGAGAATGACATAAAAGCAAGTTTTGATATAGTTTCCTTATTTACAAATGTCCCTGCAGAAGAAGTGCTAATATTACTAAAGAACAAATTATCCAAAAAAAGTTTGCTTTATTAACCCATTGCGTTAAGTGTGGTTACTTCCGATATCAAGACACCATCTACAACAGAACCAAGGTCTAGCGATGGCCAACTCTTTATCTCCTATTCTTGCTAACATTTACTTGGAGGATTTTGAAACTAAAGCTATATCATCCTTCTCATTTAAACCAAAACTTTGGAAACGCTATGTAGATGACATTTTTATTATTTGGAGTCACGGCCATAACTCTCTCATTGATTTTCTTAATCATCTCAACAATCAGCATCCTAATATAAAATTCACAGTCGAACTTGAATATGACAATTCCCTACCATTCCTGGATATAAAACTTTCACGCTGCTCTGGAAAATTTAGAATCTCCATGTATAGAAAACCTACGCAAACTAATAGATATCTTCACAGTCAGTCCCATCATTTTCCTCCACAAAAACTAGGAACTATTTCTACCTTGGGACATAGAGCGTGCTCTCTTCTGAATGACCCAGATGAACTTCAAAAAGAAATTAATTACCTCTCTCATGTCTTTAGACAAAATGGATATTCTGATAAAACCATTAAAAATTTCTTCTAAATCCTCCTAGCCACCGCACTGAAGAAATAACTAACTTTAAGGGTAACATCTCCATCTCCATCAGTTCAGTTTCCAAAAAATTAGCTAGAGTTCTTAAAAAGTATAACATCAGGACCTTATTCACTACACTTCCAAAAATCCGCTCGCTAGTAAGCCATCCAAAATGCAAATCATCGGTAATGCTTCCGGTCAACAGTAGGCTATTAGTAGTTACGTTTTTTGGGAGTCAAAAGCTATACGCCGATTTTCGAACAACGTGGGGTGTCGGCGCCCTGACTCCCCGGGTTGTTCAAGGGTCAACTGTATATAGCTTGGAAAGTATAATTTGTTTGTACAAATCAGGGACACTATCTCTGCATTTGAACTGGTGATTCTACATATTTACCATGAAAGCATTTTAAATTTGAATAACAGATTTCACGTGAGTAGATTATTTGCTAACCAACAGTACATTTGTACTGTAGGTTAGCAAATATAGGTTGATGGGCTAAAGATTGTTTTCTATTTTTAACAATATATATATATATATATATATATATATATATACTAGGGGGGACTCTCCCCCCTGACGCCTACTGCGCCCAACTTCTCGAGTTCCGGACTGGTAGACCGGTTCTCCTTGAATTCTGATGACTGCAATTTTGAAGCCTCGAAAGAGGGTTCCCTCCCCCCCCCCCCCGAGTTCGGGACTGGTAGGCCGGTTCTCCTTGAATTTTGAAGACTCGAAAGGAGAGTTCCTCCCCCCCCCCCGGCGCCTACGGCGCCCAACACCCTAGTTCCTAATAAATAAATTCACTGATGGCTTGCAGAACTTGTCGAAACTTCACTTAGAGCTCCTTTAGCCAGAACGTTGAGGATTATTAATGAATTTTAATCTATCAGGCACCCTACTAATTCCACTTCCTTTGAGGAATAAAATGGCGTTAGAGGACTTATCGGTAATAGCAAATCTTGAAATTTGTTATTAACGATTAATCCTGTCATTAATGAGGTTTTTGTTTACCCGGAAACTCGGGTGTTTCGTCCCTCAGCACAGGCAAATCCGCCCCGTAAACACACACGAATTTAGAGTCATAAAGCACATATACTTGATCCCTTATTAAGTGGGCTCAACCCGTCCTAACGGAAGGAGGAGAAACTCCATACGAATGGATAAATAAATTGCTCACGTTATTTATAAAATGAATGCATTTAAATTTTAATTATCAACGTTATTTACGCTATCGGCCGCTTACCTTCATAACGCAATATATCTGAATTTTTAGCGGCAGTGCTTCTGTGATTAAAACAAACAATTTCATTATTGCTTGTCTTTTAATTATTGCGGAATAATAAGATCGCCATGATTTAAAAAAACTGAAAATGGATATGACTTACCAAGAATCTCCTATTCGCTATCGCTACTTTCGGACTTAAAAGCAATTTCCATTGAAAATGTGCATTGTCAATCTACCCAAATAGCATCATCTTCATTCTCATTAAGGGAATTAAAGATGCCAGTTTTTTTTTTTAAAACTCTTGGCAATTATTTCTGAAGAAATCATTTCCCAAGCTCTCAAAATCCAGTTGCACAACAGTTCTAATGATGGTCTCTTAATCTTCCCTGCTGGAGTGAGGTCGTAGTCGCCGGCTGCCATCTACTCCGTGTAGAATTTTTGTAGTCCTTGAAGGGTTGTTGACTGATACATCCAAAATCTGTAGACAAGGTGTTAGACACCATCATAAATAATGGCCACATCGGTCTTAACATCAGAAAGTTTTTTACTGTTTCTGCCGTAACAACATTCACTGTCTATGTCTTAAAGTTTTAAACTTTTTTCGTGTGCGAGGTATATGCGAAACGTTTTAATTTCTTTTTTCGTGAAAAAATCAGGGGTGCGAGATATACGCGAGGGCGAGTTATATTCGAGTAATTACAGTATTGTACCTGACATGCGCAGATACTAAGCACAACGAAATGCAAACTATTTCAAAATCAGAGCGGTATTCATTTCATAAAAACATATGTTTACACGGCTTGTTTAAAATATAATTAACAGGAATTTTATTATGCTACAGAAAGTATTACTGTTAAAAAATAACTGAACTGGCAACTTACGAAAAAATAATTATCGTTTCCCCCCCAAAAAAAAATCCTAGTATAACTTTTTATTCTCCAAAGGAAGTGGCAAAGAGTTCTTTTAGCTCTAATTAACTTTTTTGAAATCAGCTAGTCTTCACCGAAAGCTGAACTCATTATTACCGATGATTTCAGAGGCGCTGAGGCGAAAGCATGGCAGACAAACCATACTTTTCTAATCTTAAAGCTTAATAAACCAGTTGTCTGTAAGAGTGAGTTCTACGGTTGAGTTTTCTAAGATCGGGGTTTTAAACAAAATGTTAGCAAGAGAGAGAGAGAGAGAGAGCTTACTAACTTGAGCCAAATCGATTTATTCTGGAAATTATTGAAGGGATTATGAGGGGCAGTCTTTCATCTATCTAACATGACGATACAAGGAACGTTGCCACAAAGCTACACAAGCAACTGAGAAGTAATTATTTATTATAAAATTTTTGTCCATGTATCATACATCTTTAGTATAAACTGATTCGAATACAAGAACAAGTATAGATAACAGAAAACAATTCAAGAGTGTTACATAAAATAATGAGGTTTTGTAGAGTGGTTAAATAATACTACTGTCTAGGGGAAGCAGAAAGAATTCCTCTAATTCCCAAAGAGAGCAGATAATTCCTCAGTTAACCTCTTTTGGACCTTAACATCTCCCTGTGTCTTATATCAGTGCTTCCCATACTTAAGGATGTAAAGGTCCCTTTGAAAAAATTAAAATATTTCGCTGCCCTCATCGAAAAAAAATCATAATACAGACATATGTTATTAATATTTATTGTGTTTATATTCAATACAAAACATACACAGCGAATATTGCAAAAATCAAATGCAAATAATACATTTTTAGCATCTTCTATATACATTTGGCATGGCACAAATAAGACAGCGCTTCCCAAACTGTAGGCTGCGGCCCCCTGGAGGGTCGTTAGTTTTGTTGGGGGGGGAAGTGTGAATAATGAAAACAAATATAAAATGCTTTAAGACTAATAAGATAGATAATATCTATCTATATAAAAATATAAGATAATCTTACATATACATTTGAAATGGCACATTATCTTATATTTTTATATAGATAGATATTACCTATCTTAGTAGTCTTAAAACATTTTATATTTGTTTCCATTATTCAAGCCCCCCCCCCCCTTCAACAAAACTAACAGCCTCCAAGGTGCCGCGTCCTACAGTTTGGGAAGCGCTGTCTTACTAACTCTGAGCAGTATCTTGTCCATCTCTCTTTCTCTCTTATTTCTTCCGTGTTCATCGAGATTTCACTGTTTTCATCTTTTATGGTTCTTTGCCGTGAGCTCCATTTTGATTTGTCTCTTCAAAACGCCTTCTTCACTTCATTGCATACTATTCTTCGATTTCCACAGAAATCTCTCTCTCCAAATCATTCAGGCTCTTTTTCTTGCATTATCTTTAATGTCTCCTGTAAGATCCGCCTTTTCTTCTTTAGCTTCTCTGTTTCTGGGACAGTTCTATTGCTCTAAGAAACAACAAAGTGGTGTCTGCAATCAAGATTGCAGACACCACTTTGTTGTTTCTATCTTCCAGTTCTTTTTCCTTAATGGATTTCAGTTCTTCCTCGAGCAGTTTTATACACTTTCCATGCGATTTCCTCACTCATTTTCCTCATATCTCTCTGACTGAAACGGTGCCTTCACTTGTCACTTAAACTTTAACCCGATAGCGGTTAAATAGTTATGTCTATTGACAAAATTAGACACCACAAAATTATACCTACAGTATGTATGCCAAAAAAAGGGCTCTAAATTCAACGCGATAATACATGATGTTATTATACACGAATGCTAATTTGTGAAACTAAATTTCAGAAATCCCAAGGTTCGGGGGGGGGGGGGGTTATATTGGGAATAGTTCATTTGCAGTAGGCCTGGGTGTTGTTATTTAGATTTACACCATTTTATAATTTCTCATTACTGTTTTAATGCTCAAGATGTGTACGTTTTGATTCCTTATTTGCATTTTCAGACATTTTTTTTTTTTTGTTCAAAACAGAGGGCAGTCATTAGCTCTGGGTATTCGGACTGCTTTTCTTCCTATTTTGTACTAATTAGGTTAAATCCAGGTCTGATATTATATGGAATATGCATCATATGCAGTGGAACATGTTTGCTCCACAGAACGTTAACTAAAGCGTATCTTCTATGAAAAAAAAAAAAATAAATAAATAAAATTAGAAAGGAGTAACTTTGAAGACCCAAAAAATTTAGATGATGGGAGAGAAAATAAAAAGTTTTAATTTTGATGAGAAATGCTCTTTCTAGGTGGGTATAAAGCAAAACTGGTTTCATTCTGTTATTTTCATCCTTCCTTGAAAATGAAGAAAACTTTTTTTTTTTTTTTTTTTTTTTTCCTTCTTTCATCGTATTTTGTTCATCCAGTGATCAGGCTTTTTATAGGACATCCTCATTAGTGTGAAATAAGAAAATTACTGAGAGTTTAGCATGCCACCAGCATGTAAATTTCCCATTAAAGTAAACTAAATAATTTTATAATTATTTATTTTACTATATATATATATATATACGAGTCTATAAACATCTTGGAACCCTAATTATTGATAATATCTACACTAACATAGTTCGACATCTTAATATAAACCAAAAATATTTTTAAAAATGCATTAAGTTGCTTTGTTTCTAAGGCGAAAAATTCAAGAAAATACCTCAATTTTTTTTTTTTTTAATGTGATGTCGTTCACAATAAAACCTTCTTCCACTTCATCAAACAGTTAAGGTTGCTATTTCTAGTTTAAAAGCAATAAAATGGGTGGATGTATTCTACAGAAGTCACCAGAGTAAAGGCATAAGAATAACGCTTACCGTATATAAATCGCAATACAAGTAAAACAACATAAACTGCATATGTTATAATCAGCAACCGTCGGATATTGTTATAAAAATAATAAAACATTAAGAAAGGAAGCTAAAAACTGTGAAGTAATTCCGGGGGAACGAAGGGAGAAGAGGACATTTTTTATGGAGGAGGAAATGAAAGCGGAAATCGATATGAAGAAGGAGGAAGGAAGAGGAATGTATATCAGTTTAATTAAATTGGTCTATTAATTCCAGAAATAAGGACGATGGACAATTTGAAGAATGACGGAAGGAAACTAGAAAAGGTTTTGAAACTGGTGGAGGGCTATTCTATTCCATGTTTCTTTTACCAAAAAGGTAAAAGAAACATGGAGGGTGAACGAAAACGTAAGCAGATGAATAAAAGAGAGAGAGAGAGAGAGAGAGAGAGAGAGAGAGAGAGAGAGAGAGAGAGAGAGAGAGAGAGAGAAACGCTTAAAGTGAATGGACAGGATCACAATAAGAAAATACCTACATAGTGTATAAGATAGCCAGGATGGTAAGAAAACAACAAAAACTATAGCAACAGCAGTGGTGCATTGCTACAGCGCCATAGCAACAGCAATGGCGCTGTAGCTAATAAGATTTATGTAGAAGTGGAAGCTAGGGGAGGAAAGAAAATAATCAAAATTCCATCCAGTTTTCGTCGGTTCAAGGCGGATTGAGTCCCTTAATTAGAAATTATAGGCAATTAATGTATTCTTCAACTGTATCCTCTGAAGGGCGAGTATTTTATGTTAGTGTAGATATGGGTGTTCACTGGGCCAGTTTGCTTGTTTTGAGGGACGAAAAATCCGAGCTTCTGGAAGAAAAACTCTCCATTTTCCGCATGAGACCAGCTAATTCACCTTTAATTGAATATATATATATATGTGTGTGTGTGTGTGTGTGTGTGTGTGTGTGTGTGTGTATGTGTGTGTGTGTGTGTGCGTGCGCGCGCATTAATACTTATAAGGATTATGTGCAGACAGTTATCTATGTCAGAGAATATAATTATGGCACAACATGGCAGATTATTATTATTATTATTATTATTATTATTATTATTATTATTATTATTATTATTATTATTCGTGACACCTCCAAGGAGTCCGAAGACTCATCGCGGGATGACACCTACAACTGTCTCAACCACCACACCGAACCTCTACTACGAATCATCTCTATCAACGCCATCTACCGCCCACCTCCACCACTACCACAACTAGTATTTTTTTTTGTCTGTAAATTGCGTGTGTTCTGAAGGGCCGATTTGTCTGTATGCGGGATGAAAAACCCGAGTTTCCGGGAGAAAAAACCCTGCTACCACCGTATGAGATCGGCTAACTCACCTTCGATTGAAATCGTCCAGATAAAGATTCCTCATAGATCAAAAGTTCGTTGTACTTTTAATATTTAATATTTGTAGCTGTCCTATCAAATAAAGAATTCTACTAGTAAATTAAGGAAGGTAAGAATTGAGGAAATTAATTTTAGATGTTTAAATTTTGGGATATTTTTGCATTGCATTTTATTAGCATTGAGTCATAGCGGTTTTAGTAAAAAACAACCTAAAATAACTATTTTATTAATAAAATAATGATGATTAAATCCAAGCTGCAATCATTTCAATGTTAGTGAGCTTTTCTATATTTGTTCTTCATCCGTAACAAAAGAAACATTTTCGGGAATAAACTGGTTATCTAATTTTTAACCATAACATGAGATAGACAACCCACTCGTTTCGAAAGCTTTTGCGGTGTGAGGATAATGAAATATAAAGCCGAGCATTTAACCACACAGAACAAGTTGACAGTAAAAAAATGTTCATTCAAACACTCAACTAATTTCATGAATTTAGTGAGTTTCATATTGTCAGTAATAAATAGTGAATTTTTAAAAAATTAAGCTACAAGCAAGTAACGATCACAATATTTGAAAAAAGACCAACCATGGAATGCGAGCATAAATTATGGCTTTTCATATCCTTCGTTGGAAAGTTGGACATCAGAATCACAAGTGAATTGAAAATATTGAGGAACTGCATATCACTGTTAACAACGAAAACAGTTAGACTAATATATATATATATATATATATATATATATATATATATACTGTATATAAGATAAAAACCACAACAGCAGCAGCAAGAACAAAAATCAGGATTGGTAGCACATACAACGGAATCCATTAAGTAGGAGCAGTGATTTCCGGAGAAATGTGCATAATTTTGAGAGCTTATAAATGTAAAAGCTCTCAAAATTATAGGGGGGGGATGCCAAGTTACATGGTTTATAACTGTATACATAATATAACTAAATATACGGAGAATATAACTGTACGTAAAATATTCTATCCCATCCTTTTCATCCGTCCAGGATGGGTTGAGTCCCCTCAACTAATATCGACAAGCAGTCATTAATACTGGCGTATTAATGTAGGCGGTTCGCCATTTCTCTGCTGCATCTACTGAGGATGATATTCATGACGGTATCCGTGTGTGTTCATGGGGCTGGTTTGCCTGCTTGCGGGATGAAAAACCCCAGATAAACTGGAGAAAAAACCGTCCACTCCCAAGACCGGCTAACTTGGTTATGCCTAAGGAAGATCCTTATACCCATCGCGTCGTCGACGGGAATCGAACCTAGGACGCTCCTTCTCCAGGTATATGGTTGCGAAGCGCATAGCCACTCGGCTAACCGCGCGGACACATAAAATATACGGATGCATATCATAATCTCAGTTTTAATTACAGTTCGGCTGACAATATTTCCTTGAGACAAAAACGGAACGGGGGTTATGTAATATTCTGTATTCATGAAAAAGTAAGATGATAACAAAACGTTTTATTACATAAACATATTGAGCTTACCATTATTCTTCAGTGACAGAACTCATACAAAAATGTAGGTAGATGTGGAGGAGGGACTATATTTCAGGTAAGGAAATAAAGTCTATAATTTTGTCTCGAACACCACAATTTGGCAAAAAGTGCCGCAAAACAATTGAAAAAAGTTTGCTGTCTTGTTTGTTTGATTTTTGGTTAGAAATTCTGCTTAAGATGGCGTCTCGCGTGTTAGTGTTTCATGTTGTGTATTTTTGATGGTGAATTGTATGATATACATAGAGGTAAGCGTTCTTCATTTTCTGAAATTTCATATGCTATTGATTTGTACATTTAGCTAATCGCTCGATATTGCTGGCAATCCTTTTCATCTGCAATATCCTCTACAAAATTTCTGCTGGCAGGTCTCAAGACCTGCGGGATTTCTAATTGCGATCATAAGCAATTTTCCAATCACTACCTACTAGATATAACAACAAATAAAGCAGACATGGATAATAGTACTGATCTGCTAGAGCATCTAAACAAAGAACAAGCATTAAAATTGTTTAAATTACTGCTTAAAAAATTTGATACTGAATGGCCAGGTTTCCTAAACCTGTACACACAACCGGAAGAATCCGATGATATGGACGGCGAAGTGGAAGAGATCAATGACACATCCATCTCCCTGCCCGAGAGCCCCAGTCAGACGGTCTTCACAGGAGAACAGACGGGCAAGAGACGGCGAATCGAGGAAGATCATGTAGAAAACGAAACTACCTCACAAACAGTCCCGGAAAAAAGGGAAAAAGTCCCTCCGGTAATTCTCCGTGAAAAGGAAAAATGGACCACAGTTGCAAGAAACCTAAGAGAACATCAAATTGGATACTCCTGGGCCAAAAACACCGACGAAGGTGTAAAAATTCAACCAACAACAGTGACAGACTACAGAGGAATAACAAAAATGATGGATAACAACAAAATACAGTACCACACCTTCGCACTAAGCAGCGAAAGAAATCTAAAGGTTGTACTGCGAGGTGTCACAGAAGGCATTACCTCCGAGGAGATCGCGGCTGACCTTACCCAGCAGGGCCTATCACCTATCAAAGTCAGCCGGATGTACAGATCCGATAAACAACCAATGCCATTAGTATTGGTTGAGATACAGAACACTCAAAGACAAATTTATGACATAACTGCAGTCTGTGGACTTAAAATATCAACAGAGCCACTCAGGAAAAGGGCATCAGCAGGGCAATGCCATCGTTGCCAAAATTTTGGCCATGCCCAAAGACTCTGTAAAGCCGAGTTCAGATGCCTGAAGTGTGGCGAGAAGCATCAAACCATTACATGCACAAAAGCAAGAACCACACCAGCCAAATGTGCCAACTGTGGAGGTCCCCACCCAGCAAACTATAAAGGATGCAGCCACCATCCCAGAAATCACGGAACTACAAGACCCGTCCAACCTCCCCCTATCTGGACCACCAATCAAAGCATCTCTGCTGCACAGTCATCAAACCATCAAAACCCAAGCCATAAAAGTCAGGAAAGGGCTCAACCTTCCACCAAGACCTATGCTGAAGCAGCCCGCCCAAAGGACACAATACAAAGCAATCAAATAGGCTCCAACATCACAGCAATACTGACTTCTTCGCTAGCCACTATGCTCCAGGAATTCAGCAGAACAAACCCAACTCCATCCTCCACAAAGAGATTCCTGCAAGGAACCCATTCCATACACACAGCACTCAACTATGAATAAAACAAAAGTAAAACCTAACTCGCTTCTAATTGCAGCCTGGAATGCCAATGGCCTCACCAACAAAACATTAGAACTACAGGAATTCGCACAAAGACACAATCCGGACATAATGCTGATCAACGAGACCCACCTAAGACCTGCCAACAACCCAAAAGTGAGAGGATACACAATATACCGAACGGATAGACTCAACTCCAGAGGGGAGGCACTGCCATCTACATCAAACCATACCTCCACCACAATGCCATATCCAACCCACAGACTACAAACCTGGAAACCACAGGAATACAAGTCCACACAAACAATGCTGGAAGCCTCAAGATATTTGCTGCCTACAACTCACCAAGCAATCCTCTACTGACAACAGACCTGGATGCAGTCCTCGGCACCACAGACCCCACCATCATAGTAGGTGACTTGAACGCCAAACACACAGCATGGTTCAGCACCACCAACAACAGAAGTGGTCGCATACTACACAACTATTCAACACTTAACTCAGTTGTGGTAGCAGGACCCACTGAGCACACTCATTACAGCCCTCATGGCAGATCAGATGTACTTGACATAGCTATCCTTAGAAACATCAGTTATCAATACAAACTAGAGACGCTCAATGAACTATCATTCGACCACAACCCAATACTGATCAAACTTGGCACGCAAGATCAACTAGCCCACCAGCACACCTTCATATCGTGGGATAGGCTAGTTAAAATCCTACCAGAATACATTGGTCCTGTACCAATCATCCACAAAAAAGAAGACATAGATGAAGCAATAAGCAATTTGACAAGCCAAATTAAAAAAGCACTAGAAATGGTCACCAAAACCGCAACCAACCACCCATCCGGTCGGCTCCCAGAAAACATAATGGACCTCATCAGAACAAAAAACAAAGCCAGGAAAAGATACCACAACACAAGAGCCCCGCAGGACAAGAAAACTCTGAACAAGTTGAACAACCAAGTCAGAAAAGCACTTCAGATCCACAGGAACCAGGATTGGGACAATAAACTATCATCACTCAACACAGAAGATCACACAATATGGAAATTTCTAAAGATTCTGCGCACTAAACACAATCCCCTACCGCCCATGCAAACTGCTCAAGGAACGGCGCACACGGATAAAGAAAAAGCAGAAGCAATAGCAGAAAACCTAGAAAAACAATGCAGCCCGTCATATGATAATATAAACATCACCCACATATATAAAGTCCACCAGCAGGTCAAGCGTACCTTAAATCAGTCCGAAGACAAACCAGCCAGCATCACCCCCACTACTCCAGTTGAAATAACCAACATCATAAAACATCTAAACAACAAAAAAGCTCCACGGCCAGATGGAATTACTAACAGAATCATCAAATTACTTCTTAGAAAGGCTATTATGCACCTGGTTAACATAACCAATGCAATATTGAGGATACAACACTTCCCCTCCATGGAAAACAGCAGACATCATACCAATAAAAAAGCCAGGAAACAATCCGCAACTCCCGCAAAGCTACCGTCCAATAAGCCTACTCTCCAACCTGGGAAAGATTGCTGAAAAAATTATCCTTTCAAGACTACAAGAAAAATCAGACCAATTAGGAATAATCCCAAACGAACAATTCGGCTTCCGCCGTATGCACAGCACAGTGCAACAAATACACAGACTAGTGGAGCATATCACTCAAGGATACAACTGGAACCTTCACACAGCTGCAGTTTTTCTGGATATTGCCAAGGCCTTTGATAAGGTATGGCATCAAGGATTACTCTATAAACTCATTCAGGCCAACATACCAACAAACCTTACCCGTCTAATAAAATCATACCTCACTGACAGATCCATGCAGATAAAAATAAATGGCACCATCTCAACTAGGCGCAAAATCCTGGCAGGAGTACCTCAGGGATCTCTTTTGTCTCCTTCACTTTTCACAATCTACGTGGCTGACATTCCACAGAACCTGAGGACTACCATCACAGCCCTATATGCAGACGACACAGCCATAATGACAAGATCTCTCCGCCCACACCTGGCCATCAGTCGTCTCCAGGATACTATCACAAAGCTAGAGAAATGGTTCTCCGACTGGAGGATACAAGTAAACCCCGTCAAAAGCTCAGCTATACTCTTCACCAGACGCAAAGCCTTCATCCAAGATGATATTGAACTTCTCAGAAAAAAGATACCATGGCAGACAGAAGCCAAATACCTTGGAGTACAGCTAGACAAAAAGCTAAATTTCAACAGCCATATCAAGCTCATAGGCACAAAGACATCCAGAACCATAGCCCAACTCTATCCCCTGATCAATCGCAACAGCAAATTGGATAAACGCAACAAGCTGTTATTATATAAGATGGTAATTCGACCTGTAATCACATATGCATCCCCGGCATGGAGTCACACATCCAAATCTAACATCCAGAAACTACAGAGGATACAAAACAAATGCCTACGGATGATCTTAGACGCCCCATGGTTCGTCAGAAACACGCAGATCCACAGAGAAACCGGAACCCCTGATATCCGTTCTCTCCTTCATGACCATGCCGAAAAGTTCTTCAGCAAGGCACATTCTCATCCTAATCCACTAATCAGACAAGCTTCCAGTTATTGTGAACATGACTATCAAAAACACAAAAGACCCAAGGCAATCCTGCTTTCAGCAGAACAGAGCTAACTCCATACTCACAAAGTGCGAGCATAAGTCTCACAACCTCCCCCATCAAGCTTCTCCACACAGATAAAGGGGAAAATAAAAAGCATTTTATGCTTCACCCAGCAAGCCAGTAACGTTGTTCTTGTTGTCTTGTTTGCTTGATGCATCTAAACTGACTGTAATGCTTTTTTTTGTTTTATTCAAATCCTCTATTACCTTGCTCAATATGTATGGTGATAAAACGTTGGTAATTATTGCTTCTGATTTGGTACGTGCTGAAGAAAATTTTGGGTTATAAATTTTATTTATCAATATCGACAAGCAGTCATTTGCGCGAAAACATTGGTCGTGACGCACAGTATGATAAGCAACAAGAACTTCACTTTCTGCAATTTTATCGCTTTCACTACACGTCTCATCATAAATGAGTTGATGTTTTTTAACTGAAGTCTTTTCAGCATCCTTATGTTTCTGGCTACATAGATGTTGGTTGATGTCGCTTCTGCCTCCATGAGGAACGAAAAAATAGACATTACAATGTTGGCATACCACTTTTGTTCCATCACTACACACACACATCTTGTCCAGTTTAATAAATTTGAATTCTTCCTGGAGATCGTCATTAAAAGTGCAGTTTCGCCTGTTTGACATTGCAAGGATAGACTTAAAGCTTTAAAAAATAAGACTTAAAACTTTAAAAAATATGAAATTTAAACAACCGGCATTGTATAACAAAGCCACCGGTTAGCATACAAATAAAACAAAAAACTAAAGCTACAGCAAAGCAGACGCCGCGTTTGAAAGGAGCAAGTGTTGCCAACATGAATTTTTTAATTTTTTTTTTTATTTTCTCTGAATAGCTGCGCGGTTAGCTGAGTGGTTGTGCTCTCCGCAACCGTATGCCGTGGAAAGGAGTGTCCTGTGCTCGATTCCTGTCGCTGATGTGAGGAGTTTAAGGATCTTTCTCAGACTTAGCCAAGTTAGTCGGCTTTGGGCGTGGACTGCAGGGTTTTTCTCCTTAGTTTACCTGGGGGTTTTCATCCCACAAGCAGGCAAACCAGCCCCATGAACACACAGGCTACCGTCATAGGATACCTCCAGGAATAAGGCGTAACCAACTTATTCCGTAGGATTTCTGTTCCGAATGCCTACACCGTAAAAGGTGTAGGTCTACGCGTGAGCGGAAGTCAGGACAGGATTTTCTTTGAATAATTCACTGCAGATATCAATATTTAGTATCGAACAATGCGACTCCAGGGTTATACAAATTATCCATGGTTATACAAGGTATCCATGATATTGATATACGATTGTAGGTTATGAATAATAATTTGAATGACCAATATTAAAGTATATTTATAGCTTTTATTAAAAACGGGACAAAATTGATATTTTTATGAAAACGACGGGACGGCCGGGAAATAGGGAAAAAACGGTACGTATGGTCAGCCTAATTACAGTTGACCTTTAAAGAATGGGGGTTTGAACTTCGCGGGTCCCCTCATGCGTTTTTTTTTTTTTTTTTTTTGAATACCTATATTGGACATTTTTTTGGAGATTTGTGACAATTTGAAAAAACTCGCAGACGAACCGCGTAGCATAGAAATATCGAAAAAATGATGAAAAAGTTAGGTATGTCATGAATGTATAAAATGTATGCAGATAATGGTCTATTTTATCTATTTTATCATAAAATATAACAGATCTATTATAAAAAGTTAAAATTTATCAAACTTGAGCACACAAACACTTACATGGCACCATTCGCAGTAGAGAGAAATGTAAACAAACGTAAAGATGCAGTCTTAAATCATAATTGCATAAATTTAACTGTCATTAATTAATTAATTAGCATAAAACAAAAAATTTTATCACGATTCATTCATTAGTGTATAGGCTAGGCTCTACCGCGAAGCAAATCGTATTGATTGCACTAAGCCTAGAATGAATCCTACCATGAATCTTTATACTGTAAATAAATATGAATCATTTCTTCTTCACATTATCTTTTCGTTTTTAATGTCTAGCGTTAGTAATACGTATAGCATCTACAGTGTTTTGTATATCATATGACAATATTGATGTAGGTACTGACAGAAATACAATTCATCTTGCATACAGACGAGGTAAACTTACGATATCAATAAATACACTACTGTACTGTAAATGTATTTTCAGGTTGAATTGTGAATTGGATTGAGGTAGTGAAATTGATTTTCGGACTGGAAGGATGTTGTTGATCGTAATGTAAACTTTTGGCTTTAATGCAAATTTTCCAGGCCCTCTCCAGTTCCCGCAGCCGCAAAGGACTGCCAGCAAAACTGAGCGTTGGCAAAACGCTCGAAGTAGCAGCAATGATTTAAATTAAATCAACCCGTGATTTAATGGGGCTGTGTGTTTCAGGACCTGCCTTGTCCCTTCCTTCCACCAAGTGTAGACCGGCAGTCGAAATCTCCTACTAGAGGCGGAAGACTACTGACGGGCAACACTTGGTGGAAGGAAGGGACAAGGCAGGTCCTGAAACACACAGCCCCATTAAATCACGGGTTGATTTAATTTAAATCATTGCTGCTACTTCGAGCGTTTTGCCAACGCTCAGTTTTGCTGGCAATCCTTTGCGGCTGCCGGATTCTCTCTGGGGATAGACCTTTGATTGGGTCTACAGGACTTTTACGCGGACTTAAAATTAAACCAGTGCTTTTACGCCTCAGTTTCTCAAAATGCCCGAAGTTGACGCTACTCCCCGGTAGATTCACTAAACAGAGGGCTAGCCATAAACTTACCCAAAAAGATTCTAAAAAAATTTTGAAATCAATTTTTACTCTATGTTGGGGGATGATGAAGAGAGTGGCATCAACGCTTCAACAGAGGAGAAGCTGGACTAGGTGATCTTTTCCCCCTCAAACTTCACAGAGGTTCGAGCGTGTAAGAAACGAAAACACCACGGCCTCTGAACCACCAAAAGAGGATGGAATAGAAGAAGATGGCCCAGTTTCGGATCCCTCGGCCTCCACTAGAAAGAAGGTACCTCCGATCATACTCCACGAAAAACAAAGATGAATGTCTCTTAGGGCTACCATGTCCAATCTAAAGATCTCTTATATCACAGCCAAGAAGGTCACCGACGGCATCATGATACAGCCCACCACAGTGATGGACTACTGAAAACTGACAGGAGAAATGAATGTCAGAGGCATTCAGCATCACGCCTTCTCGCTCGGCTCAGAGAAAAATCTGAAGGTGGTGCTCTGAGGAGTATCTGAAGACGTATCCACAGAAGTGGCTGCTCCTCTATGCCATCAGGGCCTGCCACCCATCAAGTTCAGCAGAATGACCAAAAAAGACAAGACTCCGATGCCACTAGTATTAGTTGAGATCCATCAATCTTATAAACAAATTTATGACCTGACGTCAATCTGTGGACTTAAAATCAGCCCAGAACCCTTAAGGAAAAACGCTTCAACAGGTCAGTGCAACAAATGTCAAAAATTTGACCACGCCCAGAAAATGTGTAAGGCTGAGTTTAAATGTCTGAAATGTGGGAATGGCCACCCAACCAATATCTGTACAAAGCCGAAAACCACCCCTAGCTAAATGTGCCAACTGCGGTGACCCCCACACAGCCAACTACAAGGATGCATTCAACACCCAAAAAATATAAGATCGGAGACAGACAGACAGTCTTCCTCCACCAGTAGATCTACGCCAGAGACCTCAGCTCCACAGCCTCTCAAAGACCATTAAAAATTGTCAGAAGCCCATCTGCTGCAGTCAGAGGCCTTTAAAAGAACAACTCAATAACGACAGACAATGATATATGAGGATGTAGTCCGTTATAAACAGATAACTCATGAACAGGATCAGCCAGTACGACACACAAACCTGACAGCTATCATCACTTCTTCTCTGGAAAATATGCTACTAGACTTCAGAGGATACAACCCTACAACATCCTCTACTAAAGGTTTCCTAAAGGATACACAAACCATCCTCACAGCGCTCATTCATGAAAAGGAATAAACTAAATCCAGACTCACTGTAGATTATCGCGTGGAACGCGAACGGCCTCAGAAATATGGTCTTGGAGCTCCAAGAGTTCACCCAAAGACATCAACCGGATGTAGTTTTGATAAGTAAAACGCATATGCGATCATCGGACAACCCCAAAATCAGGGGATATCATCTATACAGAACTGACAGGCTGACCCACAGAGGCGATGGCACTGCCATTTTCATCAAGAATTACATTAGTCATCATTCTTTAAACATCCCACCTATCACTAATCTTGAGGTTACAGGTGTAGAGGTTCTCACGAGATCGGCTGGTAGACTAAAAATCTATGCCGCATACAATCCTCCATTAAAACCATTACTGTCTTCTGATTTGAACGCCATCTTGGGCATTAGAGAGCCTGTCATCATTGCCAGTGACTTAAACGTCAAGCATTCTGCCTGGAACAGTCGAACTACCAATAGAAATGGCCACATACTTGCTAACTATACAGGACCCAACAACGTGGTTGTGGCAGGTCCCACTGAACCTACCCATCATAATATGTATGGTACTGCTGATGTATTGGACATAGTCATACTGCAGAATGTGAGACTCCATCACAATTTAATGACACTAAATGACCTTTTATCTGACCATAATCCAATACTTGGGAAAACAAGAAAAAGTTCCCCCCACCACACGCACACTCATTCATATTATGGGAAAGGTTGTCCAAAGTACTCCCGATATATATCGGTCCTGCTCCCCTTATAAAATCCAAAGAAGAAATTGAAACAGCTGTTAAAGACCTTTCCCAACAAATTAACACAGCCCTTATGCAGTCACTACTTCCACAACTGCCCTCAGGCCATAGTCATACATACAGTCTCTAACCCCTTTCCAGAAGACATCATAAACCTGATCAAGGAGAAAAATAAGGCTAGAAAAAGGTTTCACAATACCCGCGCACCACAAGACAAACGAATCCTGAATAGGCTCAATTCTGTAGTGAGAGATGCCCTTAAAACACATAGAAGTCAACTTTAGGAAGAAAGATTGACTTCTATCTCTCCTGACAATCACTCCATTTAGAATGTAATCAGAAAGATCAAAAACAAAAACAAATCTCTTCCCCCTCTCCAAACAGATCCACATTGATGCAGATAAAGCCGAAGCAATAGCAGAAAACTTAGACAAGCAACGTAAACCCTCATATGAACATCTAAACTTCAATCACATCTACAAGATCCATCGACATATCAGATGTTCATTAAAATCTTCTGTAACCTGCTCCAATCAAATTGCACCCACATCACCAGCAGAAATATATGAATAATCAAGAAATTAAAAAACAAAAAGGCTCCTGGAGCTGACGGCATCACCAACAAGGCGATAAAGCTGCTACCTCTTATAGCTATTGTACATCTGACCAACATAATTAATTCCATCCTCCGTTTCGAACATTTCCCCTCCTGTTGGAAGGTGGAGGATATAATTCCAATCCATAAGACTGGAAAAGACCCACACCTTCCTCAAAATTATCGGCCAATCAGCCTCATCTCATATTTGGTCAAAATTGCAGAGAAAGTTATTCTTACCAGACTCCAAGCCTCCGTACACAAGTTAAACATTCTTGCTAAAGAGCAGTTTGGATTCCGTCAATTCCACAATACCACACAACAGATACATAGACTAGTCGAATACATCTCAATTGGATACAATTGGCATCAATGCACTGGAGCTGTTTTCCTTGACATAGCCAGTGCATTTGATAAAATTTGGCATTTCGGATTACTGCATAAACTGATCTCAACTTGAATACCATTGGAAATGATTCACCTAATTAAATCATACCTTTTTTGACAGGCGTATGCAAGTCAAGATCAGGCCCAGATCGAGCAGGGTCGAAATGGGCGAATGCCGCAAGCGGAAAAGTAAAAGGGCGGAAAACTTACAAATGTTTTGTGACAATTATACTGGAGGTAGAAAAAATTTAAAAAAAATAATAATTAAATTGGATATATCATATATTTCAAAAATATTAAATTTATATATACATATTTATAAACATAATTATATTTGATTGTAATTATATAAGCTCCAAATAATTATTTTTATTTTGATATTCCATGGCACAGAAACATTTAGATCCAATTACATTCAGAAAATTTGATTCTCTTATAAATAGAATATTTTTATTTAAGAAACAAAATTGTCGGAAATTTTTATTTAGTAATTTAATATTTTAATATAAATATGAAACCGAAGGGCAGAAAAAATATTTTTTTCGACCCAAAGGGAGGGAAAAAAATCTTGCACACACTCAAAAATTTGCTCGGAACGGCGCTGGTCAAGATCAATGGTACGGTTTCAGCACAGAAACTTATCTTGGCTGGAGTACCACAAGGATCCTTACTGGCACCCATTCTGTTTTCCATATACATGTGTGATATCCCGAACAATCCATTGTCATCTATTATGGCCCTCCACGCGGTTGATACAGCAATATTAGTCAGATCTTTACAGCCACATCTTGCCATCAAAAAAATGCAAGAAAACCTACTACCGATTGAAAAAATGGTTCTCCAAATGGAGAGTACAAATGAATCCACAGAAGAGCATAGCCACGCTATTCACCAGAAGACCGATGCTTCCTAAAGGGACATCTTCCTGTTTAACACAAAAATCCCTTGGCAAACAGAAGTCAAATACCTTGGTGTACTACTGGACAGAAGGCTAACTTTCAGCGGCCATATCAAGGCTCTCTGTGTAAAGGCATCAAAAGCCCTTCTAATCAACAGGAACAGTAAACTGAACACCAGAATCAAACTACTGTACTTATCTACAAACTGATCCATCCTATACTCACTTACGCTTCTCCGGCTTGGAGCCATACCCTGATACTAATATTCTCAAGTTACAACGAGTGCTAAATAAATGTCTATGAATGATCCTAAACGCTCCATAGTTCATAAGGAATGTGCAACCCCATCGAGACACAGATGTCCCGTATATTTACACTTTCCTGCAAACTATATAGCAACAAAGTTCTTTTCAAAAGCATCTGTACACCCCAACAAATTGGTTCAACTAGCTGCAAATTACGTTGCAACGGATTACTTCACACATAAAATACCAAAAGCCATCTTAAACTACAATTCTAATGTTTAATATTCAAACCCGTTCAGGGCGAGCAATTGGCTCATAAATTTTTCCACTCACTGTTTCCCTATCAGATAGCGGGGGGGGGGGGGGGTATGAAAAGCATTTTGCTTCATCCTTTATGTCAGAAATGTTAATCGTTTAATGTATTTTCACTTACTTATGGTTTTCTTTTATAACATTATCTTTTCTCTAGCTGACTTCATTGCAAGAATGTCGTATATAATACATACATACCATACAAAATATGAGTTAATCGACCGTTTATGTTATAGGTAAGGCTTCCGGCTTAGCACCCAAAAACCTCCTATTAGTAGGAGGTTTTTGGGTGCTAAGAGTTATACACGGATTTTTGAACAAAACGGTGGGGGGGGGGGGTAGGCGCCCCTAATTCCCGCATTGTTCAAGGGTCAACTGTATTTGATTTAGCGACGATAACACTTATTCCGGGTGGCAGTTTATTATTATTTTTTTAATGTCACCGTGATTTCTTACACCGGTCTTTGTACTGCACTCTGGCATCTTGGCGGAGTCAAAGGTCAAACGTTTAAAAATTATTTACTGCTAATCTATTGCTGTGCTAATGCAATGATAACAAAATCACATTTTGTCAGTAAGCAGTCTTTGAGAATGAGCGAGTGACCGAGTTTCAGGTGCGGTCTTAACGGCTGCGCATGCTCTCAGCTTAGAAAATAATAATAATAATAATAATTTTTTTTTTTTTTTTATTGTTCTTTCAAATATTTACATATGTACAATGATCATCTATTCAGTATATTATTTTACACGGTTCAGCACTTTGTGCTACATATAATGAGATTTAAATTGTAATGATGATAACAGTTATTTTTTTGTATATATATAACAATCATAATAATAATTTACAATTATATTGTTCAGAGTTACATAAGTTGTATAATATTACATGTTGTGGTTTACTATTTTTTTTTTCAAGTTTGAAAAGGTGTGATTATACAACAGGATTTACACATATGCTATCTAAATATTATGTGTCCTTATTTTCACAAACATACGGTGTAAACTCATGATTTACTTTTAAGATATTTTTTTTTTTACATTGCATACATTTGTTACAGTTATTATATACATTACATTCATTTTTTTACATATGATACATTACTTTACATTTGTTTACATGTGATATTTACATTACGTACATTGGTTTACATATAATACATACATTGGTTTTCTTGTGATACGTACATTACATGCATTTCGTTACATATGATACATCTTGGATGAGAACTAATTTTTTTTTTCCTTTCATCCTCGAAGCTTAAATGTAAGCTTATCTGAGGATGACACCAGTTGGTTATTATGTATTTTTTTTTTTTTTTGCTGTGTTAGGATGCTACGGAATCTATGATTGAGAAATTCGCGCGCGCGCACTCACACGCACACGCACGCACGCACACACACACACACACACACACACGCCCCCCCCCCCCCCACACACACACACAATAAATTGGAGTGTACTGATGCGTCGCTGAACTGGAAGCCTGAGCGAATATATTGTGTTTCATTAAGTTTATAGGGTATTTTGGGTGCGTGTTTCTTGTTCGTAGTATGTCCTTAAAGCTCTTTTCAGGCTATTGTAGTTTGTAAGGTTTCTGTATTCAAAAGGTAATTTGTTTATCATGTCTGGGATGTAGAAGTTTCGCGTGGCCTTTCCGTAGTGATTATTGTATTTATATGTGATATAATTAGTAGTCTGAGGTCTTGTTATACGGTATGTATTTCTAACTGTCCTGTAGTTGGCATCGAAATAATGTTTTAGCAAGGCTACATAGTGACATAAATGTTTTGCTGTCAGTATTTTGTGTTCTGCCATTGCAATGTTTATAAGGTCGTGATTTTCTCTTTGTTCCCAAAAGATTAGTTTTGTCATTTTGTACTGTAGCGACCTTAATCTATTTAATTTGTAGGGTGCACAGAAAGCATACGTTGTTATAGCGTATCTTAGTATATTTTGGCATAGTGCTTTGTATATTAGTGTTTTTAGGCGTATGGGAACTATGTCTTTTAATCTGTAGAGTTTGCCACTTATTGTTCGGAGTTTGTTGTGTAGATGTTTTATATGGCTATTCCAGTTCATATCTGCATCGAGGTAAATTCCAAGGTGTCGTATTGTTTCGACCTGAGTGATTGTAGTGGTTTTGCTGTTCTGTGTATTTTTTGTGTTGGAAAGTGGATGTTGGATGGTTATATATTTGTTATCAACTGGTCGAGTCAGTGGATTTCTGAATATCATTAATTTTGTCTTTTCTGAGTTTAGGTGTATAGAGTTTTTCGTGAGCCAGTCTATGATCAGATTTATATCATGTTGCATATTTGTTTGGGCTATGCTTGCGTTATTATGGATGGATATTATTGCTATATCGTCTGCGTACTGGAATATCTTACCTTTGAGTGGTAACTGATTAATATCGTGCGTGTAAATGTTGAATAGAGTTATGGAGAGTACAGCTCCCTGTGGCACTCCACAGGTTACTGGTAGCTCTCTGCTTCGGTTTGATCCGATACGTGTGATATGCTTTCTATTTTGGAGGTAGTTTGTAAACCACCAGTGAAGAGGCCCGCCTATTCCAACATGCCTCAGCTTTTCTAACAAGGTTTGATGTGTAAGTGTATCGAATGCGTTGGTTAGATCTATAAAGACTACCATGGCTATTTTGTTTTTGTCTAAGGTGGTATTAATTAGGTCTGTAAAGTCTTCCAAGAGAGATGTTGTTCCCTTATTTTTCTGAAAACCGTATTGTGTTTTGGGAATTATATTAAAGATCTCAGTGTATGCTGTGAGTTTCTTCAGTATGATCCGCTCCATAATTTGATTGATAATTGGTAATGTTGCTATGGGTCTGTAATTGCTGATTAAATTTCTTTTTCCTTGTTTGTATATGGGTGTAATTATGGCGGTCTTTAGCATACTTGGTATCTGTCCTGTTTTAAATATTTTATTTATTAGTTTTAGTAGGATAGGACTTAAACTAGTTGCATGTTGCTTTATATCTTTAGGTCTGATACCATCTATTCCTGGGCCTTTGTTTGGTTTGATTTGATGTATTGCTGAGAGAAGTTCTGCTTCTTTTATGGTTGGGAACCATAATGTCTGTTTTGATGGCGGTCCAAGTGGAGGGTCTCGTTTTGTGATTGGGGGAATATTTCTGTGAAGTTCTTGGATGGAGTCTGCAAAGTATTGGTTAAAGTCATTTGCTAGTTGTTGGATAGGTTTTGCGTCTTTCATGAAGCTGTGTTTTATGGTTTCGGAGGCGGTGGTGTTGGGAACAAAATCTAGCATCTCATTAATCAGATGCCAGGTTTGTTTCGTGTTGTTTTGTGCGGAGGTTAGTTTGTCTCTGTAGTAGCTTCTTTTTGCATTTCTGATTTGTGTTGTAAGGCGATTCCTTGTTATCTTATATTCAGTTTTTAAAGTTGTGTTATTTGGATATCGCTTTAATTCTTTCCATAAAGCGTCCTTTCTGTGTATTTCTAGGATTAAGTTTTGTGTTATCCAAGGATTTTGTGCTGTTTTTGATCGAATTCGGACTTTCTTTGTAGCTTTCTTATATATTTCCTCCAGTGTGAGTTTAATGTTGTTGTATAAGATATCTGCTGAATCTGATGCCAGGTGTTCCCAGTCTGTTTTTCCTATTTCGTGGTTGACTATTTCTTCGTCTATTATTGTTTTCTGTCGTTTTTCTTCTGTGGGACATTGCATGGGTATTGTCTTGGTGTGCAGGTTTAGAGCGGTGAAGTAATGGTCTGCTACTTTGCACTTTATGACAGATGCAGTGTAACTATTTGGTGATGCTCGGACGTTTATATGGTCTAGACAGGAGGCAGTGATAATATTTCCGAATATTTCTTCTCTAGTACATGATGTTATTGTTGGTATTAGATTGTACATGGATAGTGTGTCTAGGTATTGTACAGTGTTGTTCTGGTTTTCATTTGCAATATTTATGTTTATGTCGCCAATTATCATTAGGTGTTCGGTTGAGCATATTTCTTGGCTTGAAAGCCAGCAATTGAGTTCGTGTAAGGATTTTATCATGTTTAGGTTTGGTGGCCTGTAAATAGCATTTAGTATTATGGGATGCTGTGTATTCGTGGTATTAATGATTTCGAGGCAGAGGGTTTCAGCATGCTCAAACTGATAGGCCATTTCTTTTGCTATTAATTTTTGTTTCATAAATATTAGTATTCCACCCCTCTTCTTGTTTGGCGGCATGATCTATGTTGTTGGAAGCCTGGAATTTGGAAAGCAGTAGCTTCGTCATTAGTTATGGATACTTCTGTAAGAATCAGTATATCAATAATATCAGTGTAATTCCTCAGATAAGCCTGTAATAATAACCAATGTTTTCGGATGCTTCTGATGTTAATATGCAAGATTGTGAGACCTCTCGCTTGGACTGTGTTTTGTTTCCATGCATCAAGAGATTCGAAAGTACAATTACTGATGTATTCTGGTGTAATTACATCTATCTGATGGTTCACATTCATTTTTGTTGTGTTGAGATCTTCTTATTGAACTAAGTTAGAGTCTTTTGTTTCACTCTGGCAACCTGTCTATATCTTCCGAGCTTTTTATTTGTATAGACTTTGAAGTCTGTGACTTTCTCAAGAATATTTTGCCGTCTTTGATCCATAAAAATTGATACTTTTTTTCTGTTTTTCCCTTTCTTGCTTGGTACAAAAGATTCTGATTGAAAGGTGTTAAATACTCAGATAGAAAGATTGGCGTATTGTCTTGCGATGCATTTAAATCCTTGACTACTGGTTTTTTCAGTCTGCTGGCTTTTATGAGATTGTCTCTTGTCGCCTTGCTTGTCAGACGAACTATGACTGGTGCCGGTCGTGGTGAACCTTGTTTTCTGTTCTTCCTGGGAAACCGATTTATGGTCTGAATATCATTATGCTGTAAGTGGATGTCAATTGCATGGCCTAACTTTAGAACTACGTCTCTGAGATTTTCTGTTCTTCTCGTTTGGCATTGGATTTACGTTGCCAAGTTGTTTCTGAAAGTCCGGAACATGTAAAGTGAAGATTCCTATGGCATTTCCTGCAGGTTATATGGCTTCCGTCGGACGGCAATTCCTTTTGACACTTGTTGCGCTTCATGACTCTTCTTTCTTCCTCTGGACAGCTGCAAAGATGGCGACGTCCTTTGTTCTGTACTCGTTAGCAACCGCGGTGTACGCTTCAATTTTTTAAGCACACTCAGATTTTAAATTCCACTTGGCCGATTTCGATGAATTATATGTCACTGTTTTCAGCGTGACAGGTAGAGTTTCTTTATGACACTTTTAAATTAAAAACAGGAGTTAGAACCACATTAAAACTATAAAAACGGGACGAGCGATACGACCATGCAACCGTTCGTATGCCTGAGGGCGCTGTGTAGGCATACGAATAATAATAATAATAATAATAATAATAATAATAATAATAATAATAATAATAATAATAATAATAATAATAATAATAATAATAATAATAATAATATTATTATTATTATTATTATTATTATTATTATTATTATTATTATTACGGGCGACTCCAAGGCGTCCTTAGACCAATCGAGGGAGGCCCTAAACATCGTGTCCATCACAACTATTCGACATTCACACAGTATCTATTATACTTTGCCTTAAACTCGTTCACTGTCATAGCACATACAACAGACTCTGGCAGCTTATTCCACTCATTCACCACTCTAAAAGTAAAAAACCTAGCTCTAACACCCTTACTGACCGCACTCCTGCCCAGCTTCCAAGGATGTCCCCTAGTTCTCCCACCACCAGTCCTGTTCTCAAAAATATCCTCTGAATTAATCCTATAGAAACCCTTCAGCAATTTGAATGTCTCAATCATATTTCCCCTTTTCCACCTATCAACCAATTTTTGCAACCCACAAATCTTCAACCTGTTCTCATAAGGTTCATTCCATAGACCTGCTATAATCTTGGTCACTCACCTCTGGATCCTCTCAACCTTCTCCCCATCAAGAAGAAACCTAGGTGACCAAATCTGGGCACAGTAGTCGAGATGGGGGGTCTTATCAAGGCTCGATATAGAGGAACAATAACTTGCTTGTCTCTGCTCGTCAAAGTATTCTTTTCTTCAGCATCCAAATGATTTGATGAGCTGATTTAGCCACTTTTGAAATGTTCCCCCTAAACTTCAACTCCCTGTCCACCAACAATCCCAAGTCCCTGGCCTCATCAATCTCTTGGAGTACAGTTCCACCAATGTGATATACTGCTGCTAATCTTTTCACCCCAAAATGCATAACCTTACATTTTGCCACATTAAATTGACATCTATTCTGCTTAGCCCAGACCTTCAATGTATCCAAATCATCCTGCAAAATTTTGACATCTCCATTCACTATTGCCCTACTCAACTTTGCATCATCAGCGAACAAATGAACTGTTCCTCTTAGATCCTCCCCTATATCATTAATGAACAAATTAAACAGCAGTGGTCCAAGACCCTGCAGCACACCACTAGTCACAGGCCATCTTTTGGACTCTACTCCTGAGTAAACTACTCTCTGATATCTCTCCATCAGCCATCCTCCTATCCATCTCACCAACCATATAACCATTCCCATATGTTACAGTTTACGGATTAGAATTCCATGTGGTATCTTGTCAAAGGCCTTAGCAAGGTCCAGTAGGATCACTGTAAACCCATTACCCTTATCCGTCACTTTCATGACGGATAAGGGTAATGATTTCATAGTGACGGCTGAACATAGTTCAGCCGTCACTGTGTTATAAAACCTGAGCAAGTTACTCAAGTTTTATAACAAAATATTACAAAACCATGCCGTCCCCCATACAGTATCTCAATTTCATCAATCCATTCCTGTATTTTTCCCTTGATATTTTTTTCTCCAAGACCTTGACAACGACTCCTGATATGCTGATGGGTCGGTAATTTGCAACAGTAGTCTTGGATCCTCCTTCATGCAGTGGAACTATTTTCCCCTCTTTCCACCCTTTCAGGACTGAACCACACCCGAGACTCAGATTAAACAAAATGGTCAACGGCACTGACAATTCTTTAGACGCTTCACATACGACACGAGTTGGTATACCATCCAATCCCACAGATGTATTCACATTAAGGTTTTGTAATAGATTATTCACCTTCACTTCATTCACCACAATTAATGTAATGGTTCCTTCATATAAACTAATGGTTCCTTCATTTCTTCAATGTCACCACCTGGATGATATACTCTTGCAAAGTGCTCACTCAGTAATTCCACTATATCGACTGATTCAGTGACCTCCTTACCATCGGCATTCCTTAAAATCATTCAGCCATGTACTGTTTTTCTTTTACTTGCAGCATATTGAAAGAACTGTTTGGGATTCTCTTTAGCTAATTTCCTTTCATAATCCGCTTTTGCTTTTCTTACCACACTCGTTACCCTTCTGGCCTGCGCTTTTACCGTTCGTGTGCCTGCAGGTCACCTTTTTCCTTAAATTCCCTCCACAGTTGTTTCTTTTCTTTTTTTTTTTTTTTTTTTTTGCAACTCAAGCTTAATGGTGTTATTCATCCATTTAACCCCTACTTGATTTGCTATTCGGACTCTAGGTATACAGTCAGTCATAACCTCCTGCAAATGCTCCTTGACCACTTCCCATGCACTATCAACATCCAGCCCTTGCAGTTTTACATGCCATGGCATTGAACCAAGCAATCTCCTAAGCTTGTCATAATAATATATATAATATATAATAACAATAATAATAATTAAAGAAAGTGATAACTATGTTTTTAATTCGTGAAAATTTAATTGTCATTTATTTGTTTAATTATACTCGATTTTTAATCATGGGAACGTTTTTCTATCGCGTCACATTAATATATATTTAATGCCTGAACATTTTTGAGCAATCGAATTTTTGAACAATGCCTGAATATTCCAGGAAACTGAATGCCACGGAATTCTTTCACTGTGTTGCGAGTAAAAAGAAAAATATTTATGGAAAGCTATTTTTGAATGTTGCTGGTAAGAAAGTAACAGAACTGGCAGAAATAGTTGAATTGCTGAGTGATTATTTTGTGAAGGTTTATCATGAAGATGAAAGTAACAGTAGTAGCTGATGAGAGCGTAAATTGATCTTTGAAGTAGAGACGAACTAGAGGCAACTCTAATTTGGCTACTTCAAAGATCAATTTACATCAAAAAATCTCAATGTTAATTCTTTCATAGGATTAGATAGAATTTCGGCGCATGTATTGCGTGAATGTGCAAGGGAATGACCTTGCCATTGACTAGGCTTTTTAAGTCAGCTCAGGTGTAGTTCCAAGAACGTGGAAGTTCCATTACATTTTAAAGGCGAGTCAAAAAGCAGAGATTGAAAACTACAGACCTGTGACTATCTCGGGAGTAGTGGACAAGGTTTTCGAAAAGTTCATTACAGCCAGAATTCAAGACGGTGGAAAATAATTTGATACTTTTTAGAGGTCAGCGTGGCTTTATTAAGGGGATCTCTTGCCTTAGCAAATTACTTTGTGCCTATAATAAAGACAATGCCTATGGCCCTATGCTGTTATCTTGTTGAATTTCACAAAAGTATTTGATAGAATATCGCATGCAAGTATGTTAAGTAAGTTCAAATAAATGGGAATGGATGCAAGATTGGGAAGATGGATAAGAGAGAGCGGTTGTCAGACGGGCACCAGAGAATTGTGCATGGTGGAGCAGAGTCAAAAAAGTGACCAGTGGTGTCCACAAGGTTCTGTTCTTGGTCCATTGTTTAATCTGTATATTAATCATATTAGAGACAATTTACAGAGTGATATTCAGTTGTTTGCTGATGATGCTAAATTGGGAAGAGCTATAGTACATAAAGACGATGTAGCGATATTAAGAGTGATTTGAATAGACTGTCATTGTAGTCATATGATGTTTTTTCTTTTAATGTGACAAAATGTAAAGTTATTCACTTTCTATTGAAAAAAGTTTCACTCTGTGCAGTCTGTTGATGGGGTTTTGTTGCTGGAAATTGATGAGGTCCAGGGATCATGGGAGTTGTGGTTAATAGGGAACTGAAGTTAATAGGTCATATTGCAAAAAATTGCAAAACAGTTCAGATTATTTGAATGCTCAAAATACGCTGACTAGTAGGAATAGAAAAGTTATTATTTCTCTTTATATGACTCTAATATGTCCACATCTGGATTATTGTGCTCAGATTGGCCACCTCGGTTTCTTGGAGATGTGAAGGTGGTTGAGAGGATTCAGAGGCGAACCAAGATGGTCGCTGGCCTATGGAATGTTCCAATTTGTGAGCTACAAAACCTGGCAGATAGAAGGAAGAGAGGTGGCATGATAGAAGCATTCAAGCTGCTAAAAGGATTTTATAGACTGGAGGCAGGGAGACACTTTCAGTATATGGCAGACGGTGACAGAACAAGAGGTCATCATTGGAAGTTGAGTAGAATTTCAGTTAGCAAGAATGTGAGATCTAGATTTTTTTTTCTACAAGGGTAGTGAATAAGTGGAATGGGTTGCCTGAGGTGGTTGTGGTCAATAAATCAGTTCAAGGAGAAGCATGATAGGCACTGTGTTAATAATGGTTAGTTTCTTACTCCCATGGTGAAATTTTTGTTACTTTGTGGGAGGCATGATAAGTATATTGTAAACGATGTATCTGGGCCTCACGCGATGAATCTTTGGACTTCCGAAAAATATCCGTTAACAACAACAACAACAACAACAACAATAATACCTTACAAAAATTTAGAACGAAGACTCTGGATTGTCCTTGGCGAGGGAACAGTACAAATCCATTAAGAATACAGAATGGGTTATTAAATCGTGAAAAGTAGGAAGCAAATGCGCCGCCACCATTCGTACTTGTCGCAATAAGCTTAGTTTATCCTAATCTGTCAACTTGGTTGACCCAGTGGTTAACATACCTGCTGTCCAGCTAAGAGACTGCCGGTTCGATTCCCGCCAGAGGCATGGATATTTGATTATGTTTTACTAACTATTTGGGGAAAGGACATCTGCAATCCTACCACTTCTTCTAGTAGAAGGCGTCACTCTCAAAACTCCCCCAGTGAGGTACAGGAGTGACCATGTGACGTCACACGAGAATAACTATCTTAAACTGCTCAGCGATGTTTAGGTAAGAAGTATAAGATGACAAAGAAACAATTTATAATATAAAAAAAAAAATTCCCTGTCTGAAAACATGTGCCTATACATATGAAAAATTTTATTTTGTTGCCAAAAGGCTTGTTCATTTGCATTGTTTCACTATAATAAATATTATTATCATATAATATAATTGAGCCTGTGTAGCTCAGTAGAAGTGGCGTTTGCACTCTACAGCGCTTGACCGCACGAAGAAAGGATTTGGTGGTTCAAATCTAGTCGCCGACTAGAGGAAATTTTTCTAAGCCTTTTTTCGACCGGTTCCCGAGTTAGTCGATCTCTGGCACGGGCAAGCGGGTTTTTCCTCCCGGAAACTCGGATTTTTCGTCCCGTAAACTCAAGAAAATCGACCGTAGAACCCACATTATTTTCAGACATTAAATATATTGTGTTAAGGTTAGAAACCACGAGATGGCAGCACATTTGAGCCGTCTCTCTTCACTGTGTACCGCTTAATTAGTGATAGCCTTGGGCCATCTATCTCCGATTGGTACCAGTGGAGATTGAACTGCCCACTCAGTCTCCAAAAGTTAGATAGGGCTAAATCGCCTACTCCCGTATACGGGATTAAAAAGGCGTTAGCTGATTTTGTTTTTTTTATAATATAATTATGCTAAAATAAAATACAATAATAAGAAAATAAATATAATTGATTTATCTAATTTATTTTATAACACATTTAATTCTTCAAATAAAAAAAGTAAAAACAATGAAGACATGACACTTGTAGATTTGAAGAATCAAACTTGTAGCTGCAGACTACATTCATTCACACACACACACACACACACACACACACACGCACACACACACACACAAATGTTGATTTGATATGTCAAGAAAAGCAACAATTTATTTACTGAATATTAGTCCTGGCTAAAGAAAATTTTTAAATCACCGATCGTAGATGTATTACATTCTTTTTTTTTTTTTTCGTTAATACACAAAATTTGGATTCGGATTCATAGTTTTAGATCGAGTCCTAGTTAAAATTTAAAGACTCGCCGAGTCAGAGTTCTGGGAACTCGGATTCGAAAAACCCTAGAAATAACCACCGCCTTGCTTACTGAAGGCCTGAAAATGCTATAAGTTACAACGCCTCACGAATAGGATCGTCATTCTTAAATGTGGCTGAATTACCACTGTTGGACCACGTTCACATAATGCCTTGCAATACACCCTGCATGAAAGCTATTTGGTCTAGATTGAAGAAGTGAAGGATAGCGTTTTACATCAAAAATGATTTCAAAACAAGAAACAGCTGGTTGAAAAAAATCATATCTATTGAACAGTAACGTAAATATGAAAGATTATTTCATCGAGGAAAAAAAAAAGTAACCAAAGGCACAAGGATGAAAAATTAAATAGGATGTGAGAAGATATTTCTTGTTAGGTACATAAGCCTTTCCTAAATTTATGAACACTTGGGAACTGATACTTCGCAATAAAAATTTTTAAAAAAAGTAGCAAAGGAAAAAAAAAAGGAAATTAGAAAATAATAAATGAAAAAAAGAAGCAATGACAGATCAAGTTTTGTGTTGAATAGAGGAAGTGAGGAAGTAAGTTAGTCATCAACAGGAAGAAAATTAGGAAGTTATTGCAACGTCATTGGTAAAGTGATTCTGATTATCAATATCAGCAGTGGGCAGTAGATGGTGTTGTGTGTAGATGAAAGATTAAGTGAAAGAATGCAATGGATTGCCAGAGTTAGAGTGCTTCGTCTATCCATGAGAAGTATGCTAGATATTGTCTTGTATGGTTTTGGTCTTCCGCGATGAGTCTTCGGACTCCATGAATGTACTCATATAATAATAACAATAATACTAAAAGTAGTATGTATGGTGGGTTACGTAGTATGCAGGGTCGACCCTAGGAATTTTAACTCTTTTAATGATGTCTTAAAAGCCATGATGTTTAGCTAGGCTTCAACATGTCTGATCATAAATTCTAAATAGTAGCATTAGCTAATGAAAATTCATAAGTTAATGAAAAATGATCACAAACTATATTCTTTTTACAGAAAGAGAGAGATAATTAACCCTTTAACGGTGGAATTTTGTTCTGAAAATGTGGGTCTGCATGGGTAATTAAAACCTATTGTTACAAATATCGACATTACTGGGATCGCAATTAGAAGTACTTATTATTTTTTTTTTTTGGTTTCGGCCCTTTCGCTTATTTTCTCTTGCACTACATGAGCTGTTTCGGTTTTTAGATATTTATGCAAAGACCTGCTTTGTTTCTGAATATCGCGTTCTTTTTCAGATTTTCGAGCCTCCGTAGCTTATATATACTATATATATATAGTGTATGTAGTGTGCAATATATATCTCAATAAGTAAATGTGCAACATTCTCATCTGATATGGTATCTTTTAATTACAATTGTGTAGACATATAATTATAACAATCAAGCAAAGGCTATATTTATTTTATTTAAAAATTTATTATAATTAAATAAATTTAATTCTAATAAATATAAATTATTATAAAATTTTATTTACATGTACATACGAGTACATCAGCAAAGGGACGAATTGAAATAGACTCGTGGGCGAAATTTCGCCCGCGGGCGTGGTGTTCCTCGCCCCTGGTATAGACGAAGCCCTTTGGTCGGAAAGATCTGGTTCGATTCCCGTCGATGACGTGAGGAACCTTTATCTGGTCTCTTTCGACTAAAGGTGAGTTAGCTGGTCTCATACAGAGGTAGAGGTTTTTTTTTTCTTCACCCGGAAACTGGGAATTTTTTTCCTTCAGAAGAGGCAAACTGGCACCGTGAGCACACATAGATTACAGTCATTAATACTTACGACAGTATGTGGAAGAGATAGGGTCCTCCCCACATATCGTTACACCCGTAGTTAACTATGAGTTAAACCATAGTAGTCAACCTCCTAGATAGGAGACGGCACATGAATGGAATGGAATTTCCGATATTCTGCTCCTGATAGTTTTTTTCCCCTTTTATCATATTGGAATGTTATAATTATTTAAAAAGCTAAATCCTAATAACTGTATCAAAAATATTATTAGCAATCACTCCACAACTGTATTTATTATTATTATTATTATTATTATTATTATTATTATTATTATTATTATTATTATTATGTAAGGTGCCTCCATGGAGTCAAAAGACTCATCGCGGGAGACCCAACATTGATATACTAACCGCTATTCACACAATACCTGTCATACTTCCCCTTAAACTCATTCACAGATGAAGCATTCACAACCACTTCTGGCAACGCATTCCACCCATTTACAACCCTCCGAGCAAAAAATATAGTCCTAACACCCTTGTTAACCACACTCTTACACAATCTCCAGGTGACCCCTCGTTCTCTCCCTTCCTTCACTGGTCTTAAAATCACGTATTTTGATTCTGTTTCTTTAATTAGTTTACTCTTAACTAGTTATTTCATTATGATCGTTTGGTCTCATTGGTTAAGTGAGATTTACTCTCAGGTCAAGGTCAACTCAAGACCAACAATGGAATCGGAAATAAATGCAAAATAGGTGTTCTGTTATTGTCACGTCGTCTGATATTAACACTGACAGTGCGATATTAAACGCAACATAATACTACATTATTTTAAATGATTATGATTATTTTAAAAAATATACAGTACAATGAAGTTGTAAGGATGTTGAAACCATCCTGAAGTCTGGTTTCAACAGAGAACGAATAAATAATTTTTTTAATGATTTTTTTTTTTCGTATAGTTTAGGCCAATTGTGCCGCCCCCAAAACTTGCTGCCCCGTGGTATGGAGCGCTCTCCTGCGATAAGAACCTGAACTCCTCAGAAGTGTCACATAATAATAATGATTTTAGAAAGTTTCAAAATACCGTTGGAATTTTGATACCTTTAAAATAAGAGAAAGTGGGGAAAAGTATAGAAGAAGGAAAACGTTAATAAGATTCTGAGAGTTAACAAAAGATGGTAAGCGACAAAGAAAGACTAAAAAAATAGTACCTATGAGTAGCGTGAGAGGATTCTAATTCGTAGAAATCGAAACAAATATTGGGGAAAGGTAATAAACAAAAACAAACAAATGTAAAATAACTTTTCATTAGTACACATAAACAAAAACGTGCAAACTACACGGCAAAATTATGTAAATCATGACCAACAGAGAGAGAGACATAAAATATAAACAATCGAAAGATATATTTCATTTGAACGTATATTAATAAATTCATAACAATATTTCATCTAAAAGAAATTCAACCATTACGAACTGTTTGTGGCGTGCGCAAATAAAGATCAATGTTTCCACAATCTCGTGTTTCCCACAGTATAATATGTCGGGAGCAACAATTTTGTCCCTCCCCGCTATTAGCTCCCCCGATGTCGTCAGTAGTAGTAAGCGGAAGTTGCGTAACAGCAAACGCTAAGGATAATGAGAATGCTATTTGGGATTGGCTGTTGTATTTGAAACACGGTGTGGATACGTTATTGATATTTATATACAGTATTTGCTTCTAACATAATATGCCAAACATGGATACAACTGGTAGTTCTACTAGACGTATTAATACTGTCCTTTTAGGCTCGCCATCTGGTCTTCTGAAACTTTGTGAAACGGTAAGTTATGTCGTAATTTCGTACATTCCTTTCACGGTATACACAGAACTGCTAGTTACTGACAGAAGCGTCTGAATATTTCCACGAAAGTGTTAATCTGCCGGTAATGTTATAGAAAAAGAAAAGCGGAGAAAGCAGTGGAAACAAAATAATAGAAATATGGTTATGTTCGTATGTACAATACAAAATATAACTGGCCAAGTAGTCGTTTGCGATATGTTCAAGCTAACTGAAATTATGTGCTGTTACCTCGATCGAATGGAAAAATTTAGTTTCTAGAATTACACAATGTATTCCAAGATTTTATAAAGCTGTTTGGATAATGAAATGTATATAATATATTTTAATTACACTCCGTTCATATAGGGGATAAAGACGAAATTTGTATTTGTGAGCGTTTGGTTTCTCGTGCGGTGAGAGTGAAATACCAAAGGGAACATGACACTGGACAGCGAAGTTTAAATGGTACGCGTTTAGGACATTCACTGCTCTCCGTTAACTGAAAAATCAACGAAATCACGTGGTTAACGTCACGACCACCGGTAGTTGCATTTTGGTTTGTTTCTATTCTTTCAGTGGTGTTTACTATTAATATTGGGAGCTGTGCTTCCTTTTTTTTCTGATAACTAAAAACAAAACTTGTAAATTTTGTTTTAGTTAAGTGTCAATATTTCATGGATTTCACCCACACCGTGTAATCACCGGTTTAACTTCCGCCATGGAGTTACGAACCAGACATTATTCACTCTAATATCTCATTTTATTCTTAATTTATGCATTGTTCACATGAAAATAGTCATGACCGGTATATTTTAGTGTTTCTAAACGACTATTAATAAAATAGTTATCATTATTATTTAATTATTTTTTTAATTATCATTATAATACATGCAATGGAAGAAACCACTATAACCATTCCTATAGCAGTCGGCATACGATGCGCACAGCGTTTCTTCGGGTAGCAACAAGGCTGGCATATCGTGGAAAATGCAGGCGTGTTAATGTGTACTATTCGAAATGAAATAACGAATTCATTTTAAAAATGTAAAAAACTTAACTTAAAATAAAATCACTGAAATGATTCCATTTTGTTTCCACATACAGTTATTCTCTTATTTAGCCTCATAAATTTCTTGTAACATCCTACCGATATAATATGCCGTTCGCAATTTCATCATGCTAAAGTGCATAACTTTGTACACTTATTAAAACCGAATTGCAGCCATTATAATCTACACACTGTTCCAACTTATTCAAATCATTCAATAAGCGCCGTATATCAGTAGTACCCCTGATTGCCTTGCCTATCTCTGCATCAGCAAGCAACTGAACATCTCCTGTCAGGTCCTTCCTAATATCATTAATGTATAGACTGGAACAACAGTGGTCCAAGGACTGCTCCTGGGATATACCAGTAGTCAACTTGAATCTGGTAGATTCATACCCACCATATACCACTTTTTGATACCTATACATCGACCATCCACTTATCCAAGTCAAGAGTTTGTATTATAATCCCATACTCTCTAGTTATGCAACAGTCTTTCATATGCTATTCTCTGAAATGCTTAAGCAAAATCCAAGCAATCAGAATCACAGGCAGCCATAGCATTATTATAAAATATGAGCAAATTGCTGAAACATGACTTCCTTCTTTTTGCACAGCATAGCTTGTTTGTTAAGCGATTTCTATATGTATGCATGCCAGTTCTTCCCAATTGCTCTAAAATATTCACCAGCACTCTAGAGATGCAGATATCGGTAGTTAAGCACATCATCGGTTTTTTACTACCCTTGTACAACGGAAGTATCATACAGTCATGGGCGTCCTCAGAGGGGGGGAGAGTGACGGGGAACTCGCCCCTCCGGATCGAGTAAAAAATTCTCCAAATTATAATCGTAAAAGTGATTGAGATATATATCCTTACACTTTGCCTGTCTTAAAATTTTATTACAAGTTGGCCGGTTTCGGCCATCGGCGGGGTAACCATAGAACATGTGAAAGAAGTTTCAGCACCTTGAGACGTGTGAAAACATGGTTAAGTTCCGCTATCTCAGAAACGCGCTTATCAGGTTTATGTATAATTAGTGTGCACAGGAAGAAACTAGAAAAGGAAGCGGTAAAGAACAAATTCATTTAAAATGTCATCAATAAGTTTGCAAGCGATAGAGGGAGAATTCAATTCTTATACGATACGTGATTATTGAAATTATATTAATTATTGTTTCCTTTATATTGCAAATTTATATACATTATGTATGTGTTTTTGTATTGATGAAATACAAAATCTTCTATAATCAAGTAGGTTATTCCATAATCTACTTGTGGAAAAAAAAATAATAAATCATTAAATAATAATTGATTAATGTGATTATTTGTCACCAAGCTTTGCCCCTCTTCCCCTGGAAAATTTTCTGCGGACGTCCATGCATACAGTTGTATTAATAGGTTTCAGTGGAACAGTGCAACTAAAATCTTTTAGAATTGGTCAGTCACTGTCTCATTGACGGTTTCTGCTTTGTCTTCCCGCATTTCGCACATTACCTATATTAGTACGAACAACAGGTTTCTGCAATGCATTCACTATTCTATGCAAAAATTAGTTTTTCACGTCGTTATTCTTTACCGTTTCCTCTTCTATCCCCATCCCCGTTATGTTAACTGCCGCAATCAGATATGGGGGGGGGGAATTCCAGGAAACCTAGTTTTCGCGAAGATTCTCAATTTCTAGTGTTCTAAATAAGCTTTCCGTACAAGTCTCTAACAATACCGCGTTACAGGCTATGTACTATTGATACAGGAATTTTAACTACGTACAGGATTCACACCAAATAAAGTTTTTAAAATGTGGATATTTGATAATTCAAGTTAAATTATCAAAATTGATTTATTATTAACCCCTTAACGTATCAATCAGAAAGCGGTCGTTTTTCTGCCAGTTTTTTGGGCGAGGGTGATTTGCTGGATCAAATTCATCATTATTTGAAAAACAATGATGAATTTGTGCAAACGAAATAGCCGATACACGCCGTTGGCAACTTTTCTCAGCCGAAAGGAAATAGGCACAAGATTGTCTAGCGTCTATATTAGGTTGTATTTATATGTGAAACCAAAATTCAAAATCAATTTTGGTGCAATAAACAAAAGACGTGCCACAGACGTCTTTGTATGTTAAGGGGTTAAGAGACCTGCGGGGAATCAGGGACTCATCGAGGAGGCCACATACTACACGCACCAATTGACATTTATGTCTTTAGGGGTGAAGCAAGATGCTTTTCATATTCCCCGCTATCTGTTGTGGTTACAATGAGGGTAAAATTTATGAGCAGATTGCTCGCCCTGAATGGGCATGGAGATTATGCATCGCTAAAGGAGGCTAATATAGCTTTTGGTCTTCTATATTTGAATATGTCCGTTGGATCGTATGCTGCAGCTTGCTGAACCAAATCGTTGGGATGTGTGGACGTCTTTAAGAAAAACTTGGTTGCTAAGGATTGTAGAAAAGAGAAAATATAGGAAATATTTGTGTCTCTGTGGAGTTGATTGTTTCTAACATACCACGGGGCGTTCAGAATCATTCTCAAGCACTTGTTCTGCACTCGCTGTATTTTGATAATGTTAGCATTAGAGGTGTGGCTCCAGGCCGGAGAGGCATAGGTGATTATAGGACGAATCGTCATCTGGTATAGTTGCAATTTGATTCTGTTGCTGAGCTTGCTATTTCTATTAATTAACGGATAGATCTGAGCTATGCTTTAGATGCCTTTTGTGCACGCAGACTTGGTGTGCTGATTGAAAGATAGCTTTTTGTCGAGAATTACACCCAGGTAATTTGTTTCTGTCTGCCAGGGAATTTTAGTATTGAATAGTAACACATCTCCTACAGGAGACATTGGCCTTTTTGAGAAAAGAACGGCTGAGCTTTTCTGGGGGTTGACTTCCAATCTCCACTTAGAGAACCAACCCGCCAGCTTTAGAATGTTTTCTTGAAGCTTTCTGGTAATGAAATGGGGTCTGAGAGATCTGGTTAGTATTGCCGTATCGTCCGCATACAGGGCCAAAATGGAAGTCATTGGATTGTGTGGGATGTCTAACATGTATATAGAGAACAGCAATGGAGCCAGTAGAGATACCTGCGGCACTCTAGCAAAGATGTGGCGCTAGGAGGATGTAGAACCGTTGATTTTTGCTTGCATTGATCTATTCTGAAGATAGGAATGGATTAAATGAACCATTTTTAGTGAGATACCGACTGAGATAAGTTTGTGCAGGAGTCCAAAATGCTAGATTTTGTCAAATGCTTTGGATAAGTCTAGGAAAACAGCGCCTGTGCACTGGCGCCAGTTGTAGCTGGTGGTGATGTATTCGACAATTCTGTGGATTTGCTGGGTAGTACTATGGTGTTGCCTAAAACCAAACTGTTCTTTAGGAAGGATGTTTAAGTCATTTACTAAGGTTTGGAGTCGTGAGAGGATGACCTTCTCTGCAACCTTACCCAGATTTGAGATGAGACTGATTGGACGATAATTTTGCGGTAGGTGTGGGTCTTTGCCTGGCTTATGTATAGGAATTACGTCAGCCAGTTTCCAGGTGGAAGGAAAATAGCGAAATCTTAAAATTGCATTTATTATACTGGTCAGGTGCACTACTGCTTTTCGGGGCAGAAGTTTAATCACCCGATTAGTAATGCCGTCTGGCCCAGGAGCTTTTTTGTGCTTTAATTTTTTTTTAATAATGTCATATATCTCAGCAGGTGATGTTGGCGCAATATGGTCAGTGCTGGTGATAGGAAGTTTGAGTGAGTGTCTGACCATGCTGTGAATCTTATGTATGTAGTCAAAGTCAAGGTTTCCATACGAAGGCCTGCATTGCTCCTCTAAGTTGTATGCTATAACTTTTGCTTTGTCTACATCTGTGTGAGCAAGGCCCAGGTCAGAGAATATTGGGGGAAGGAATCTGTCATTGTTTTTGATATTTTTCAGAGTAGTCCCCGGATGGAGTGATCAGTAGGTGAAATGGAGGATAACTTTTCATTCCATACTTGGTCTCTATGAGCGTTGAGTGCATCTCTTACTGCCCCACTTAATCTGTTTAGATTTATTTTGTCTTGTGGTGACTACACGCACCAGCTATCATACTTGTTCTTTAATTCATTCACACTCTCGCACTCAGAAAATCCAATGGCAATCCATTTCAATCACACACTACTATGAGGAAAAAATCTAGATCCTCCCCCCCCCTTTCTTAGCGGCATTCATTCTCAGCTTCCAAGGATGCCCTCTTGTCCTTTCCCAACTTCATTAAAATAATAATAATAAAAGACATCAAATGAAATCTTGTATGACCCTTTCAGAAGTTTTGTAAGTCTCAATCATATCACCTCACTGTCTCCTGTTTGCTAGTGTCTGCAGTGTACAAATTCTCAATCTGTCTTATGTTACGCATTTTCATCTTTATCCACAAAAAGTACCTGCTCCATATGAAACCATCCTACATCTTTAACCAGCAATAGACTTAAACTCTCAAATACCAAACGGTTAGCATACATAAAATACCAAACTTGTTGCGGTTCGGAGCCCAAACCAGCGACAAGTTTATATCTGAGCATAAATGTTAATTTTTTTTTTTTTTCATGGATTTGCTTAAGATATCTAATAAGTGCATGTTTGTTATTTTTAACCCGCCTGCCTGAGTGCGTTATTCCACGCTGCTGGAATAGACTATTTCGCACATAGTAAGCAATGATTCAAAGAAAAAATATTTTTTTGTTTCCCCCCGTTCGCTGGTATTCCTTTGTTACTACTAATGTGCAGTTAAAGCCATTCAGCTTTCTATATTTGTATTTTGTACTGGAAATACTAGACCTAAGGAAAACCAAACACGCGAATTTTTGTATTCGCATTCAGGTAATAACAAATAGAATTAAATATTCCCTCGAGATTACTACTGAGCGAGCTCTTTCCATAGAATTCCTTCTGGAGAATAAACATCTCCTTCAGTATGCTGGATGATTTGTGACTATGCTTGATTCTTTACTCCTGACTAAAGTTTTGCAGCTAATAAGTGAGTCCGTGCTTTCATATGCAGCAAGTGCAGTTATACACGTTTTTCTTTTCGGAGCGAGGGTACGTTTCTGACTTTTCTAAAAATAAATAAATATGGTTAACTTGGAATTTTTTTTTTATTACCGACTAAAAACGAAAATGCAAACATTTTGTCAAATAGTAATACTTTTGTCCTTGCAAAACTTGGCTGCAAAGCTGATCCATATCTTGGGATTTTTTAACTATGACACTGTATATATAATAAGGTAGTTATTATATTATAATAACTATAAGGTATTATAATATAAGTTATATTATAAGGTTGCTATGACACTGTAGATGTCTGCGGACATCTACAGTGTCATAGCTACCTTTATTGCAAAATCCAATGTCAGTACCCCTAAACACCTCATGCAGATCGTATACTGAAGAGGGCTCTTGTAACAGAGGGAGGGGTGCTATCGAGTGTACACAGATCATCACTGAAGTCCCCTAAAATATGGCAGTTCCACTACTGGATAGCTGCCTAACTTTTATAAACTTAGAAATATTGATTTCTGTCTCCTCTGAAAGGGGGACCCTATTGTGTGTCCATCCCACTGAAGAAAGTTGTAAACCACGTACATTCAATACCACGGATGAGCGACTTGGATAATCAGATTCCCTTGCTCTAGAGCCCAAACACAGTATTTGTCAAGATGTCTAATCTCATGTTATGAATTCTAGTCATTCGTTATGACTTAACTGTCCGCCTGATTACTGAAAATGCAATATTTAGCTACTTCTCTCTTTTTTGTGGGGGGATGGGTTAGAAACTAAGAGTTAACTCTAATTAATGGTATTCTAGCTTAACTGATGGAGAGATATCAGAGAGTAATTTCTTCAGGAGTAGAGTCCAGTAGAAGGCCTGTGACTAGTGGAGTGCCTCTGGGTTCTGTTCTTGGACCGCTGCTATTTAATTTATTCGTTAACGATATCGAAAATGATCTGAGAGGAACTGTTCAGTTATTTGCCGATGATGCGAAGTTGGGTAGAGCAATGGTGAATGCACACGATGTCAAAATTTTGCAGGATGATTTGGATAGATTAGCAGACTGGGCAAAGTAGAAGGATGTCAGTTTAATGTGCAAAGTGTAAGATGATGCATTTTGGGGTGAAAAGATTATCAGCGGTATACCACATTGGTGGAACTGTACTCGAGGAAATTGACGAATCCAGAACCTTAGGAGTGTTAGTGGATAGGGAGTTAAAGTTTAGGGGGCACATGGCAAAAGTGGCTAAAGCAGTTCATCAGATCACTTGGTTACTGAAGAATACTTTGACGAGCAGAGAACAAGCATGTTATTGTTCCTTTTTATCGAGCCTTGATAAGACCCCATCTTGGCTACTGGATGCTAGGCTTTCTTGTTGATGGATGGGATCCAGAGGCGAGTGACCAAGATGGTAGCAGGTCAATGAGATGAACCTTACGAGTCGAAGATTTGTGGGTAACAGAAACTGGTTGATAGGCGAAAAAGGGATGATATGATTGAGACATTCATATTACTGAAGTGTTTTTAATTAATTCAGAGGAAAATTTTCAGAACAGATGTGGTGGAGGGAGAACTAAGGACCATCCATGGTCCTTAGTTCTCCCTCCAGGTTTTTTTTTTCTTTTCTTCTTCTTCTTGGAGAGTGGTGAATGAGTGGAATAGGTTGCCAGTTGTCTGTCGTGGATGCCATGACTGTGAATGAGTTCAAAGCAAAGTTGATACAAATGTTGGATAGTTCTTGACATGATGTTTAGGCCTCCCTCAATGAGTCTAAGGACTCCTTGGAGTTAGTTGCCCGTAATAATATCTCTGCGTAATGGCATCCAGCAGGTTTTCAACTCGTTAAAAGGCGTTTACATGGGATTTCTTTCGTCCTAAATTAGATTCGAACACAAGTCTTTCCAACCGATGGACAAATGTTGCGATTGTGCTATGGAGGCGCTTTTCGTAGAAAGAAAATTCTTCACCTTCATATGACACTGATTAACATCTTTAGTATAGCCCTCAAATGTTCCTCTTACATAAGGAAACGGGCTTCACCCCCGTGACGGTTTCACTTACAATGACCGGTACCCATCATGCGTGGGCACAACTCAGACGTGGTTTGGCAATGTCTTTTCGGAACCTCTGTGCTTCACTCGGTAACGACGATACCCCCCCCCCCCCCCCCCCCCCCCACCTACGAATTTGAAAGACTTTGCGACGAACCCGTCGAAAATATAAGGGCAATAATAATAATAAAGGCCTAAGCAATGCATGGAGCTGACTCTTTTAAATCTACTTTCAAGGCTTTAAATATGTAGTTTAGCTAATTTTTATTTTATTATTAAATTCAATTCATGTGTGTTTTGGTTTTCCTGATGTAAAGTGTAACCCACTAACTCGCTTATCGTATGAAGATACGAAATTATGTAACTTCAATTGGATTTCAAGAAATGATACGACATGTGCTCACTTAGCGGTGGGAGATTCGTAGTCGTTAGGACGAAGATTCTGATACGAAATACACGTTTTTCCAATAAATTTTATTCTTTATCTTAAATTAGCTAGCTGAAGAAAATGCTTACGGGTAAAGAAACTTTCCTTTGTTAGGATTATAAAATGCTAGTTGAAATTAAGGTAAAGGACTTATTTTTGTCTTGATGCTTACCGAAAATAAAGGCGCCAAGAATATGTTATGCATCCGCTATAGTTCGCCCATGGTTTTTAGATCTCTCCTTGGATTTTGCCAAGAATAGTCGATTCATGCTGAAGGGGAGAAAGAAATGAAGGATGTACGAATTGGTCGCCAACATGCGAAATCACGTGCTTTCTTGTCTGTCGCTGTATTAGTACTAGCTTGATTTTTGTTGTCGCTTTTTTTGCATTATTTTTTTATTATTAATATGTATGATGGATCCAGTACAGTCAACAAGTTCTGTTGTTAAACGTTTCAGTAGCTCTTGCAAAAGAATATTGAATAATGTGCTGACATTCTGCGAAATCCTTGTTCTCCTTTCTCAAGTCATAAAACGTTCAAGTGCAATTGCAACTACAAGAATTCGTAGGGAATCAAAATGTGAAGGTAAGCCAAAATTTAAATCTCCGAAAAAAAGCGCCAAAGTAAAGAAAACCATCGAAACCTTAGCTTTGAATGATTTTGATGTAGACGTTATAAGAACTATTCACGAATTTTACGTGGTCGAGAAAAAGTGCCATCTGTTCCGAAATTGATTCCTGTGCATAAAGAAAAAATTAATTTTCCTTGGAAAAGATAAACTTTAAGGAAAATACTTCATGAAATCGGATTTTGTTTTAAAAAGTCCCAGAATAAAATGAAACTTATCATGGAGCGAAGTGACATTGTTTTATCTAAAACGCAGTATTTGAGAGCAATAAAATGTTTCAGGGAGGAGAAAAAACCGATTGTGTATCTAGATGAAACCCGGATTGATAGTAATTTAACTTATGGAAAATGTTGGCATTTTCCATAACTATTGGGCCATATTTTTGGCCCAATACTTTTCCAAAGTGGCCATTTTTGGCCATATTTTCTTTAAATTTTGGCCATAAGCTGTTGTGTTCATCTGGCAACCCTGATTTAAGATGTTTGTACCAGGAAAGGCCAGAGATGCAGCTGCTAACACACTGTATAAATCCTCAAAATGGCCAATTATGGAGCATTGCATGCATTTTTGGGTAGTGAACCTATACCAAAATCCTGTAGGATTGCTTGATCCTTCCTACTTAGAATAGAGCAATTTAGTCAATTCATGATCCCCCTCACATATCCACTTCATTCCCTCTTACATATTCAGTTTCTGTCTTATGCCTGTTATATAGGTGCCTGCATGGACAATGTTTTGGTCAACTATCCTTCCTTACTCTAGTTTCTTTCAAAACTTTAAGAAAGAGCAGCTGCTGATCAACTTCTATTTATAGTCAATCTCCAAACTTACTGAAACAACTTTTTTCCCCTTCATTTCATCTACCTCTGTGCCTTGAATAAACCTCCCTCATCTTGTCTTCTCTTTCCTCATCTGTTCAAATAACATACCAACCAAAGCATAGTATTATACATGTCTGAAAGGATGTGTGCTTTGCATCATGAGATACTAAGGTGATTAATGTGAAGTCATTAGCTTTGATATATGAGTAGTATAGGTCATGAAGAAACCACATGCACAAACTTTGTTTACTTACACTTGGATAAAGGATTAAACAATAGAATTTTGTGGCAACTTCAATTTAGTTTATAACCAAATGAAAAACTTTTCTACAGCTCTCTTATCCACAATATTTTAATAAGGGGATACACCTTTTCTCTACTTATATATATAGAAAATATGACTTCTGCATCACTGTATCTCTTCTAAGTCTGGCTCCTACTGATGACATTTATTGATGGTGGTCTCTGAACTTGCTCACTTCCTGGGGAGTAGACTGCTTGTGGCAAGTTTTTGCTTGTTGCTGAGTGGAGCCATTAATGTAGTGATCCTTTTGGATCACTCAGTGAGATTTAGATCGATCTTGGAGGTTACTTAGTTTTTGGAGAAGTAATCCCAGCACTTTATTAAAATTGAGGTAATATTTGTCTTTGGGCTTGATTCCAGGGAGTAGTGATTCTGCTTGGTAGGTTTTTGCATGTCACTGAGTAGAGCTACCAGTGAGAGTTTGAGTTTAGGAGTGATTTTTTGGGTCACTCAGATTTAGTGATTTTGTAGATCATTGTTTTGGAGGGAGGTAATACGTTACATTACCTTCCCATAATGCATAGTATTATATATGTTAGAGAGAATGTGCTTTGCATTATAGGATATCAAGGCAATAATGTGGTCATTAGTTTAGTTGTGAAGAAACTTGATGTGCAAACTTTGCTTGCTTATGCTTGCATAAAGAATTAAACAAAAACATAATTTCTTGGCAACTTTAATTGCATATACCAATAGATTCCTCCCTTTGTGTGAATTTAATATTAGTGTTTCTCCAAGGGACCAACTCTTCGTCATAACAGATCAAATTGCCTGTTCCTATTCAGAACATTCTCTGTGGTGTTAAACACCACAGATGTCAGTTACATTTTGTGGAACCATAATTTTATAAAAATGTTTTTAATTAAGTGTAAAAATTTCAACTCTTTAGTTTCCTTTTTGTATAAAAAGTTCTGAAATCTTTAACAATCATTCATATTTTGATTATGTAGCATATTTTCAAATAATCGTGCATTAATTTCCAGATAATTGGTATTATCTGCCTTGGACTTATAGCCTATTACTGTAGGCTAAGCCGTACAATGAAAAGTGGCTATGTAGTAGGATTTGCTGGAAATGTCGAGGAGTCCCTTTTCTTTGTGGTAACATTTGGATTTCTGATCAATACTTTTTGTCTACTTGCATCTTCTGTAGCATCTTCCGCAGCAGCATCCACCATCCCAAAAACTATTTATGTAAGTAAATACTCTGACAATTAGTTATATTGTAATACCTTACCTTCATATGAACAAAAGTACCCATGCTATCTAACTATGTATTCTGACTCATCACAGTGCCGATTCATCCCCCATTACATATGCTTGTCTATAAACTGTATGTATTCTCTATACTTCGTTTTCAGGAAAGGAGCTGGAAGAATAAAATTCAATCGCATCTGAGTTTTAAACTCATTTTCAGTTGGAAAAAGATTTATATAAATGCAGAGCTTTACTGCTGGGTATAAAGTATACCGTATTTGCCGGCGTATAGGACGCACCCCTTTTTTTGTACACGTTTTTTAGGGAAAAAACTTTATCACTGAATATTATAATGAATTTACAGTATTAATAAATACCTAATCTAACTAGGAAAGAGTACCCACCTTTTAATCGTCAAAACCCAGAAATTCATCTCCAGAGCTAAATGAAGAGACACTTGAAACCTCTTCTAAATCAGAATCTGAGTCCTCATACAACAAATTGTCCTCTGTACCATCCAGTGCATTACTAATTCCACACTTCTTAAATGATTTAACCACTCTCTGTTTTCACAGCATCCCATGAAGCTTTTACCCCCCTCACAAACTTGCGAAATGCTAGGCTCCTTCCTGATGGCATAACCTCAAAATCTGAAGACTGCATCCAGCTGTTCCACTTCTCCTTCATAAATCCCTTAAATGGTTTATTAATAAAGACATCTAAAGGTTGAAGCTGACTAATTAGACCTCCTGGAATTACAGCTGAGTTTTTAATTCCGTGAGTTTATTTGTAACATCGTCTGTTCTGCGAGAACGAAACTGATCCCATACTAGCATGGCAGATTTCTTCAACAGTCCACCAGGGTGCCTAGACCAAATTTTATCTATCCATAACTTCATTCCTCCTCCATCCATCCAGCCTTTTGTGTGAACATGTACAAACACTCCTTTAAGTGTCTTTTCTTTTAAAAATCAATAGTGGTGGCAATTTTATCCCATCAGCATAGCAGGATAAAACAACCGTGTAGCGAGTTTTTTTCGTGCCCCAAAGTTTTAATAGTAACACTTTTATTTTAGTGCCCTTGGAATCTACAGTTTTGTTTGAGGGCACATCAAAAGTCAGAGGAACTTCGTCCATGTTTCTTATTTGTGCAAGTTCAAAATTTTCTCGTTTCCTTGCGTTAATGACAAATCGATGAAATTCGATCATTTTTTCTTCATATTCAGCTGGCATCTTTTGTGATGTTTTTGTTTTAGTCCGCATACATAGCTGGTTTCTCTTCATGAATCTTGAACACCATGATGTTGATCCCTCTGTTAGTGGCTATCACTTTCACTTGATGAATAATCATTTTTGTAGAAACTGAAAGTCCTGCTTTTCTGTGATCTAAAAATCCAAGTATTCAGTTCTGCCTCAAGTTCTGGCCATTTTGCAGTTCCACTTGATAGGTTATATTTACTGTGAGTTGCTTTTTTTAAATCCTCTTCCTGATTTTGCCAAGTTCTTATCATTTTCTCAGTTGGGGGTGGTGTGAAATGCCTCTCTGCAGCCCTGTTTCCATGTTCTTTAGCATACACAATCACACGTAGCTTGTATGCAATATTGTAACAATGCCGACATTATAATTTCTTGGCAAATTTAGCCATAATTTGCCAAGAAATTTAGAGAAAATTTAACAGCAGAAATTTATCACCGTTCGCAACTGCAACAACAATTGAAAAGTTTAAACAAACAGGACACAGCTGTGATCATCCATGACAGCACATGCGCATCCACTGAACTCTACGTCAGTGTTTCTCAAAGTGTGGTACGTGTACCCTCAGGAGTACGTGAAAAGTCTTCAGGAGGTCCATGGCAATTTTTGGCTATGCATCATTAATGCATAGAATAAAATTTAATGTATCTGTGAAGTTAGAGAACGTAAAATGTTCCTATTTTATCACTGAATAAGGTTCAAAGACATCTGCAGGCTGTGCAGTATGTTTCTCAACAAACAGTGCAATTAGAGACAACTGGGATAAAAACGGCACTAACTAATGAATTGCATGTCCCCTCCCTTCCCACAGTAAATGCTGTATGTACTCAAGCCACACCACATGTTGCCGGTGCAACATATGGTTTTGTTTGAGTGAATGTGTTAAAAGAAATATATAGTGAATGTGTTTCAGATGTTATATAAGGAATTCGGTTGAAGAGAATTAGCATTTCACCTCAACTGTCAGCTCGTCTTCGTCATTTAGTAGCACGATCTTTTTGTTAATACCGCACCAATCATATAAACGCAGATGTCTGGAGTTTGAGAAACACTGCTCTATGTAACTGGAATGCTCTCACACACACCGCAAGGAAGCAATAAAGAAATTGCGTAACTCGGAACAGATTATTTCCAGAAATGAAAATAATAAAAAACTGAGTATCTGTGTATAAGACGCACCCTGTTTTTCAGACTTATTTTCAAAGAAAGAAGGTGCGTCTTATATGCCGGCAAATACGGTAATTGATGAGAAATGTATATATTCTGGTTTTTAATCCTCGCCCAAGTGTATGCAAACAAAGTTTGCATGTGAAGTATCTTCATGACTAGTTTACTTCTACATAGAACTGTTAACTTCATATCAATTGCTTCAATATCCAGAATATGCCTCTATACAAATAGACCTGTCATGAAGATATAATTCATGTGCAGACTTTGTTTTGCATATGCTTAAGTAAAGGATTAAAACAATAATATAATTTCTTTTTAATTATTATAAGTCTTGTATAAAGGTTCTTGACATAATAACAATCTACTCCAGCCAAATCATGTATGCTGCATCATTCCTGTGTATTACTAAGGAAGTAACAGTCATAATTAGTTGAAAGTGAATCTAGAATAAATAAAAGCAAGTGCAAAGAACAGCTATACACATTAAGCAACTGGTTATAATTGCAGCTGTCTAAGATATTAAATACTGTACACAAATTTTTCAATCTCACTTTATTTATTAATAAAAGTTATTTTATTTTTTATTCATTGGCATTTCCCACAACTACTTTGTTCCCTCTAACCTCAGTGGAAAGGAGCAGGCCTGGATTATTATCCGAATGCTCAGTTGTGAAATCCTTTACATCGCACACCCACAGCTCATCAGATCTTGGGTTAAGCTGACCTTAGTTGGCTGAGTGGATAGCATACCTACCCACTCTCCAACCAACAGGTCATGGATTCAAGTCCCACAACAGGTGTTTGTAAAAGCCTGCTCTGGACAAACTTATATAGCTCCTCGAGTTTTTTTATAAAAACTCGAGGAGCTATATAAGTTTGTCCACAGCAGGCTTTTCTTCTTCTTCTTTTTTTTTTTTTTTTTAATTCACTATTTCCGTACATGCCACGCTCAATTAATGCGGTCTGCTTTAAATGAGAAAATGCTGCTAATCACTTCTATGCTCTTTTCTATACAGCTTCCAGAAATGGCCTCTTGTTTTATTCCTATTTCTCTTCATTTTATGGAAAATTTCTTCTGCATTAATCTGGCAACAATTCTTTAACAATTTCTGCCTTAATCATCTTCCCTCTTCCTGTTTGCTAGTCTGTGCAAATGTCCTTTTCTCATACCATGCTAGCCTGGTTTGCCAAGTGGATAGTGACTTCCTTTTTCAACAAACAGGTTATGGATTAGAATCCCACCATAGATGTTTGTAAAAATGCCTTCATGTGATAGATGAAATTTCAAAGCTTGTGCAACTACCACCTTGGTTATTGAAAGCCTGCAATTATCAGTTCCACATTTGGATTCTAGAACAGAATTTCTGGATTATCAACCCTTAGCCCATCTATGGTAATAACATACAAAAAAGGTTTACAACCTTTTGAGTGGGATCCACATTTATTAAAATCAAGCATTTCCGATATGATATTTAGTCTTCTCTGGATTGATTTCCAGCAACTAACATTTGCTTAAACCAGTGACAAAATCAGCACACAGTAATTCATATACGTGATTAAGGCTTTGTAGAGTGAAACCATGACCTATTTTGATTCCTGGCAATTCTGGTAGTGTGGCCCTTAATTTCAGGCTCTTGTCATCACAAGTTTTATATGCTTTATCCTATCCATGCCTTCCAAATTTAAAACCTTACACAGGCCTTGTGGTAACACGAGTAACCCTTTGGAAATTGGTATTTGCATCCATAGAGCAAGGCTATCTGAAATACTGTTTTACAATACAAGTTCAATTGTAATTGCTGACTAGTGGAACTTTTCTAAGCCTTTTCTCATTTACTTTATTTACCCAAGTTAGCCAAAACCCTACTTACCCATGCTAGAGATTTCTTAATCTCTAGCTTTTTTTTTAATTTCAATCACTTTAGCTTCCTCAATTAGTGGATTTTTTTATACTTGTTAACAATGACTAAACTTGGCCACTCCATCTATTCTAAATCTTCTGAAGCCATGTCTGGTCCCACTCCATATAATTCGCTTTACCATCTGAATACCTGCATTTAAAACTCAATATCATTAACATATAAGCTCAACAACCCTAGAACAGATTCAAATAGTGCACCACTGGTAGCTTTCCTCTTCTGTAATACATCTTGCTAGTAACATATCAGACAAATGATAGTCTATCCAGTCCATCTTGTCAGGTGGCAAATTATCAAATGCATTCGTGTAATCTAATATGTTGCTGTATATGAACATCCTTGTCCAATGTATCTTGTCATGTGTCAGAGGTAGGTTGCATTACAAAAATGCAACCTACCTCTTTAACAAACCTATCAAAGAGAATTTTGGTAGTCTTGACCCAATTCTGGATCTTAACTCACACCACCCTCTCTAGTACTTTAAGTACAACTCCAAACATGAATGGTCTTATAATTTATAACTTGCTTTATCATTGCTCTAAAGCAGAACAGTTTTACCCTATTTTCCTTTTGAAACTTCTTGAACAAGAGCTTTGCAACAGGACAGTATGTTAAGGTTGTTAGTTAACTCACTGGAATATTTCCTTAAAATATGAAATGGCAGTCCTATTATTTTCTGTTTATTAACCACAAATCCTCTTCTTCTTGCAAACATAAACCTCTACATAATGCCACACTTAAAAAGATGAATTGCTGTGAATTTCTCATTAAAATAAAATGCCATTCTCTATAGTATCAGATATCCTCTTTATCCATCCATAAATATTTTTTATTTTACCAGCCACATCAGTTGAATTGTTTGCAATTCATCATGGCCTGATGAGCAAACTATTGCTTGCACTGCACTTGTCTTGCCAACCAAGACACATTACCCTGCTCTTTATACTCATTATCTCCTGCCTTTATATTGTCTCCATATAATACCTTATTTCAGAATGCACTCTTCATTTCGTGCTTAGCTTGTTTAACCTGCTGATCTAAGAAATTTGGAAAATCATTTCTGATCTTCAAAATTTCTTAGTAAACAACTTGCATGTGAAGTATCTTCATGACTGGGCTACTTGTATATACAAACTGATAACTTCACATATTGCCTTAGTATTCCATAATGCAAAGCATACTTCTTTTGGGTATGCACAATCCTAAACATTAAGGGAGGATCACTACTGAGATTGGTTTTAACCTTTACTGAGGTGTCATCAGTAATGAGATGCATTAATTCAATCTTGTCATCCTCCTTGGTCTTGGCTTCCACTGACAAGACCTCAAAAGTCAATGTCTGGGTAATGACCTTCACTTGATGCTCAATATGTCCTAAAGGAAGTGTGTTTTGCATTATGGAATACTTAGGCAGTTGATATATACAAGAAGCTTAGTCATGAAGATACTTCACGTTGCATACACTTATTTAAAAGATCAAACAAAAGTATAATTTCTTGGCAAGTATAATTTATTTTATTTCATATTATAATTTTGAAGATCTGAAGTTGAGCAATCTTTGCCGTAGGCAAGTTTTAAATCTTGTATCTCAAAAATTAACTGTCAAGCTTGCAGTTCTGCATAATGTCAACCTCTTAAGGTTGGGGACTCACAATATGGTGTCATTTGACTGCTGTTTCTATAATAGAACTATAGGGCAGTGAGTCGAGATCCTGTCTCCCCATTGTGCTCCCTGGGACCTTCTGTAGGGTACACATCCTTACAAGGATGTTAATGGACCTCTGTGAAGAACAATAGACAAATCGGCACATTTCACCTTGGGATATGCGGAAAAATCTTCAGAGGAGCAGACCTCTAAACAACCTGGGCTCAGCTGGCTCTGGCTGTCAGTACCTGGTTATGGCCTCTACATAAGGTTACAAGGAAAATTAAAAGATTAAATCCTCTGACAAAGAGAAGCAGCTTTGTCAGTACTTTCACAATTATGAAGTCTCATGATGACAGTAAAGCTTGTGATTAAAAAATTTGCAGATGGCAATACAGTGGAGCAGTAAGCAAATGTAGAAACTATTGCTTTATTCTCTCCAGACTAACTGCCATGGTGAGCAAATCTGCATAAATGGCCTCAGAACCCTGTATAAAGCATGGTTCTGAGGTAAACTAAAAAATGAAAAGATGTGGGATTTTAGGAATGAGCAAAGTTAGGTGGCCAGGAGCAGGCAAAACTCAAGTTGATGACATTGTACCACCCTGGAAGTGGGGAAAACAATCATCAAAACTGAGTTGGAATAATACGTCACTGTTGACCTTCATCTCCTACTCAGATAGGATGATGTTATTAAAACTGAAAGGTCAACCACTAGATATCAATCTCATACAGGTCTATGCTCCTACTGCTGACAAGAATGATACCGAGATCGAAGAATTTTATAATAAATTAAAAGAACTAATGAAAAATACAAAAAAACATTAGCACTATCATGGGTAATTTCAGTGCTAAAGTTCATCATCATCAAATTCCTGCCATGTACCCTCAAGGGGTGTACAGGATATGACAGTACTACATGAAAAAATTACATCATTACTAACTTCCTATCTACAATTTTCCTCCAAATCAGTCTGTTACTTGTCAAGACTCCAACATTATCAGATCTTATATTTCTATCGTCTAAGGCACTTTGTACCGTATCAATCCACCTATATCTTGGTCTTCCTCTGGGTCGTTTTCCTGCCAACCTGGCAGAGAACACTTGTTTTGCTAATCTTTCCTCTCCCATTCTATTTAAGTGACCATACCATCTGAGATTAGCTCTGCTAACGCATTCCTGGATGCTGACAATGTCAAGTTCTTTCCTAATATCCTCATTTTTAATATGATATTGCCATTGATGCCATCTGTTCATGCCTCTAATCTTTCTCAGGACTCTCATATCTGCGGTCTCTAGTCTTTGGTCAAGTGTTTTACTTCTGACCTAGCTCTCAGATCCATAAGTTAAAATTGGTTTGAACACAGTCTTGTATACAGCTAATTTAGTGTTCCGACTAATTTCTTTCTTATTCCATATGAATTTATTCAATTGACTTCCCACGATACCAGCTTTGCTGATTCTGTTGTCTATTTCTATATTTAGTTTACCATCTTCAGTAAAAATTGTGCCTAAGTAGCTGAATTGTTTTACTTGTTCCACAGGTTCTCCATTCACAACACAGTTGACATTTTCAATGATTCTGCCTATTTTCATTGTCTTTGTCTTTTTATTGCTGACCTTCATACCATATCTATTACAACAGCTATTCAATTTAGTCAGAGAATCTTGCAGACTTGTGGCGGATTTATTTAGAAGTATAACATCATCCGCATAAAGCAAAGAGCTGACATTAACATCTCCAATTTTGATATCAGGTTTAATACCACATTCCTTCATAATGTGATCCATATAGATAATGAATAACAGAGGGGATAATGTACATCCTTGTCTCACACCAGATTTAACATTAAACCATCTTCCTGTACTTCCTTCAATTCTAACTGCTGACTCACAACTCAAATAAAGACTAAGTATTGCTTGATATAATGCCCCATTGACACCATATAACTGCAGCGTATTGAATAGCTTCTCTCTTGGCACCTTGTCATATGCCTTTTCCAAATCGACAAAACTTAAATACAGATCTTTGTTATATTCCCATGCTTTCTCGATTATTTGTCGTAAAGTGAAGATCTGATCCTGACAGCCTCTATTTGGCCTGAATCCAGCTTGTTCTTCACCAAGCTTTTCTTCCACAATTCTTTTTGACCGTTTCTCAAGTATACTTGCATAGATCTTGCCAGGAACACTCAGTAGGGAAATACCTCTGTAATTCTCACATTCAGTTTTATTTCCCTTTTTATATATGGGTACTATGAGAGCTCTACTCCAATCATCGGGAATTCGTCCCTCTGTCCAGGCTTTCTGAACTATGCAGTGCAGCCACTGTAAGACTCTTATACCACCATACTTCAGCATTTCTGGTCGAATATCATCTAATCCTGCTGCCTTTCCACATTTCAAGCCTTTGATGGCTTTTTCTACTTCAAGTATGGATATGTATTCCTGACTGCATGCCTGGTCAGTGTTTTTTATCACTGTGCTGTCATCACTGCTTGTTTCATTTAGCAGTTTTTCAAAGTAATTACTCCATACTTCAAGGATATCTTTTTCTCCTGTTTTCATTTCACCTTTATCATCTCTAATTCCTTTTACAGCACTCTTTCCTCCATTCCTAAGCTTCTTCAACAACCTCCAGAATATTTTGCCACCTTCTTGATATTTATTTTCTATATTCTTGCCAAAGTCCTCCCATGACTTTTGTTTAGCTAGTTTTACACACTGTTTAGCTTTCTTACATTTGTCTCTGTATTCTGTAAGAGTAAAAGCTGACTTATTTGCCAGGAACTTTTGATATGCTTTCTTCTTTTCCTTCACTGCCTCTTTAACTTCCTGTGTCCACCAGGGAGTTCTGATTTTTTTATCCTTGCACACAACCTCACCACCTGCCTCTCTGGCAGAATCAATCAATGTTTCCTTCAGAGTTTGCCACTGAATCTCCAAGGTTTGATTCCTGTTCTCAAACTCTTTCATTTTCTTTTCAATAATATTTCTGTATTTTAGTCTACAGTTCACATCTGAGAGCTGCTCAACTTTTATTCGCTTTAAAACTTTCTTACATGTTATTCTTTTCAATATGAAATTCAATTTTATCCTGCTCAAGACTAAATAGTGATCACTTCCAATTTCAAATCCTCTGTACACTCTGGTGTCCTGCACCAGGGAGAAAACATCACTATCAACAATAACATAGTCAATGAGACTTTTCTTATTCCTAGCCTCTTCTCTCCATGTGAATTTGTGCACATTTTTATGTTGGAACATGGTGTTAGTAATAACCAGTCCATGTCCTGAGCAGAAATCCAACAGATATTTGCCATTATTATTAGCTTTGCTCTTTTCTCTAAATTTTCCCAAAATATTTTTGTATGTCTCACAATCATTTCCTACTCTACTATTTAGATCCCCAACAAGGACCAACTTTTCCTTTTTCATTGTGTCAGTTACTTTTTCTAAAGCCTCAAAAAATTCCTCCACTTCTACCTTAGTAGAACCTTCTGTGGGACCATAGGCACAAATAAGTCTCATTTCCAGTTCCCCATTCTCATATTTGCCCACATTACTCTACTTGAGACTGACTGCCATTCAAGAAGATTAGCCTCGTATTTTGTGTTGAATACTATGGCTACTCCTTCTTTTCCTTGATTGTCATTGCCTGAATATAACATTTTGTATTTATTGCTCAGAAAGATCTCACCAGTTTTGGTCTTTTTTGTTTCAGTCACCCCTATTATGTCGATCTGGTACTTATCTAATTCCTCAGCTAGCTCCATTTCTTTGCCATTCAGGCTTCTTACATTGATAGTACCGATCTTTAACTCTGGTGATGTTGAGTTGGGGTTTGTTTTCAGATTTGTTCCAGTAGCTGACTTTTCGCTGTTCGCCCTGGTTCCCTGGCGAAAACAACGGGGGCCTTGTTTAACCGGGCGACGCCCCAGCCGGCATGAAATTTTGTCATGTTGTACCATCATTTTTTATTTTGGTTTAACCAATAAGAATACAATTTGGTCGGCTAAATCCCAAATTGCAAGCCCATCCTCGTTCGTTCAGTATCAAAGTAGATACCCAACAGGGTGCACCACGAGAAGGTGAGGATTGGACATTAGGTCAGAAGCCCTGGTCGGTTCTCCGCATTCCTTTAAAGGCTATGTGGAGGTCTCCTCTCAGTTATACAGCTTTGACCCTTAAGCACCCCTTGTTGAAAGGTAGAATTGGAGATATAGTTGCCGAACATGGACTGGGAACAAGAAATGAGAGAGAACATTGTCTTATTCAATTCTGCCAAGAAGAGAAACTAATAATCACAAACACATGGTTTAAGTTACCACTCCAAAGGCTATATACTTTGCAATCACCACAGGATAATAATTCATATATAGTCAGAAACCAAATAGATTACTTGGTAATTAATCAAAGATTTCGAAGTTCCATAAAGAGCACAAAAAAAAAAAAAAGAAACCCTATCTTAGTTGCAGAGATTGCTTTTGTTCCTAATCTACTGGTGACAGAGTTAAAACTTAGACTGAAAGCTATACTTAAACATTAACAAAAAAAAAAAAAGGGTTGATCTAGCAAAGTTAAAAAAAAAAAAAAAAAAAAAAAAAAAAAAAAACTGAATCAAGAGATAGCACTTATCAAGAATGATGTCATTAGGGTTGATGAATCATGGGACAAATTAAAATTCTGCCTACATAGAGAAATGTGCCAATGCTTTGTGTCCTGATAGAGCAGTAAAAACGAAAGATTGGATAATATGAAATTCTTTCTCTTGTGGATCAATTCAGATGGGTTTAAATGTCAGGTTAGTCAAATGGATTCAGGATTGGCTGACTGATAGGTATCAGAGAGTTGTGTATAGTGGGGCAATATCAAGGAAGCAGAAGATTACAAGTGGAGTTCCACAGGGCTCAGTACTGGGACCTATATTGTTCAACCTTCATATCAGTGATATTGTCGATGAATTGCAAGGGGACGTTCAGTTGTTTGCGGATGACGTGAAGCTGGGAAGGGTTATCAGTAATAGTGCAGATGTGGCAGCCCTGCAAGAGGATTTGAATAAACTAGTCAGATCGGCAAATGAATGGGGGTGTCGGTTCAATGCAGTAAAATGTAAAGTCTTGAGGTTTGGGATCCATTGATGGGAGGATGCATACTTGATTGGAGGAGGTTGGGAAGACAAGAGATTTGGAAGTGATGATTGACAAAAAGCTGAAATTCAGGGAGCATATTGCAAAGGTGGTGAGGGTAACTCAGAGGATTGCTGCAATATTGAGAAGGACGCTGACCTGCAGAGATAAAAGAGTTATCATTCGGTTGTATAAGACCTTGATCAGACCACACTTAGACTATTGTTCTCAGATTTGGTCCCCAGGATTTGAAGGGGATAAATTGACTGTGGAAAGGGTACAGAGGCAGATAACAAAGATTGTTTCAGGACTGTACAATATGAGTTAGGAGGATCAACTGAGGGAATGTGGACTACAGAGTTTGTCTATCCTGTAACTGTCGAGAGGCAGTTACAGGTAGACATTGGAGAGTTCTTTGACTTTGTGTAATGGTGGGAAGGAGTGATGACAAGGGGACCATCCCTGGAAGTTGCAAAAGGAGGCTGTGTGCAAGAGTGTGAGGAGTGGTTTCTTTGTGTGGAGGGTGGTTAAACCTTGGAATGCATTGCCCGAGAGAGTGGTTGGAGCAGGAACAGTCAGTGGATTCAAGGAGTGGTATGATAAACACTTTGTTTCCTAAAAAGACTTCCCACAATGAGTCTTTTGACTCCATGGAGGCCTGGATAATAATAATAAAAATATAAAGAGGTTCAGAAAATTATTAAAGATCAAAGAAGCAAAAAAAATTTGGATGAATGAAAAGTGTAAAGAAATAGAATTTCTACAGGAATACTTTTCCTGTTAAATTAAATCAGGAAATACTTTTCCTGATTAAAACTGTCATACTTTGACAGTTTTAATCTACACAAAGTTAAAAGAGACCTCGGGTATATTTAAGAAAAAACAGCCATGTATCCTTCAAAACAATGAAGTAATATCTGAAAACGGTGATAAAATAGAATGGATGAAATATGTAGAATTCTTTACTGATAAGAGGCAAAACCAAACAGAAAATACTTATGAGCAGATGGAAGGTCCATGCATCTATGACAGAGGTAGAATATGTGCTGAACTTAGCTAAAAAATGGTAAAGCCTTAGGCCCTGATAGAATACGAGCAGAAATAGTAAAGCTATTTAATCAGATCTACAATACAGGCATAAATCCTCAAGACTGGTTGCAGTCGACCTTCATGTTACCTAAAAAAAAGCAAATGCAAAACATGTAATGACTATAGAATGATCAGTCTAATGAGTCATGTTCTCAAAATGTTTTTGAAAATAATTCAAAAAAGAATAATACAGAAAATGTGAATATACATCTGTGATAACCAGTTTGGCTTTAGAAGTGGTTTGGGAATGAGAGAGTCTTTTCTGTTCTCAAATCTTATTCCAGAAATGGAGTTACCAAAACAAGTATTCATTTGCTTCATTGACTTCGAGAAAGCATTTGACATAGTCAAACACACTAAAAAGATTCCAGTTATTTAAAAAGAATTGAATTAGATGATAAAGACATTATTGTTGATAGTGATGTTTTCTCCCTGGTGCAGGACACCAGAGTGTACAGAGGATTTGAAATTGGAAGTGATCACTATTTAGTCTTGAGCAGGATAAAATTGAATTTCATATTGAAAAGAATAACATGTAAGAAAGTTTTAAAGCGAATAAAAGTTGAGCAGCTCACAGATGTGAACTGTAGACTAAAATACAGAAATATTATTGAAAAGAAAATGAAAGAGTTTGAGAACAGGAATCAAACCTTGGAGATTCAGTGGCAAACTCTGAAGGAAACATTGATTGATTTTGCCAGAGAGGCATGTGGTGAGGTTGTGTGCAAGGATAAAAAAATCAGAACTCCCTGGTGGACACAGGAAGTTAAAGAGGTTGTGAAGGAAAAGAAGAAAGCATATCAAAAGTTCCTGGCAAATAAGTCAGCTTTTACTCTTACAGAATACAGAGACAAATGTAAGAAAGCTAAGCAGTGTGTAAAACTAGCTAAACAAAAGTCATGGGAGGACTTTGGCAAGAATATAGAAAATAAATATCAAGAAGGTGGCAAAATATTCTGGAGGTTGTTGAAGAAGCTTAGGAATGGAGGAAAGAGTGCTGTAAAAGGAATTAGAGATGATAAAGGTGAAATGAAAACAGGAGAAAAAGATATCCTTGAAGTATGGAGTAATTACTTTGAAAAACTGCTAAATGAAACAAGCAGTGATGACAGCACAGTGATAAAAAAACACTGACCAGGCATGCAGTCAGGAATACATATCCATACTTGAAGTAGAAAAAGCCATCAAAGGCTTGAAATGTGGAAAGGCAGCAGGAGTAGATGATATTCGACCAGAAATGCTTAAGTATGGTGGTATAAGAGTCTTACAGTGGCTGCACTGCATAGTTCAGAAAGCCTGGACAGAGGGACGAATTCCCAATGATTGGAGTAGAGCTCTCATAGTACCCATATATAAAAAGGGAAATAAAACTGAATGTGAGAATTACAGAGGTATTTCTCTACTGAGTGTTCCTGGCAAGATCTATGCAAGTATACTTGAGAAACGGTTGAGAAGAATTGTGGAAGAAAAGCTTGGCGAAGAACAAGCTGGATTCAGGTCAAATATAGGCTGTCAGGATCAGATCTTCACTTTACGACAAATAGTCGAGATAGCATGGGAATATAACAAAGATCTGTATTTAAGTTTTGTCGATTTGGAAAAGGCATATGACAAGGTGCCAAGAGAGAAGCTATTCAATACGCTGCAGTTATATGGTGTCAATGGGACATTATATCAAGCAATACTTAGTCTTTATTTGAGTTGTGAGTCAGCAGTTAGAATTGAAGGAAGTACAGGAAGATGGTTTAATGTTAAATCTGGTGTGAGACAAGGATGTACATTATCCCCTCTGTTATTCATTATCTATATGGATCACATTATGAAGGAATGTGGTATTAAACCTGATATCAAAATTGGAGATGTTAATGTCAGCTCTTTGCTTTATGCGGATGATGTTATACTTCTAAATAAATCCGCCACAAGTCTGCAAGATTCTCTGACTAAATTGAATAGCTGTTGTAATAGATATGGTATGAAGGTCAGCAATAAAAAGACAAAGACAATGAAAATAGGCAGAATCATTGAAAATGTCAACTGTGTTGTGAATGGAGAACCTGTGGAACAAGTAAAACAATTCAGCTACTTAGGCACAATTTTTACTGAAGATGGTAAACTAAATATAGAAATAGACAACAGAATCAGCAAAGCTGGTATCGTGGGAAGTCAATTGAATAAATTCATATGGAATAAGAAAGAAATTAGTCGGAACACTAAATTAGCTGTATACAAGACTGTGTTCAAACCAATTTTAACTTATGGATCTGAGAGCTGGGTCAGAAGTAAAACACTTGACCAAAGACTAGAGACCGCAGATATGAGAGTCCTGAGAAAGATTAGAGGCATGAACAGATGGCATCAATGGCAATATCATATTAAAAATGAGGATATTAGGAAAGAACTTGACATTGTCAGCATCCAGGAATGCGTTAGCAGAGCTAATCTCAGGTGGTATAGTCACTTAAATAGAATGGGAGAGTAAAGATTAGCAAAACAAGTGTTCTCTGCCAAGTTGGCAGGAAAACGACCCAGAGGAAGACCAAGATATAGGTGGATTGATACGGTACAAAGTGCCTTAGACGATAGAAATATAAGATCTGATAATGTTGGAGTCTTGACAAGTAACAGACTGATTTGGAGGAAAATTGTAGATAGGAAGTTAGTAATGATGTAATTTTTTCATGTAGTACTGTCATATCCTGTACACCCCTTGAGGGTACATGGCAGGAAATTGATGATGATAAAGACATTAGGATCATCAAAACTTATATTGGAACCAAAAGGCATCTGTTCAAGTTGATGACATTATTAGAGAATCCATTAACGTCAAAAGAGGAGTAAATCAAGGATGCATGCTGTTGCCTCTCCTTTTTAACATATACTCAGAAGCCATATTTCAAAAAATCTTAAAGGAAAGAGAGGAAGGAATTAATGTAAATGATGAAATCATTAATAACATCTGATATGCTGACGACACAGCTCTCCTGGCTGACAATATTAAGGATCTTTAAAATATTCTTGAACTAGTGAACAAAGAGTGAAAAAATGTAATTAAGAATAGCAAGAAACTAATTCCTTTTGAAGGACTTTTGATATTTCATATTTCAACTCGGTACTTTCATTACAGGAAACAAATAGTGACAAAATTTAAATATCTCGGATGCTGGTTAAATGAAGAATGCAACTCAGAAATGGAAATAAAAGTTAGAGCTGAAATGGCAAGAAAGAAATTTTTCTCCTGATGAAATCAACACTGTAACTGCAATTTTAAATTTAGAACTTAGAGTATGCATGGTTAAATGCTATGGTATGGTCTGTACTGTTGCACCTTGAAGAAATATTGCATAAAAACAGTACAGTAGCTGAGTATTATATTTTAGCATTAAAGGATTGCAACTATAATTATTGCTAAATAACAAAAATCCTGTTTGATCTTTAAATGAAATAATAAATATAGTCTAATATTTTTTGATGTTCAGGAATTTCTCTATCACTTCTTGGGATGTCTTTTCTATTTGAGTGCAAGCCTAGCTCTAATGGTCAGAGTTCCTCAGATGAACTACCGCTTTGAAAATGATCCCCAGGATGGTAGTAGTGGCAAAATGGCAGCAGCGGTAAGGAAGCTTAAAATGTTACTGTTATTATTATTAATCTTTCAGTCACTCATCAGGTGATATCATTACTAAAATTTTAACCATAGTTTTTCCTTAAATTTATTCAAATGTCTTATTTTTTGTCTGTCCATTGTACTCATCATCCACTTTTCTTCATCTGATATGGATGCTTGGACATTGATTATCGTTCAGTGGATAAAATGCATCTAGAAATAATTACTAACTAAATTTGGCTAATATATTAAGCCAGTATTTTGCCGCCTTCATCAAGGAATGCATCTTCATTTGGGGGGGGGGATACACATACACTAAACACATGCATGCAGGCACACTAGCAGGAAGATAACCCAGACTGACTGAAAAGATTCTGCAGTCCTAACTATTGTTTTCTGTGGGTGCAGTGATGGAATCTTGGTGAAGATCTCGCAGTGGTCTCCAGATTTTGGTGAAGCAAGGCATCAGAACTTGTTCAGATTTAGTAATGATGTAATGCTGTGGAAGATTCCAGAAATCTCAGATTTATATATGCTCCTATATAAAAGTGGAGGTCCTGTTCTATTGGATCCAGTGATTTGTATCCATGGCATACAAATCACTGGATCCAATATAGTCTGCTACTCCAGAATAGTACTAGGTATTTCTGTGTTTCTCGGATGGATAGTGGCAGTTTTTCCTGTTTGTTCAAAATTATGGTTAGCAAGAGATGGTAGTCTAGATCAGTGTTTCCAAAACTTTCAGTACCTGTGTACTTTGTGCTTGTTACACTAGCATACCTCCCCTTGCCTTTTCAGACCAAGGCAGTTTGGAAGGACTTTTGATATTTCATTCAAACAAATAATTATAAAGGTTTCTAAATTTTAACTTGCATTATAGTAAATTATTGGCACACAAACCCATCACTTTCATTACAGAAAACAAATATTTATCCCTGATATTGTAATAACTGTGAGAAAGAACATCAGTCATTTTCATTTGTATCATTATTTTTTATAGTTTAAAATATCCTGCTTTTAACTAGTAATCCATAAGGTTTGACAAATACAAAACAGATATATTTAATATTATTAATTATTAGACTACACTTCACAAGATTTGTTAATAACTAACAATGATTAAACAATAACCTGTATATCCATCAACTTGTGTAACAAACAGATTCATGCACAGGTAGTGAAACAATCACTGAGGATCATTATAATTTAAGATGTAAATGAATCCAAAATTTAGCAGAGTTCTGACCATGTGGTTTGAACCATTTAAATTTGAAATTTTAGTGCGAGCAGTTTGAACCATGTAGCTGAACATATGCTGTCAAACAACCATGGCCCTAACAGAGATAAGTTGATGCATGTCAAGAGACACTGACAGTATGGAAACAGATATAAAAAGTTTTTAAAAACAATCAAAATTAAAGTGCCTTGTATCCCTTAAAAATCACTTGCATACCTAGGAGTAGATCCACCATTGCTTTAGGAAATGCTGGTCTAGATGGAGAGGATCTTTTTTGGCAAATGGATAAGTAATTCTTGAGATACACCTTGAAAGAAGGCTGTATGTCACTCTTTGTTAAAGGTTTTTTTTTTTTTTTTTTGCCTAAGGTAGCCTGAATCTAAGGAATGATGGCAACGGATTGTTTGTATTCTGGATTTTTTTGGGAGGGGGATGAAGGAGGTAGGATGAGCAGAGTGTTCTGTTGATTTTGTGAAGGGGAATGCTTTTGGTTAAAAGTGTCATGGATGTCGCAGATTTGTGTGGAGTGTTTTGTTTGGGTTGTGTTGAGTTGCTAAGGTTTTGATAATGTCATATTGCTGGGAGAGGGGTAATGTGACAGATGGATGTAGGTTTTCTCTAGGCAGAAAAGGTTATAGATCCATTGGGTAGTCTGGTGACCAGAATATCAAGGAAGAGCAGACAATTGCTTGCCTCGTTGGCAGAGTGGTTAGCATATCTGCTCTTTAGCCAAAAGGCTGTGGGTTCACATCCTGCCACGGGCATAGATGTTTGTGTCTGTGAAAGTGGTGGTGGTGGGCAGTAGATAGTGTTGGTGTAGATGATGCAGTTCGCTGTAGTTGGTGGATTGAGTAGTGGAGATGGAGCTGTAGAGTAGAGGTGTCACATAATAATATAATTGTTTTCCATTTTCAGTGGTGAAATGGATCCCTGAATGTTTCATATTGAGGTAAGCTAAAAATGTTTCCAATGTATCCTAGCCATGTGGCTAAATGGAGAACACATCTGCATAGCTGTATTACAGATTTGAGAGGAGCAGAGTTCAGGGCTATGTTTTTAAATGCTCCATGAAAAGACTGGGGGAAGCCCATAGCTGTACCTTCAATCTGCTTGTAGGTTTTTGTTTGCCATGTAAAAAAAAATAACCTGAGTTCATGGCAAAACTGAATAAGGCTGTTGCACCAGAGAGAGAGAGAGAGAGAGTCAAAATTAGTTCTGAGGTCTCTTCTAGGAGTATACACTAAAAATTTAAAAAGGTTATGTGAAAACTGACTATAATGTTAGTATCTTATAGGATCAAGTTTCAAGCAAGAATTGAAGTGCACAGAATTTTTAATGTGGTAGAGTGTGTGTGAGAGAGAGGGGGATGCAACTGCCACATCTCATGGCCCTAAATCCTAACACTAATATTGTTGTATCAGTCTCTGATACGACAATATGAGTAAGATAGATGTTTTCTTTTATGATATTCAGAGTAATCAAGTACTACCATAGCATTATCCTTATCTGCTTTTGGTTATAGCTTATTGAGTGCAAGTTATGCAGAAGATATTCCTTTTCAGAGGCTTTGCTGATTTTAAAATGTTAGTCATGTCTAGCAGAATGTTATTGGTGATATGGGAGGGGAGGTTGTAAATGCTCTGTTCTATTTCTGACATTATTTGAAGACTGAGTACTTGCTTTGGAGCTAATCGAGTTATGGCTGAGTGCACTGATATCGTTTATTTTCTTAAGCTGAATTAACAATAAGTTAATCACAATCTGTTCTGGAGAGACACAAGGATATTGTATTTTCTTTGGGCTTTGTAGCTGAATTTTGAGGAAGACCTTTTGGAAAGAGCTAGATTCTAATACTGTCTAGGATAAGAAAAACTTTTTTATCAGAGCTTTCAAGTGAAGGTGAGTTAGCAGGTCCTCATCAGAGGAAGCAGTTTTTCATCCTGGAAAAATGCAAACCAGCCAGAAGAACATGCACACAATTTACAGACATAGGACAGTTAATCCTACCTGCATTGTTTGCTCTCATAAGTAAGCAGTAATCAGGTTTATAAAGTCAAACTATATGGCTGTGAGAGGCTCTTGCATCTAACATGAAAGGGAAGATGAGAATAGGTATTTTCTTGGTGTTCTGGAGACGCACAAGATTATTGAATTTTTGGATATGGTGGTCTTCATTAAATGTATCCCTAAAAAGAAATTGGAACTAATTCTGAACTCTTTTCCCCCTGACTTAGCAGCCTTGTTCATTTTTACTATGAACTCTGGGAATGATGCAGAGGACACTGACTTGTAGGGAGATTCTTGTTCCATTGTATAAGGCTTTGATTAGGCCACACATGGACTATTGTGCCCAGATTTGGTCATCTGGTTTTCAGAAGGACAAAGATGTTGGAAAGGGTCCAGAGGCGACTGACTAAGGTAGGTTCTAACCTCTGGAATGTTGAGTATGAGGAAAGATTGAGAAGATGCAATTTGCAGTCTGGTGAACAGGAGGAAGAGGGGCGATATGATAGACCTGCAAGTTAGTGAGGGGTTGTTATAGGATCAGTGCTAGAGAGATTCTACAGAAAATAGTGGGAGATCAGGGGAGAAGGTCATCCCTGGAAACTGTATAAAGAGGGTGTGAGTAGGGGAGTGAGAAGCAGGTTTTTTTCATGCAGAGTTGTGAATCATCGGAATGCCTTGCCTGAAAGTGTGGTGTCTGCAGAGAATTTGAGTGTTTTTAAAGCACAGTATAATGAGCTGTATGTGTATGATAAAAGGACCTCCCAGATGAGTCTTTGACTCCATGTGGTCTTGGGTAATAATAATAATGATATTTTATGTAGCAATGGAAACTTACCGACTAAAGAAAAGCCATGCTTTGTCTTTAGTCATTTTGAAAATACAACCCTAAACTCTGCTCCTCTCAAACGAATAGCATAGCTACAATACATGGACAGTATGACTGGGGATATGTTGGAAACGTTTTTAACACACTTCAATAGCCAATATCTGAGGATCTGTTTCACCATTAAAAAAGTGAAACAGTTGTCTGTACTTGCTTGACACTGATCACCTGACTATTCAGTGGATCCTTTTCTGTCCACAAAGTCCATTGATACTAGAAGCTACATCATCATCTGTCATATCACCATCCCTTTCAGCAATATGGTATTATCGAAACTACACAAAATCAACATAACATCCCCCCCCCTCCCAAAAAAAATCCACAAACAGAAAAAATCATTTCCTACAAATGAGGAACCTTTTCAAAACACATGAATGTTTAAGTGTAGAAAATGCATATTTTTAAAGGTATAACATACAAGACCTCCTCCTTCAAGCCATACTAAAAATTAGCTATCCTTATCTGCTCACTAAAAGATCCTCTCAATCTAGATCATCCTATGGGTCAACATCCCTTGCTCCTGCATACTATCTGACCTTGGATAAACAGAGCAGTGAATATTAGTCTGGAGGAACACAGAACTATTAGTTACCTGTACTATGGCATGTTCTGCAGTAGCGAACCATGCTATGAGTGCATTCCCAATGAAACAAAACCTCCCTTTTATACACTTTTGTACAGAAATAAATTTGAAAGAATATTTGTAGAATCTGCCATAGAATGGTCTTCCAAAAATCTGGGAGACCATTGTTAAGACCTTCAGTAAGATTCCATCACCACACCAATAGTCAATTAGGACCTTCTCACTCAGTTTGTGTTTGCCTTCTTACCTGCATGCACATGCCTAATGTATTTTTTGTACACATGAAGAAATATTAACATAATAATTCATTATATAAATCAGTTTAGTTATTCATCTCTAGATGTGTGTTTTATTTATTCTCTACTTAAATTAGATTTTTTTTTTTAAATTCTATTGCTCACCCCTTCATACTTGCACTCTTATTTAGCAAAGCATAGGCCTCTGTGGAGGTAGGACATTTTTAGAAATGTTTTATCCAGTATTAAACCACACGCAAAGACATTAAATAGATACTGTTTTTTTGACTAGTTTCCTGATGAAGTGAAACAAAGTGTGTCATTTCATCAGGAAATAACAAACTAAAAAAACTAGAAAGCATGTAATAACAGCTAACATCTCTAGTGAAAAACATTTGAACATTTACTGAAATAAGAGCCAACAGGCTTCACTTCGGCGAAGTAAAATATTCAAAATTAAAATCTAAGAGTTACCTGGCATTGCACTACCAGGTGTTGGCTTATGCTTGGTCTCGCTGAACTTCATATAGTTTTCTATATTTAGCATGAAACTCTTTAGATTAGATTTCCTATCTTTGAGTTTATTTGGCTAAGAAATAATGTGGTATTCAATATCTACTTAATTTTGAACATTTGAACATATTTAAACAATGGAAAGAATATGTTTGCTATTACACTGGCTGCTTCTCTGTAGAATGGGATGCTGTATACTACTGGTAGATAAGAGTATATAGTGATGGATTAATAAAGACTAGACTTGATGCAAAATCATCTCCTTTTTTTGTTTCACTGTAAAGGATGCTTCATTTCATCTCATCCTTTCAACACTCTTGGGTATAAACAGTATAATCTATGTGAAGCATTTTAGTTTGCCCTTCTACTAGATGTTTTGTTTCTGTTGTATGTGCTGCTAACCCTGAACTTGTGCTTTCTTTCATTCTCTATGTCCGATAGATGTATCTCTCCAGATCTGTCTGTCTGTCCTATGTACTATAGGCTGCAATCGCAATTGATCTTGTAGATAGCTGGTAATTTTAAGTGGAACATAGAGGTTTAGGAGGTTTCAGGTAATTAGAGTTAGAGATTTTGTTGATTATTATTACCCATAACCTATAAACATAAAGACATACATAAATATACTTGGGCAACAAGAGGATGGAAATCAATATTAGATTACTTCATATTAAATGAAAAGACATCAAAATTTTCACTAGATGTTAGAGTTCACAGAGGATATGAAATAAGCAGTGACCACTTCCTTGTTAAAATAAAATTAAGATTACCACCTAAATGGCTACAAGTAACAAGAACAGAAAGAAAAATTGAAACATTTGTTTATAAAACTAGACTATTGAATGACACAAATGTACAATGGTTATATGAACAAAGAATTAACCAGTATCTAGATAAAATAAAACAAAATTAAGAAATAGAATGGCTTAATATAAAAACGATACTAAATGCAGCAGCAAATGAAAGCTTAGGAAAGACCAAAAAATTCAATAAAATAAAAAAACTGAAGATCTGGGATGATATAATCAAAAAGAAAAAAGAAGCCTATCACAAATGGTTAAGCAGTAAAAGATATTATAAAATATATAATATAAATCAGCTAACGCCTTTTTATTCCCGTATATACGGGAGTAGGCGAGGCCATTTAGCCCTATCTAACTTTTGGAGACTGAGTGGGCAGTTCAATCTCCACTGGTACCCAATCAGAGACAGATGGCCCAAGGCTATCACTAATTAAGCGGTCCGCAGTGAAGAGAGACGGCACAAATGTGCCGCCATCTCGTGGTCCCTGACCCTAACACAATATATTTAATGTCTGAAATAATGTGGGTTCTACGGTCGATTTTCTTGAGTTTACAGGACGAAAAACCCGAGTTTCCGGGAGGAAAAACCTGCTTGCCCGTGCCAGAGATCGACTAAAGTAAAAGATTAGAAGATGAAATAGAATATGAAAGAATAAGAGCCATAGCTAAAAGAGAAGTCAGAAAAAGACATAGAGAATCATGGAATAAATTTGTTTCTAATTTAGAACATGATTTATATAAAATAAGACCCAATGTATATTAAGATTTTGAAACACCTAAATGCAGATACCAAAGAAAACATAAAATTAAACACTGAATTGAAATTAGAAGAATTTCTAAATTACTACGCAGAACTGTGGACAGACAAATATTTTAAAAAAGACAACTGGCAAACAATTAATGAAAAGGAAATAACTGAAGAAGAATTAGAAATCAGCCTGAAAGAAACAAACGGAAAATCACCTGGAGAAGATAAGCTAGTTTCAGAACTATATAAATACGCAGAAACAAGATTCAAAGGAAGACTCTTATTATTTTTAAATAAAATTTACTCAACTGGTATCCCCCCAATAGAATGGAAAAAAGCAATTGTGATTCCTATCTTTAAGAAAGGTAATAGAGATGACCCTAAAAACTATAGAGGTATCAGTATACTAAATTCATGTTACAAAATATATAGCAGAATCTTAAATAACAAACTAATGAAATATTCCAAAAACTTTATTCTAGAGGTACAAAATGGATTTAGAAAAGGACGATCACGTATAGACCCAGCCTTCTGCCTAAAATTAATAATAGAGAAAAGAAGAGAATATAATTTAGAAACACATTGCATTTATTGATTTTGAAAAAGCATTTGACAAAGTTAAAAGAAACGTATTATTTAACATATTAAAAGAAAGACAAATACCAAATAATATCCTAAAAGCTGTCACAAGTACAGGGTGTTCGGGATAAATTTGACATATTTATAATTAATTATATTTTTCCGTAAGTTACATGTATTAACACACACTTCTCTTCATTTAAAAGTTTGGACCCTTCTTCATTCATATACAAGATGTCAGAAAGAATGGATAGCTGGAACCCACCTGAATCATGGAAGAGAATAACTGGTATCATGATGATTCGTGCCCGCCATCAAAATAAGGATATTACGACTGCTGCCCAATGCTCCCTGAATACAGTAAAAACAATCGGGCACGAACTAGAGACTTGCAATGGTGACTACGAGGATGTAGCAAGAAGAAAGATCCCTAGCAGACGATCTGATTGCGTTCGTACAGCAGAATTCCTCGCAAATCTGCAGGAACAGGTGTTGAAGAACCCTGGCATTGGAATTCGGGCTTTGTTCGTGGAGTTGCTAACTGTAGTCAAGCCCTGGATAACAAGGGTAGCCAATGGTAGGCCGTATGTATGGCAGCAGGATTCGGCCCCTTGCCACACCTCTGGGAAAAGTCAAAAATGGTTGTCTGAAAATTTCTACGACTTCACGAGTCCAAATGTTTGGCCTCCAAACTCCCCAGACCTTAACCCCATGGATTATTTTGTATGGGGCGCAGTTGAAAAAGACACCAATCGCACTTCCAGTAATACAAAAGCCCAGTTAATGGATAAAATTAAAACAGTTTTTGCGGCCCTTCCCAGGGAGACTGTAGCATCAGCTTGTTCGAGGTTCCGAAGCAGAATTGAAGCTGTGATCGATGCTAATGGTGGTTATTTTGAGTAAATCTTGTTGATAGTATTGTAATTAACTCTGCCTGTAATGTTTTTTTGTCAATTCATTAAATTTAATAGATACAAAGAAGATTTTCTTTTTCCTTACGAAACTGTCAAATTTATCCCGAACACCCTGTATATATGAAAATAATCAAATACAAATAAGATTAAATCACGAGCTATCATATACAAGAGAGATAAACCAAGCGGTCCGACAGGAATGTCCCATCTCAGCAACTCTTTTTAATATCTACTTAAATGAAATAATAATAAAATGGAGTAAAAATTTACATCAAGGAATTAAACTTTCATCTACAGTTAACTTAAACACTCTCCTCTTTGCAGACGACCAAATAATAAATACAAATTCTGAAGATAACTTACAGAAAGCTATTTTTAAATCTAAATGAGATATCCAAAGATTATGGTATGATAATATCAACCGAAAAATCAAAAACTATGGCCTTTAAAGGACAAGATCCAGCAAGAACTAAAATAGTATTAGATAACAAGATCTTAGAACAGGTGAATTCATTTAACTACCTAGGATGTATGATCACTTATGAAAATAAAAAAGATATAAACATAAAAATTGCAAAATATTTAAAAATAACAGGAGTAATTAATTCTATATTTAAACCAAACCTAGTTCAAAAACAAACCAGGCTAAAAGTATACAATACATTAGCCCTACCGGTCTTAATGTATGGAAGCGAAATCTGGACAATAAAACAAAAAGACAAACAAAGATTAACAACAGCAGAAATGAAGTTTATGAGAAAAACTGCAAAGTATACCCTATTTGATCACACAAGAAACGAAGATAACGAAGATATTATGAAAGAATTAAACCAAGAACCAGTAATTGAAAAAATTAAAAAATATAAACATAAATGGATGGAACACATTCAAAGAATGAAAACAGAAAGATTACCAAAACAAGCCTTAAAGTACAAGCCATTAGGAAAAAGAAAACCAGGACGTCCTCTTAAACGATTCAACGATGACTTCTAAGGCCGGAACAGGCCATACTAGGCCTAAATCCTTGATATGTATGATGATGATTATTACCCAAGACCCCCTATGGAGCCAGACTCATCTAGGAGGTCATTTCATCAAACACACAGCTCATCATACTGTGCTTTAAACATACTCAAATTCTCTGCAGACACCAAACTCTCGGGCACGGCATTCCAATCATTCACAATTCTGCATGAAAAAAAACCTGCTTCTCACTCCCCTACTCACACCCTTTTTATACAGTTTCCAGGGATGACCTCTAGTTTTCCCCTGATCTCCCATTATTTTCTGTAGAACTTCTCTAGCATTGATCCTGTAACAACCCCTTAATAACTTGTAGGCCTCTATCATATCTCCCCCCCTCTTCCTCCTGTCCACCAGACTCTGCAAGTTGCATCTTCTCAATCTTTCCTCATACTCTGACATTCCAGAGGTTAGAAACTACCTTAGGCAGTCGCCTTTGGACCCTTTCCAACATCTCTTCATCCTTCTGAAAACCACGTGACCAAATCTGGGCACAATAGTCCATGTGTGGCCTAATCAAAGCCTTATACAATTGAACAAGAATCTCCCTACTTCTACAAGTCAGTGTCCTCTGCATCATTTGCAGAAGCCTTTGTGTTGTCTTCACAATTTTGGCTATGTGTCCCCTAAATTTCAGATCCTTATCCACTATCATCCCCAGATATCTTATTTCCTCCACTTCTGACAATATATCCTCACCAAGCATAAATTCTGCATCCCATTTTTGTTTTCCAAATTTTAAAATCTTATATTTTGCAACATTGAACTCTCATTCCTGTGCCCAATCACTCAATTTATTCAAGTCTTCTTGTAAGGCTACATCTTCTCTACTCTTCATGGTTCTCCCCAACTGTGCATCATCTGAAACAACTGAATATCTTTCCAAATCTTTACCAATATCTTTTAATATACAAGTTAAACAGCAATGGCCCTAAAACAGACCCTCGAGGTACACCACTAATAACTTTCCTTCTCCTGGATATCGCTCCCCATACACAACTTGTTGATGCCTATCAGATAGCCAGTCTCCAATTCAATGCACCAATCTAATGTCCAACCCCATCCACTCCAGTTTGACTATCAATATCTTATCATGTGGTAATTATCAAAAGTCTTTGCAAAATCTAAGTATATTACTGTGTATCCTTCTCCTCTGTCCATGGAAGCAGTCACCTTATTGTGTAATAAGTAAGTAGATTACCAAAACATGACCCTCCTTAGTAAATCCATGCTGTACATGAAATATACTATTGTTGTCAACTGAATTTTGAATCCTAGTTCTCACAAGCTTCTCCAACAATTTAACTACAACACCTGACTCACAGATAATCCTATAGTTTGATGCTTGAGTTCTATTACCTCCTGTATGAAGTGGCACAATCTTGCCCTCCTTGCACTCCTTAGGAACTTGACCCCGTGCAAGACTCGTATTAAAAAAATGTCAAGGCCAGCGTCAACTCCCTGGCACATTCCTTCAAAATATGTGGTGATATATTATCAAGTTCCACAGCCTTATTTACAGCTAGTTTGCTCAATTCCCCATACACCTCTTGCTCACTTACAGTCAGTCTCTCCTCCCCATCATCAACTGCTCTGAATCTCTCAATGAAGTCATATTCACAAGATTGAAAGACCTTTTATGAACTGCTCATTAAATCCAATCAATGTCATCCTTCCATAATCATTTTTTTCTTTTGCTGGCTGCATATCGAAAGAACTCCTTAGGATTCTTTTTGCTAACTGCTGTTCATACCTGTCTTTAGCTATCCTCACCAACCAAGTCACCTGCCCTGCCTGGTCTTTGTAGTCGTCATGGAATTGGTTATTTCCACGTCTCTTATGTTGCTTTCATAATGCCTTTTTTTTCTCTGTATCGCATGCTTAATCTCTTTTATTCATCCATTTCACACCTACCTTATTTAACCTTCTCGCTCTTGGAATTTATCAATGAGACCTCTGATGATGAAGAATGTAAAGCGCACTGTATTTTCAAAGAGGATAGAGGAATAAGACCAGAAAGTGAGGAGGGGGGGGTATTGCTGATGAAAGCTGAAGAACTTCAGCCAACAAAAATAGAGGATATGAGACCTCAGGGAGGTGGTTCATTTGAGTATCAGGATATATTATGGGGGGGGGGTGAATGAACTTCAAAACTTTCCCGAATATATGGAGAACATGGAGTAGAGGAAGGAAAGGGGGTATGCCAAGATGAAAGTGAAATTTATGCTGTTGCTAAGGGATAGTTACCTGAAACTGCATGTCATGGTGGGGGACAAGGGTTTGAGAGTACCTTTTCTGGTATTAGCATCAGATGTACTCATAAGTAAGGCAGACTTTCTGCCTCCAATTGGAGAAAGTGACCATGCAGTCTTGTTCAGAGGTTACTCAATGTGTGGAATTCTGTCAAAAGGTTGATGTTGAACAACAGAGTTCTTAGGAGGCAGCATAGAGCAGTGTGATGGTTTAAGAAGTAAGGAAAGAATGTCAGTAGTGCATGGGAAGTGGTCAGGGATTGTTTGAGAGCAGTATCAGATTACCTAACCATGTTCATGTGTGGTTATGGAGAGAATATAAAAGAAAAATGTGATCAATAAACTCGTGAACAGAACAAAGTGAAGGCAAGAAGGCTGACTGCTTCAAAATAGGCACATAAGCTGTTGAGTTTATAGAAATTAGTTGCTCATTTGCATGGAAGTAGATTTAATATATGTACAATTTCTTCTTAAGTATCAAAGGACATTCTCTGTATATTAAAAATAAAACACTAAATAAAATTCAGTAAAAGAGTTAATTTTAAAAGCACCAACTTCTTAACAACATTCTCTTAAACTGTGATACAGTACAGATGTGGTTGATATTTTTGCAATATGGAATGGTTCATCTGACACTGTTTGTCTCAGAAAGAGTATCAAATTTACATTGGAAGATGAGAAAAACAAATCAACTAACCTTTTCAGATATTAATTCTTCATCAGCCAGATGGTAGTTAATTTTCAGTTTTTCCAAAAGAAATGCATGCTGATCATTATGCCATGCTACTTCTACTCATTCCTTCAGCAAACCCATGCTGTCCATTAAAGAGAATTCTACTGCTGTCTACCTAGTTCTGAATCCTTGTCCTCACTAGCTTTTCCAACGCCTTAATCACAATTCCAGACAAGTGGAGTGGGCTATAATCCAAAGCTTTAGTCTTATCACCTCCTTAATGAAAATGAGCAATTTTTCCATCTTTCCATTCTTTTGGGACCTGGGCTAATATAAGGTTAAAAATGTGTGTTAAAGCTGTTATTCTGGAACATTCTCTCAAGACATGTGGTGATATACTATCAAGTCCCATAGCCTTGTTACATAAAGTTTACTCAATTCCTGATAATACCTCCTGCTCGCTCACCATCAGTGGTTCCTCCTTCATTCCCACTGCTCTCAAGTTCTGTATTATGGTACAATCACAAAAATGAAATACTTTAATCAATTACTGATTTAACAGTTCTGCTATATTCTCAGTGGTTATCATTCTCCCATTTTCACTGACCAACATTATCTTCACAAAGGTCTTGATATGATTGACCACTATCCAAGTGATCACTTCATGGTCACTTTCACCAACTGGAGGAAGATGTGACACTTCATTTTCAACAATATCTTCTGAAGCAATAATCAAATCCAAGACCCTTGATCCACGTGTGGCCTCTGTTACACACTGCTTAAGGTAGTTATCTCTTAAAAACTCAAATTCATTCTCTTTGGTTCCTGATGCAGTCTCTTCATTCCAGTCTATATATTACCATAATTGAAATTGCCCATAATGATCACCTATTATGAGCTAGCGTGTAAACATGCACACTAGCTCATTTCTGTTTCTATAACAAGTCTCACCAACACCACTTTTCAGACATAACTCTTCTACAAACTGATAGCTAGACTGTCTAAACATTTCCTTCTCACTGCCTGCCACATTACCAAGTCTATAGCAACACCCTACTAAACATTTCATCCTGTCCACCTTCACTTCATACAGTACTGTTTCAAAACCACTGTCAATATTTGCTCCTTGAATCTTCATCCTAGATGGGCACAACTCCTCTACCATTGTCAATAACACTCCTCCTTTCTCTTTGTAAAAGACTACATATCCCTCCATCTCTATTCCTGTTAGAATGTCATCCTCATTCAACCATGTCTCACTTGTACCAACAATTTTTGGACAAATGAACTAACAGTGCTACAATTTCATTCCCCTTATTTTCAATATTTCTAGCATTTGTAAACATACAATAGTTGATTTCTGTTTCTATAACTTGCCCCTCTTCTCAGACATGCCTCATCTACACTCTTGCCTGTCCATTCCTGTCTATCATCACTGCTAGTACATCCCCTCCCCAGACCTAAATATCACCCTCACATCTTTGACTGTCTTAAACCTTTCTTGTGCACTCACACATCTGTTATTGAAACCATCATCTACACTTTTCACACAATGTCTCCCTATCCATCCTGACCTCTCCCATTTCCTTGTCCACTCTGTGTTCCTTCTTTCTTATTCTCTTCCCTCACCTCTCCATTTAAACTTGCCTACCTTTACTCTCTTGCTCTTCCACAACACCTCTTGCTTCCTCAGGTGTTACATTCACTTCAGTTATTCTCTCTTGCAACAACAGTTTCTCCAACTTACTCATACCAAATTCAAATATAGCCCACTTCTTTTATAGCTCTATCTGCCCCTCAAATTCATCCCATGCATTCACAAAATGAACTTCCTTCTTCTCACACAACTCTACTAGCATACCATTCATAATCTTTGCTTGCCTTCTCAACTCATTATCATCCTGGGCAGCATGCTGACTACCTTACCTACCACTTATCTTTCATTCTCCTTAACAGCCTCATGACATCCCTCCTTACATTCTTCTTGTTAACAGTAAAATTGTTAATGTCAGCTACCAACTCTTTTGTTTGTGTACTTCTCTTATCCAATGCCTCAATCTCCCTGCTCATTTTACCTCCTGGAAAACAGACCTTGTGCACCTTTTCATTCACCATACCTCTTATCGAATCTCCATACATTGCCACTCTGAAATCATTTGATATTTCTTTCAAATCTTTCATCCCATTTTTTCCCATGTAAATCTGTAATTCTTCTCAGCTCATTCCTCATAAGTTTAATCTCTTGCCTCATCTTTGCCTGCTCTGCTTTCATATCTTAAATTAATTTTTCAGTGCCATTTATGCAAATCACATTTTCACTACCTTGTATATCCAGTCTTGCACCTCACCACTGCTTACTTTCCACCAGCCCTCATATCAGTCACAACTATCATATAACAATATTTAAAAAAACTAATTATTGTTAACGCCACACAATTTTTAATTTTAAACTTATTTTTCACAGTGATCTCTATGAACACAGCTCTCTTTGCCTGGGCAGTGTTCTGTTATTAATGTACTAAAGGATGCCTTTTGATACTTAGGCTAACAGTTTACATCTATTAAATTTACTTCCATGAAAGTTTGGTTACCAGTAAAATTTGTATTTGTCTTTACTTTGTATAAAGGCTGACTAGTATGATATAAAAAAAAAAAAGGCCAAGTCAGATTGACAGAAAATTAGCTAAGCAGGCAAAAGTAAATCTAAGGGTGTTTTTTTTTTTTTTTTTTTTTTGCTATGTTGCAAGTAAGAGTAAAAATGATTATTGAAGGATTACTTGACTCTGTGTTGATGGTAAGAAAGTGACAGAAGCAGAAGAAATAGTTGTTGTTGACTGATCACTTTGTAACAGTGTATCAGTAACTGTAAATTCTAGATAGAATTTACAGTTGCTGAAGTGAGAATTGAGGTAAATGAATAGGATATTTTTCAGTGTGATATTGAAAAATATTGAAAAACTTCAGCATGAATGTGGAAGTGGGACTGGATGGCATGTTGGTCTGTGCTACATGATTGCAGTTGCATGAATGTGAAAGAGCTGACAGTGTCTCTAAACTTGTTTAATCCGAGTTGCAGCGCTGACAAAGTTCCAAGGGAATGGAATGCAGGCAAGAAATTACGTTACATAAAAGTGGCTCTAAGAGAGAAACGGAACTTGCACATCAATTAATCTCAAGAATAGCGGTTAACGTATTAGAAAATTAAAGCAAAATCCAGCAATGAGTGGACAGGAATGTGATATTCTATGGTGTATAGCATGGTTTTGTAAAACATGGGTCCTGCTTTAGTAATTTACTCACATTTTATAACATTGATAGCAGAATGTTTGCACAGTTAACCTAGTGGCTATGCGCTTTGCAACCATACTCCTGGGGAAGGAGTGTCCTAGGTTCAATTCCTGTTGACAATGTGAGGAGCTTAAGGATCTTTCTCAGCCATAGCCAAGTTAGCCAGACTTGGGCGTGGAAAGCATGGTTTCCCCCCCCCCCCCCCAGTCTATCTGGGGGTTTTCATCCTGCAAACCAGCCCGGTGAACACACATGGATATAGTCATGAATATCGCCCTTAGGGGATGGAGCAGAGGAGTGGTGAACTGGCTGCATTAATACGCCAGTAACCCCCTCATTAGGAGGGGACTCAACCTGTCCTAGATGGATGAGAAGGATAGGATAGAGGATATCAGAATTAGATAAGGAAAATGACTACACCATGATACTGCTACATGGGAAAACTATACAAAAGTTGGAGCAAATGCCAGTGAATATGAAACTGGTGGCATGGATGGTGAGAAACTGGTGGGGGGGGGTGACTGACATACACCAGAGTAGTATATGATGGAATGGAATCTAGGAGAATGAGGGTGACTAGTGGAATGCTGCCTCAGGGCTCTGTACTAAGGCCATTGCTTTCTTTAATTTGTCTATTAATGATATAGGAATGATTTTAAAGGGGAGATGTTCAGTTGTGTGTTGATGATGCAAAATTGCAGAGGGCAATAGTTGATGTAGATATCCTGCAGGATGATTTAAATAAACTGGAATTGTGTGCAAAGGATAGTGGTAGTCAATCTAATATTAAATGTAAGTCTATGCACTTCAGATTGAAAAGGTAACATACAGTGCATCAGCTTTATGGTAGTGAATTGCAGGAAAGTGAATCTAGGGACTTAGGAATGATAGTGAACAGAAAGTTGAAGGGCATACAGTAAAAGTTGAAAAAATAGCTCAAAGGACTAAAGGTGTGAGATGGATGAATAAAGAGATTAAGCATGTGATACAGAGAAAGAGGGCATTGTGAAGGTAGCATAAGAGAAGTGGAAATAACCTATTCCTTGAGGTCTACAAAGACCAGGCAAGGAGGGTGACTTGGTTGGTGAGGGTAGCTTAAGAGAGGTATGAACAGCAGTTAGCTAATAAAGTCAAAAAGAATCCTAAGGAGTTCTTTCGATATGTAGCCAGCAAAAGAATGATTATTGAAGGATGACATTGATAGGAGAAAATGGTATAAAGAGACAGTTGTTGCAGAATGTGTGGTGGAGATACTTAATGAGCAATTCATAAAGGTCTTTCAATCTTGTGGATGTGACTTCATGGAGAGATTGAGAGCAGTAGATGATGGGGAGGAGAGACTGACTGTAAGTGAGCAAGAGGTGTATGGGGAGTTGAGTAAACTAGATGTTAATAAGACTGTGGGACTTGATAATATATCACCACGTATTCTGAAGGAATGTACCTGTCTTGATATATTATTTTAATACGAGTCTTGCACTCGGTCAAGAGATTGTGCCACTTCATAAAGGAGGTGAGCGAACTCAAGCATCAAACTATAGCCTATCTGTGTGTCAGGTGTTGTATTTAAGTTGTTGGAGAAGCTTGTGAGAACTAGGATCCAGAGGTGGGTTGACAGCAATGGTATTATCTTTGATGGACAGCATGGATTTGGGAGGTCATGTTTTAGTAATCTACTTACTTATTACAATAAAGTGACTGCTTCCTTGGAAAGAGGAGAAGAATGCACAGTAATATACTTGGATTTTGTAAAGGCTTTTGATAGAGTACCTCATAATAAATTGATAGTCAAACTAGAGTAGATGGGGTTGAATATTAGATTAGTGCATTGGATTGGAGACTGGCTATCTGATAGGTATCAACAAGTTGTGTATGAGGGAGCGATATCCAGGAAAAGGAAAGTCAGTAGTCGAGTGCCAGAGGGGTCTGTTTTGGGGCCATTACTGTTTAATTTGTATATTAACGATATATTCAGTTATTTGCAGATGATGCAAAGTTGGGACGAACCATGAAGAGTTGTAAAGATGTTGTGGCCTTACAAGAAGATTTGAATAAATCGAGTGATTGGGCATGGAAATGGAGATGCAAGTTCAATGTTACAAAATGTAAGGTTTTAAAATTTGGAAAACAAAGATAGGATGCAGAATTTATGCTTGGTGAGGATATATTGGTGGAGGTGGAAGAAATAAGAGATCTGTGGGTGATAATGGATAAGGATCTGAAATTTAGGGGACACATAGCTAGAATTGTGAAGACAACACGAAAGCTTTTGGGAATGATGCTGAGGACATTGATGTGTAGAAGTAGGGAGATTCTTGTTCTGTTGTATAAGTTTTGATCAGGCCACACATGGACTATTGTGTCCAGATTTGGTCACCTGGTTTTCAGAAGGATGAAGAGATGTTGGAAACGGTCCAAAGGCATTTGACTAAGATATTCTGACCTCTGGAATGTCGAGTATGAGGAAAGATTGAGAAGATGCAACTTGCAGGGTCTGGTGGACAGGAGGAAGAGGGGAGATATGATAGAGATCTACAAGTTATTAAGACCTAAAAGTTATCAATGCTGGAGAGGTTCTACAGAAAATAGTGGGAGATCGGGGGAGAACCAAAGGTAATCCCTGGAAACTGTATAAAGAGGGTGTGAGTAGGGGAGTGAGAGGCAGGTTTTTTCATGCAGAGTTGTGAATGATTGGAATGCCTTGCCTGAGAGTGTTGTGTCTGCAAGGAGTTTGAATGTGTTCAAGGCATGGTATGATGAGCTGTGTATGTGATAAAAGGACCTCCAAGATGAGTCTTTGACTCCATATGAGGTCTTGGGGTAATAATAATAATATTACTTGAATGTTGAAAAACACAAGTAAAGATAGGTTATTATCCCTCTTAAGACTATGATTTGGTCATCTTCTTTGACTACTGTGCACAGATTTGGTCACCTGATGTTTCTTTGAGATCAGGAGAGGATGCAAAGACTAATGATCAAACCTGTGATAGGTCTATGGAATGTTTTCTATGAGGATAGGAAAGGTGTGGGTTGCAAAGTAGTTGATAGGTGGAAAAATTGGACATGATAGATATTGAAAGGGCTCTATAAGACATCTTATTTTTTTTAATACACAGTGAATAGAGAGAACTAGGATATTGCTACTGGAAATTGTGTAAGAGTAGAATGTGCTTGAAGAGTGTTAAATGAGTGGAATGGACTGTGAGAAGTAGTGTACTGACAGTGAATGAATTTAAGGAAAGGTATGAGTATTGTGTGTATAATGGATAGTTCCCCATAATGAGTCTTCTGACGCTATGGAGATAGCCATACTATAATATAGTCATTGTTGACACAATACTTATCATATTCCCCTCCTTGAACTTGCACTCTCAAATCACTCAAAATCATCTCTGGCAATACACTCCACGTGCTCACCATCTTGTAAACAAAAAAAATCAAGTCTTAACTGAACCTTGCATAATTCCACCTTTATGCAATTTCCAGTGGTGATCCCACCCATCTCCCTTGCTGCAATGTATTGAAAAGTCTTCTTTTTTGCCTATTAGATAGTTTTTCAAGCCCACAGATACAATCTGTGCTCATAAAGAGCATTCCATAACCCAGCACAATCTTGATTACCCACCTCTGGACCTTCTCCAGCACTTCATCTCTATGGAATCCAGATTGCCAGATCATGTAGTAGTCCGAATGTGGCCTTATTAAAGTCATAAAAGAGAATAATAACCTCCTAATCCCTTCTTGTTAGTACAACAGCCAAGTAATCTGATGTGCTTTTTGGCCATTATTGCAGTATATCCTCTCAACTTCAACTCCTTCTGATATAATTCCAAATCTGACCTCAATTTCCTGCAGTTTAATTCCATTAATATAGTATAAAGTATTAATATATAGTATATATACTATATAGTATTCCATTAATATAATATAAAACTTGTGATGTTGATGTCTGCATTCCAAATGACCTTTTATTTGACCACATTAAAATGATAGTCATTTTTCTGTTGATCATATTGCTGGGTTATTTGTCATCTTGAACAATATCTGCATTATCTTCATTGACTATAGCTCTTTCCAGCTTTGCATCATCAGCAAGCAACTGAATATTTACCTTACATAATGTCCTACATCACTGATGTAAAAGAACAGCAGAGGGTGAAGTACTAAGTCCTGCAGCAGTCTACTAATCACCTGTTATCTTCTGTACTCATCTTCCCTATACACCATTCTTTGATATTGGTTTATCAACTACTCTTATCCAAATCACTGGCTTCATATATCCCAGTCTGTTCCAATTTATGCAACAAAGTTCCATGTGGAATCCTGTCAGATACCTTTGCAAAGTCCAGAAGGAAATGGCTGAGTAACCATTTCTTTCATCCAACTCAATTGTCACTTTATTATAAAAGTAAGCATACCATTAAGGGAAGACCTACCATTCACAAAACCATGTTGCTCCTTATAAAGTGTCATATTCCTGTCTATCCAGTCCTGAATTCTGTCCTTGAGCAACTTCTCCAATGCTTTTTTTTAAAAAAAATATATAATACCCCCTCCCCCCCCCGAAGTCTTATGACATGACAAGTAGCTAATAAGAAGAAAAGAAAGAACTTGAAGACCTGAAGGTTGAAAATCTATCATATTCCCTTCCTGATATTGCCTTCCTTCTCATGATGATTACAAAAAAAAAACAGAGGTGCAGAGAATGAGAAATGGGTTCAATGAACTTGGAGTTAAACTGTATATGGGTGCTGACCAGCAGCTGCTTGCAACAAAGTTCCATGTGGAATCCTGTCAGATACCTTTGCAAAGTCCAGAAGGAAATGGCTGAGTAACCATTTCTTTCATCCAACTCAATGTTATGATCAGAGGAAAGTGAAGAGAGTAGTGGCTAGTTCAAAGGAGTAGTTACTCATGGAAATTTTTATAGAAGTCATTATGCAGCAACAGAGTGCTTTGGGGAAAACAGCTGGAGGGAGTCAGTAAAGCAGAGCTCCAAACTATGATTGCATCAGAAATCCATTTTTTTCAACTGCAACGATTAACTTTCTTATTGAAGAATTAGCTGAAATAAAAAATGATCGAAGTCTGTTAATGATGTAAGAAGATGGTGATTTAGACAACTTTTGGATTAGTGTTTCAAAAATGCATCCAAACATTGGTAAAAAAAGTGTTTAAAAATCTTTTGCAGTTTTCCACTACATACATGTGTGAAGTATCCTTTTCAATGATGACAAACTTGAAGACATTGAAACGTGGAAGCTTAAGAATGCTTGATGACGAAATGCGAGTGTCTTTATTTACTATTCCACCAAATATTGAAAAGCTGTGTTCATCCCATGAAGCTCATATATCATTAAAATTCTATTACACTCATACCCCGACTTATGCAAATCCGGAGTTACGTGGTTTCTTATATGTACGTATTCCCATCCCACTTCACGCCTCACCACTAGTCATATCTTTCTGGCGCCGGCCGCATTCGCCAGTATTGCACATGCTGTGAACAAGCACTAACGTGTTTCGCGTGGTCTCCATTCATACACGATTTTTATAGTCTACAAACTTTGCAATTGTTTAATGTTATGTTCTTGATAAAAATTTTATCACATAAAAAATAATGATGTCGTCCAAAAGAAGCAAGTCCGATTCTTCTACAGCTAGCAAGAAAAGAAAAACATTGACTTTTGGAAACAAAATTCAACATTATTAAAGATTTTGAAGGCAGAATAAAAATTTGTGAGCTAGCAAAGTAGTTCGATCTACTTTGGAATCCACAGTAAGAACAATCATAAAAGAAAGGTTTACGGATTTTGGAGGGCATAGATTCTAACGAGGAACGAATTGTACCCACAAGACAAGGAATAAAAAAATCATTAGCTTGCTATGAAGAAATTTTGCATGACAAGAAAAAGACATTATGCCGTCAGACGAATCAATTAGATTTTATGAAACTATTGACATCGAAATAACTTTCTTTTTTTATGTATGAAAAACTACAATTAAGATTATATTTCTTAAAAAAAAAAGTGTTTTTTATAAACCTTTGGTCTCAACTAACTAATATTTTGTATGTTTGCATATATAAATTACATGGATTAATTTATATTTCTTTATTTATATTATATATACATTACATACAATTGTATGTAATGTATATTTCTTTGTATATTTCTTTCTATTTCTTATAACGACATTAATCTTGGAAATAAATATATTATATATTTTTATTTTGTATATTTTATTATATATAAAAATACAGTATGATCAAAAAAATTCAACAAGCAAGCTATGAAATCTGTTTTCCCTATATTAAATACATTGAAAAATTAAGAAGAGAGAATAATTTCAGCTCACTTGATGTGTTTTTTATTCGATCATACTGTATTATATATTTTTAATAAAAATGAAAGATTTTCATGAGATAGGTTGTGTCGTCAAACAAGTTTAACCCCTAATTTGCTAATAGACTGTGTCATGCCCTCAAGACAAGAGTATGGTCTAACTATATCACGCAACCTTTAAAGGAGTTATATGATATTTTGATCTTATCAAAAGGAGTTGCTTGTTATAGTAATGATGGGATCAGTTTTAAAACGAGTAAGAGATTAATCACTTACTGTAAATAGTGAATTTTTATTAACCTGGTATTGGATGAACAGGAAGAGATTTTTAAATAAACCTTCTAAAAGTTATACAAATATAATTGTAAAAGCATATACTTAAACTACATCTGATCAGGCCAATTGACTCATGAGAGGCACATCAGACGGAATTACTGTACTGCGAAATTATGTTTGTCTAAAAAGTGTGTCATCAACATGAAAAGTTTGGAAAACACTGCAGTAAAGAATTAGTCGTCAGATTAATCATATGCTCACTTCTGAATAAAATCAAGCATTCTGAGAGAGATCTTGGGTGTACCATCCCAAATGTGGGATGGTATTTCAGGAGTTGAGCAAGAAGTCTTTGTTGAAACAAAAAGAATACCAAGCTTTTTGGAGGCAGTCTAATCTGATGTGCTTATAGTAGGACAGATTAGATGCGAGTTAACCCATGAAGAGAGCTGGTCCTGGTTGGCAAAAAAGAGTGGGAGAGGGCATGGTCTTTCTTCCTGGAAGTAACAGGATTGTATTTTGGTAGTATTAAAACTTCATTAAGTAGTCCTCACCCAACTTGATAATTTCAAGATCAGTTGATAATACACTGATAATAAAACTGCAGTTTTATTTTCAAAAGGCCATCTTCAACTTGAAAAGATGAAGATAACAGAATAGAATTAATTCTGCTTTATAGTGAACAACTAAGAGTATCTCTCATAAAAAATTTCAAATGTTTATGAAATGTTTATTTGGTCTTCACATAATTTTTTGGGACTTCAGTCAGCTGTTCAATTAATTTGAGGAATTTTTTTTATAGAAGAAATGAATATGAAATGAAAAAAATAAGGTGAGTTTGGATATATATTCCACTACATGTATTCATAAAGCATACAAAAATCATTTGTGGATTCAGCCTAAAGCAGGTGCCTGTTATCCTAAAAAATTGGTTTGTCTGAAAATACAAATAAGAAATTGTATATTGGAAAATCTGAAAATAAACTGATTAATTTTAAAAATTTCATTTATAAAAATCCTGTGCATGTGTTCAATAAAAATTGCCTCCAAGAAAATTTATATTTTTCTTGGAATCAATTTAATGCAAGAAAAAAAAATTTTTTTTTTTCTTATGTCAAAGGATAGGGTAAAAATAACTTGATTTCATTAAAATTACATTTAATTTCATATGAAATGATGCTTAGAATCTATAATTAAATTACAGTAAAATTTTAATCATTTAGACAATCGTTTCATTTTATATATCAGAGCATCTTCAGTATGAAAATACTCTATGGAACCCTGAATACAACAGATCATAAAACATGCAGATAAGATTTCTATTGTTACTGTAGTATGTGTATCTAATTTCAAGTTAACACTATTGAACTAACACACAAAACCACTTAATGCAGTTACCAAGCAAAATTTCCCAATTTGGGAATGGATAAACTACCATTTGCAATTGAGGTTTAAGAGATAACACTTGTCTTAAATTAGTGTTCATATTTGTGAATGTTTCAGCATAGTAATTTTATGGTGTTCTAATGAATCAGATGACTAGTATCAGTTTGATATTGACTCAGTCCTGATTTGAGGTATAATAAACTAAATATAACTAAGAGTTCAGAAATGTTTCAAACTGATCTGCTTGTTTTGTCAAAGTAAATCGTTGTGGAACTTGATGCATACCAGTTAGATGTATCAAAATTGACAAAGCCAGTCTCTGGCTTTGCCAATTTCCTGGAGTACAGTTCTACCAATGTGGTATACTGCTGATAATCTTTTCACTCCAAAAAGGGCCCCTTTTCTTTCAGAGAAGAAAATAGTTCCATTGCATAGAGGAGGCTCCAAGACTGCTGTTGCAAACTACTGACTGATCAGCATATCAGGAGTTGTTGTCAAAGTATTGAAAAAAGTTGGTAAGAGCAAAATACAGGAATGAATAAGTGGAAAGGGGGGGGGGCAGTAGCATGGTTTTGTGAAGGGGAAGTCATGCCTCAGTAACTTGCTCATGTTTTATAACACAGTGACAGCTGAGTTGGATAAAGGTAATGGGTTTACAGTGATACTGCTGAACTTTGCAGAGGTCTTTGACAGGATATCACATGAAATTCTAATCAGTAAACTGCAGCATATGGGGATGGATATAAGGTTGGTGAGATGGATAGGAGAGTGATTGATGGAGAGATCAGAGAGTAGTTATTCAGGAGTAGAGTCCACAAGAAGGCCTGTGACTAGTGGTGTGCCACAGGATTCTGTTCTTGGACCACTATTTAATTTGTTCAGTAACGATATAGGAAAGGTCTGAGAGGAATTGTTCAGTTATTTGCTGATGATGCAAAGCTGGGTAGAGCAATAGTGAATACATGTGATGTCAAAATTTTGCAGGATGATTTGGATAGATTGGTAGATGCAGCCTAAGGAGAAAGGATGTCAGTTTGTGGTAAAGTGTAAGGTTATGCATTTTGGGGTGAAAAGATTATCAGCAGTTTACCACATTGGTGGAACTGTACTCCAGGAAATTGACGAAGCCAAAGACTTGGGAGTGGTAGCAGATACGTTAGTGGATTTTGCTATATGTGCCCCTAAAGTTTAGCTCATTAGATCACTTGGTTAGTGAAGAATACTTGGACGAGCAGAGAAAAGCAGGTTATTATAACTCTTTATTGACTCTTGATAAGACCCCCATCTGGACTACGTTGCCAGGGTTTCTTGATGATGGGAAGGAGGTAGAGAGGATCCAGAGGTAAGTGACAAGATGGTAGTTGGTCTATGGAATGAACCTTATAAGAACAGATTGAAGATTTGTGGGTTACAAAAACTGATTGATAGGCGGAAAAGGGGCAATATGATTGGCATTCAAATTACTGAGAGATTTTTAAAAAATTTTCAATGTAGTGATGAGAGAATTAGTGGCCATCCATGGAAACTGAGCAAGAGTGTAGTTAGTAAGGGTGTTAGAGCTAGGTTTTTTAGTTGGAGAGTGGTGAATGAGTGGAATAAGCTGCCAGTCTGTTGTGGGTGCCATACTGTGCAAATGCTGAATAGTTCTTGACATGATGTTTAGGGCCTCTCTCAATGAGTCTAAGGACTCCTTGGAGTGCTTGTAATAATAATTGTTCATGGATTTTGTCAAGTTTAAAAGTTGCATGATTCTCAGCAGATCTTAGTTTACTGCGACTCATCCACATCTGAATTCTGCTTATTTTCTCTTCATTTGAAGGAGTGGAGACAAATGTTTTGATAATTCAGGTTATTTTTGTATTATAATCAATGAGAAGAGCAATCTTTAGTTTATATTTTTCAATAGTCGATTATGAATTGTGGATTATTGTGCACAGATTTAGTTGCTGGGTTTTCATTGACAAGGATATGTTGGAAATGGTCCAGAAAAGATTCACAAAGGTGGTCAGTGGTCTTTGGAATGTGGAGTACAAGGACAGATTGAGAAAATGTAAGTTGCAGAACCTCATGAATAGGAGGAGGGGGGGGGGGGTATGATTGAGATATATAAGCTAGTCAGGGGGTTGTTATTGGGTTGACATGGAAGAGATTTTTCACAGAATGGGAGAGGGGATAGAACAAGGGGCCATCACTATAAAATTGTATAAGGAGGGTGTGAGCAGAGGACTGAAAAGTAGGTTCTTTGTGTGAAAAGTGGTTGGTGAGTGGAATTCATTGCCTGGGTGTGTGTTGTGAATGTAGACACATTGAATCAGTTTAAAGGACAGTTGGATAAGCAGTGTGTGTGTGTGTGTGTACCTCCCATGATGAGTTTGACTCCATAGAGGTCAGATGTTAATAATAATAAAACTTTTTACAGTCACGTAGATTTTTTTTTTAAATGATTGTAATTCTTGATCTTTGCAATTCCAGATGATAAAAACGTCATTACCATATCTTATCTGAAGTAATATTAAAACTTAATATCAGAAGGATTAAGTTTAATAACTAATTTTTAGAAACGGAATTTTTTTAGACAAACTTTAATGACCCATGGGAAGATAGCATTTTAGACATTACCTTTACTCTACACCAAAAATATGAAAAATTGAAGGAAATAACGATAATCTGAACTGCATAAAAAAATGGGTTCAATCTTCACGTTAGTGATTAACAGAAGGTGAGATAAATGCTCTGTCAAGAGTTCATGAACTTGACATCTCTCCCAAATGATTTGCATATCTGGATTTTCTCTATAATTTCTCATCTATCTAGTGATGAGGCAAATGAATTAAATTTTAAAGTTGCAAAAGTTATACTGTATGATTCAAGAACCCTTGAAATATTCCTATTTCAGAATAGTGAAAGTTATAATCAATCACTCCTCATCTGTCTCATTGAGGATCTACCCCTTTCTCTTTTTCCTGAACACACTTTATTACTGCCTTGAGAAGGCCCCTTCCATCTTTTCAGTGTGTCCAAAGTATTTAAACTTTCTTCTGTCAATATCTTAAGGAGCCTTAAAGTTCTACTGATGCTTTCTATCACCCATCTGTTTATCCATGTTTCAGTATATCCTCAGCAGTTTTCTGTAACATCAGACCTCAAAAGCAGCTATCTTGTCCTATCCAACTTCTTTAAGTTCCAAGTCTTCCATCCATAATCTGCTGTTGAAAAATAGCCACATCCAGAATCTTCGACTTTGTTCCTGTGGAGATAAATCCATCCTTCCAGATTTTAGAAAAGTCTGATCTGTTGTTTTAGCCATTTCTAATCTTCTTAACATTAATAACAGATCCCAGGTACTTGAACTTGCTGACTTCCTTAATTCTTTTTCCATTAAGGTACACTTGTTTCTCAGGAGCTTCCTTGTATTTCCTTTGAGAACCATAATCTTTATCTTACTAAAATTGAGATGAAGTCCTCCGTTCTTATTGATCTCCTTAACTTTGTCAACGATTTGTTCTTCCTTCTGATTACAAAGGAGAAGGCTATCATCAGCATACCTGAGATGATTGGTAAATCTACTATGCATCCTAAATCCAGTCTTAAGCTCATCCAGTGCTACATGTATGATATCCTCAGCATAGGTACTGAACAATCTAGGAGAAGGTAGGCATCCTTGTCAACCTGAACTCAATCAGTTAACATTTAACCATAATGTTAACTGATTGACTGTATGACTAAATGAGTAAGTACTTAAACACGACCAAATGGGTCTGCTCAGTGTGAGTAAAAATAAAAAGTTGACCCACAATCAGTCTGGGACTAACTTAATACTAGAAAAAAATGAACAGCAAATCACCACCACTTTTGCCAAAGATATAAGCAATATGGTTTTTTTTTTTTTTTTAAATAGCAGTATAAGACTCGTGTTCTCACCAGTTTGCATATTCTGCAAAATGAAAAATCCAGGTACCCAGGAGGGATACCTTCATGTGCTGTCTAATGTTGATACAGGTATTTTACAAAGATGTGTGTTCAATCATATAATTTCTTCAGTGAATCTAGTAGCATGTAGTGCACTAACAAATTTGTTTTAAGGTGTTTGTTGGAAACTTGTTCATGTTTTTTCATGTCTGCTAAATTTACAGTAAACACTAATCTAATAATTAGAATATGTATGTATGCTAACTCAGAAATATGTTCTTTCAGATATTGGGTCTAGCAAACGCTATCTTGTATTTCTTGAGTGGTGGTTTATCTTTACGTTCCTTCAGAGCTGGCTAAGATGAAATTTTTCTTCTCATTACTTGAAGTTATTTAACAGCAGTATAATTTTTGCATATGTGTATATATATAATTTTTGCATATATATCAAATTTTTAATACTGTGTTATTAACTGCCATATTTGAATGATTAATACTGTTATCTTTGAGTTTTGATACAAATGTATAGCACAAGAGGAAAATGCTATTACTTTGAACTCAGGTTTGATGGAATTTTATATATAAAATTCATTCTTGATGTAAGACTTGTAGGTTTTTTAAATAACATTTTAAGAGTTAGATTGCTAAAAAACTGCTCTAAAAATTGCAGCTTTCTACATAATGTGCAATCTTTTGATTAAGAAGAAAATCTTATACATTGGTACAATACAAAGTATCTACAAATGAATATCTTCATGTTATTTCCACCCATGAATGGAATGGGTTTGATACTTATGCTAAAACTGTTTCCAACAGTAATGTTTGATTAAGAGAAATGGAATTATAGTAAGTAATTTCAAATTATTCCATCTCATGTGTCATCCCTTTTGTGTCCTATTTGACACTTTTTGACTGGGATATCTCTTAAGACAATAGAGAATGATTTGCAGTACTCCACAAGAAGAATATTAGAGATCTTGTGGTCTGGGGAAAGAACTATTTTATTGTAAAGCTCCATGATGCAGAAGACATGTTAATTTTTTCAAAGATGTTCATGGCCAAATGAAAATTTATGATTCATGGGGAGATGCTCAGCAACTTTTATGATTGTTCCTTCAGATCTGTGTGCACATTTTCAGTTACAATTTTGTAGATACAACTTCATATCATTATGGGAAATGTCATATGTCCAGTAAATGTTTGTTTTTTCCCCCTTTAAGATCTTGATAGTCTTGCCATTAACTGGTAAGATGCTGCTGCTGGAATGCCTTGTACACATTTTTCACTTTTTAGATATATCCCAGTGTTGCATTATAAATGTAGCCTTTCTACTACTTCATAGCACTTCATGATTAGGGAAAAAATTTATTTGTTTATATGTGGATTTCTAGCATATAAAAGTTATTGACAGTTGTTTGGAATACTCATATGTTAGGATAGAAAGGAAGGAAAGGATATGAGGTTTAAATGATTGGTAAGTATGAATAAGGTGAAAAGTGCAAATTTTTTTTTTAATTAGTTTTTATATGTTAATATTGGCATTTGTAAAGTTGTAAGTTTGCTAGAAATAAATCATAGCTTAAGAGGGAAATTCAGGTATGCCTGTATGTAAATATGAAGATAAGTGTGGAAGAAAATCCTCACTGCACAAAATAAATAATAATAAACTAAGACTTGTACCATATGTTCACCTGAAAAATTCATTTCATAGTTAATGCAACAAACTAGTTTGTAATTTGCTATAGCAAAATTGTCTCATCAAAAATCAGGTAAATAAATATTTCTATCTTTGTTTGATTTCTGTTCTTGAACAGGTCATGCTTATTTATTATCATTATTATTAACATCTGACCTCCATGGAATCAGATTCACTATGGGAGATGCACACTATCACACACAAAGCTCATCCAACAGTGCCTTAAACTGATTGAATGTATTTACATTCACAACACTCAGACAATGCATCACACTTACCAACCGCTCTCCATGTAAAGAATCTGCTCCTCACACCCTCCTTAGTCTCCACAGATGGCCTCTTGTTCTACACTTCCTTTCTCATTCTATGAAAAATCTCTTCCATATCAATAGAACAGTCCTATCTTACGTCTCAGTCATATCCCTCCTATTCACAAGACTGCAATTTACGTTCTCTTGGTCTGTCCTGATATGTCGCATTTCACTGACCACCTTTTGAATCTTCTCTGGAGCCTTTCTAACATATTCCCCCCCCCCCTCACCTCCTATACTTTCATGAAAACCTGGTGACCAAATCTGTGCATAATAATCCATATAAGGCCTGATCAAGGCTTTATACAATCACATCATAATCTCTTTATTTCTGCATGTTTGCAGAAATAAAGAGATTATGCATCATTGCGATTATCCAATGTGACTACTTCACAACTTGTGCAATGTAGCCCCTAAATTTCAGGTTCTTGTCCTCCACCATTCTCAGATCTCTATCTCCTCTACTCCTTTAAAGTTTCCCCACCAAGTGTATACTTTGCATCCCATTGTTGCTTACCAAATTTCAAAAACCTTGCACTTTGCAACATTGAACTGATAGTTTCACTTATCTGCCCATTCATTCAATCTATTGAAGTCAAAATTTTCAGTCTTAAAATATTTTTACATTTATATTTGAAATATTTCCTGAAATACTGAACCTACCATAAAATACCAAAATTATCCCTAAATTTCAAAATATTTGCTAAAGTGACATTTAGTCATATGATAGTTGATTTCTTCTTTAATTCCTTGGCCAGACATTTCTGGGCAAGACTGCCATATAAAAAATTGGAGAAGTGAAGCATACACACTTTTCTAGAAACTTAAAAATTAAATGTTTTTTTTATTTTCAGTATTAAATTTTTTCTGAAAAAAAAAAAAAAAAAAAAAAACATTACCATTAACCACCTTACCAGCCATTATGGATCAAATACTCATCTTCATATGCTTCGTATCCATCATATCTTTCAATGTAATATCAATGGTATTACAATTTTAATATGCACTTCACATCCATGGAAACTTGGACATATATATATATATACGTCCTGGCTGGTAGCATGGTTAATAAAAATAATTCCACTTCACCACTATCAAATAGCATGAAAAAAGTAACTGAGGAGGCAATGAAACTTAATCTACAATACCTGAAATTATTTATTACACTATAAAATATATAACATCTTATACCTTTGCATTCTTCATTCAAAGGTAAAAACAGAATTCCACAGAGTAAAAAGAAAGTAACATAGTGCTACTGCATAATAGTAGTGACACAAGATTTGATCAATAGGTATATGATTATAGGAAGTTTTTTTTATTTTCTGATTGAACAGAAAGTAAATTATACTAGACAAGGAATTATATTCTTGTTCTAATCCTTCATCCAAGTGTGAAGAAAGAAGTATTATTATTGTTCCAGGAAACTCCAAGGAGTCGACAGACTCATCGAGGGAGGCCCTAACATCATGTCAAGAACAACTATTCAACATTCACACAGTATCTATCATACCCTGCCTTGAACTCATTCACGGTCAAAGCACCCACAGCAGACTCTGGAAGCTTATTTTACTCATTCACCACTCTCCAAGTAAAAAACCTAGCTCTAACACCCTTGTCAACCACGCTCTTGCCCAGCTTCCATGCATGGAATATGTGCACAAAATATCTTCAGTACTAGGCTACTTGTAGATGGAAGCTTTCTTCCTTGACATCACCTCAATTTGCCTCAGCATCTTCTAATGCACATCGCCCTCCTACCAACTTTAGAGGTGTTAGTTGCCATGTATTATGGGAGGATTGCTATACAGACTGGTTTCAACCTATATTAAACTCATCAGTGGCAGCTAGACCTGTGGAGATGCTGAGAGCTAAATTAATAAACAAGTATTTTCCATATAGAAAAAAGCCATATTATTAAAAAAACATCAAGAGTATTTTTATTAAAAACAACACGTAAGTCCATAGTAATAACTTTAATTAATAAATAAGGTAGATATTTCTTACTAAAATGAATAGTACATCTTCAGTGTTACAAACAGATAGGAATAGAATACAAGTAACGAACATTCGGTGGATCACCTATTAAAATACTATGTTGTCGCGAGCTAAGTGACACCTGTTTAAGTGACCATACCATCTGAGATTAGCTCTGCTAATGCATTCCTGGATACTGACAATGTCAAGTTCTTTCCTAATATCTTGGCTTTTAATATGATATTGCCATTGATGCCATCTGTTCATGCCTCTAATCTTTCTCAAGATTCTGATATCTTTGGTCAAGTGTTTTACTTCTAACCCAGCTCTCAGATCCTAAGTTAAAACTGTCTTGTATACAGCTAATTTAGTGTCTGACTAATTTATCTCTTATTCCATATGAATTTATTCAATTGACTTCCTACCATACCAGCTTTGTTGATTATGTTGTTTATTTCCATATTTAATTTACTGTCTTCACTAAACATCGTGCCTAAGTAGCTGAAATGTTTTTGTTTTTATTCAATATGCTATTGAAATGAATTCAATAGCATATTGAATAGCTTCTCTATTGGCACCTAGTCATATGCCTTTTCCAAATCGACAAAACTTAAATACAGATCTTTGTTATATTACCATGATATCTCAACTATTTGTCGTAAAGTGAAGATCTGATCCTGACAGCCTATATTTGGCCTGAATCCAGCTTGTTCTTCGCCAAGCTTTTCTTCCACAATTCTTCTCTCAAGTATACTTGCATAAATCTTACCAGGAACACTCAGTAGGGAAGTACCTCCTGTAATTCTCACATTCAGTTTTATTTTCCTTTTTATATATCAGTACTATGAGAGCTCTACTCCACTCATCGGGAATTCGTCCCTCTGTCCAGGCCTTCTGAACTATCCAGTGCAGCCACTGTAAGACTTTTATACCACCAGACTTTAGAGTTTCTGGTCGAATATCATCTACTCTTGCTGCCTTTCCACATTTCAAGCCTTTGACTTTTTCTACTTCAAGTATAGATATGTATTCTTGACTGTATGCCTGTTGAGTGTTTTTTACCACTGTGCTATCACTATTGTTTCATTAAGCAATTTTTCGATGTAATTACTCCATACTTTTTCTCCAGTTTTCATGTCACCTGTATCATCTTTAACTCCTTTTGCAGCACTCTTTTCTCCATTTCTAAACTTCTTCAACAACCTCCAGAATATTTTGCCACCTTCTTGATATTTATTTTCTATGTTCTTGCCAAAGTTCTCCCATGGCTTTTGTTTAGCTAGTTTTACAGTGTTTAGCTTTCTTACATTTGTCTCTGTATTCTCTAAGAGCACAAGCTGACTTATTTGCCAGAAACTTTTGATATGCTTTCTTCTTTTCCTTCACTGCCTCTTTAACTTCCTGTGTCCACCATGGAGTTATGATTTTTCTATTCTTGCAGACAACCTCACCACATGCTTCTCTGGCTGAATCAATCAGGGTTTTCTTCAAGGTTTGGTTCCTATTTTGAAACTCTTTCATTGTTTCTTCAATAATCTTTGTGTATTTTAGTCTACAGTTCACATCTGAGAGCTGCTCAACTTTTATTCGCTTTAAAACTTTCTTACATGTTATTCTTTTCAGTATGAAATTCAATTTTATCCTGCTCAAGACTAAATAGTGATCATTTCCAATTTCAAATCCTGTGTACACTGGTGTCCTGCACCAGGGAGAAAACATCACTATCAACAATAACATAGTCAATCAGACTTTTCTTATTTCTTGCCTCTTCTCTCCATGTGACTTTGTGCACATTTTTATGTTGGAACATGGTGTTAGTAATAACTAGTCCATCTCCTGAGCAGAAATCCAACAGCTATTTGCCATTATTATTAGCTTTGCTCTTTTCTCCAAATTTTCCCAAAATATTTTTGTATGTCTCACAATTATTTCCTACTCTGCTATTTAGATCCCCAACAAGGACCAACTTTTCCTTTTTCATTGTATCAGTTGCTTTTTCTAAAGCATCAAAAAATTCCTCCACTTCTACCTTAGTAGAACTTTCTGTGGGACCATAGGCACAAATAAGTCTCATTGTCCAGTTCCCCATTCTCATATTTGCCCACATTACTCTACTTGAGACTGCCTGCCCCTCAAGAAGATTAGACTCATATTTTGTGTTGAATACTATGGCTACTCCTTCTTTTCCTTGACTGTCATTGCTTGAATATAACATTTTGTATTTATTGCTCAGGAAGATCTTACCAGTTTTTGTCTTTTTTGTTTCAGTCACCCCTATTATGTCAATCTGGTACTTATCTAATTCCTTAGCTAGCTCCATTTCTTTGCCATTCAGGCTTCTTATGTTGTTAGTAGTGATCTTTAACGCTGGTGATGTTGAGTTGGTGTGTTTTGAAATTTGTTTCAATAGCTGACTTTTCACTGTTCACCCTGGTTCCCTGGCGAAAACGATGGGGGCCTTGTTTAACCAGGCGATGCCCCAGCCAGCATGAAATTTTGTCATGTTGTATGTACTATCATTTTGTATTTGGTTTAAGCCAATAACAATATAATTTGGTCGGCTAAATCCCAGATTGCCAGCCCATCCTCGTTCGTTCAGTATCCAGGTAGATACCCAACTGGGTGCATCATGAGAAGGTGAGGATTGGATATTAGGTCAGAAGCCCTGGGCAGTTCTCCACATCCTTTTAAAGGCTGTGGATGTCTCCTCTCAGTTATACAGCTTTGATCCTTAAGCACCCCTGGCTTAAATTTTATTATTATTACATGACAACTCCATGGAGCCCAAAGACTCTTCAAGAGAGGACACCTACTCTACAAATCTGTCTCCACCACTCATTCCACCAACTACAACTACACCAATGCTATCTACCATCCATCACCACCACTAGTATTTCCAGACAATCACAAACATCCATGCCTACGGTGGGTTCTTTGGCATTAAAAGATTTGATATTAGTGTACATTCATATCCAAACCTGCAGCCCTTTAGACTGGAAAGCAGATACGGCCAATCAGGCTGGCAAATTTACAGTTTATATATTTAAAAAATATATAATTGAAAATTATGTACATGTTATAAAGAAAGCCTTTAAACATGTTTAATGTTTTTGTTAAAGGGAAATTATATTAATCTGAAAGTTATTTTTAATTGCTTTCTTGTAATCATGAACAAAATCATTGAACCTCTAGAACCATAGTGGAGTTCAAAAATAGGTAGCTCTGTGCCAGATGCTATTTAGAGGAGGGGAGTCTTAGAAGTATGTCAAAGCCTTAGATAAAGTATGGTTGAGGTAAAGGATTTTATGCTATTAATTTAATAGATTTCTTCTTTCTTTTAAGATTATGCAATGATCAGCATTCACAGTGAAGAATTTATGGAGACACAAACACATTAGAATAATTTACTTTACTTAACATTAAGCAAGTAACAATCGACATTTCAACTTCTGTATTGAAGTCATCATCAGGAAACATGTGTACAATACACAAGCTACATACTGCTACTATACAAAAGTAAAATGAATCTAAATATTAATTATTTATCTAACCTGACATCTGGTAAAAAAAAAAAAAATGGGAACTACATTAAACAGTTTCTTTAGTCCTTTTATATTGAGATTTTCTTCTGGCTGGGATTATTCTGGTTGCTATATGGGTTGAAGATGGGACCACCACATTCTTGGAATAATTAATCCATCATTTTTGTTCAGATTTGGATGATGTTTTAGCATTTCATAAGCTGTTTTGAAATGCTAAAACATTGTTTGCATACATTCATTCTCCCAAGTATAGATACTCTCCCAATATGAACTGGGTCACCATGGGAGTAGTAGACCCAAAACCTCTCTCAATGGGAGAGGCCTTCACCATGTAGTTAGTAGAAAAATAGGCTGGTCACCATATATAAGTGTGTGTATAGATGTGCATATGTATTTTATTATTATTATTATAGGCAACTCAAGGAGCCTTTAGACTAATTGAGGAAGGTCCTAAATAAACTTGTCAAGAACTATTCAGCATTTGTGCAGTATCTGTCATACTTTGCTTTGAACTCATTCAGTCATGGCAACCTATTCCACTCATTCACTACTCTCCAACCAAAAAACCTAGTTCTAATCACATTATCCATTTAGCCCAATGATTTAAACCTTATCCATTGGGCTAAATGGGCTATAGCCCAGCGGTGCCATTGATCCATATGTGTATTATTTAATACATATACATTATGTATTATTTAATTATTGCTTAATCCAATGTGGTTAAGGTGCCAAATTTTTTAGCCCAGGGGCACTCAAGCTTGTTAAGACACCACTACTAATATCTTTGCTGACTACGCTTACTCAGTTTCCATGGATGGTCCCTAGTTCTCCCAACACACCTGTTCTGAAATATTTCCCTCTGAATTAATCTTGTAAAAACCCCTCAGTAATTGTATGTCTAAATCATATCATCCCTTTTCCACCCATCAACTAGTTTCTGTCACCCACAAATCAACCATTCTCATGAAGTTCATTCTATCTTGGTCACTTGCCTCTGGATCCTCTCCACCTCATCATCACCAAGAAACCCTGTTGCCCTGATCTGCTTGCAGTAGTCAAGATGGGGATCTTATCAAGGCTCAATAAAGAGGATCAATAACCTTCTTGTCTCTGCTTGTCAAAGTATGCTTCAGTAACCAAGTGATCTGATGAGCTGCTTTAGCCAATTTTGGTATGTGCCCCCTAAAATTTAACTGCCTATCTATTAACACTCCTAAGTCTCTGGCTTCATCAGTTTCCTGGAGTACAGTTCCACCAATGTGATTAATCTAATTAAACTATAGATTAATCATCCTGCAAAATTTTGACGTATGTATTAACTATTGCTCTACCCAATGTTGCATCATCAGCAAATAACTGAACAGTTCCTCTCAGATCCTTTTCTATATTGTTAATGAACAAATTAAACAGTAGCGGTCTAAGAACAGGACTCTGTAGCACACCACTAGTCACAGGCCTTCTTTTGGACTCTACTCCTGAATAAACTAGGTCTCTGCTATCTCTCCATCAACCACTCTCCTATCCATCCCACCAACCCTATATGCTGCAGTTTACTGATTACAATTCCATGTGGTATCCTGTTCAAAGGCCTTTGCAAAGTCCAGCGGTATCACTGTAAACCCATTACTGAGGCATGACCTATCCTTCACAAAATCATACAGTATCCCATTCCCATCTATCCATTCCAGTATTTTGCTCTTGTCAAAGTATTTTGGAAGTTTGTCAACTCTTGATATGCTGATCTGTTGGTAATTTGCTACTATATCAGTTTTGGAGCCTCCTTTATGCAATGGAACTATTTTCCCCTCTTTCCACCCCTTGAGACTAACCCAGAACTGAGACTTAGATTAAACAATATGCTCAAGGGCAATTGCAAGTCCCTTGCCATTTCACTTAAAACTCAAGCTGGTACACAATCCAATCCCACAGCTATATTCACATTAAGGTTCTGTAATATGCTATGCACCTCTATTTCATTTATGTCAGTTCCTCTCTCTCATTCCTTCAATATTATCACCTGGATGATATACTCTTGCAAAGTGCTTAGTAATTCTACTATTTTGACTGATTTAGTATCCTCCATACCATTGGCATTCCTTAAAATCATTCTGCCATTTAAGTTATTTCTTTTACTTGCAGCATATCAAAAGAACTATTTGGGATTATTTTTAGCCTGCATTGCTAACTTCCCTTCATAATCTGCTTTTGCCTTTCTTACCACACTTAGTTACTCTTCTGGCCTATGCTGTTCACGTGTCTACAGGTCACCCTTCTCATTAAATTCTCTCCACAGTTGTTTCTTTTTTTTGCAGCTCCAGCTCGAAGATGATATTTATCCCTTGCAGTTTTACTTGCCATGGCACCGATCCAAGCAATCTCCTAAGCTTGTCATACTTACCAGCCTTATAATTCTGCATATACCCTGTCTTAACTGGAAATTCTGCACATTTGGCCACCTCCCAGGTCAAGACCATGTGATCATGGCTACATGGTCATATTTGTTAGCCAAATTCTCAGATGCAATTACTAGATCGAGCACTCTCTCAAACCCCCTAGTATATTCCAGTGCATGCCTTCAGGTAATTATCCCTTAGTAACTGCATAAAATCCATTTCCTTCCTCTCATGCCATAGGTTGAAATCCCCCATAATAATTACCTGTCCACTTATTGATTCTATTTACCAATGCATATTATCTCCATCTTTTCTATCCCCTGGTCTACAGCAGCATCCAACTGTATATTTTGTCCTGATAGCCTCAAATGTGCTATTTTCACTGGCCTGCAGTTGAACTTCTACTCTCTTTGGTTGCAGTTCATCTACAATCATCAATAACACTTCCTTCCCCCCCCCCCTCCATCCTTTTCTTTATATCCTTCTTGAACACACTATACCCCTTCACATTCTATCCCACCAACTATATCATCATCTGTTAGCCATGTCTCACTAATGCCAATAACAACCATTGGCCAGTATGAGCCAACCAATGCCAAAAATTCCTCCTGCTTGTTTCAAATGCTCCTAGCATTAGTGTACACTAAATTCTGTGATAGGATGTCATATCTTCAGTGAGTGTACTGTTGGCCTTCTTATATGGAACATGAAGAGAAAGGAGAACAAGGGCATTATTTTTACCATTCCAAGATCATTAGGAAACTGTCTATTATAAGCACTGATGATCGCTATATGTATAACAGTGATTATCAGTAGCTGTTCTTCTACCACTTCCCAAATTTTTCAAATATATATTATTATAATAAAAAAAACTTCCATAGAGTCAAAGACTCGCACACAGTTTATCATACCACGCCTTAAATATATTTACCGTCTCTTTTTACTGCTCACCACACTCTCGGGCAATGCATTCCAATCACTTGCACTCTCCATGCAAAAAACCTGCTCCTTGCTCACACCCTCCTTTATACAGCTTCCAGGGATGACCTCTTATTCTCTTGCTATATTCACCCATTCTGTGCGAAACCTCCCCAACATTAATCTGGTAATAACCTTTTAACAGCTTATATCTCGATCATGTCCCCTCTCCTCCTCCTATCCACCAATTTCTGCAAACTATCAATGTCTTCATACTCAACATTCCAGAGACCACAAACCACCGTAGTCCATTGTCTCAGAACTTTTTCCAACACGTCTTCATCTTTTTGAAAACTAGGTGACCAAATCTGTGCATGGTAATCTATATGTGGCTTGATCAAAGCCTTGTACAAAGGAACCATAACATCCTTACTACTACAAGTCAGTGCCCTTCGCATCATTCCCATTATCCACTGTGTTGTCCTCACAATTTTAGTAACATGTCCCTGAAATGTTTGGTCCTTGTCTACAATCACTCCCAAATCTCTCATCTCCTCTACCACTTCCAAGATATTTCCACCAATTGTGTACTCTACATCCAATCTCTCTTCCCAAATTTCAAAACTTGACACTTTGCAACATTGAACCATCATATATAAATCATCAGTGTTCAAATTAGATCCTATATTAATTAAATACATTTGACACTTGAAGAACACTGGTTTAAACTACGCAGATACACTTATACCTGGATTTTTTTTTTTTTTTTGAATTAATATATTGGAAATTTTTTTGGAGATATGCGACAATTTGAAAAAATAAAAAATCGCAGCTAACCACGTAGTCTAGAAATATCGAAAAAGTTAGGTATGTCACGAATGTATAAAATATTATTATTATTACTATTGTTCCGGGCAACTCCAAGGAGTCGACAGACTCGTCAAGGGAGGCCCTAACATCATGTCAAGAACAACTATTCCACATTGACACAGTATCTATCATACCTTGCCTTGAACTCATTCACGATCTTAGCAGCCACAACAGACTCTGGAAGCTTATTCCACTCATTCACCACTCTCCAAGTAAAAAACCTAGCTCTAACACCCTTGTCAACCACTCTCTTGCCCAGCTTCCATGCATGGCCCCTAGTCTTCCCACCACCATTCATATTTTCAAAAATATCTTCTGGATCAATCTTATAGAAATCCCTCAGTAATTTGAATGTCTCAATCATACACCTCTCCTTCGCCTATCGACCAATTTCTGCAACCCACAAATCTTCAACCTATTCTCATATGGTTCATTCCACAGACCTGCTATCATCTTGGTCACTCGTCTCTGGATCCTCTCTACTTCCTCCCCATCACGAAGAAACCCTGGCACCCATAACTGGGCACAGTAGTCCAGATGGGGTCTTATCAAGGCTCAATACAGAGGAACAACAACTTGTTTGTCTCTGCATGTTAAAGTATTTTTCAGAAGCCAAGTGATTTGATGATCTGATTTAGTCACTTTTGCAATGTGCCCCCTAAACTTCAATTCCCTATCCACCAACACTCCCAAATCACTAGCTTCATCAATCTCCTGGAGTACGGTTCCACCAATGTGATATTCACAAATCCTGAAATTTTAACGAAACACCTTGGTTATTTGTAATGTAATTGTTAATTAATTATTAACACATTACAATATTAATTATGGCATAATCATAAAGGGTATTAGTACATTTATGTATATGGTGTGATATGTTGATAAATATAAAATGACATTTAAATCGGTCAATCACTGGACTAATGAAATCTTGTAGCATATTGTAATTTCCCAAGTCAACATCATTAAATTAATTTGTGCTGATTTTCATTGACATATCCCATTCTGATTAAAAATTTATATTATAAGTACTTACGAATGAATGCAGACTTTTTCTCCTGTGTGCTGGTAGTTTTCCCCTCCTTTTGTACATCCTGGAGATCGCTTTGCAGGCTGGTGGTGGATGACTCACTATCTGTTGCTTCACTTCAATAAGAGATTTCTTAATACCAAAATTAAACAAAGTCCCTTGTCTCTTATTCGTTTTAAAATTTAAATCTACAGGTCTATTACTTTTAAAAAATCACTGCACTACGGTTTCGAAACTTTAACCCTACAATACAAACTTGCAAAGAAAGTATTCAGTATTACTAGATTTGAGAACTGGATGCAGACTACCTTGATTTTCAATTTTAGTGTAAAAATTTTCTTTATATACTTCCTTGCTGATTGGTCACTAGCATTTGACACATGTTATTTCTTTCAGTTTTGAGAAGAGAGGATATCTGTTGTAATCGGCTTGCGGGCAATTTTTATGATCGGTCATAAACAGCAGTATTTTCTTTTCCGATTGTTGAAAGATTTCGATGTGTGAAAAGTAACGATAATTCATGAATATTTCCATGTTTAAAAATATACCTCTTGGTCACTGACATTTGCTACACAGATCTCATTTCCTTCAGTTTTGAGAACAGAGGATACGCCATCCATTGTTATAATCCGCTTGCAGGCAATTTTTATGACCGGTCATAAACAGCTGTATTCCCTTTTCCAAATGTTGAAAGGTTTCGATGTGTGAAAATTCACGATACACAAATGTCATTCTGGGTTTGAGCTTTTCGACGTATTCACGAATATATTCTCCTCAGAATATTTCCATTACAAAATATTTATTCATGAAAAATGCTTAGAAAACTAAAATGACAAATCCCAGGAGAACTGCTCGGGGAACACAGTTTGGAAAACCCTGCCTTAGAGGACTCTCATCCTAACTGGATAAAAATTAAGGGGAGGTTGTATGGCGATGTGACACAAATCATTACCACCGAGGTGGAGACCAACCTTGAAATAAGGCTGCTCCTGATATTTAAGTCCTTCGATAAATTTGCCAATTGGATAAACATTAAAGGGATTGACTAATTTGCAGACCTGTCTACAGATCGTATCGTACAACCCATTTCGATCAAATGCTGAGGAATCCATTCTAATCAAACTAATATAAAGTGAGGTTCAAGGATTTCTTTCTTCGCGGACACCTCTACATTTGAACGAATCAACCCGTAGAGATTGATTCCGTTCAACCGGTTTCGGACGAAATTGTAATAACTCTTACGTTAAGATTGCTTGCCGACGAAAACTGGGAAAACTTGTAAAGGAAGGAGAAAGTGAATTGCCACAGACTTCATGCTTCAACTAATTTCATCATTTTTAATTGTTATTCCGACTATTTTAAAATTTTCATATGTAAAAATTAAATAAAAAAAAGTACTGAGCAGCAGAAAGTTTTTAGCAGTTGTTTAAATGCCATTGCTTGACTGATTGCGCGACAAAAATGAAATTTAATCAGAAATCATTGGTATGAAAGATCTACTGCTCTAAATAATGCATCTCCTGCTAAAGAAATATGCCCTGATGCTTGAACAAAAGAATAAGCACCTACTAAGGTCGTCGCCTAGTCCTAGCAAATGTGTGTCAGGGGAAAGGGAGTGAGGAGAGAAACGTTTGTGTGAGAACATTCCGTCATCTCCCCCCCCCCCCTCCGAAAAAGTTTGTAATAGTATGTTGTCTTTAAGAACTGGCCTATAGCATATGGGTTAATAATGTGAAGAGGTCTACGTGTGTAAAAACTGTTTTTTTTTTTTAATAAAGAATTTATTTTGAAAAGTAGCACATGTGGAAATAGCCGACTCCAAAGCGCTAGGTTTTAGAAGAGGCCGTTACTTCGATTCTAGTCGATGACCAGGATCTAGGCTTTTTTCTTTTTCTCATATGGGTTTTTGTTCCCGAGTTATTGGATCTTGGGCACAGACAAGTGTTTTCTTTCTTCTCCAGAAATGTGTTTAATTGAACAAATCGACTATAGAACTTGCACTTCTTCAGACAATATTTACCTATTAGGGTTTGGGATCTCGAGATGACAGCAGTTGTGAAATCACTAATAGCCCTGAAATCAGCTATCACTGATGGCTAAAGTTGGAGACCAGCTTCCCCAAGGATCTTTTTAATCTCTTTTATTTTTGGAAAGTATAGAAAGACTCCTAAATGACGGTTTCCTCAAACAACAAGCATGTTAATGACAGAAACAGCAGACGCTATGTAGTATACTGATTTTATTCTCAGTACTTGAATGATTTCAAAATTTTCAGGAGTTTTGTCAAAGGACTAGAACTATATATGCCATATTCTTTTCTTTCACCAGTCAGAAGTAATCCTTAGAAATACAAAGAACGGGAGAAACTCGATGACGATCATCAGTAGCTTCCTACCACCAAGCTGAAATAATAGGAATTGCAAATCAAAGAGAGAGACCTGGAATAATCAAGAGCAGTTATTCAAAGACATCAATATTTGCTCAAAAGTGCATCATTCTGTTCTCACATAATGAACGTAATGCACAATATTTAATTTTATGAGATGAAAAATACACTTCAACTAAATATGTTGAAAAGTAATTTCCGCTGGACTGAAATTTATCTTGCAAGGGTGGAACTGTAAACAGTATGCAAGAAAGTGAGAGTGTCTCTTTCTCGACATTTATGCAAAAGAAAAAAAAAATGATCTAGGCGGAATGGAAGGTATTTGAAAGAAAAGAATCCACAGAAATAGTATGAAGATATGCTACTATGAACTGAACTAAAACCACTTTATCCTTTCTTGCAGTACCTAACAGTTTTAATGCTTATGAAGGATAAACTGAATTTGGCCTTTGTCACGAAGGCAATGTTGTTTGAAACTGCAGCTGAAATTAGTCAGAATACGAGGCCAGTGTATTGTGTCTATCACTTGCGCTTGTAATCCTCTGGTCTGCCTGTTTCTAAGCGTATAACAGTCGTCATTTACAAAATAAGAAATAAATGTTCGCGTCATAAACGAGATTGAAACGCTTTTTCAGCCAAAAGTCATCACTGATACTGTACAGGAAACCCTCGGTCTCTGGAAAGTAAGAGTGCCTTGTTTACTTTTTCAGTTGTATTAAGTAGTCATTGGATTACTTTTATGTAAAGAGTTGATTGACCGATATATCAAGCCAACTTCAGGAGACCAAAGTTAGTTTTGTAGAGAATCCTCCATTTCGTGTTTTTGCTTTTAGATCAAATATATAACGACAGAACATTGAATGACTGCTTTGATTTAAAGCGAGACTTCGGATCTTCGCCACATTGAGCTCTTGAGAGAATAATATAAAATAAGTATTCTAAATTTCAGAAGCAACTATAGAAAATTCACCTTTAAAACTATGATTTAGGTTTCTATAAATTTAGAAAACAACTTCAGAAGCATTATTAGAGAGCCATGCCAAATGCTTAGTACAGATAACTAGTAAGGCTCAATTTCATTCAATGAATTTCTTCAGTTAAAATTATCACCTAAATTTTCTTTTATTCTCTCGCCAAGGCTGATTTTTAAATCTCATAGGATTCCGAAAATTATTTTTTAACTATTTTGATTAGTATATTAATAATATCACCTTAACTCGTGGTTTAAACACGTTGGTGTCATGTTTGAAGAAGAATATAGGAACAGTTCTATCGTGAGTCATGGGATTTTGTTCAGTCTATGTGATATTGTTTAACACCCTCTTTTTTTATCGGAAATGTGCTACCGAGTTCACGGAGTTCCACGCTGTATTCATTCTTAAAACACCCCTTCCTAATGGAAAGCTGATGACTAATTTCATCGATCAAACGGACTCAAATATGTAATCAACAACTGAAAGGAAGATAGAGAATGAGATGTCATGCCGAGTATAGAAGTTAACAGAGCCTAGACTGAGCGATAGAATTTAACTAGTTCCTATTGAAACATTTACTCTATCTGGTCTATATGAACCAACTCTACATGATGTTCTTCTGATTAGATCTAAACAGTGCGGATTGGGATTCCTCCCAATTAACTGTTTCTTTTTAGATCCCATCAGGATACCGAAGAGTGTGAAACGATATTGTTCTTTCAGTCCGTTATGACAGAATATTATTTCTCCACCGTGAAAGAAATAAAGTAATAGTATTTGCAGATGAAGTGGTGGACATCTTTACGGATAACGTTTCCTTATATACCTCCTGAATCCTAGAAGTGTTGCAGAGTCGGTGGTAGTATATTTTTTATTATTATTATTTGACATCTCCAGGGAGTCCAAGGACTCATCGAGATCCTTATCAGATGCAGACGAGAATAAGTTATATAAGAAACCTAAGATCCTTCTGCGGCAATCATCGCGAAGAACTTGAAAAAAAAAAAAGAGATCCTCTTAAGTACTAGCAAAGTTAGAGGCTTTTAGTGCTTAAACTGCAGTGTCATTGAAATTGTTCGTAAAGCAGATACTGCAGTCCGGGCAACTGAGTAGCGAGTGCCTTCTTTACTTTCTGTTTCAAACTTCCATCTTTGGTATCAATAACTGCAAAGGTTCCAAAGTATAGATTGTCCAAGAACAGTATAATTAATTATGCCAACTTATCTCTTCTATCGCTAACACTGCCCTGACATGCTGCACACTCAAAAAAAAAAAAAAAAAAGGATTTAGTACAACCTCCCACCATCTCTCTCGTACAAGTCTTCCAGACTTGAGTATAAACAATGATATATTGTTCAATAGCTTACATAAAAATAGAATACCCAACAAGGAGAGCTCTGGAGGGGAGTATTATATATGGAGACCTTCCGATAAACATGAATAAACGAGTCTCCAAAACATCGGAACCCTATTACGAGAATTTTGTTATGATCTCGGTATGGTAGACCTACATTATGTATACAGCAATCCCTCGATTAGTGCGCCTAATGCGTTCTTTAAAACAGGCGCATTAATCGAAAACGCACTAATCGAATATAATAACCTATGGGAAAAAGTATAATTCGTTCCTCAAATTTCTTTTTTGAACCTTAATTTTTTATAAAAGAATTAAGGTATGTCTCAGGGCCTAGTTAAAGGAAAATTATAAAGCTGAAAGACAACACATTCAGAATATAAATTTTATTATTCTACTACTTAACAAAGAATTGAGCTAACGTAGTTTGGCGGGCATTTTTTGTTTCTTTTTTTCATACAACCGACAGTATAGCCCTACTGCCTCTTCTGCAAATTTTACTGCTTCTCTCCATCAGGGTCAGCCTCTAAGCATTACGGCTTAAAAACTTCGATTGTACGAAAAATATTTTCGGTTGTTTCTGTCAAATCTCTTTTGGCTGACTATCAGTGGTTAAATTTATTTCATATTCTTCGGGATCTTCCCGCTGTGCATCTAAATTTAGCAGGTCTGAATCAGAATCACTCAATTCTTCAGAATGATATTTAATTAACTCTTGGACGTTATCATTGAAGGGGAGAAAGAAATGAAGGAAGTACGAATGGGTCGCCAACACGCGAAATCACGTGCTTTATAGATAAAATTGCCCAACTGCTATACAAGCAAAATAGTTACCACTTTACAAACTACAATGATCATAAAAGAGAAGTTAATTTTCCGACGTGTAATAATAAACAACTCATTCCAGAAGACGGATTGAGTATCCTATTATCGAAATGGATTCTCCATTTTGTGACATGCGTAGAAGTGTCGAAGGGTCTCGAATCTGTGGGCGTACTATACTACAGCTAGGATTGCCACACGTTAGCAGTTATGCGGACATATCCGCATTTTGATAATGAAAATATTTGGCGCATACAATTCCGGGTCACAATGCCAGTGTTGAAAGGCTCTTTTCATTAATGCAAGCTCGGTGGACCAAGGAAAGAAATAGACTTGCCATACAATCCTAGAAAGGACTTGCTATATTTAAATTTAATTACAGACATGTTACATGTAAAAATATGTTCGACTATTTGTGTCGAAACAAAGAACTGCTGAAGAAAATTAAGTTTAGTGAAAAATATTCATGGGCTGCAAAGTAATGTATGTAGTGTGATAAGTCTAATTCTTTTTCATGTAGGCCTACTCTTCTTTCATAAGACTTATAATGCCATTTAAAATCTCATATTTTTGTGTGTTCTAATAAGCATACTCACCACATCTAATTAATGAAAAGCTTACAAACGTAAAGATTTCAAACATATGTACTGTACATATTTATTTTTGTGTTAGATGTTTGTGTCCGGAATGAGTTGGTCAAGCGATGGGGTGTCCAGCATTTTGGCATTTTAGGATATGGTAACCCTAACTATAGCAGACGACAAATTTTGGCGGTAAAAATTTGGAACATTACATGGAAGTAGTGTAGTATGCCATTAAAATAACTTTGTAAAATGTTTTAAATCGGTAACTAAATTATTTCATGCTGGTGAGTAATTTTTTAAAATAGTTAGCCATAAGAAGGTAGAAAATTTTTAAAATCTGTAACATTTATTTTTAAGATGTATATAGGCGCACTAATCGAATTTTAGGGGCGCATTAATCGAGGGATTACTGTACTTGTATTTCTTTCAACATGTAGAAGCAGTTATGGTCCTGGTATAGTAGATAATACATTCTATACTTCTCATATTTCTTTCAGTATGTATTGGCAACACACTGTGCATGTTACTTTTTGCAGGAGTTATATTTCTTCAGTTTCCTCCTCCAGTAACAATATAAATTCCTGATATTTATTATCAACAAGATCAAATGTCACGTCTGGAAGATAAAAGGAATTCGACAACAGTCATATTCCCAGTGCATTTTCATTATATCAGATAATTTTGTAAATCATTCACAACTATAACAGTAAAGTCTGTGTAGCAATGGATGTGGCGTTTGCACACCCGCACGAGGAAGATTTGCTTTCGAATCTAGTCGGCGACTAGAGGAAATTTTTCCAAGCCTTTTTTCGACCAGTTCCCGAGTTACTCGATCTCTGACACGGGCGAGCGGGTTTTTTCTCCCGGAAACTCAAGAAAATCGACCGTAGAACCCACAGTATTTCAGACATTAAATATATTGGGTTAGGGACCTCGAAATGGCGGCACTTGTTGAACCGTCTCTCTTCACTGCATGCCGCTTAATTAGTGATAGCCTTGGACCAGCTATCTCTGTATGGCTGCCACTGGCAGCTATCTCTCTTCCTCCTTAGTTTCCAAAAGTTAGATAGGCTGAAACGCCTCGCCTACTCCCTATACGGGAATAAAAGGCGTTAGCTGATTTTTTTCTGATTTTAAACCCATCCTTTAATGGGGATCAGATAACCTCATCAATTTTAATGCTGATAAAACCCAGTTTTGTCTTATATCTCACAAAAAGAACCATTTTCTCATAGTAATACTTTTGAAAAAATTCCCAGAGTAGATGAGATTTCTCTTCTTGGAATTAGCCTGACATCAAGCCTCACCTGGCATAAACACATCACAACCATTGCATCCTTAGTTTCCAAAAAACTAGGTTTTCTCTTTGGCTTAAGACGTTACTTCACCTCTGAATAGCTGTTAACCTTATAGAAATCACAAATCCCCAGCTATTGAATTGAATATTGCTCTAACATTTGGAGTAGGGCCACCGAAAGCTCCATCAAAATGCTTGATTTAATACAGAGGAAAGCAATCAGACTTATTAATGACTCATCTCTTACCAATTCACTCCTCCCACTTTCGCATTGACGTTTGTTTTCTGCAATATGTGTATTCTATATTTCCGTGGGAAATGTTCATCTGAAATAGCATCAATAATTTCCCCCCAATTAGTACTAAGTTCGTTGGAACACGTGCAGATGCTGCTCAAACTCCTATCACAGTGCACCTTGATCCTCCTTCGTCCCTGCTACTGCTGTACTGTGGAACAGTTTTCCCCCTGATGTGTTTCCCAAGGAATACAATATACTAAACAAGTTCCTCCTTTACCAATCCACTACCCATACATGGTACTAACATACTGTACGTTGATCAACTAACCTCTCGTGTATGGGCTCAGCATTAAAAAAAAAAAAAAAAAAATCCTTATGTTGCTTTCTAAATCTAGAAAGATAACTACTATGAGAAAAAAAAATTCATAGAAAGATGATGCAATTCGCCCATCTATCGTATCCGGAAGAATGAAACTATAAAATTACATCTTTCTGTTAAAACAGTTCTTTCAATGTTCTCCAGCAATATCACTCCTCAGACGAGGTCCTCCATATTCATAGTTTGTGTTTTCGAAATATTTTAGCAGTCATGGTTTTCTTCTGTTCATAATCTCCACCAGGAGTTCTTTGACAATCTCATTCAGTGCAGGCCAACTCAAGACTGTCTTCTCGGAAAGGAGTGATCTATTTCTTTTCTTTTTATTCTTTTTGTATTTTTTTTTTCTTAGAGTCAGAAACAGGGCCGACGGAAGGGGGCATGCGGGCGCCGCTACGAAGGGGGCGCCGCCGGGGCGCGCACACACGCCAGGATCGTTACAGGGGCGCTTAGATAGAAATTGCATGCGGGCGGCAAAGACCCTAGCGCCGCCACTGGTCAGAAATATTATTTTTTTTTTCAGAAACAGCTTTGTGCTAACATGATAATTATGAGCTGAGGCCCTTCTCCCTATCTGTCATATCCACCTTTGGATATGACAGATAGGGAGAAGTGCTGGTCTTGAAATTCACGCTTGCTCTTGTTATCATTCATGGAGTGAGAGGTGTGACTGAAGTCTGATTAGGGGAATAATGAATTACTGGGCATTTAAAAATTTATATATATTTAGATATTTATGTACATTTAATCATATAAATACAACATTTATTTCACAAATGATATTCGATCATTTTCATAGCTGATATACCTGAATATCAGCTAAATTGAATTCTAAATTGTATTCTACCCTACTGTTCTTCTTTATGAACTGGTCAATGACATCGTCATAAAACGTTGGTTGTAACTTAATTTTACAAGTCACACTTGTAAAGGCTGGCTGAATCTCATGGCTAGAGCTACTTTCATTGCGTATGGTCTGTGTTTAAGACGACGTAAAGGGAGCGGAAATGGCTATGCGCGTGCATGAAATCAGTGTTGCAGCGAGGACTTGGAAGCTCCTACAATTGAGCAAGCTAAGGTAACTTTAACTAGACGAGCAAGCTTGCGCAGCAAGCATGGAGAATTCGCCTCTGCACCTCTGAGCGTTGTCTTACAGTAATGGTGTTTCTCTTTTACCTCCTCTCACTTTGTACGACTCTTGTGCCAATGACATTCCTGCTTTACTTTTTTTTTTTACTGGAACCTGATCTGACCTATTGCGAAAAAGGCATCATATTATGGTGTGGTGGAAGGGAAAAGAGATGGCAATACCCAGGAAAATGCCATGCCAATATTGGAGGCTGTCTGCAAAGTGCTGTAGTGCCCATATAGCCGTTCTAGTATTTTGTCCAAAGACGAAATACTCTGCAACAGCTCACCATGACATTTAACCAGGACAGAAATTGTGATGTTTCTCATAGGGAGGAGGATTTCTGAAGTAGGTGCCCAGTCAATTTACCCTTGCTTATGCCTAATACCATCAACAATAATGTCGAGAATTTACATCTCTCGTCATTGGACAATTGAAGACTAAAAAAAGTTATCTTTTCGGATGAATTAACTTTCTTGCTATGTGGTATTTTGGAGGATTAGGTGAAAATCTGGAGAGATGGATAACCCTCATACCACTGTGTAATAGAAACAGACAGCAGCCCCTATGACGTGATGATGCGGGGTGGCGGGCGTTTTTGTAAGAATCTCTAAGAGTCATGACCATAGACCATACTGTTAATGCTACAAAATGCCTATCCATTATTGCTGATAAGATCCTCCCTTCAGCGTTATTACCTTCTTAGATGGCTCAGATCTCTTCCAGCAGGATAACGCGCCATCACGTTGCTTGTATCGTTCGAGAATAGCTTACAGACGACGACGACATGACTTTCAAATATTGCCGTGGCAGCCTAATTCACCGAATTTGAATCCCATAGAACATCTCTTAGATTACGTGGTTCCAAAGACCTGGTGGTAGAATTTCCCACTCCAAATATTCCGATCGACTGGAAGCAATACTGACGTGATACAACATACCTCCTGCAACATTCACAGGCCTTATAGAATCCATTCCACGCCACATAATGGCAGCAAGAGTAAGACAGACCTTGAAGTAATATTTTTAATGAATGAATTCCCTTCCCCGTTTTGCAATTTAATTTTTCTTTATTTTTGTATAATTTGTCATTGGGAAATAACTTAGTGTATTCCACTTTGTGGCAATACTGGAATACATAAACTGCTAGTTTAGGGAAATCTACATCAATCCTTCTCTCAAAGTTGTTAATTCTCACTACTCGACTATATTTGGCACACAAAACGCGAATTAACTGAAAATTAGTGGAACGTAGATGAATTCCAGCTAGCATAGAACTTTAATAATAGTTCTATTCTGTTTGACCAAAAGGGGTTTCCTTGATTCACTGCAATCGTGGAGTATATTTGGAATCGGATAATGCTAATATTATTTCCAATAGTTGGTGTGCTTAATCTACTTTCAGGAAGGAATGAACTGTCCAAATTTTATAACATACTGTAGGTTCGAGACAATGGCGTTATAGTATTAACGTTTCTATGTCCCAAAGACGACTACATCAGTGATTGTTGCTATTATTGATAACTTGTCGAAATCTCCTATTTTGAAATTGTATGTAGCCGGATGAGGATTTATTTTTTTTTTTTTAAATTTGAATTGCCGTTAGAATATGATTTACTTGAAAGACCAAATAGTCATACAATCTGTAAAGATGGAGAACTTAATGTAGAAAATAGGGAAAAAAATCGAAATGATTCCAAATAATTATTGTAATAAGAGATTTAAAAAATGTGGGGGGAAGGTAAATGCACCGGGATTAGTAGCCAATACTTAAAGTATTTATTATTATTATTATTTCTTTAATTTCTATGCAGGAACATAAACTCTAAAAGAATTACACAAACAAAACTGGTAATGCCACTTACCACAAAACATAAAGTAAATGATCATTTTTAATCTCGGTAGCGTAGTTGATAAGTCATTGCATGTTTACTTAAATGCCACAATACGCAATCGCACTTCAAGGATGCATGTTTCTGTGGTCTATAAGGTTTGTTGTTTAGAAGAAAATGAGGAAAGTAACTTCAAAAAACTACAAGAATACACAGAGAAATTAAAACCATCATATTGGAGAACGGAAAAACGGATCTATTTTATTTATTTTAATTTACAGTTCAGCGACAATAGCATATCAGTATTTTCTCTTCTTTATGACTAAAGAGTTTTGTTCATTGAAGTTTTCTACGTATTGTTTAATCTTCTGTGTCTTTGGTATCTTTAGGGCTTCACTTCAAGACATCAATCATATTCAGATCCAATGGTGATACTCATTTCATCTCCAACTATCAAGGTCTTGTGATACCATCGGTTAGAGTCGAAAATAACTAGGGGAAAAAAAAGCTTAACAAATTAGTTTAATTTGCTATAGGCTGTAAGTAAATATTTAAACTATTAAATCATTTTAAAATATATTAATATTACAATCTTAGAACACAATGGCTTCGATTGCTTTAGAATATTTTGTTTTCATTTGTTAAAGGAACACTTATTTGGATTACTTAAATTAAGGGGATATTAAATCCCACATAGTTTTAAAACCGAATAAGAAACTCAAAGATTGGAATCAGAGTTTCATGCCGAATATAGTAAACTATAAAACTATAATAATAATAAACTATAGTAAACTATAAACTATAGTAAACTATGTGGGATTTAATATCCCCTTAATTTAAGTAATGTTTTCATTGCCGAAATGAAGCTTATTAGTTCTTTATACTTAAGTAACTTATTTGGATTTTTTTTTTTTCCCCTCGTCTCAGAAACATTTAAGATCTTAAATTTTGTCACATTTCTGAAAGGTTGAGAACGAAAACGGAAATTACCAAAATCTAAGTCGTTTTCTCGACAGATCTATATATGAATATTTGAAAGGTCGCCACAGATATTTTGAATTTTTTATTTTTTATTTTTTTATTTATTTTATTTTTTTTTATTTGTCACTTTGTTAAATTAGGTTCTGAAAAAAATAATAAATATAACAATAATGATGATAATAATAATTCCTTATTAATGCCTACAGCTACCATGAGACTGACAATAGATTTACTTTGTGCATTTGCGTAATAAATGTATGTTACTGTCCAGAACATATGCGTATTGATCTGTCTAATATGGCAAAGAAAAATGAACCCGCTCGAGGAAAGGCAAATACGTAAAATCTTCGTTCAAAAAATGAACAGCTGGTTTTTGTAATATAGTATCGATAACTTTGAAAAATAGAAGTACGAAAGTCGATCAGGATTTATTTTATTTATTTTCATTTTTTTGCCACAGAATCGAACATTAACCTTCGTTTAGTTCTGTGGCAATTTTTACGTAGCCAGGTCAGTAATACATTATTCAGCAATTGAAACTAGACTGATGCCATAAGTTCCTATCAATGGTGCCATCTAGTGGAAGGAAGTACAGTATGTACACTGTATTTATCGACACCCATGTTAATAAAAAGTTATGAGATGAGAGCTAAAATGAGAGTATCTTCAGCATGAGATTTAAATGGAACAATGAACTAATTTTAAGTAATGTTAAATTGGATAAAAGCTCCGGGGAAACATTGGAAATAATTGTCTATCTCGTGCACGTGTTTTTGAGTGGCATAAACTGTTCCACCAGGGCAGCAAATCATTGAAAGACGACGGAGGTTCTCACACCAGAATTAGTTATAGGGACATTACAGTATTAAGAGGAGAGTGGAAATTCGTTTATACATAAATTCCTCTGAGAAGAACTGAGCATGTCAAAACAGTTGTGATTAATGACAAATGGAAGCATTCATATTTCTGCACATTAGATGTACAAAAACCAGTCCTTTCCTTTTTAAAAGTTTTAATTTCTCTTGTGTATTGTAAGAGACAGCTTTGTATTTACAAGCGCAGTGGTGGGACAGTGCTACGGATCTCCGCAGTGGCAAACAAAAAAAAAATTTTTTTTCTTTGTTTTTGAAAAGGGCTTATACTTATGCAATATATGAAAGGGAGTTACAAGACATCATCAGTCTAACTGGATATCATTTGGAGTCGGAAACAGTGACTAGGAAGCACGTGGCTCTATTGTCTGGTGCTTGTGGTGGTGAATATATGAAAATCGCCAAGTTTCATTTCTTCGTATGCTGGCCGTCTAATTTATCGAGTAGACAGCACCTCCCCTTTCCAAACTACAGATCGCGGGTTCGAATCCCACTGTAGTATGAACATGAATGTTTGCGAATGCCTTAAAGTGTGAAATGAATTTTATTCCCCGGTGTGACACCACACAATGCTTCCTGAAAGCCTGAAGTAGCCTTCAGTCTCTAGAGCAGGATTTCCCTGTTTATCTAACTCTTGGTCCGCCCACAGTACGAAACTAATGTGCTATAGTTTTACAACGTTAACAGAAAGGTTGTAAAACTATAGCATTTACATAGGAGTATATTTATATAGGAGTACATATATATTATCTGATTTTGAGACTTGCTTAGACACATGTTCGAACACTTCCACTTGTTATAGAACCTTGATATTTTGCAAGTACTTTTATGAATGAAGAAAAAATTATATTCGTGTGCTCTAATAAATGAAAATTTTTTTAAAAAAATGCACTTTTAGAAGAACTTGAGAAATTCATTCTCCGCTTATGGTTTTTTTTTTTTTTTTTTTTTGCTTTTGTAATATTGTGGAATAAAGTATTGAATAATCGCCTCTTTTTGAACTACAGTACTTCTTTACTATCCTTAATATCATTATCTTTACTATCTTTATTATCCTTACTATTTTGTTACTATTTTAATAAAACTACCATCATAACTAAATACATGTAACTCGGAAAAAAAAAAGCGTTGTTTTTGATCTTCTGAGAGTAAGTGTAAACAGCTGTAATAGAGCACAAAGTGACGGGCGGAGTCCTGCAATATCGTATGTCATACCTTACATTCTCGAGATAGTTAAACATTTAGAGCATCGCTGGGAAGAAATTTAATTCAATATCGTCTTTCATTTCTTTCAAATTAAATCGAAATATTCCCATTGTGAAAATTGGGTCATAATGATCTGACATTAAATTTCGAGAGAAAGAGAGAGAGAGAAATATTTGATAAAAACTTCAATGATAGCTATTAGAAATTAGGTACACAAAAACAATTCTTCCAGACAGCTCTTTTTATCTTGCTCTAATTCGATTTATTTCTTGCATACCCTCTCCCAACTGCCACTGTGTGCAACTGCAACAATAGCCCAACACCTCGAATAAATAACAATAATGACTTGTTCGTGAGGTCTTGTAGGCGTCTTTCCGGGTGTGGCAAATTTGCCAGCTTGCCGTAATATGGCATAATGATCCCACAGCAGGATGTAAAGAGATTTGATTTTCTGCTTCAGTTAGCTTTTCAAACTGATTAGCGGTCTACATATATATGCTAAATGTTATTATGTGAGCGGAAAAATAGCTGAAGATTTCATTAATAGAGCAAAAAAAAGTCGTGGCAGTCTTCTTTTTAGAATTATAACAATAAGAATTAGAACAATAGCCTCTGAGGGTGTGTCATGGTCACGGGTTCATTGCAGTGTTTCTCGAGCATAGCATACATATACATAAGCGAGAAATGGTTGGTGGATTTATATAAATTATAAAACTGTCTCTATTCTCCAATCGTATTGAGCCGAGACCATATTACAGAAGGGAAAAAAATGAATTAAATTACGCTAATGCATAACGAAGACTGGCTTGGGTAAGCGAGCACACTATAACAGAAACATAGAGCGTTTTCTAATTCTATATAAAGCATATGGGGGGGATAACGTTTCAGTAGGGGTATCATCTGTCACCCCCTCCCTCCTGTAGGTCTCAGTCGAAAATATTTCGTACCGATGCCTTGCATTTTACTGATATAAAGAGGAAATTATTCTCGACTGAATCTTCAGATAGTTAAAATGAAGATACTGTTACACCAAATTATGATATAGGTGCAAGTTTAATTCTAAGTGCATTTTCACATAATGCAGAAATGGAAACAGAAATATAAACAGAAGAGCTCTTTAATGTGAAAGAAGTACAATGAAATTTGCACCCCTCCTGCTTTTTCTTTATTCATAACATTGCTTTGTTTACTTTCGCATAATGTACAGATATGAAACATACTAATACATTAAGGGAAATTTATTACGGGGACATTAACTACCATACTGCCATTGATGTGTTTACGCTTCTGGAGGCAAAGTGCCCATTGAAATTGAAATACTCTTTGGTTACTATTGAAATAACATAGATTCCATTTGATATATTTCATCAATATGGTAATTTGGTTGATTAATGCAAAATTTTTATGATAAGCTCTCCAAATTTTGGGAACTGTTTGCTTTTGGTTCCTATGCTGTGAAGAATTCCACTGTGCCGTAGTTCATTTCTAGGAGTTTATCTCAAATTAGAGGATAACTTCAACACATTGGTGTACTGTAAAAATATTAAGGCTGCTAAATATTGTAATACTAAGATATAGTTGTTAACTTACTTATTTCTCCCGATTCCACGATAACTTCCAGAGATGTACACTCGTTGTAGCATTCAGGTACAGGTTCAAGAGTCCATAACTTTCTTCCCTTAATTTGTGCTTGCCATGAAGGATTATACACTCGATCAATCTAAAAGATAAAACAATGTATTCTTAAAATGAAATTCTCACTTGTCTGCATTAACCTAAATGAAAAAGAAAATCATAAGATATCAAACAATCCATTTTTTTTTCCATGGAGGATTTAAATATCGGATATTTAAATTAGAATACATTTTATCAATCATCATGACGGCATCATTGTAATGTTTAACTTATACTTTTAGACATTTGTATAATTTATTTTAAATTTCTAAAGACAGAGGGGAACCTTTTTTCTGATGTACTCTATGTATTCAACTAACTGTCATGAACAGGACAAGAAATAATTCACATGTAGCCTCCTAGTTCATTCCATAGTGTTTGATCAGGAGAGGGAAATAGAGACGTTAGTTTCGATGCTGATAGCTGACTAGAGGCTGGTTCCCGAGTCAGTTGATCTGTGATTCAGGTGAGTATGACTTTTTTTTTAATTTTTTTTATATATCTTTCGACTTAGACTATTCGACTAGATATGGCTAAAAGGTGCTCTTTACTCCCGTTGGGAAATAAAAGGGCATTAGAAAAATTGTATTGGCTGATTGATTGACTTAAATATGAAATGCTAAGGCTCAGTGACTTATTTAATGATAGGAATGCAGAAACAATAAAGCCCAAGCCTCTCCATTTATCTTTGCGGTGCAATTTCGGTATTTGAGAAAAAAAAATCAGTGGGTAACTGAACACAAATTTCATCACGAACAGAGGAGTAGATCTCCCTTCAAGAATATAAACGTCAAAATAAATACGTAAGCTATTATGAAGAGAAAAAAAAACATTTACCCTTAAATATTTTATTAAATCTAGGAACTGAAAAAATATGCATTGATGCAAATCTTCACAACAAAGTTAATTTTCAAAGTTCTAAAATCCAAATATTTAGAAATGTAACAAACTTATCTTACATGCATGTGAGCTCCATATCCGGGGCTTCCCATAAATATCCAATCAACTCTGACATCCTCAGAATTGGGAGGAAGGAAGTAAGGCCTTTGGTAATGTTTTCTGAGTATACTTGCTGCTGTGGTATCACAGTTACTCCTGAAACAATCAGAATTCATTAAGGGACTTGCAAAATGAATTTTCAATATTCCTTAGTGAATACATCAAATCAGGTTAACCAATGTTCATTCTGAGAGATATACACATAAGAGCGCTTTAAAAAAAAAAGCAATTTTTTCGTTGTACGAATATAAACAAGCTGTCAAGTGTTGCATGGAGATTTAATATGCCCACAAGAGATTTTAATAAAGTTAAACAAAGTTTAATTGTTTGTGTGCGCTTTGTAATTATTTTAGTGTGATTAAAGGGCATTAGAAAATAGTATTGGCTGATTGATTGACTTAAATATGAAATGCTAAGGCTCAGTGACTTATTTAATGATAGGAATGCAGAAACAGTAAAAGTCCAAGCCTCTTTGAGATCACAAACATGAGAAACCATTTCGCAGATGAGGTTAGCCAAAACCTCATTTTTGATAATATTTTATCATATTATCAAAAAGATGATAAAATATTCATAATAGGCCGAATTCTACCCGCAACCTGTTTAGAGGAATGCCATGTGATCATGACATTCCTCCAATATCATGTTTTCTACGAATGGATAAGTGGCTCTAAAATCAGGGCCTCTGAGAGGGGGGGGGAGGTACATCATACCTGGGCCCGGGAGCCATAAAAATAACGAATGGAGAAAGTAAGGGGCCCAAAAGAAACTTCGCATCCCCTGATAAAATTCATAGAATCATCTCTCCAGCCTTGAGTACCTCATTAGAATATGTAGAAATAATATGTTGATAACATTTTGAATGTAAAGTGCATCTCCTGATGCTTTGGTCCATTACAAGCAGATTGACTGAATGCATAATGTTACTATTCTGAGCAATTATCTACATCCCGTGATGCGCCACCTGGAGTTTATCTATCACCTGACTTTATCATCTGCTTTTTGCGACCATTTACTAATAATCTAGCCTAGTAACATTACATAACAACGTATATTTAAAAATATCAAACAAAGTAACCAAGTATTATTTAAAATATAGCAAAGTAGCAACGCATATTTTTTTAAAATACATATTATAATTATCAAATGCTAAATTTATATATTTTTTTTTCATTGTATTATTTAAAATAACGTCGATAATAAATACAAAAGAAATTCGTGAAATTTTCATGAATTTTGTATTTTAGCATAAGCCAATGTCAAGACCTCCTGGTGCGAAAACGTGTAAACTTCTCATAATATTAGGATGCATAATTATTATTATTATTTATTAAATTATTTATTTGACGGGGTCGTTCACGTTCATTCGTTTAACGAGTTCAGAATTACGCGTTAATTCAAACGACGTGTATTGTTTTGCAATTTTTTTTTCCTTGAAACATATCAATATTATATTATTTAGACCTTTTTAAATATTTGTCTTAAAATCCTAAAATGGAAGTTATGCCTCTGATTGAACTACATCCTTATTTGTTATATATTTACATATAGAGAAATGTTTTGGTTAGATTAATATATTCATTATTATTCTCGGTAGATTCATAATATTTTTCATCTTATTTCCCTTTCTTCTGTTCCATTGACATAAATCCCTTCAGCTAACAGCCATAAATGCTTAGCATTCATCAACTCTACTTAGTATATGCTGGACGTTAGTGATAACGGTAATCTTGTTCTGCTTAACTTTCCTTTATATTTAGTCATCGATACAGATCACATAATCCACAATGGGTTTCTAAATATCGAGCAGGCGAATAAATCAAGACAACAGTCTCCCATTGTTACTTCGTTCTTATCAGAAGCTACCACCTGTTGACTCAGATCGTTCGAAACCCGTAACCACAAATCGAAGTTGTTTTCTAAGCATGTTCTCAGTATGATAACAAAACAGTACAAAGATTCGATTCTAGGAATCGAAATAATCATCCTAATATTAACGGTAATGTAGTTTCTTCAGCAGCGACAAACAGAACCGTACTGTAAAACTCCAGTTATCTGCTATTACATAAAATACCACTAGAATAGCAAACGAATAATGCTGGTAGCCTCTAATAAATAAACATTATTTTTTTAAATGAAAAATCAATGAATTTTTATGAGAATCATTACTAATAATTAAAATAAGAACAATAATTAACTTTAAAATAATTATAAAAGTAAGTAGGAAATAAAGCAAAATATTTATAAACATGAATATGAACATAGAGACAGGATTTAAAAGATATAATATTTTTAATAAATGTTAAAACTACAGTATTAAACCCAGAACTTCTCTTATATATTGCGGAAAACTGACATGTAAGCTGAAAACATAATATGAAAATTAATATCTGCAATTTGTTAACAGCAGAATTTTCGAACACATTTCGTGACCATTCTCAATGCCCATAGAAAAAACGATGGAGCAAATTAGAATAATAATTGAAAAGTAAAACGCGTATTACAATAATAATATTAATTGCAGGAGGAGGCTTCAAACTACTACAATTAACTATTAAAACTATTATAGTTCACGAAACAAAATAACATTTAATAAAAAATAAATCACTTATCACAAAAAGCAGACAGTGCTGCTAAGGGTAAACTCCCAAAATTAGGAGAGCTTTATAGAATCTTTCTAACAAGAAACAACTTTTGCGCACGACTATTTTCTTCAAATGAATTTAGTAGATACTTAGTGTGGCTGTCCAAACCTGACCTATCATACTCATGGAGTAGAGCATAATCTTAATGCTATTCTAAGCAGGAATCTGTGCAGACCGACCAGTCTGCCATAACAAGAAAGGTCACATGAGCACGGAATCCTATAAAGTCGAGGATATGAAAGTGGTGAGTATTTATTTTCGGCGAGTCCGGGAAGAGTTTATCTGAGCTGCAGGGTAATAAACCTTGGATTAAAATATTTCAAAAAATAATATTTATTTCAATTTAGATTTTTTTTAAAAATCTAATAAGCATTTTGGAATCCTCCCCTCAACATTTCATTCGACCTGGATCTTATCTTCTCCAAACCGTTATCTTAAATACAAAATCGTTGCTGCATTTGATTTTGTTTCAAGAATCAACAGAAGTCGATTCTTGAAACAAAAAAGGCAAAGATAATATGGCCAAATTTAAAAGTTATCAGAACGTTCGAAAAGTCTAAAACAAGCGTTTCTTGTTCTCAAAGTATTTTGACTAAAAGGAATCACGTTAACTATCATTATTATTATTATTATTATTATTATTCCTAATACCTCCAAGGAGTCCGAAGACTCATCGCGGGAGGACACCAACAACTATCTCTACACCTAACCTCTACTACGAATCATCTCCATCAACGCCATCTACCGCCCACCTTCAACACCACCACAACAGTAATTTTTGTCTGTAAATTGCGTGTGTTCTGAAGGGCCGATTTGTATGTATGCGGGATGAAAAACCCGAGTTTCCGGGAGAAAAAACCCTGCTACCTCCGTATGAGATCGGCTAACTCACCTTCATTATTCCTTTAATAGTAGTAATTCAAGATTAGCATGAGCTTTGGTGTTTATGATCTGCCACTTATCCTTCAGAATAAGATGACCTCTTTTTTACTTTTCTTCTTATATGAATCCTACCCATGGCGCAAGTTTCCAAAAATCTTTTCCTAATTAAAATTCATTGTTTTAGTTATGTTGTGTCGTGTCTTCTTTTTCTATATTACTTGTGAATTAGCGATCATTGCAGATGCTCAGTCATAGGTCGTATGTGATGCGTAGTGGGTATTCAAATCGTCTACTCAACTCCCCCCCCCCCCCCAAAGAAAAAGATTAAATCCTGAGTGCGCCACTAATTAGTACCATAGGTGGGTAAGGAGCAGATTATCCAGAAACCCAATTCTAGAAACAAAAATGGGACTTTTTACAAATACCTTCTGTTCTCCAATAGGTAGGATGGTGGTTTCACTCTATGTGTGGGACTCGCTCTTCAACCTGTTAATTGGAGAGTGAGTGCATTATCCACTCGACATTCCAGACCATTGTTGTGCTGCACCAGTTCACTGCGATTATAAGAAGACTATAGACAATTTTGCTGTTGTACACTTTGCGAATAATCTACATGAAAGTAAATTCACAGTTTGGTTCAGTTTGATCTGTGGTTTATTGGCATAAGAACAACAAAAGCCATACTGCGCCATAGTAAAGGTTACCGCAGTACATAAATAGTCGAAGATAAATTAGTAAACAATATGTATGTACAAAGATCAAGTCACGCAATGAAGTATCTATATCAATTCTCAGTAACTTACCATCCAATATACCACGGCTCACTTCCTTGTTTCATGGTAGCCCTGTCATGATCCATCTGGAACACCTCTTTCAATGTACGGAATTTTGTGTTGTAAGGAAAGAACATGCAGTCACTTTCATAGTTCTTCAGGACTGGGCTGTCATTTGTGTAGAGATTTTTGAAAAAGTTGAAACTGAAGACCCTTGGAGCAGTCCAATTCACCATGGCATCCGATACAACTAGTGGTATGGCACTATAAGCATACCTGTCGAGAGAGATGTATAATATGGCACTTAAATTTTGAAAAATCCTATATTTTGTAAATATCATGACCAGAGCTGCAACTAGGCAGTTTGCGTTAGGCGACATATTACTGATTATGCACCATCCGTGAATGACAAATGCTTCGTCTAATATTTTTTTTTTCTATTTTTATTTAGAGATCGTTTTTTTTCTCAAAAACAATGCATTAATAATTATGCATTAACAATGAATTAATGTTAATATGTAGAACAGCAATATTACTGCAATTTTTATTTCCTATTTTATTTGATTCTTTTGTTATATATATTTTTTCTGTATGCTTAATCTTTACCTTGTTGCTCCGAGGGGCGTATATGTTGCTTCGTTTTGCCAACTTACGACTCTGATCGAGAATTAAATAAAAGATACCTATCAACACAAGAATTTTTGGACTAAATTCAATCAAATATACACTTAAATAAATGAATAGTTCATATAATTAATGAATTTATATTGCATAATTTAAAGTAGTTCCGAAAAGGCCAAAACACAAGTTCCGTTTTGAATAGGATTCTGAACTGGTTTTATTCTGCAACTTTTCTGACAGATATAGCATACAAGTGCAGTAATTAGTGTTACATACGTATTGTTAAGATGAATTATAGCGAACAAGCGGAGAAATAAAAGCAATTCCTTTTTTTTTTTTTTTTGGCATTGCAAAGCTCGGTAGATTTTTTTTAGGAAACAAATGATTTTTCTTTTATTAGCCCTGTGCAAAAAAAAAAAATCTTATATTCCACTTTTCTTTCTTTTTTTATACAGCACTTTGCATTAACTGTCATCTTGTGCTTTATTTTATATATATATATATTATAACGAGTAGACTGTTCCAAGAATTTAGCTTGGCGAATCGAATAAAACGAACAAATAAATTTTATTGCAGTTTTATGTTAATTTTCGGATGCGAACTCTTATTAGCGTGTCATAAGGGTTTTCATATTTAATATTTATTTTGAAACAGTATTTTTGTATGTAAAAAAAATTATAATAAACAAAGTTTCTTTGTCAGATGACACTGTTTCGCTACAAATTAACGAAGTGGTAGCTCAAGTAAAACAAACACTAATCGAAAATATAAAGCAAAGCAAATGGTGGTACATATATTTTTTATACTTATTTATGTGGTACAAAATTTAAAAAGTTTGAAAACCCCTGATTTAAGCCATTATTTAAGTTACAAAAATACAAAATACATATACATTTTTCTGGAAAATTTTAAGTCAAAATTAAATACATTTGGAATTGGTAACGTGACATGGAGGAAGAGTAGGGATCTGAAGATCGTATGTGAAGTACCAACGTATTTTAACGATGAACGCATATGAGCAGGAGCCTTTCCATCTGTCGACTTTGAAGTTATTTGTATTTATTTTATTTTGCTTCATGTATCTACAAACGTGTTAAGAGTTATTTATGGCGCTTTGTACATTCGAACAGGAAGTTTTTCATCGTTTATCGAACTCAGTGGGAGTCCTTCCGTGTTTAATTCTTGGAAATCACTTCATTACCGTCTCGGCTGATGGATTTCTTGTCTAAAACCTATTTGTTATCTAAAATAGCTTCGTCTGCCGTTTTAGTATATCGTAAAACCTCTCGCCAAATGTCAAAGCTCTAAATACTCTTAAGCATTGCCTGTTACAGTCATCTCCAGGCGCATTGTTTTTTTTATTTATTTATTATTTTTGAACACTGGTTTGTTTATAAATTGAACCCCCCCCCATTCTTTTTTTTTTCTTTTTCTAACTGAATAAACCAGCAATTTTTTAGTGATCAAATGAATCAAGACTAGAATCGTTAGCGATTCTGGTCTTGATTCATTCTTCGGCGTCGCAGTGCATCATTTTGAACGGTGTATTGAAGATGCTTATGTTTATTAACAATTAAATTATTTCTTTATATTTTCCCTCTTTAGCGTATCTCTTATATACAAATTTTCGAGTTTTATAAAGAAAAACAATAAATACATAAATACACTTCGTATATATATATATATAATGTGCATATGTTAAAGATACCAAGCAATTTTAAACCTGGTTTTACTCCATTTCCCAAGTAAGCAAACAGTCAAACAAGTCAAGTTTGCGCCTGCAAGTCTAGCTGATCCTACAGGTAGTGCAAGACCAAGGCAACTCGTGGTAAAGGTAGTAATGTGTATATATATATATATATATATATATATATATATATATATATATATATATATATATATATATATATATATATATATATAAAGCACATTGAACAAAGCCAATTTTAATTTGGTACCAACATAGAACTTTTTACACTGAAAACTGTTTACAATGAAAGAGGCAATCAAAATTTGTTCAAATTACATATCACAGGATCTTGATTTTCATTGTAATTTGAACAAATTTTGATTTCTATCGAAATCAAATTCTGCTTGAGATAATATCATTTCTTATTGATAAAGATAGGCCATCGAATATTTTTGGCGGTCAATATTTTTTTTACGGCTATTTCACACAGCACAGGTTATTGAACTTACAGTACCATGAACGGATAGAAGGTTGAGAAGAAAGAATAAACGCGCTAATAGCGAATTAAAAGATCTGCAGATTGCACACTTTCAGAAATATACAGTATAAAAGGAAAGACTGTCCCAGAGAGCAGTAGAAGGAATGAAGAGAAAAAAAATGTTCTGTGAGGTTGGACTTTAACTATGAAGAAGAGTTGAATAGCTGTTGTTTTAACTGATTAAAGTTAAAGATTTATCGATGCTATTGCATCCCTTAGCGTATCATGTGTATATACATTCTTTCTTTATATGATTTGAGAACTGTATATTTTATGTGCCGGTCTTGTTGGCCGAGTGGTTAGCGTATCCACTGTCCACCTAAAAGGCCGTGGGGCAGAATCCAACTAAGGCATAGATGCTTGTGATTGTTTTTCACCTTCGTACATGTATTCTTCCAATATGGAATGGATTGCCATGTGGGAAGTAGACCCAACCTTCATGCAATCAGGGCCGCCCCTAGGAATTTTGCCACCCCGTGCAGTAGCATATTTTGCCGCCCCTTCTCCCTTATTTTTCGTATAGTTTATGCCACCTTTGCGGCCCAAAAAACTTGTCGCCCCGTGCAAATGCACGTCTTGCACCGTCGGTAGAGCCGGCCCTGCTTGCAATGAAAGAGGCAATCACTCAGCGTTGGGAAAAATACAGGCTGAATTTGTTTCCAACTCAAGTAAACACCGTGTTTAACTGCATGCACATTAATTATCGCGTTTTAGCAATAACAATAACGTAAAAATGTATAAATATCTTAGAAGTAATACGTTCAATCTGGTATATTTATTGCGCGTTTCACTACCTCTAACTTTATTTCTAGTTAGGATTTGAATTACTGAGTCGAAATTACAAATTTCAGTGTATAAAGATAATTCCATCCCTGGATTTATCCTAAAAGTCAGTACTGTGGAGAGGTTTAAAATCTTGCAAAACAATAACAATTTTTAAGGTTAACAATCTGTGCACACAGTCAAGTGTACTTAACATAACCAATACTTAATTTCATCAGCAATACGACGTCTTAAGTAAATTATTACGTTAATAACCTAATATGTTATTACGGCCTTTAACTTCAGTTCTCATATTTTATTACAAATACCAAACCTACGAAGACCTGACGCTCTACAAGAATATGATAAAATACTCAGAAATACTGCTCAAACAGACTGAAATCAAGAAAGCCCTTCTCCGTGAAGCTAAACATTTGAGAATGACCAACTATAATATCAAAGAACAATGGAAACACAAATACATTACTTATTCCCAACTTAAAACTTGGTTTAATAGGCATTGTCTCAACATCCCTGGTATGGAATTGAGCCGAAAGACATGGATGACATTGAACAGGATTCGTACCGGCCATGGAAGATGTGCAAGCTTTCTGTACAAGTGGGGAAAAATCTTTCACCGGAGTGTGACTGCAGGCACCCTAATCAATCAATGAATGAATGAAGGAAGCAATCAATGAATCCATATTTCCACTGAGTGCAGTCTTCGTGCATATACGGGTCAAAGAAACGACTTCGTGGAGGCGACAACGCCTGTTATAGACTGGATCAGAAAAAGTGTTTTGTTCATTGAAAATGTAATTGTCTTTGTTTTACTCCAACTGTTTGTCACTTTTTATATACTTATTTTGACTTGTGTACACGTACCTTTATAACTGCCTGTAGATTGCCATACACTAAATAAATAAAATAAATAATAAGTACAAATACCTACTTGAGTCACCTTTTTATGATTGTCTCGGGTCTCTTTCATTTCTTTTTTAACATAATATTTTGTGGGAATATAAATGGTTCTAGAGTGTCTGTAGTCCTGCGGAAATAGCATTTGTTGCAAACAGTTCTAGGCCCCACGAAGAAACAGCGTTATTATAGGTTCGATTCTGGACTACTTCGATTATAGACTTTACTTCGCCACTCCCGCGTTAGTAGATTTTTGACACAGATAAACAGTTTGAAAACGAGGGTTGAAAACTCGAGTTTTCAACCCTCGCCTGAAAAATCGACCATAGAACTCACACTATTTCAGACATAATATACCTTGTTAGGGTTTAGGACTTAAGATAGCAGCACTTAAATCACTGATAGCTTAGGCAATCATTGATGGCTGAAAGCTGGCTTCTAACTGATCTTAAAAAAAGTTACATATGACTAAAAAGGATTTCTGCCTACTCCTTTTGCTAATAAAAGACTTCGAGGATTGATTTTTAAATTCATTTTCTTCAGCCACTTAGAAGAAACATAAAGGGCTTACTTTACACAAATTGGAGAAACATAATAGCGAACTAAAGAAGCAATGCACAGTTTCGAAAATATTAATTATGGATTGTTTTGCAATATAATTAATATTTATTTAATGCTAAATCATGAAGTCAGAAGAAGATTTGATCAAGATATTCTAATCTGGCCTTTATTTGCAGAAAAAGAGGACATGTCATCCAGATTGCGAACAATAATAGTGATTACTTTCTGATTATATTTCATCCTTCCGACATATATAATGCTACGCATTTTAGCAAATTATTTTTATAAATTCTTAAAATATCATTTTTTAGGAAAAAGTAGGAAAATTTCTTTCTTCATTACCTTTTCAAAGCACGCACGCATCGTCAGTAACAAACATTTAAACGGAATTGACAACAAAAACCACCGCATTAACATCGAACACTTCACCAATAAAACCAACCTAAAGAAATTTAGAAAAGCATTAAAAAGAGAATTTTCACTCTTAATCTCAGAACATCACTTTAATGCGAACAGCGAAAAACAGTTCAGCTTAGACAAAAATCTAGCCATCTGGGCATCGGCACAAAGCGATATAGACTTCCTTGCTTCTGCACTTTCATCAGGTCTGAAAAAATCCAGCGATCAAACACTCAGAACAACCAAGAAGCTAAACATCGATGGAAGTCAATCAGTACCGTGGTGGAACGACGAACTAACAGTAATAAGAAAACGTGTCAACGCACTCAGACGATTATACCAAAGAACATACAGTAACCAAGATTTAAGAAAGAGCAGAAGACAGAACTACTATAAAGCCAAATATAGCTATCAGTCCAAAATTACAAACGCGAAAACAGAATCATGGACGACATTTTGTGCAGTTTCAACCGTATCGAATCCTTGGAATTGCATATATAAATTAGCAGCAAACAAAAACAAGACAACACCTATACTATGAACTATCAAGAAAACAGACGGCACCGACACTAAAAACTTTGCAGAAACTGCAGCTTTTATGATAGAGAAGTTTATTCCCGATGACGATGAATCAACAGATGAAGAAATCCACAAAACTTACAGAAAAAGAATGGAAACAGATACAGACTTTCCTGACGACGACGACTCGTTTGCAACTGAAATCGAGTCAATATTAAGATCAATGGATCCAAGAAAAACTCCTGGAGAAGACGGAATAAGCAGCGACATACTCTTAACAGCGTTTCTCGAATTCCCCGAATTCATAACAACAGTTTACAACAAATGCCTAAAAAGAGGACGATTTCCTTCAATATGGAAACACTCAAAAATTATACCTATAATCAAACCAGGAAAAGAACCATCCGACGAAATTAACAAATACAGACCAATCAGCCTCATAAACGTTGCTGGCAAGGTACTAGAAAAACTTCTAATAAACCGAATAATGCACTACGTCTACTCAAGAAACTTATTAAGCAGTAATCAATACGCATTCAGACCTCAGTCCAGCACAGTAGACGTAATTATGGAGGTGAAAGAGTTTGCAAAACACAGTCTACAGCAAAAAAAAAAAAAAAAGAGGTACTACTGATCTCACTCGATGTACAAGGGGCCTTCGACGCTGCGTGGTGGCCAGCCATAATCAATCAATTAATAGATTTAAAATGCCCTAAAAACTTACTCTACCTTACAAAAAAATTATTTTTCAGACAGAAGAGCAACTATGACACTAAAAAACACAACTGTAACAAAAAAAAAGTCAAACGAGGCTGTCCGCAAGGTACCTACTGTGGCCAGATTTCTGGAACATCCAGTACGACTCGCTTTTAAGACTGCCTGTCATCACTGAAACAAAAGTCATAGCCTTCGCCGATGATAATGATTCGGGGACGCGACGGCTTACAGTTAGATAGAAATAACGGCCAACGAAGAACTCTTTAAAATTGCAGAGTGGGCACGCGAGAAGAAAGTGACCTTCAATAGCACCAAGTCTAAAGTGCTCCACATCTCACGAAAAAAATCAAAACAACCTGTAACAGTCTTCCTAAACAGAGAAGTTCTCGAGGTAGCCAGTGAGCTAAAATACCTAGGAGTAACAATAGACGAAAAATTCACCTTCAATAAGCACATCTCATATTGCCGAAAAAAGCTTACAAATAGTAAACCTTCTAGCTAAGTCGGCAAGGATTAAGTGGAGATTAGGCCAACGAGCGCTGAAAACGATATATACCGGTGCTACACTACCACTGAGCTCTTATGCTGCACCTGCCTGGAAACATTCACTAAAATCAAAGATAAACCGACAAAAACTAAACAGAGTTCAACGCCTGATAGCCATACGCATAATCAAAGGATACAGAACAATATCTTTCGAGGCAGCTTGCGTTATTGCAGCTCTAACACCGATCTGCCTGAAAATACAAGAATTATCTCTTATATATGAAGTCACTTCCGGAAGATATATTGAAAGTTACAAAATCATTCCAAATTGCTACGAACGTCCGCTTCACTACAGTAAGTGGCCTCACCCAGCAAAGAAAACAAATATTAAGGAGAAGGAAAGTGACGAATTCGAAATATACACTGACGGAAGCAAAACCGAAAGGAACGTTGGTTGTTCGTTCACTGCATACAACAGACAGTCCGTAATACAAGAATGCTGTTCTAGACTGCATCATCTCTGTTCCAACAACCAAGCAGAACAACTTGCTATAGTTCAGTCACTCACATACCTCCAGGAATTAGAACTCAACACCTCTCAGCAAAAGACAGCAACAATCTACAGCGATAGTAGAAGCACTATAGACGGCATTAAAAACCAGAACAACCATATTGCATTGATAGAACAGACAAGAAATCTGGTTCGAAATCTCACTCTAGAGGGATGGGAAATCAATTTCTGCTGGGTGAAAGCGCATACTGGAATAGCAGGAAACGAGAGAGCGGATCAGTTGGCTAAAGAAGCAGCTAGAAACAAATTACGAGAAATTCTCGAAATCTGGAATAAAAACACTCCCAGAAGAGAAATGCTTAGACATGTGGGAAAAAGAATGGAAAACATCAAAAAACGGATCAACAACAAAAGAATTCTTTCCTAGCATCAGAAACAGACTCCGGCTGAAAAAACACGCCATTTCTCCAGGTTTAATCACGCTACTAATGGGACACGGAAAACTAAGACACTACCTTCACAGATTCCATATCCTGGAATCACTATCGTGCATTTGCAGTCCACACCTTCAGCAGACTGTTGACTACATACTTTACGACTGTCAGCTATTGTACTCCATCCGGATGCCCCTAATACAACACGTCATCACTTCCAGACCAGTGTCAAGACAGAGACTTATTGAAAACTATTACACAGAATTAACTAAATTTGCTAATAAAATCAATTTCCAGTCCCTGTGATCTAATATAAATATTGTTATTATGTGAATTATACTGTATAGTGTTAATATATGTATATATAAAAATCTAAATGTAAATATGAAAATTGATACAAAAAAGTGAGCCTGTGTAGCTCAGTGGATGTGGCGTTTGCATACCACGGCGCTTGGCCGCACGAAGGAAGACTTGGTTTCGAGTCTAGTCGGCGACTAGAGGAAATTTTTCTAAGCGTTTTTCGACCGGTTCCCGAGTTAGTCGATCTCTGGCATGGGCAAGCGGGTTTTTCGTCCCGTAAACTCAAGAAAATCGACCGTAGAACCCACATTATTTCAGACATTAAATATAAATATATTGTCTTATTTGAGCCGTCTCTCTTCACTGTGTACCGCTTAATTAGTGATAGCCTTGGGCCATCTATCTCTGATTGGTACCAGTGGAGATTGACCTGCCCACTCAGTCTCCAAAAATTAGATAGGGCTAAATGGCCTCGCCTACTCCCCGTATACGGGAATAAAAAGGAGTTAGCTGATTTTTATTTTTTATGTTAATCAGCACTTATAAGCTAAATGTAATATAAGCATTGTAATGCTTATAGCTTAGAGCATGTAGGAATAAATTACCTCCTGGTAGGGTTACTATTGGGAGGGAAAAAAAAAACTTTTTGTAGTTTAAAATAATATATTTTATTTATAATATTATAATCACATTCCTTATTTATAATCTTACAACCACATTCATAAGTACTGCTTAGCTTCAATGTTTGTCGTTTAGCTAATACGTTGTTCATTTGCGATTAATTTATTCTTACTAAATTTATTTATTTATTCTTAGTTTAAATAAGAACAGGGAAATAAAATAAATGAATAATAAACTACTTTTCATAATAAATGATGACTGGTTTTTATACTTATATTTGAGATGTATGTGTAAAAACGTATTAATACATTTTAACCTAACCTATGCCTTGTTGTGACTTTTGTAGCTGGATAATTCGGAAAGGAATTTTTTAATGTTTATATTTAACTGAAATTGTATAGAGTGCGCTCGCTGTCCTCTTTGAGAGGACCAATAAAGATGTAGCAGTTGATACATATATGTAAATAAAATACTACACATTTTATCTTTCCAGCTTTCGTGCTAAGTAGTCTTTTTTTTTTTTTTTTTTTTTTCGGCACGTTTCTCACTGTACATTTTATTTACAGATTGAATGAAACTTGATTTATATACTGTACGTATATATTTGAGAATTTTGAGACATGAATAAGTATTTATAGTTATTTATTTATATCTTTTAAGAACAACAATTCATTTGGTGTTTATTCCACTTCTAGTGTCAAAATTTGAAAATTTCACAAGTAGTATTCTTCCTGTTAGTCATAATTCTGAGCCTGTAAATGTGGTTTTAAATATGTTGGAAATGGTGTTTCTGTTGTTTGATGGATATAAGGTAAGCCTATAACAATAGAATATACTGTACATATGGCAAATTATTTTAAATTACAATTTTTCTCTTTCTCACACACACACACACACACACCGCGCGCGTATTCGCTTTCACCGTGCTCTCTTAAGCGGAATTTCGTTGCCTCATAATTACGCCACTGATAAATTGTTTTATTCTTATGGGCACAGTTATTTACGAGACGCAACAATCCGATAACAGGCGGTAGTTAAGATTCATACTGGATTTTCTAACATACAAGACTGGTTTAAGACAATGCAGCAAGTAACCTTTGTTTGATCCATAATATGGTCACCTAATTCGAGTCTACGCAGGAATATTGTTAACAATGTAATACATTAAGAAATCGGTAATCTCGAATTTTCTCATTGCATCTGTGCATTCGACGAGTTGCAATTCCCATTTGAAAACAAATATTAATAATTATAACAAATAAGGATATGATCGCAATTGTAATAACGTTCTTGTATAGCTATATCATTCGTAATGATCACAATTGAACCTAGAGACAATTTTACTTACTTTTGCCATTAAATCATTCGTAATGATCACAATTGAACCTAGAGACAATTTTACTTACTTTTGCCATTAAAATAGTCCAATTGGAATGAGCCGATATTTTTAATCGAAATCATAATAACAAATCTCATTCAATTCCAGCAAGCCAGAAAGAAATTCTTATCATTTTCAATCGTGTTATCAACAAAATCAGTACAATTAGAGCGTGGGAAAAAAAAAAAAAAATCTTTCAGCAGCCAGAAAATTACTATACTACCATGTATACATATGACTAGATAGGATCTTGTAACTGTTTTCATACAATACAATTTGAAGTTATTCAGAGAAAAAATTTCGATCGTCAAAATTCCATTTTCGAGACTCGCGTCTGCGACAAATTTACATTATTCAAAAAGCGCTGTAAGTCTAGGTCTAGTATGTCAAAAGTTGGTGCTGTTTTATAAAACTTCAACCCGTCTTGGGTTGGAGTTTTGTCTTGCCTTCCTTTTGCTTGCAATTGGTCCGGCTGAAACGAAAAGTGAAATTACTTCAAAAAGTTTCATGGAAATCCCAAATGCAAAACTTCATTAAGTTCTGTCCCACCATTGTGGAATTGTTGAAATCAGCTGGAATCGTTTTGTCAATAAAAATTATCCTACTGAAACCAAAACTGAAGCTATGAACATATTTTAGATCCTAAAATGCAGGATAAAATTCAGATTCTAGATCCTAAATTGTATTGAATCCAATAAAATTCCACCCAGGCAGAGCAGAGTTACTGCAACAGATAATTTCAAAACATCTCGCCTCAGTAGCTCAGTTGTCATTAACGATGTCCTTTAGTTGGAAAGACATTTTCGAATCCTGTCTAGGAACGAAGAATCTTTATCATGACTTTTCGACTGAAAGTAAGTTAGCTGGTCTCGTAGGTTTTTTTTTTTTTTTTTTGGAATTATGACCATAGCAACTGGCTAAAAAGCCAGTATATTGTGTTTGCAAACTGCATATGCTCTTCTGGCCAATTGAATGGAATGTTTTTGAGGTCTCCTGCCATCTTAGTATAAGACCAGCTAACTTACCTTCAGATGAAAATAACTTAGAAATGTTCATCTCATCATAAATAGAATTCGAACCAGGTCTTTCCAATCAAAGAGCAAAATCGATTTTTTTTTTTTTTTTTTTTTTTTTTTTTATCCTTGAAAATAAGCAAACCGGTCAGATGAATGAACGCAATTAACAAACATAATACACCGGTTCATAGCTTTAGTTGTTTTAGCTATAAATTCAAAATGACAACAAAATATTTAATCTTACAAATAGCCTGATTAGAACATAATCTAGGATGCGCGACATTTTAATAGATTCGAAGTGCTGAGTTTCACTTAAATTTATTCAGAGAGAATCTAGCAATAACTTGTATACGTCGAAAATGAATCTAATCGGTGCTTATGCATTAAACCGTCTAAATGTTTGTGGCCTGGTACAGCACTCGAATTTATTTAATATCTAAATATTAATTAGTTGGCAAAATCACATCCGTATGTTTTGTGATAGGCTTAGAGATAAATAAATAAATTCTTTAACGTTTTTTTTGTTTTCCAGAATATTGGGAGAACTCTGAATTTTAACTCATGTAAATCACAAGTCATCCATTCTCCATTCTTTAAACGAGTTTTAAAATCTTCAGTTAACGAAAGATTTTAAAACTCGTTTAAAGAATGGAGAATGGATGACTTGTGATTTACATAAGTCAACCGTACATCAGTGCCGAGAACGCATAGTAAATGACTGTAATAGGAGTATGTGAGGAAACCTAGTAATGGGAAAGTAATACGATGTTGAAAATTAAACCAGACCTGAGGCCTTTTCTCCAAGTCAGAATATATGAAACTTCATTGCAGATTTCAAAAACAAATATATGGTTCTTTCCACTTCCGAATGTGATGATACTTGCAAAAACATCGAAAAACTTCAATACTCAAATGCTCTGTTCTGGTTATTTTTCACATAAAAACAAAGCATTGAACGATCCTCACGAAAGTTTGTTGTTCACTAAACTTTAACCAAACGAGTTATAAATTTATGACTGTAGTGCAATAATCAAACCAATCAAAAAATCGTTTATGAGAGAGTTGAAATTTCCTTATGTTAACTCCCCCCCTCTATATAGTTAACGATGTGCAAATCAGTAACGCTTCTAGTTTTTACTAACATTTTCTCCAGCTATCTGTATAAGACCACTCGCCTCACCCCCCCCCTCTCCATTCTGTAATTTTTCATAAAATACCTCTTTGCTTCAAGATCCTTATCATTTGTAAAATAATTAAATAGGCTGATGCTTTTTGTCCCCTGGAGTTCCTTTTACTCCTTACTAAAGGTTGATCTCAACCTTTCAGTCTTCACTAACAAGCTGAGCTTAAGACTTTTAGGGGAGAGTACGGTGGACAACTGTTGCCATCTCTTGGTCTCTGAAATAGCGTTGATTCTAAGGTCGATTTTGAGCTGTAGAATTGCAAAACTAAGTTTCCGGGAAAAACCCTACTTGCCCATGTGCCAAAGATCCATTAAACTTGCGAAGAAGCTGAAGAAAGGATTAAAAACGTTTTTCTAGTCTGTTGATTAGAACTGAACCTAACGGTCTTTCTTCTACGTTTAGCGCTATGAAGGCAAACATTTCCACAGACTACACTGAGACCTTTCTTATCGCTTGCTAGTGCATCAATCAGTATGATGAGCAATTTAATGTAATTTGAATATAACTAGCCATTATTATTCGATCAAGTATAGGCAGCTTCCAATTCGCCAAGCTTTTGTCTCTTCACTCAGTATTAGTGATACTTCGATTTCATATTTTTCATGTTTCTGGAATAAAGTATTTGATATCCATCTATAGTTCTCACTTGTCTACATTAGTACTGTTATTCCCCAAATATCTATTCTCTATCCTGAAAGTTTATTTTTCACTTGGTTAGACTATAATAAATTTAGTTTGATCCTTTATCCAAGTGTGAGCAAACAAAGTTTGCGCCTGAAAGGATCTTCAGGACTGGGGTAAGGTGGTACAACACCAGGCAACTCGTTGCAAAGGTGGAGCAAGCTAACATCACTCCTATCTCAGTATCTCCCATAATGCAAAACACATCTCCTTGCAGATATGTATAATGTTATGTATTAAGGGAAGGGCCACTACCCAGATTTGGGCCTGGTTCCCCTGAAGAGACCTCAATAAAGGTCGAAACTAGTCTGGGTAGTGGCCCTTCCCTTAATGCATAACATTATAAATATCTGCAAGGAGATGTGTTTTGCATTATGGGAGATACTGAGATAGGAGTGATGTTAGCTTGCTCCACCTTTGCAACGAGTGGCTCGGTATTGTACCACCTTACCCCAGTCCTAAAGATACTTTCAGGCACAAACTTTGTTTGCTCACACTTGGATAAAAGATTAAACTAAATTTATTATAGTCTAACCAAGTGAAAAATAAATTTTCAACATCTTTCTCTAAATCCAGAGTAATTTAATAAAAAAAGGTGACAGACTTTTTGGCAACTCCTATAGGTAAAGATGACCTCGCCATTGCTTCTGCCTGGTATCTCCACTTCTGGGCCTGGCTCCCACTGAGGAGACCTGAATAAAGGTCGAAACTAGTCTGGGTAGCGGTCCTTCCCTTAATGCATAACATTATACATATCCGCAAGGAGATGTGTTTTGCATTATGGGAGATACTGAGATAGGAGTGATGTTAGCATGGTCCACCTTTGCTTCGAGTTTCCCGGTGTTGACCTTACCCCAGTCCTGAAGATATTTTCAGGCGCAAACTTTGTTTGCTCACACTTTGGTAAAGGATTAAACTAAATTTATTATATTCTCTATCCTCTTTTATTTATTTATTTATTCATTCATTTAATATCATGAAACACTGATTTATAAGCAAAATCCGTCTGAAACAATTGGACTTGAAATATATCAGAATAAAACAAAGTTCTTAAACTGAACAACCAATACCAAAAAGAAATTAAGATTTTCCCTATTAATATTTGTATATAACTGAGAGCTAATGTTAAAAGTGTGAGCTAATACTGAATTGACAGGGATGTAACACAAATATTAACAAAAGCAAATAACGCTTTCAGAAGATTGGACAATATATAAAATTCTTCCAGATATCACAATAAAATCCAAATAAGTATCTTATAACGGTGACGCATTGATATTAAATCGTTCAGAGACACGAAAATGACAAAGAAACAAGAAGCCAAATTTAAGTTTTTAAAAGATGTGTTTGCGTAAAATATTAAATATTTTGGCCACAACCCATAATAAATGATATAATGTAATATATTCAGGACAACGGAAATACGAGGGGTCGTCCTATTCCACAGACAACAGGAGACAGAACACACCAACGCATGTATCCATATCTAAGTGGCCATTGTTTAAAAAAGAGATAAACCCACGTGACCAGCCATCCACCCGCGACGATATATACGTATATAATCACCCAGTTGTTTTACACTTGGCGCTTAAGTTGAACTTCATCTGTTTATGGACGTGTGTCACCTAAAAAAGAGAAAAATGGGAACACTTTCCGCTATCATCAGACTTCTCTGCTTTTGTCTCCACCCGCGTATTTAATCTTATCTGTTAAACACAACCCGGAAGCCCTGATAAAAATCGAAATGAATGTAAAGATATGTTAGGAGAACGTGAGCACTCGTTCTATATGCTGTAACTTATTGAAGAAATGAATCGTTCTACTTTCATGTTAACAATAAAGTTTGAATAACGTTGATACTTCGTTATGACAACAAGTCCGAGTTCCTGAGATTAGTACCGCTATAGAATACATGTTCTCACCCCCTAGCAGACCGCAATTTGTAGTAGTGGCCTATATCCTTGTTGCTAATGGAATGAACGTACACGAACGAAGGCCAACAGACCATAACGAGTACTACAGATGATAAAATATAATAACAGCGTACGTAAGTTTGAAACATTTGAGCGATATTTAATTCTTTGGGTGTGTTTGAAATATCAAACGTGAAATATTCCTCATTCATGCAAGTGGAACAGTCCGTAGCACAAAATTTAAATATAGCATCATTTCTGCTTTAGTAGGAAAATTTTGGGCGGGATAAAATAGCTGTCTGACACGAGATGTAAATTTATCACAGAAAAAGAAAAACGTATTCGCCACTTTTCTTTAGTGCAATTTTTGGAATATATTCGATTGTCTTTCATGATTCAGGTGATTGGGGGAACCATTAACTCGCGAACCAAGGAAGTAAGGCAATTTTTGGTTCCTTTTTCCTTCGACCTAAACATAGTTCTATTGAATTTAGAAATAAGTTTTCAGAAATCTCATTTCAAATCATTTATCGCCAATCGTGTTGTTCAGTTCACTTAATTTCGATTTAGTAATATTTATTTTTTCATTTATTTTAATAATCAAAGTCTGTGAGAATTGCACTACCACAATATTGCTTAATTTCTTAAACAGAATAAACATTCTGTACTGAATTTCACTAGTGGTTATACATGCTGAATTTCTCGTTTTTATTCTGGTATAGGCTTCTGTTACTTAGTTCCTTTCAAATCTACATAAATGCGTTATATTTTCTAGTTATAACGTGAGAGCCTCCGTAGCTGCGTTGGTATAGACTAGGGATGCACAAACTTGTTAATGCCGAGGACCGCATAGTTCCTCTGTTACTTATGGGAGGTCCGCCAAAAAAAACTTGCAAGTTATCTACCATATATTGTTTATTTTATTTATACCTATCATAATTGTTACAAAAAAGGTAATAAAAAGTAAGTGAATTTAATTTGATGCGTGACATTGCATTGATTTGACAATTGTTTTGATATTTGGTTCGAGTTTTGTAGTAGCCAACTGCAAAATTGATTCTAAATTTTCATCATTCAAGCGGTTCCCATTCTTCGATTTATTAATATTCATGACTGAAAACGTTTGTTCACAAATATATGTTGAGCCAAAGAGGCTTGCACATTTTAATGCATTATCTAGCAACCATTTATAATTGTTTTTATCGACACAACGATAGAAGTTTAATAAATTGCCTTCGTTAAATTTGTTTCGCAGGCTCTCATCGTTTTGAATGTCGATGAGTTTAAGCTCTGCTGATTCGGGTGCATTTTCGGGCAAAATGGCAAAAGGATTGCTAAATAAATCTAGCAACGGTTTCACTTTTTTAAAAATCAGTAAACTGTTCCTTGAAGGCTGATATCAAGTTATCAATCTTTTCAACATGCACAGTTTTGAAGTTGACATTGAACTTTTCAGAAACTTTCTTATAATTAGGAAAATGGATGTAATTCCCTGACTTCAGTTGGATTTGAAATAGATTTAACTTGCACTGAGAAGACAAAATGTGGCCGTAAAGTTGAGTAACCAATTGATCTTTGCCCTGAAGTCGCGTATTTAAATGATTAGTAATGTCAACCAGAAAGGCTAAGTCACATAACCAATGCATATTTTTTTGTCAGGGACGTTTGTGTTTTTCAGTCATGAAGATTTCAATTTCATCAATTTAGGAACCGCTCCAATGTTTGTCCACGACTTAGCCACCTCACTTCTGTGTAAAAAATTAAGTCACCATATTCACTTTCGATGTCTTCAAGAAACTTTAAATTGTCGGTGATTTTATGCGGGATTTTATAAAATTAATCGTTGAAACCACAACTTTCATGACATGCTCAAATCCAATTTTCTTAGGGCACAAGCGCTCCTGGTGGATTTTACAGTGGAATTGTATTAACTCATCGTCGTGCCGTCCGAAATGCTGTTTCAATAATGTTACCAATCCAGAATTAGCTCCTATCATGGAAGGAGCTCCGTCAGTCGTGATACCTGATAATTTTGTCAGATCTAAATTAATTTTGGAACACTGTTCCAAAAGCCCAGTGAACATGTCATTACCTTTTGTTTGATTTGACAATGAATTCATTCCAATCATCAGCTCCTCACTTACCTCAAACTCTTGCGTTATTCCACGTGCAAATATTAACTGGGCTGTGGAAGTCATGTCAGTTGATTCATCAATAGCGAATGAAAAATAGGCAAATTTCTTTGAATAATATGTTAATTGGTCCCTTACATTTTCCGATATTGCAGTAATTCTTCTTTGCACAGTCATCCTGTTTAATTGAATTTTCTCAACATTTTTGACTGATTTAGGACAAATTTTTTTAGCAGCTATCTCAAGGCAATCTTTAACGGAATCTCTGTCTGTAAATGGTTGGCACCTTTTTGCTATAAGGCGAGATATTTCAAAACTTGTTTCTGTTGCGATTTTTGAATTTTGAATAGGTTTTGTAAACATCACTTGCTGACCTGTCAATTCTCGTTTCAAAAATGAAATCTTTTGTTTACGTAGTTCTTCGGGTAGATTTGAAAGTGTAAAATGCAGACTTTCATAGTGTCTCCTTATGTTGTATTCTTTTGGTATGGCTACAGCACTTTTGCAAATCAAGCACACGATATTATTAAACGACTGCACAAAACCATATTTTTCGGTCCAGCTATCCTGAAACTGCCGTTTTTTCATCCTGTAGTTTGCGTTTCCTACTTGGCCCTGCTTTATCCATTGTAGAATTTATTTTTTACCGTTTCCTAGAGGTGATAATTAATTGTAGCAACCGCACCTACGAAAACAAAATACTCATATGACAAATAGACGAATTATAAAATTTGTCAACATTATTACTAACCGATTATCGTAAGTAGACAGGCAATCGTGACGTCACAGCTACTTTACTTTGCGCATGTACCATTTTTAAAAATTACCTATCCTGTAACTTATTAAAGTTGAAATAATACACGGTGAGGCAGGCCGCCAGCAAATCAACGGAGGGCCGCATGCGGCTCGCGGGCTGTGCATCCCTAGTATAGACGAAGCCCTTTGGTCGGAAAGACCTGGGTTTATTCCCATCCATGACGTGAGGAACCTTTATCTGGTCTCTTTCGACTAAAGTTCAGTTAGCCGGTCTCATACTGAGGTAGAGGGTTTTTTCATCCGGAAACTCGGGTTTTTCGTCCCTCAGAACATGCAAACCGGCCCATTAACACACACGGATCTGCAGCTATAAAATGCATACTTATAAATCCCTCATTGGAGGGCTCAACCAGTCCTAAAGGAGGGTTGAGGAAAATTGGGGGGGAAACCCACACGAAAACAACAATAACAGTTATAGCATGTGTTTAACTATTCTTTTTCATCATCAGTCATTTTCTGTCCATTGCTGAACGAAGGTCTTACCCAAAGTCCAACATTCCATCCTTCAAATGAAGGATGGAACGTTGGACCTTCAAGTTCCAGTCATCTTTTTAATTTCAATCCTTTCAACGTTATCTTGAATGGTAATTCAAGCGGCGATGAATTATACGGAAATTGAGGGTTTTTCCACTCGGAAACTCGGGTTTTTAGTTACCCAGAACATGCAAACCGGCATGTATTTATGATTATAATCATGAATACATCCACGCCATATGCTGGTCCCGAGCTCGGATAAAATAGGGGTCGGGGAAAGCAATGGTGAACTATCCTGTAAAAATCTCACCAGGAACACTTTGTGGGCGAAGCCTACAAAGTCACCTACGGTCGGAGACGACTGGAATGGAAAATCAGTCAGTCAGTCATGCCATAATCCGAAGTATACAACTGTCGAATATTTTCTTTTAAGAACTGAGACATCTCCTTTGTATCCCGGTGTTTTCCAAGGCTACCCAAGCAATTTAAATTCTTCGTGTTATTTCTTCCTCTCAGCTCCCCTCTACGGTAATCTTTTGTCCTAGGTAAACATAAGAACTTATATCAAGTCCCGGTGTTCCATTAGAACTGGATTTTTGATTATGTACTTTTTATACATCAATTTGCATTCAATTTGTGGACCATGTCTTTACATGAAGTTTTTATACTGACTTGCATAAAAGAACAATGCCATCAGCAAATCATAGGGGACTGAGCTTTTTTTCGTTTACCATAAGCATTCTATTTTTTCATTCCAGATTTTTTTTTAATATTAATATTTCTTCTAGGGCCGCTGTTTAGATGGAATGGTATCTCCTTGTGTAACTCTCCCTTCATTATAGGAAAGCTCACATTTCTTCTTGATTTTATAGATGCAGCTAAATTTTTATATATGGTTAAGTATATTAATGTTTTTTTTCTTTTCTTCTAATATCCTGATTTTAAGCTTTGTAAAATAGCCAACGTTGAAATTGAATTCAAACGCCTTTTCAATATTAATAAAGGTCAAGCAGAATCCATAGCTCAGTCGGTTTAGGCGATGTCCTTCGGTTGGAAAGACACTTCCAACTTCACTTGTAAAAGCCCTGAAAGGGCTTTTACAAGTGAAGGAGAAGGAATTGTTCTCTCTATCAACTCTGGTTCCGCAAAAATAGACAAACGTGCCCGAATTCTGAGCAGACACACAAATAGCTGACAGCCATAATACACTATGCAGTCAGGATTACCGCCCTTATTAGAGCATTTATTAATTAGGTTTAAAAACAAAGTTACTTGGGTGTGACAGACCATTGATACGCAAGAGAAAATAAGAAAAAGGCTCGAGTTAAGATAAATGAATAACAAAAAAATCCTCATGATCAATAATGCCATAGTTTTTCTGAATCCTGCTTGTTGTGGAGGTTAGCAAAATTTTAATTTGTTTCATGTTCTATTGATAATGATTTACACCCATACATTTGTAATTTAAAAATCTTCAATTTTTAATTAGAAAAATGTTAAAAACTAAATTTTTCAAGCTTCGCTTAAAAATCATAATTATTACTTGCTGTTACTCTTGAGATTTGTAAACACTATTAAAAAATTACTTTTCTGCAACAACATGAATGTTGCTCACCAACGTGTAACAAATACTACTCACGTCTATATTTTTCACATTTCCTTTCTTTGAAAGATATATACCCTTCACAGCCTTTTCTTTGGAAGACCTCAGTTCTGTTTTAATCATAGTACATGAAATGTACGGCTATAAGGAGTTTTCAAATGAAGGTGCATTAGCTGGTTCCATGCAGAAGTTACAAGGTTCTTCCCCCCCCACTATAACAAAGACTCCAAGCATTGACAGACAGTCGAGGATAGGATTAACGCACTCATTACTGCAATTTATATGAAAGATATGAATCATCTGTTTAAAATAGAACATATTCTGAGAATAGAAAATAAAACTGATATTACTACTGATAACAATTCCAGCAGTGCTCCTTTTACTCTTAGCATGTTAAGGTCTAAGTTAAGGCTGAGAGTAATGCATATGATCACTTTGTCGGCAAAGAATCACTTCGATACATTTCATTTTCAATATATACAAAATGGAAGGGAAAAAATATCTTTCCAAGAAGACATATTGGAAATAAAAGGTGTATCGAAGTGATTCTTTGCCGAGCAAGCGATTAATCATATGCAAACATGGCTTGGTATGTTGTAGAAGAAACAGCTTCTCTAAGAAACTATCAGGAACAATAACATTACAATAACATGGAATACAATAAAATCGCATTTCCATGATCAAGGGGAAAAAAGCGACTGGGATAAGATATTCTTTAGCCTTCCCTTTAGGGTTATATTAAACAGCAAATGCGTATAACGTTTGGTAATTAGTTTTTAAGATGCATACACTTGACTAAAAAAAAGGGGGAGAAAATGTGAACAATAACAAGATGGTTCTCACATCGTCCAATTACTTTAGTTCTATATTACACTATGGCATGGAATTAATGAGTTCTCTCAGCTCTCACCCAAGGATTTCATCCCCCTCCCCACCACCACAGGAGCATATTATCTCATACGGCCAACATATTCCATGGATGCTTTATATGATGCATTGAAATTCGCATCATGTTCCTTGAACACCGTAACGACAAGAAGGATGGGGAATGGTTTTATGATTCTAAAGAATTATCTGCGAGATAAATTGTGCTCAAGATAAGGAAAAGGAATCCTATGTTCATGTCAAACAATGCTTTCGATGTTAAGCAACCTTCAAAAAAGTCTTTCAAAAAGGTACCTTTTTGAAAGTCTTCAGATTCCAATGCATGTAGCGTTAAAAGATTTTTCAACTAAGACGAGTTCAATCTCATACGAAGCAGTAAAGCATTTCTCCTGCTCTATTTTCATTAAGCAGAAAACAGGCAGTCAGGCTGGAGAAAACATACGCAATTACCATACATACCTTACTGGCCTCATAGCCTTAGATACTGTACTGGCCTCATAGCCTTAGTATGATTGCAACCAATCTAAATCCTAGTATGCATGGTCGTCCGTAGAAAATTTTCCAGGGGGGCAAAGCTTGGAGACAAATAATTACATTAATAAATTTTTATTTGATTTTTTTTCACAAGTAGATCCCAGGGGATGAGCAAGTGGCCCGTTTGTCCCCCCTCTGCGGACGCCCATGCTAGTATGGCATCTTGATGGTCCACTAAACTAAATCAAAAGGGAAAAAAAAATTCGATTTTAGGAAATGGCTCTTAAAATATTTCGACCTCTTAAGCCTCGGAAAGTGTGAAAGTTTTCCGCACCGGACAAGTGTTGGCTACGCTCTAGGGGCGGATCAAGAACTTATTTTATTTATTCAGTTTTTGAAGAGGAAATTGACAAATATTACAGGATATGGGGAATTCACGATCATCCTTTGAACAAGCCACTGTTCCCTCAAACTAAATGCAATGACTTCCAAAACTAAAGGCTTTGGAAGTCAACTAACCATTATCTATCTCGCATGCTTAGGGTGTCAAGCATTCCGACTTAGCAATTTCATGATTTTTAAACAGAATTGCTAATTACTTAATATTTTAATTAGCATATAAATGTTACTAAAGCAGCTTCTAAACTGCATTACACTCGAAATGATTGCAACCAATCTAAATCCTAGTATGCATGGCTACGCATACTAGGATTTGGATGAATGCATTCGTCTTCTTAACGAAGTCTCTGACTTTAGATCTAAAATATTCATAAAGCTCTTGCGCTACGCAGACCATAGACAACTAAGAAATTTAGGCAAGAAGGGAAGGGGTACAGTTTGTAAACGTATGGTATCTGATATTGCATAATTGAATATTTGATTCAAGTTTAAGCTTTGGATGCCACCCCATTTCTTTCCAAGAAGACATTAAATCATCCCACTTCTTTGTTAGCATGCCGCTTTTGTTTTGTCGGCTCGCCCAACTTGTATTTTCCCCACCCAGTTTAAGCGTTAACTGATGGTTTATATACTTCAAGACTTACATTTATGTCCTTTATGGATTTTATATTGCTGTGCATTTTATTTTAGTGTCGCTTTATTTATCTATGTAATTAAAAGATTATGATTTTTTGTTTTAATTTCCATTTGTACCCACATTATTTCAGACAGTGACATATCTTGTTAGGGTTAGGTCCAAGAGATGGCAGCACCTGTTTTCCAGCCTCTTCATCGGTGGCTGCTATAATTAGTGATAGACATGGGCCAGCTATCTCCGATTGGCTACCGGTGGAGATTGAACTGCCCACTCATTCTCCAAAAGCTAGAGAGGGTATAAAGGCCTCGCCTACTCCCTATTGGGAAATAAAAGGCGTTAGTTGATTTTTTTTTGATAATTATGTGATTCCAACCTCGTTATTGATTGATATCCAACCTCCAATTATTGATATCAACATGACGAGTTAAGTAATGGAAAAAAATACAAAAAAAATGACTATCATTGAACATTATAAATTTTTGACCCACTATATTATACAGATACATTTTTTTTTTTTTCGTCAGTCGCCTGAAATGGTAAGTGAGTCAGTCTCACAGTATGTTCTGATAGGTGACGCGAATTAAAAGTACTACCGATTTATTGACCTGAAAAAATTCAGTCGCTGATGAAGAAAAAAAAAAGCTCTGAAAAAAGAAAGGCAGGAAAAAAAAATCTTAAACCAGGGCAGTGGGGAAAATCCGAGATGCTTCTCACCTATGGCGCTGTTTGGTCTAAAACTGCCGCCACAGGTGAAAAGCATCACGGTTCGGTGAATCGGAAGAGTATTATTGCTGATGAATGAATGAACAATTGCCTTCCTCCCTTCTTTTTTCAATGCAAGGAATTGTGAGTTGCAGAGGGGCGGGGAAGCAGGGGATTACAGAGACATAAGTTAGTGAGGAAAATTTATAGGATAGATGCCGAGGATATTTTTCAGTGCGCGTAGGTTGACAAAATAAGAGGAAAAAAAAGAGTAATCTCTGAAAGTTGAGGAAGTGAGGAACAGATTTTTCTCGTGGCAAGCGAATGAAACGTGGTGTTAGAGTGCAATGAAATTATTAGATTTTTTATTTCGCAGTCCTTAAATTATAATAGAATGTGATTTAAGGAATCACAGCAACCTGAATTTGGACGGGGGGCGGGGAAGAAGTACAAAATAATAATTCACCTTTCATGAGAATTTTTGTGTTTTATCTTTTAAATATATCCTTCCTGATAATTTTTTTTAAGTACTACTATTTGAAGTCATTTTATTTCAAATTGCAAATCAAAAATTACTTACAACCATCTTGGAATCATTTTAGCTAAAATCAACATATTAAAAACTCTTATTTGCCATAATATTACTAATTCGGTTCCCGTTTTGGAATTTTACCAAAAGATTTTTTGCTATCTTTTTTTTTTTATTAAAAAATATTTATACTAAGTTCATTATGTTAACAATAACTAAAGAAAACTAGTTTATTAAATATAGAATAGATTAATTAGTATTTTTCACATGTTTCAGAAGGGCGATTGGATTCTGTTTTCGTTTGCAGACTGCTATTGTATCACACGAGCTCAATTTAGTAAACAAAAGTGCACTATTTTGACTGAACGCGAACTTTGAGCTAGGAAGCTCCACCCATTCTTTTCTGTATCGCTTGTCTCTACTATTGTGCCACACCTATACTTGAAGGATTACTGTTTTAACACTCGCAACCCCTCCCAAATGCGTGGACGCTGCTTTATTCTTGCTGCTGAGAGTTATCTCACTTGGATACTGCATCGGTACTACTAGTGAAGTTTAGTAAAATTAATTTTTTTTTTTTATCGTTCCATATTTTCAACCAGTTATTCGCCCTGTAGAATTCTTTATTACACAAGCTTCAATAGCATTTATAATTTTGTTAATTAATTTATTATTTTTTTTCCCCAGCCGTTTCTAATCGTTCTTGGTTGCCTCGTTACCCACTAATACTTAACCTACTTTCATTTCACAATACTATTTCTTTTTCACTAAACACAATACATCTCTTCAGTTTCATACTATACACGCAAACTTTAAATTAATGTTTTGCAATTTTACTTTATTATCATATAAAACATCTCTATTGAAACCACAGACAGAAGTTCTGTAAATGTTAATTCACCTCAGCGAAGTAAAGAAGAATAATTACCGAAGGTTCTAAACCGTGTATAGAACATACAAACAGCTACAGAGGCCGAGTTTATCATTATCATAAAACCTCCATGGAGTCAAAAGACTTGTCGACTTTATCTTAAATTAAACAAAGATTTCCATGCTGGAGTTTCTTCCATACATCCAAGTGTCATTGCATATTTCTTTCACAGAGCCTCATTCATTTGCCTTTTTAGTAAACAAAAATTATAACACCGGCATTTTGCTTGTCTCTAAGCAAATCTGCATCCGAAGTTGACGAGATTTTAAGAAGTAGAAACTACTGTTTTTACGACACCGCATAGTGAGTAGTAAGATAAATGAAATATTTCAGAATGCTTTGGTTTTACGCTTAATCCGTAAAACTACTGAGACTATTGTAAAATCGTGTTTTACCATCAATAGACTTAACTCTCGTAGCGACCACTTCAAAGCGGGGATTGGGATTGTTTTGGAATTACAGTTAACGTTATGGGGCCAGTGTGTTATGTCTGTATATTGCGTGTGCCCTGGCTGATTTTTGGAGTCTTGGAAAAGACCCATGCAAACAGCGTATGAGATGGAAAAGCCTTTGTAGGTCTTCGCGTTCTAGACAGTATTCAAACCTAGATCTTGGGTGAGCGAGTGGGGAGACGAGTGACAAATACGCATTAACTTTAAAATGTTTTTTTTTGTTGTTGTTGTTGGAAGGGACGATAGGAATGATCACTCAATGATATAAGATTTTTTTTTCTTTTATAAAAATTACGATCAGATACTTTGATTTCTCCTAACATACAGATACAACTTGACACGCTTTTTAGTTCAGTTAATGGCAGAAATAATCTATCATTTAGATCAATTTTGTCTTCATCTGCTGTAGATACTAGGACTTAGATTCTATTAAAGTTTAAGTCATCACAATTTTAGTTTCAGTTAACCAATGCAGTGCTAAAATTAGGCAGAACAATTCGAAAATATACAAAAGAACTCCGCAAGAACTTTCTTAATTAATATATGTTGCAAATGATAAATAAACTGATTAAAATTTGGTTCAATGTTCATCAGCTATGCTACTGAATGGTTTAGACAAAAATGCTGTTGAACATTAAAGCAGCTAATTTATTAGAGGCTAGATTGAGGTTAAGAAATGGATTACACGATAGCGCAGTAAAAATATGGAGACTTTTTTCTTTCAGTGACTTAACTTTGCTACTACACACATTTTACAAGATTTAAGGTGGAATCCAAAACAGTACATGTACTCAAAGAAGACTGCGTGTTCATTTTACTAAAAAAACAAGTTATTATTCACCATCCTCGAAACATATTAGGCTCAATGGGCTGTTAGGGCCAAATAACATGGCTTCGTATAAACGTAATTAATGATTGGATAAGGTCGGTTCATTCTAGCTATAAAAATCTGCTATATCTATCAAACTATGTATTATCTGGCCGGTTTGCCTGTATGAGACCAGCTAACTCCCTTGTAAAGCTTTTTTCAACCCTTTAGTTGAAAAACGCTTGTATTAAGGTTCTTCGCATCTCAGACGGAATTCGAACTCAGGGTCCTTATAAAACAAGGACATCGTTATTATCAACTGAATGACGGAATTTAAAGTCAGATCTAACCATTGATGAATGAAGCCGAGTGGTTAATAATTACTAGCTTTTATTATATTACTAAGCTAATAATTACTATTATAACTACTGCTTCAATTCTAACTACAGAATAACCCGTAAGAGATAACAAGACCTCATTCGCTTAACATTCGCTATAGAAAAGTCACCCGGAATTTCTGTATTCCAATTATGAGACCTATCATTAAAAAAAAAAAAAAAAAAGAGACACATAAGGAATGAAACACACTAAGAACAATAAACTGTTAATTTGGTCTCATTTCATCCCGAAGACCGGCTAGAAGGTTACAGTTTAATAGACATAATGCACTGGCGTCACAGCCATAATTGCTTCTGTGATAAATCCGATATCAGGCTCTGTAGTTCATTATCACATTCCTAGGTATTCATGTTTATGTAAATGTACATAAGTATAAATGGCCTGTCATGCATATCCAATACAACTTCAATGTTAACAAGTTTCTTCTTTCTCCTCAAATTTCTACCCATCCACAATAATAATGTACTCTAATTAAGTTGAGCAACCTTTCGTGTATGAGACAGCCATTAAAAGACAAGTTTCCGCTTTCTCGGTCTTCTACAGAGTTTATGTTCTCACCTGCTAATGAGATGGTATATAAACTGCTGGGAAAGAAGTCAACGACATCCCCATGAGCAAGGTATATCTTGCCATGTAACGAGCCACGTGTTTGCCGGTATAAATTGGAGGAATACGATGCTCCATTTCACCCGGATACAGTGGAACCGTATCCGGGTGAAATGGTTGCGAGAAGGGAGCTGACTGACTTTTGAAAGAGGCATTGTGATAGAATGCCATGTTGCAGGCCTATCTATTTGGGAAGGGGCAAGCGGTTTTTTAATCCCAGATACTCGGGTTTTTCGGGAAAATCGACCGTAGAACCCACATTATTTCAGACAGTAACCTATCCTATTAGGGATAGGTACCAAGAGAAAATGCATTTCATTTTGCGGTGATAAAATAATATTTTCGATCAAAAAATCGAAACATAGCATGAATGATAGTAACAAAAGTTACGACGGCCACGATGTTGTAAATAATAGCCAATCAGAGATAGCTGGCCCATGTCTCTCACTAATTATAGGTGGCCACCGATGAAGAGACCGGAAAACGAGTGCTGCCATCTCTTGGTACCTAACCCTAATAGGATATGTTACTGTCTGAAATAATGTGATTTCTACGGTCGATTTTCTCTAAAAACCCGAGTTTCGGATTAAAAAAAACCGCTTTCTCGCGCAAGAAATCGACTAACCAGCAAACCAGTCGAAAAAAAGGCTTAGAAAAAGTTCCTCCAGGCGACGACTAGACTTGAACTCTACGTCCATCTTCGGGCAACCTAGCGCAGAAGATTGAAGCTCCACTTCTACTGAGCTACACAGGCATGATAAAGAAATAAGAGTTAGATTCGGATAATGTAGAATATGCTTTACAGAATGATGTTTATTCTTCAATATCTAGTACAAGAAAAAAATTTAAACTGTTTGAATTTCTCCGACAAGAAATAATGCGAAGGTTGTGAAAGAGTGAAAACTTCGTCCGCAATACAAGTTGCAATACGTTAGAAAGCATGACTGACAGATTTTTAAAGGAAGGTCTCTTTATTTCTGGAAGGAAGAGTATTCAAAAATTACTGAAACTATATTAAATCAGTTAAAATCCACAAGACTTGCGGTTTAAGCACTAAGTAATCATGATGCAAATCTACTAACAAATAAAAGAATTTTTAGATTTCTTTCAAATAATTTGTAAAAGCAAAATTCTGTTTTGAGTAATGTGCTTTTTGAAAGAAACTAAACAACAACTTTTTTAAACATAATCTTAGTATCACTTATTGTTTAAATGAGGTTGAGGATAATTTTTGTGTTATGGTAAATAAACATAAAATTATGAGATCTGCGAAATCGATAATGGAATAAATTTTCAAAGAAAAGTGTCCTTCAGTAGAGATTTGAAACAAAATGATACTAACAAAGAATGAACAATCATGATGTAAATTAGAAGCCGATTTAAAAAGATATATTAATTAAATTATATGTAGATTAGAAGCCGATTTAAAAAGATATATTAATTAAATTATATATACATATACCGGGTGATTATAAAATAACGTCAAGTGTTCAGAGCCCTCTAGCGAGTAATGTATTGAACGAAACACACCAATATTCGGTAGACGTACACAGCGGAACATGAGGATTCGATTTAACGAAAAAAAGTTCCAAAAGTCGCCAACAGGAGAAATTTTGGCGCTGCAAAATTAATTTTAGTAGGTGTGACTAATGAATGACTAAATGGCAAATGAGAGCCAGCACATCAATTTCATGATGTTTATTGTTAATTACAAATGAGGTTCAATATGACCACCATTCTGATGTTCCAGGAACTGCATACGGTGCACGTTTTCCACAGTGGCTCGCAACATATCGGAATTGATTTGTCTCACGTGTAACGTTATTCGATCTTTCAAACTTGGAATATCGGGTACATGTCCTTGATACACAATGCTTTTAAGAAATCCCCACAGCAAAGAGTCACAAGGATTGAGATCAGGCGATCTCGGTGGCCATGGCGTGGGAAATGAACAACTAATGATTCTTGTGTTAGAGAAATGTTGTCGCAAAACACGCTGTACCTGAAGTCCAATGTGGGGTGGTGCACCATCCTGCATGAAGTGGTCGAATCGAGACATCCTCTTTGCTGCAGTTCTGGAACCACAAAGTTCTGTAGCATATTGGCATGCCTGTTAGCATTGACGGAACAGTTCACTGGTCCATTTTGGCGATTTTCCTCGTAAAAGTATGGACCGATGATGAAAGATGCCGTAAATCCGCACCACACTGTGACTTTAGGCGAGTGGATAGTCATCTGCAGACACGTGGGGATTAGTTGCAGCCCAAATGCGACAGTTGCGTGTGTTAATATCGCTGTTCAAATAAAAGTGCGCTTCGTCACCCCATAAAATCTGCCACGGCCATGCTTCATCCACTTCCATGCGTGCCAAGAATCTCAAAGATAAGTCGATTCGTGTGGTCGCATCACCAGGGCGCAATTCTTGAACATGACTGATTTCATAGGGATAAAACTTCAACATCTGATATAGAATTTTCCACACCGTTGTGTATGCGATATCCGTTTGCTGGGATATTGCTCGTGCACTGCTGGTACTCTGCACATTCATCTCCTGTTCCACAATAACAGTTGCTACTTGTTCAACTCGATGGTGATTGATTGGTTTGCGCCCACCTGCACTACTAGAGTTCCAGTAGTTTTAAATCGCCGAATCAGTTTTCGTAAGTTTGTTACGCTAATCGGTCCTTTTCGTAAATTTTTCATACACCGAAAATTATGAAGACAAGCACTGGCATTATTGTTCCGCTGATAATAGAGTTTGACTAACAAAGCATGCTCACGTAGGGTAAGAGGCATCGAAAAGCAGTTCGTCTACGAATGATAAGAGATCTCACAGGCTTTCCTTTTATTGCATGATCGCTCACAAGAAACGCGATAATGCAAATTAATGTATTTTACTCGGTAAACAGCGCCAAAATTTCCCCTGTTGGTGACTTTTGGTGCTTTTTTCATTAAATCGAATCCCCATGTTCAACTGTATACGTCTACCGAATATTGGTGTGTTTCGTCCAATACATTACTAGCTAGAGTGCTCTGAACACTTGACGTTATTTTATAATCACCTGGTATATAATTATATATATATATATTATAAACAGATATATTAATTTTGAAAATAAAATAGAATCCAGTTCAATTAAACAAAGTAGCTTCATCGTTAAAAAGTGAAATGAATTTATACGAAACGCATATATGAAAACGAAAGAAATTTTCTGTTTCAGGCTGATTTGCAACTAAACAAAGATCCAAACTTTTCGACCGAGTAATTCAGGTTTTGTATTTTTAAAATTCTATTTTTAACAATAAATGTAAATGTTATTTAGATTTTCTTGTAAACTAATCTAAACTCATTGTCTATCAAAAAATACACTACTTGGGAATAAGTCAATGGACACCATAGTGTGAGAAAGCAACAACCATGGCACCCGCCTTAATAAGATGTAGGACCTTCTTTTGCTTCAATGACTGTAGCAATCCTAGGAGGAATACTTTTCACAAGCGTACGATAGCGATCAATGGGAATTTTGGACCATTCTTCCTGTAGGCATGTAATGAGGTCCTGGACTGTTGTGGGACGGACGTCCCTTGACCTCACCCGACGCTCCAGTTAATCGCACAGGTGTTCAGTAGGGTACACATCAGAGCTCTGTGAAAGCCAGTCAAGTGTGACGATGTTGATGTCCACAAACTACGCAGTCAGCAGCCTTATGACATGGTGCATTGGCTTGCTGAGACTGGTCATTTCCGTAGAAACGCCACAAAGTAGGAAGAACTGCATTGTACCCCTCGGAGTGGAATGTTCAATGGCAACGCTGATTGTGGTGCCAAGAAAAACAGGACGATAGCATCGCACCGCTATCTCCGAATTTCATAGTTCAAGTTACGCACTCTGGTAAGAGATGTTCACCGGGAATCCGCCACACCCACACCCATCTGCTCAACAGAGGATGTTATGTAGCATGCTTCGTCATTAAATAACACAGCTTTTCCACATACCACTGTGCACGCTCTTTGCACCATGAAGACAACGCTGCATGTTGGTTCGGGTAATGAGGGACTTGCATATTGCGGTGTCACTATGGAAATCCATGTTGTGAGCCTCGGTTCTGAATGGCTTTGTGCAGATTCTTGTTTGACTCGATGCCTGGGACTCAGCATTCAACATATCGACCGAACGAATGGTAGTTTTTACATATTATCCTTCGTACCACCGTATGGTCAAGTTCGGTGTGTGGTGGGTCGTCCACTGTTGGTAGCACTTGCAGTTGCCTCCCTGTGCTTCCATTTCAGTATGATATCACTCTGTCACAATTTTCCGAACGGATAGGTTGCAATATGGCATCCTGTCACAACGCCTCTTTCAAACTCCGTCAGTTCCCTTCTCGCAGCCATTCCACCCGGACACAGTTGCAATGACTTGAACATCATATTCCTCCAATTTATATCGGCTTCAAACACGAGACTCATTATATGGTACAATGTATCTTGCCCACGGGGGTGTCCGTTTACTTCTTTCCAAGCAGTGTATATAATATTACATGTCTGTACGCTGTACTAATGTATTTTTTGTGCAATCAAGTTATGTCCTTTTTTAAATATCTAATACTAATTAAAATTTACTTTTTTGCTATGTACTAAAATGTACACTTCATTATTACAGCGTTTTATCACTAGAATAAACACCAAAATTCTATTCTTAGAAACTATTGATATTAAATCAATAACATAAAATTTTTCAGGAATGGCCACTTCCCGAATGTTTAAAATCCACTTCCCGTAAGTTTAAAACCCACCCAGGCTGTACTTAATAGGTCAGAACTAACCATGGTCTAAACCTCATAAAGTTTCCATTATGTTAGCATACAAAGTATAGTATAACTAATTTATTTCAACAGTTTTGATATCCATAATTCTGAATACTCAAAATGCATATCACAGAAATATGAAGCCAGGCAGCCGAGGAGATTTTTACACACCTTGAAGAAAGTTTCTTTGAATGATTTTAAGTTTTATTTTTATTTTCTTATATTATTATTATTATTATTTTATGTGCAGTCTTACCTGAAAGGCCTTAAACTTATAGTGCGTTAGTGGACTAAAAGTTAAATACTTTAATATGAAAATTACTTGGAAACCAAACATGGAACGTTTCTGCTTCAGGTCGCTAGTGAGCGTGGTGGTGGTCTTATACAGGGCAATGAAATTCTTCTACTGCCTGAAGACATTCTCTTGTATCAATGCTCAGTTGAACCCACGGTCTATTAGTACGAGCTGTACTCGGCCAAATCAGGCCCGCAAACATACGCAAGAAGCACACCATCCTTCTTGTCTGTTTTTTCCTTACCGAAAATGTGTTTAAGGGGACGGTTTGCTTGTTTTCATGGACGAAAAATTAAAGTTTTCGGTAGGAAAAACCTTCCGCCCCTGTATGAGACCAGTAACTCGCCTTTGGCTGAAAAGCTCTGATAAAGATTCGAATCCAGGTCTTTTCAATCAAAAGTCTCCGTGAAATCCAACTGAACTACAGAGGCTAATAAGTGTATCCCAAATAACTTCAATTCTATGTACTCCAATCCCCTATATTACTGGATTCTCAGAACTTCTTTCAAGAATCCTCAGAAAATATAGCCTTGTGCTTATCTTCTTTGCAGCCAATAAACTACAGGGTGGCCATAAAATAACTTTGCCTATTGGGAGGCATCTATAGGTAAAACCGATAAACGGAATGAGACCAAATTTTATATTGAGACTTTTGAAATGGGGAGATGATTTCCGCGAAAAAAAATATTTAGAACCAAAAGTCGCCAATAGGGGAAATTTTGGCGCTGGCGGAGCCGATCCAGCAAGTAGCACTGCATTCTCCAAAAGTAACCGTGTGGTGTGGCTTCACAGCTGATTTCATAATAGGACCATACTTTTTTTGAGCGTATTACCCCTACAGGTCCTGTAACCTGCTCCATTACCGGAGAGATTTATTGACTATGCTGGAAAATTTTGTCATTCCTGGATTGCAGCAAAGACGGTGTTTGGACTCCATAATTTTTATGCAGGATGGAGCATGGCTACACATTGAACGTTCAGTACAGCACCTTTTACGCCAGCATTTCAGTAATGAGAGGGTTATCAGTCGGTTCTTTCCGACTGCATGGTCGCCTCGATCCCCAGACATCACTCCATGTGACTTTTGGCTGTGGGGGGGGGGGGTATTTGAAATCCGTAGTGTATGTTGGTGGCATTCCCAACTTGCATGTCTTGAAAGAGAACATAAAACAGGCTGTTATGAACATCCAATTCGACTCCTTACGCTCAGCTGTAGAGCATGTCGCACACCGGATGCAATTTGTTGTACAGAAGAAAGGTCAGCACATTGAAAATCGTGTATGTGTTCCAGGGGACCCTGATTCTGATGATTAAAACATTATTTCCTGTGAGTTCAATCACTACATTAATTTCTGTGTCTCTCGCAAGTTGTTTTAGTTTAATTATTATCATTGTAACGCACCACATATGCAGCTGGAATGAGTCAATCAACACTCACAACTGCAGATTTTAGGCATCTGAATATCCCCAAGCGATCCAGCAATATTACACCGTCGAAATGTTATTATTCCATTTTATCTGCCTTTAGTGTAATTATCCGCTGGTTTTCGGCTCCGCCAGCGCCAAAATTTCCCCTGGCGGCGAATTTTGGTACTAAATCTTTTTTTCGCGGAAATCATCTCCCCATGCTCAAAATAGTCTCAATGTAAAATTTGGTCGCACATTCCGTTTATTGGTTTTAGCTACAGATACCTCCAAAGAGGGAAAGGTATTTTATGGCTACCCTGTATATTCTCTGTATTACAGTTAGTTAAAGATAAACCATTTCTTCCCTCCCAGGTATTTACTAAGTTACTTGTGATTGTCTTCAATCGTACTTTGATTGAACAAATAGGCGTTCTGTTGAGAAGTGACTTGAGAAATATCAAACATACATCTATTATAAACATAGCTGCTAGTTTAAATTTGGAAGTTTATTCAAAGAGACTACTGGCAATAGCTAGTGCATTGCCTACACTTCAATCTGAATGATGACTGTTTCCTTATCAAAATTTTGGGAAAGCTTTCACCTTAGTAACTGTAAATAACTTTTTTTTTTTACAACTTTATATCCGTTGTAGTTATTACCGTTTACAGCACGTTGTTCTTTCTCGCTTGCCAAAATCCCCTGTTGTTATTCTATCTTTTGAATTACCACTTACACTGATTTGTTAAGAATTAGATCGAAATGGCTCTTTCACATTATATATATATTTACTTTGCATACACGTCTTCATAGTTTGTGGTGTTATGGATGTTTTACTGGTCAGAAGTAAAACCCTTGTTGCATGTTATTCACCTTATTACCGGTGTGTCTATAGCAGATTATATGCACTCTACAATGTTCTACCTGTTCTTGGAACTAATACGGAATTAGTTCCAGAAAGACGCGGTATCACATTTTTGGAACCGTCTCAACCATTCGAATCGAATCTATAGGCTGGAATATTTGCTTAAAAGCAACTTTGTAATACCGGTGTGATATTTGACGGTCAGCTCAACCAAGTGCATAGCGTCTGAGCTCTCCAACCAATGGTTTGATTGGAATCTGAGGTCGAGTACCGCTTTGGGCACGGTGTTTGAATATCCTCAGATAAGCTTCGTTTAATCATCTAAAGTTTATTCGAAGAAAGATAGTCTCTCACATCATCCGATGTGGGAGACCACCATTCTTCTTATTGGAGAATTGAAATAGCTTCAAGAAGTTCAATCTTTGATCCCTCGAGCAAGATTTTTGGATTAACTATTAAATAATAAATATCTAGTCCTCATTGTAGCCATGGTTTGTACAAAAAAAAAAAAAAAGTGCTACAGTTTCTTAGTCCTTCGCGGATGGGAGTCATAAAATATATAAATCTTATTCAATATAGTGGTTTCTTAGTTTTACTCCTTGAGCGATTTCCCATTCCTCATCATAATACCTCTGCAATGGGTTACATTGCTGTCGTTCGCGCTTAAAACCGAACCACTAAGGCTATGAAAACAACAGACAATATTAGGTTCCTATGATGCGAATTAGGCATGTGACTCGAACTGATAATATTGTAACACAAAACCAGTGACACCATCTTCTATCCTCTGAAGTTCATTAAGCGATTAAAAAAATTGCGAGAAAACAAGCACCTGATACAGCCGAGGCCCGTCTTTAAGTGAACTGAACTAACAGTTTAACTGACTTAAAAAATAACACCCTGCATGATGCTTTGGATCCCGCCAATTCTAAAACCGTCCCTGCGTGTAGCTTATACGATCATTATGGAACAGAACAGTCCAATGAAGTACTAGTTATTGAACTTTTTACGAGCCACTTAAGGCCTCCAGTAGCAGCGTGATCTTTCTCACACCGATGAAATTCGTCCACTATCTGAAGATATTCACAAGCATCCGTTCCTGCAGTGGAATTTGTCTGTCAGCTGAAAAACTCCCCAGAAAGGTTCTTCGCATTCTAGACTTCGAACCTAGATTTTTCCACCCATAGGTGGAAATAATTTCATCTGTTCGGCTAAATTAAAATCTATCCAGTTAACTAATTTTCAGTGTTTAACGTGCCGGTAAGATATGCATAATTTATCTGTTTAACAACAAAAAAAAAAAAGTTTTTCCAATTCTTTATCGCTTCTCTTGATTACAAAGCTAACCATTGTGATTTTGACAACCGCAATTGGGTCTTTCATACCAAAAATTCATAGCTTCAAATAATAGTGAAAACGTTCCGCCGATGGTAAAACGCTTCACTCTCATTACTATATGATTTGACACGCGAGTGCACGCACGATACTCGATTTGTATAAGTTGAATAACAATTCAAGATAAACATTGTTAACAAAACACCCGAGACTTGCTTCGGAAATGAAAAAGGAGCGTTTATGCTAATAAAACAGGATTCCCTCCCCATCCCACGATAGAATCCAGATTTTAGTGATTTCTCGTGATATTCTATCGGAATATTTTAAGTGCAGAAAATCGCAATTATCCATTTTTTGGGGATTTTATGGAGAAAATCAAGTAATTCAACAAGGACGAAGTAGTTCATTCCTTTTACATCTCTGTTGTTTCATTTAGAATATACAATTAAAATGCACATTCTTAGAAAATCATCCAGAAACAGTTAAGGGATTTCATTATACAGTGTTCTGGATTGGTGAGTGTGAAATTTACAAAATTTCCCCAGCACATGACCCCTGTAAATATTTTTTATAACCATATTACGACAGGAAGCTATTTCAATTTAATGTTATTCAAATTGTAAGGTATTTTTAACATTTCCTACATAAACAGCTATTAGTATTCGTTATAAATTAATACTCGCAAATATTTCTTTGCCATTTTCAAACGTTGTGCAAACATTTCAACTAAAAACAGAAAACAGAGTTCTTACTTTTCTTCGAACTCTGCCGACGTGATTCCGGCAACTCGCTCCACGTGCGTTAAGTTTCGACATATAGCGCAATCCACAGGTGGCATGAAAGCATTCTGAATTTCGGAAGGCATCAACACAGTACATGACTCTTCGTGTGGATCGATATTCTCCCAATAAAACCATAACCTGCTGAAACCTTCTGTTGTGAAGAGCCCAAAATAGGTGACTAAGGTTAATATCGCAGCGACTACGGCACTACATTTTAACCAACATGTGGATGCAGACCGGTTACAATTGGCTCTTAGTTTCTGAACCACTTCTAGCCGATCTAGCTGACTAGGACTAACACCGAGTGACCGACATTTGATATATATATCACGGAAAAGTACTTCAGGATCGCGTTTTCTTAACTTCGTCTCCATGAGACTATTCAGAGAATTCAATCACTTCAAATGAACAGAAGAGCTCCATTGACTCGCATTTAACTGTACTTATGCAGTATTGCACTGCCCTCTATCGTTAATTCTGGTCAACTTCATGAATGGCTAAAGTTAGTGTTTAAAAAAAAAAAAAAGATTACCCTTGATTATTAGTTTCAAAATATGCTGGCCTTCGAAAGAGCACTATTAATATGTCTGAGACTGTAGTGAAACAGTTATGAGAAAGGGATAAAAATTCTTTTCCGTACTTGATACGAGTGAGGAGACTAATGTAATCACATACAAGGTTTATACGTGGATTTCAATAACTTGTAGCGCTTCATTCATGAAGTACAGTTTTGGTTTCTTTATCAGTAGTTATCTGATGACAAATTTCCGTTATCCCTTTGTATTTCTATTAATACAGTTATGTAATGTAAGCATAAAAATATGGTAATAACCAGCAGCATTATTTGCTCTTACATATAAAAAAAGAAATAAAAATGCATTTTATAGAAGGCAGCGTTCCGACAAAAAAAAAAGTGTGTTTCGGGGGGGGGGGGGGAGAGCTGACAAGCCAAGTGTTTTACCTAACCAATTAATTACCGTATATGTTAGCTTATAATACGATATCTGAAGTGAAAAAAAATGCTGAAACATGGGGTCGTCTTATACTCCGGTTATAATATCTGAACTTTTGAATTCAGTGATGGAAAGCATCGTCATGTGATCATAAAGCTTTTGCTTATATGTTAATTAGAATATTAGCCTACTGATATATTAATTAGTATGTATATAAATATATTTAAATCCTAATGAAACCCTACCGGTATGATAACATGAATTACAATATACGAAACCGAATATTGGTAATAAATATAAATAAATACATATTGACAATCGTAACAAATATTACGATTGTCCTGTAGTGGAGGATATCGTTCATAATTACAGTAAAGAAAAATATCCAACGTGATTTCTGTGCCTACATTAGACCGAAGTAAAAGTATATGTGAGAAGCTGTTACGGCAAGCGTAAAATTTGTGGATATCGTATACGGCGAGTATAACACAAAATAAACATTTTGAAAAGAAATTTTGGGAGTCGTCTTATATGCCAGAATGATCCATTAATGAGCATTATGGTTAAGAAGCAAAAAAAAAAATAAAATAAAATAAATCAATAAATAAGGAAAGAAAAGAGCTTTTGCATATAGAGTACGAAATTTGCAGACATCAGGTGAAGTCAGGGCCGTACTTACTTTTCCTGAGTTGGGCGAGACCCGAGGCGCTAGAGTGCTCCAGGATCTCACCTGATTGTTTGGGCCCTTAAATTGACCCTAATTTAAGGGTCAATTTAAGAAAAAAAAAAAAAAAAACTGTTAGTAATCCACTGGAGGACGGGGTGTAGATTACTTAAAGCTTTGTAGGTTTGATATGAAATGTATTTATAGATTTTTCTTTACAAGAAATAGCTATGACGGATTCTCAGATAATTTTGTAGTCAAAGAATGTCATTTACATAAATTCTGATAGTACTTTCTCATATAATTATACTATAAGAAAGGATATAATATATGATACTATAGTATATGTTGAGCTTTGCTGTTCTTCGTAACAGGTAGTTAATGTGTAGAGCAAACCTCAGATTTTATTATTACGTGACACCATCAAGCAATTTACATTAGAGGAGGTTACTCTGCATTACATTACATCTCACCTTTTCCCCTACTACTTAATTCTCCAACTACACCACTACCATGAACGCCATCCCCAACACCAACAGTATTTTTTGTCTGAAATTTCATGTGTTCTCATGGACAATTTGTCTTTAAGCGGGATGAAAAACCCGAATTTCCGGGAGAAACTCACCTTCAATTGAAAAAGCCCATATAACGATTCCTTTCTTCACGACGAAATTCGAACGCATGTCTTTTCCAATCAAAGGCGTAATGCTCTGTTCTTCCAATTGCGCCACAGAGGCGATTTTGGATATCTTTAACTGAATATTCAGTTGTGATACTACCATTTATTAAGCTTGGCATCAAAGTAGATGCATGGGAATTTTATTTCCTAAGCTATCGAGATGGGAGTTTGGAGATTTAATTATGTTGCTGAACAACAAAATGAATGTCATTCTGTTGTTATAGTACATTTTTTTTTTTTTTTTTTTTTTTTTTTTGACTTCAACAATGTTCGTCATTGTATGAAACTTCAGGCCCAGAATCTTTGATAAATTTAGCCAAGCAAAGGTTGGTCGATTGGTAGAGCCTCTGCTACTAATGGCTCACGTAAAAAGTTAAGCAAGTTTGAGCGCGGTTAGTAGTTGGAAGGGATCAATCGTTCGATGCTGTTGGCACACTCTCCCTCGATAATCTTTGGACTCCCTGGAGGTGTCAAATAATAATGTTCTCTGCATGTGTGCCCTGTAATTGTAATTATCACGTCACCTTCAGGGAGTCCAAGGATTCATCGCGGTTGGGGCACTCTACTCCACTTCGCTAAATACATCTCACTCTCTCCACTACTAATTCTCATGCTACCATCAACAGTATTTTTTTTTGTCTGTAAATTGCGTGTTCTGAAGGCCAATTTGTTTGTGTTCTGCATTTATTCCGTCCACCGTACGAGATCGGCTAACTCACCTTCAAATGAAAAAGCCCATATAAGAATTTCCTCTCGTCACGACAAAAATCGAACCCAGGTCTTTTCCAATCGAAGGGCGTAATGTTTCGCTGTTCTTCCAATTGCGCTGCGGAGGCGCCAAGCTTAAGGGCATCATTGGAAGTTGAGAATGAATGGGAGCTTTCTCTCAAAGAGCAATAATGATTGGAAGGACTTGCCTTTGGAGGTAGAGGAATGCGGGACTCGCAATAATGCATAAGCTGAGAGAGAAGTTAAGAATATCATTCATATAGATAATGAATGGAAGTGGACTTAACATGGAATTCTGTGGTACTTGTGTAACTGGTAGTTGATAGGAATCGTTAACTGTTACTTTTATTGCTTTGCAATGGTATGAATTCAACCAGTTAAAAGTGAAATTTCTGAATCTACTGAAGTGCATTTTTGATGTAAAAAAATCAATACTTACAGTATAAATATCTTAGATAGGTCACCCATACCCAGCCCAATCAAATCCTTTTCAAGGGATGAAAATAATAGCATTGTAATGATTTATTAAGGTGCTGCCTGTAGAATTTTTGACTTGTGAAAGCAAAGTTTTTGCTAAGTGGATTGTGCAGTGTTAGACAAGTGGTCATTCTGTTGTAGAATGACAAGTCTAAAACGTTTCCAAAAAACAGACATAAGGGTTACTTGCCTTCATATATGCTAGGCAAATGGTAGTTTGTGTGCCCCTGTCTCCATGCCACAGGAGAGAATGTTTGAAATGGGCTAGGCTCCTTGTCAACTGAACCCAAGATGAGTGGGTGGCTATATTGTTTGCAGATGAGTCCTGAATTGCTCTACCTCCAAAGGCAAGCTATTCCAATCATGTACTATGAGACAAAGCTCCCATTCCTTTCCTGACCCTATTCATTCTCAACTTTCAATGATGCCCTTTCATCGTACCCTCTCTCTACTCTCCTTTCAGAAGTTTGCAGGTCTCTATCATATCATCCCTCTTTCTAGTGACTGCAATTGACAAATTCCCAATCTCTCCTCATAGTCTACATTCCATAGTTCCTATATCATCTTGAACATTCTCTTTTTTTTGACCCTTTCCACTGCATCATTTTTGAAACCAGATCTGTGCACAGTTGTCAAGATGAGGTCATATCAAAGCCTTGTAGTAAATAGCAAAATGACTTCCTTATCTTTACATGCCAATGTTCGTTTGTTTTTGCATTGCAATTATCTTCTAATTGTATTTGTAATATGGCCTTTGTACTTCCACTTTCTATTTTCTAAAACTCCAACATCCCTAGTCTGATCAGTTTCTGCTAACAGAATTCCACCAATACAACATGCCACTGGATATCTCATTATATCAAAGTGCATGAGTTTACATTACTAACATTGAAATAACACCAATTTTCACATGCCCACAGTTCCAGTCTATTCAAATCTTTCTGCTAGTGCTTTATATCAACTGCTTTTCTGATTATCTGCCCATCTTTGCATCAACAAACAGCTATATTCTCTTCTCAAATCTTCCCCTCCCACACACACAAACTACTTTTTGAGACAGCTGCCAGGATGTTATCCAAGCTAATAGTTTATAATCCAGTTCCATGTCTTCCAACTTATGCACCAGCCTCTCATGCTGTATCTATTCCTCTTGACTAACTCAAACTATAAATGTGAGCAAATTATTTACATGTGATTTTCCCTTGGTAAACTGATGTTGCTCACTTTATAGATTTTCTGTCAACTCATTTCTCTATGCAAACTCTTCACCATCACCACCACCACTCTATACATATTGATAGGTTAGTAGTTAAACAGTTCTATCAGTCTTCGCACAATGGGATTATCATATATTCTTTCCACTCCATTGAAATCTTGCCTATATTGAGACTCAGATTACACAGTCAGGTTAAAGATACAGCAGTTCAGCCAAATGTTCTTTCAACTGCATGCTGATATCCCATCAACCTGTTGCCAAATTCATATTTAGTTTTGCAACAACTCTAGTACTTCATTTTCTGGCTAAATAAACTCGCAGGGAATGAGGGGGGGGGGAAGCTAGTTGTTGCATAAGCTGAATATGAATCTGGCAACAGGGACTCATGGGATATCAGCATGCTGAAAGTGTTCTGCTGAACTGCCATACCTTTAACCTGTATAATTTGAGTCTTAGCAAAGGGAAGACTTCACAGGATATATATCTAACTACAGACATGAAGTAGCACTAAGTTCTATGTTGCATATATCTGGTGATAAGACTCAGCAAAATAGGCACAATCTCTTCTGCATTCTGTGGTTATTCTTCTACATTCATTTTTTCTTTTACTTATAGCCATAATAATAAAATTCTTCTGGGTTGTCTTTAGTTTTCAGAGCCAGTTTTTTTTTTTTCATGTTCAGACTTAGCTTTCCATACAGTAATTGTTATTTTATAATTTTTATAAAACTGACATCTTTATGTACATAGTATTCTTTCCACATAAAAAGAAAGTATTTTGCTTAATAAGAGTACCCATCTTATTTCATTTCAACCCTATTTATACTTCAAACTCTAGGGATACATTCTAATATTACATCATTTAAGTAATTTTCAATGTTTCCATGCATTGCCACTATTCTTTCCATGAGATAATTAATATCATCTGGTAACACTGATGGTGATAGGTTGTTATCCTACTGAAGGATAAGTAAAATCATTGTTAGGACACAGGTTAGAAAATCTTGAAACTCAAAATGCTTGAGCACTGCAGGATCTGTCATAAGAGTAGGCAGAATGAAGAATTATCAACAAAACTATGGATAGAGTTTGAAGTCAGCAAGAGAAGGTAATCAGTGTGTATGAGGAACATCTGCATTAGTAAAGAAATCTGAAGAGAGAACACCACCATTTGATGCAGCAAACAATCAGAGAAAATTACAAAAGGTAAATGACAGATCATAAGATCACAGTTTACTGAGAAGCCTTTATTCCTAGTCCATTCAAATGTCTTGGAAATATCAAGTGCAACAGCACAGGTTTCTCCAAACTTTTAAGGACACGTGTCCAGAGGTAGACAAAAAAAAGACCTGCTGTGGATTTTAACTGGCAGCGTCTCAACTGGTGGACACTTAGTAGCTGGTAATTCTTCATATGATGAAGACATTGACTGTTGATAATTTTCTGCATCATTTTAGACAATGCTGAGATGAGAGTAACAGGTTGATAGTTTGATAATTGATATTTCCTCTTTTGGAGTCAGCTGAATATGGGTTTGCTTTCCTGTTGCGAAGTGATGCCAGCAGAGTAGAGTAGAATAGAATATAGAGATGATTTTAAAGGACTGGTATTGCTTCAGAAGCACATTTCTTAAGTACATTTTGGAGGATACCATCAGAACCAGATGTTTTTTTTGATATCTAGGTTGTTCAATAGTCTTCTGATGTGACATGGTGCATTGTTCCTGCTATAGCTGAAAGTGATTTGTGTTAGTTATCTGCGCAAAAGTTGAAATTAAAAAATGATGTCATTATGTAAGGTTTGTATTTAGATTTGTTGCAATAGTTCCATCTGAGTTAGAAATGGGTGGGAGCACAGATGGACAGAGATTTGTTCAATGGCCTTTGCAAGGGACTGGAAGGCATGATTGACATTTTTGCAAGAGGCAAGTTTTCTGCATTTAGCTCTTTCACAGTCAGACTTAGATTTGTTTTGCAACTTTATGGGCTTCAGTGTAGACTGAAAATGAAATTAGTGTTCTTGTTTCAAGCCAGTTACAATGTGTGCTTTTTAATTAATTTATTTTTTTTGGCAACTGCCTTGGAAACACTTCCTAAAAAACCATGGCTTGGATGTCAGGGGAGAATTATGAAGGGAGTAAGGAATGAAAGTTCTCATCCCAACATGAACAATTACTGTCTCATGATCACAGCAAATATCTCAATCTGGAAAGCAATACCAAATCTGACAATGAAAAGGAGAAGTCTCTTTTGTTGTTGTAAAACCATAGAACAAAAGATTGAGAATGACTGATGGGTGTTCCACTAGGGATGAAACTTGTGCAAGATTATGGTCTGAATACCAAGAGGAAGGGAGACCTCAACAGTGCTTGGAAGCAGAACTGATTGAGAAAAGATCTAATGTTGGTTGAGTGGAGAGAGGATTATCTGATATTATGTCTCATAGATGAACAGGTTGCTTTAGTTTGTTACTGGCAGAAGATACTTCAAACTCTCTTTCATCTTGGGCAGTAGTACTAGAAAAAAGTTGAACTTGTTGACATTAGTCACTAGCAATCCGACAGTCAGGTTGGATTGCTAGTGACTAATTGTTCTTGTAGTCCAACTACCCAAACAGTGAATCCAAAGAAGATTCACTGTTTGGGTAGTTGGACTACAAGAAATTGAACCTCAGAGATAAGATATCAAAGAGATCAGAGTGATTTTCAAAATGAGTGTGGAGTGGTAGAGACAACAGATGAATGATACATAATGAGACAGGAAACCCTTAAGTCAGAGAAGGTCAAAAGAGGAGATTCAAGATCTAGCATCCTCTGGCGAGGAAAACTGAGCTGTACAAAATCAAATGCACCACCCCTGTAGTGAAAGGAATCACATAACATAATTTAGACAATTAAGGTAGATGGTACTGTTGTAGGCTGAGGGTTTGGTCAAAAACAGGTGGTCAGGTATGGATGTGTGCACATTATTTAAATTGGTGTTTATGCTGCAAATTTTGGTGAAGTAGGTGTGGAAAGGTTTTTCCGAGTTTCTAAATTTTTTTAGGATTTCTCAAAGGAGGCAATTTATTTTAACTGCAGTGACACCATATCTGGTTAAGTTTGAAATCATGATGGTGTTTCAGAGATGGAAAATAAGAGCAAGATTTTAGTGAAAGGAGACATGCACTTTTAGGCAACAGAGAGCATTGTCTCCATGCTATAACATACAGAACATTGACAATTTGGTCTGCATACCATGTATTCAGCTACCCTCTAGCCATAATCTGGCATCAGGATTATTCAGCAGCTGATTGGAAAGCATCCCCATTCATTATTGAGTTCATGCTATATGCATGTCTGTGGAACTACTTGACTGCTGTATCCTCAAAAACAGAGGCCTCTGGGTTTCTACAGGATGTTTGACATGCCATTTAAGGATATACTCACACTGCATATTTAAAAGGGATGAAGGACAGTTTTTGTTATGTTAGCACTGTCTATATAAATGATGCCATTATTATTACAGCAACCTTCATAGACTTGGTAGACTTACTGTTGATGGCTCAATTAAGTAGCAACATATCTACTGCACTGAATCTTGAACTCATTTAAACTTTAAGCTCCCCACATTCATAATACATTCCATTTACCCACCAATCTCTAAGTAAAAAATTCTACTCCTTGCACCTTTATGCGACTCTGGGGATGACCTATTGTCTTGTCTTCCCCTTCTCAGTCTCCATTCTTTTTTATAATCTCATCTGTATTAATCTGGTAAAATCTCCCCATTAATTTAAACATCTCTATCATATCTCTTCTCTTCCTGTCTGATGAAGTCTGCAATTTACATTCCCTCAACCTCTCTACATAAACAACATTATATAGTCCATGTTTCCTTGGTCTTTTTGTCTCTGGATCCACTCTAGTATTTCCATAGCACAATGCAAACTAGGTGACCAAATTTGAGTACTATTAACAGTCCACGTGTGTGTGTTCTGACCCATGCCTTATACAGTGGCAGCACTACACCCTCATCCCCCACTTGTCAGTGTGTACTCTATAGCACTGCAACAATATGATGTGCAGCCTTTGCAATACTTGAAGTATACCTCCTGAACTTAGTGTGCATTGCCAGCCATCACCCCCAAAATCCCATCCACTTATCTCTGCACTTCAAAGGTACAGCATCTCACGTTCATTAATATTAAACTACAACCCCCCCCCCACTCACTCATTTTTCCAAGCTGAGTCTATTTAAGTTTTCCTGAAGGGAATATTAGCAACACTCCTTATAATTCTTCCCAAGTTTGCATTATCAACAAATAACTGAAATATCACTAAGTGATATTTCAGTTATAGTTATAGCACATGAAATATCATTAAGTTAAACAACAGGGGAAGAAGAGATCCTTGAGCACACTACCGGTCCCCCCCCCCCCCCCCCGAAACACTGCTCGATCATGTACGAGGGACGTCCAAAAGGTAAGTTCCGATGGGCTGTCAGAGAAACAAAAATATACTTGCAAAAAAAAATTTATTGGAAATTAAAGCAGACTACTTTTCTACATAATTTCCGCCACTGTTCAGGCACTTATCATAATGGGCCACCAAGAGTTGTATACCTTTGTTGTAGAAGGTTGCTGCCTGCGATGCAAACCACGTATTGACTGCTTCTTTGATATCTACCCAGAAGTAACTCTCTTATCCACATAACAGTGTCATATCCATCCCAATTTGTTCAAATTTGCATTCTCAACACGCAAGGAAAGATTTCAGATGGTTGAACAGGTGAAAGTCGCTTGGCACGAGGTCAGGACTATATGGGGGATGATGGAATTGTTCCCAGCCGAAGGTAGTGAGATGTTGTCATAGTGAATCCACCTATTCTGTCGAATCTTCTCTTCAACTGAACGCACCAAATCTTCAGTCACTAAAGATGGTCACCTGCTCTGTTCATCATCGTGCACACCTGTCCTTCCTTCATTCAATTCAATTTTCTTAGACATTATAAACACACACCAAGAAGCTTACGCGCTGCGAGAATGTCTGAAAATGGCACCAACACCTTGCTAATGAATCAACGAACTCAACAGGCATGCGCACCATTGCAATCGCAGCACTGGTGAAAATATTTAAAAATGGAACTTACTTTCTGGACATCCCTCATAGTGTGCTAATATCATTCAGAGAGCCAGTCTCCAATCCACTTAACAAATGTTCCAATCCAATCTTCTACAGCTTGCATACAAATGATATTTATGTTTGAGTTTCCATTAGGCCTTCTGGTCTCGACAGTTTAAAATTATGATTTTCTTAAAAGGCAGTTTCTATACAACTTATAACTGGCAGTATCAAATACAAGTGTAGATTTCTTCATAAATTTAGATTTTTTTTTCTCCTCTTATCTTTTGGATTAACTTGTCAGCCATAGATGGTATTTTCATTGGTCAAGTTATGTTTTGGAATTTAAATGCAAAGTTCTTCAAAGTTGATTGTGAACACAATGTCAAAATCAGGTTCAACATCAGATGTTTTATAGATAATCCCATTAATAGGTAAGAGTTTTACTTTCTTTTTTGTGGTATTATCATCATTATCATATGGGCACTTCCATGGAATCCAAAGACTCATTGCGAAAGCCCCATCTACAATAGATTGTGTGAACAGCTGGGTCTCATCGCGAGAGATTAACTATCCACACAATCTATCATACCTCTCACTGATTCCATTAACAGATAAAGTGCTAACAACTGACTCTGGCAACCCATTCCATTCATTCATAATGCTTCAAGTGAAAAACCTAGTCCTTACGCCTCTACTAACCACACTTTTACTCCACTTCCAAGAATGATCTCTTGTTCTGGTCCCCTCTAGCCAAGTGATTAAACATTTCCTCTGCATTAATACTGTAAAATTCCTTTAAGTAATGTTGTTTATTATTTTAACGGTATAATAGAACACAAACTAAGTAAATAATTAATTTATTGACTTGATGCTGATATTTCGCTGGTATTATAACCAGCATCTTCAGAGCACAAAAACACTGTTTGTCACAATACGCGAGACTAAAACAACATGGTGTATTTAACCAAAATTGTAGCAGCAACACAAAGACTAGAGTCCTGACTTTGGCGCCCTCTATCTGAAAAAAAAAAAAAAAAACGCTATCATATATTACTAGAGTCCTAGAAAAGTGCTAGTTTTTTCTTAATATGACTGTCTCCCAGATCTTCGGCAAGTTAATACAGCCATATTTGTTGAGATTTGGAGTGTGTTTTATAGCTTCTGTCGCCTCTAAGAACAATCTCTCTGATTTATATGGGTTTCTGTGTAGTACTTTTGTGCTTTTCCAGTTGATCCTGTGTGCAGGGGTATCCAGAGCATGGTCTGCTAGGCCCGACTTCCCATAATGATATTTCCGGACATATCGTTTATGTTCGCTGATGCGGATATTCACAGTTCTTCCTGTTTGACCGTAGTAGGCTTGATTGCATGAGCAGGGTACTTGGTAGACTCCTGGATGTGATAAAGGAGGAATGCTGTCCTTGGGTGAGCGGATGAGGGTGGCTAATTTGCTACATGGTCTGAATGTGGTGCGTAGTTTATGTTTATTGAGGATTCTTGAGATCTTTTCGGATGTGCCTTTAATGTAGGGGATGGTGACTGTTTTGTTGTAGTTCTCTGTGGTGGATGGTGGGAGGGGTTTCTTAGGAGTGTTTAGTATTTTGTTTATTTTTTGTGGATTGTAGCCGTTGGCCAAGAAGGTGTGGCGTAAGTGAGTCAGTTCAGCAGTAAGAGCCTTGTCATTTGAACAGATTGCTCTCGCTCTATGGGTTAGCGTTTTTAATATGCCATATTGTTGAGATGGATGATGGTGTGATTGTTTGTGTAAGTATCTGCCTGTATGTGTGGGTTTTCTGAAAACTGAAAATGATAAGGAACCATCTGGGAGACGTGTGATGAGTGTATCCAGGAAGAGCAGACAGTTGTTGGCTTCCAGTTCCATAGTAAAGTGGATTTTTGGATGTTGGCTATTTAAATGTGCTAAGAATGTTTTCAATGTCTCAGGGCCATGTGGCCAAATAGCAAGCACATCATCAACATAGCGTAGCCAAAGTGTTGGTTTGAGAGTGGCTGTATTGATTGCTTGTTTTTCCAGGTGTTCTATGTAAAAGTTGGCTGGGGGGGGAGAGAAAGGGGGGAGCCCATGGCTGTCCCATCAATTTGTTTGTATATTTTCCCTTTCCATGTGAAATATCCTGCATGTATTGTGAATTTGAATAGTTCAAATATATCAGGGGGGGAAGTGTGACTTCAGTAGATTGAGGGTTTCTATTAGTGGTACATTTGTGAATAGTGAAGTGATGTCAAAACTTACTATTAAGTCTGAGCTTTTTAGGGTGAGGTGTTGTAAGATGCTTTTTAGGTGTGCTGAATTTTTGATAAAGGAGGGAGAATTATTAGTGAGAGTGGCTAGTAGCTTCGCTAAATGTCTAGCCAGTTTGTATGTGGGACTATTTATACTGTCCACAATTGGGCGTAGGGGTGTGCCTGGTTTGTGAATTTTTGGTGATCCATAGATCCTCGGTGTTTTAACATGGAAGGGTTTGAGTTTGTTAACTGTGTCTTTGGGCCAGGAAGTGACTTTTTTTAATAATTTTCGTGCCTTATTCTTTTGTGTGTTGGTAGGATTGCGGTCTATAATTTTGTATGTTGACTGATCTTGTAATAGTGTGTGCATTTTGTTTTCATATTCAGTTGTGTCCATCACCACGGTTGCATTTCCTTTGTCTGCTTTTGTTATGGTAATCTGGCTGTTGTTGTGTAGCTCTTTTATAGCAATGAATTCCTTATGTGGGATATTATTTTTTGGAGGCTTGGACTTGATTAGGATGTTGGCCATTCCTCGTTCGATGGACGCCATTATTTCGGCTTTTGGAACTTGCTTGGGAGTTATGGCAAAGTTGTGCCCTCGACTTAAAGCAGTCGTGGCTTCTTTGCTTAAGGTGAGTGACGATAGATTCACGACGACGAGGTCTTGTTGTAATTGTGGTCGTTGTATGGTGTTCCGTTGTTGTAGATTTTCGAACTTCTTTTGGTGCCGGTTTTTGACTCTGTCGAATTCTTTTTTTGCCGTTGCGTTGGTGATGTTCTCTAAGATCTGCCAAAGTTCTGTATTTAGAATATTATGCAGTGATTCTCGTAATTCGTTGATGGTTGTATTAGCTTGTGCTAATTCCCGATGAGTGGTGTTAATTTGTTCGCGTAAAAGCGCTACACTCGCTCGTTTATAGATGCGTTGGGCTTTGGCCGAGTGGAACTTGTTTTTTATTTTAAAACAGTTCGGTATTAATTTGGTGTCTCGGCACCTCTTTAAGAAGGCTAACCTGTTTAGTTGCCGCGCCAATTTCAACTTCCACTTAAGTAACTTACGTAACTTAAATGTTTTATTCACATCTTTTTTGCCTATCAACCAACTTCTGCAGTCTGCACACACTCATCTATCCTTATAGGGAATGTTCCACAGACCACTCACCATCTTGGTTGCTCATCCCTGAATCCCTTTCAAAACTTCATCTCTAAGAAATCCAGGAAACCAGACTTCAGCACAGTAATCCAGATGTGGATGTATCAGGGCCTGAAGAACAATTTCCTTATCTTTACTTGTTAGTGTTCTTCAATAGCCAAGTAATCTTATCAGCAGCCATATACTATGTCCTATTAACTTCAGGATTTAAGGGTGGTGGTGGTGTCTACCATTGCTGGTAAATTCCTAGCTTCATCTATTTCCTGGAGTACAGTTTCATCAATGTGGTACACAGCTTGTAATCTATTTATTCCAAAAATGCATAACTTTACATTAAACTGATACCCATTATCTTTTGCTCATACTGACAGCCTCTTTAAATCATTCTGCAAGCTCTCTACATCACCTTGATTCATCATCAGCAAACAACTGAATATTTCCTTTCAGGTTTTTTCCTATATAATTTATGTACAAATTAAACAGCAGTGGTCCTAGCACTGAACCTTGCAACACATCACCAGTCACCAGCTTTCGTCTGGATTCTGCTCCTCCATATATAGTTCGCCCACCATTTGTAGATCTCTCCTTGGCATTTTGCCAATAGCCGATTCATGATGAAGGGGAGAAAGAAATGAAGGATATACGAATTGGTCGCCAACATGCGAAATCATGTGCTTTCTTGTCTGTCGCTGTACTAGTACTAGCTTGATTTTTGTTGTCGCTTTTTTGCATTCTTTTTTTTTTATTATTAATTTGTATGATGAATCCAGTACAGTCAACAAGTTCTGTTGTTGTTTAACAACAGAACTTGTTGATTGTAGTTTCAGTAGCTCTTGCAAAATATTGAATAATGTACTGACATTCTGCAAAAAAAGAATTGTCTCCTTGTTCCCCTTTCTCAAGTCATAAAACGTGCAAGTGCAATTGCGGGCATATTGGGGTCGACTGTTAAAAGAATTCGTAGGGAATCAAGAGGTGAAGGTAAGCCAAAATTTAAATCTCCTAAAAAAAGGTGCCAGAGTAAAGAAAATCATCGAAACCGTAGCTTTGAATGATTTTGATGTAGACATTATTCATGAATTTTGCATGATCGAGAAAAGAGTGCCAACTGTTCCAAAATTGATTCCTGTGCTCCAAGAAAAAATTAATTTTCCTTGGAAAAGAAACTTTAAGGAAAATACTGCATGAAATCGGATTTTGTTTTAAAAAGTCCCAGAATAAAAGGAAACTTATCATGGAGCGAAGTGACATTGTTTTATCTAGAATGCAGTATTTGAGAGCAATAAGACGTTTCAGGGAAGCGAAAAGACCGATTGTGTATCTCGATTAAACTTGGATTGATAGTAATTTAACTTACGGAAAATGTTGGCAGTCTAAAAAAGAATGTGGGGTGCTACAAACCGGAAATGCCTTGCGGCACATAATTTTGTGTGCGGGTGGAGAGATGGTTTTTTTTTAACCGAATTCAAACTTACTATACGAAGCCAATTACCATAAGCAAATGAATTCTACGATCTTCGAAAAGTGGGCAGAAGAAAAACTGATTCCAAACCTTCCTAAAAATGCTGTTGTTATAATTGATAACGCTTCATATCACTCTATTCGATTAAACAAAGTTCCAAATTGGTCTAATAAGAAGCAAGTTCTTATGGATTGGCTTTCTGCAAATAACATTCCTCAGATATGCGAAAAATTGAATTGCTTAATTTGGTCAAAAGAAACTCGCCCACAACTAAACTATTCAAAGAGCATGGATTTCTAGCTTTGAGGCTACCACCATATCATTGCATATTAATGCTATTGAGTATGTTTGGGCAGAAGTGAAAAGTTTCATTCGCCATCGCAACATAACTGGAGATATTGACATGTCGAAACTTTTCAGAACAGGCGACTGAAAGTATTACAGTTCAAAACTGGAGAAAACATCTTTCATGTTACCTCATTGGAAAATATGTATTGGGACAGAGACAGAATTATGCGAACCTTTGGTGATCAGTTTAAGTGAAAGTGATGGCGATTCGGACACCGATTCAGATGACTATGAAGATTAAAAGGATTTGATAATGGTATTTTTTCCAACCTTTTTTTTTTTTTGCATGGGTTTGTTAAGAGTCACAACAAGTCATAAATAATTAATCGGTTTAGGACATTAAAGTGTCTCAGTTCTCTCAACTGTAAGTTTAGAATATCTAAGTTCATTTGAAAAAATTTGTTTTTCATTATAATTATTTTTATTTTATAGAAAACTTTCTTAAAAATAAACTTAGTTAAATTTTTGTTTTATGCTATCCTTTTTTAATTTTGTTAATACTCCATGTACATTTTTCTAACTGTTATACATGCAAAATAGTTACTTTAAAAACTACAATGTTCGTAAAAGAAAAGCTAAATTTTCCGACCTGTAATAATAAACAAACATCCCAGAGATTGATTACCCTATTATCGGAATGGATTCTCCTTTTTCTGACATGCACAGAAGTGTCGAGGGACCTCTAATCGGTGGGCGAACTATACCACTTTCTGATATCTACCCAGAAGCCACCCTCTTATCCACATAACAGTGTCATATCCATCCCAATTTTCATAAGAGTTCCATGGGGTATTCAGTCAAATGCTTTTGCAAAATCCAACAGAATTATCATGTAGCCATTCCTTATCCAATTCAGCTGTCACTCTATTATAAAAAGTTAGTAAATTACTAAGGCATGACTGCCTGTTCAAAGCCATATTGTCCCTCAGAGTATCACATTCTTAACCACCCATTGCTGAATTCTCTTTATGACCAATTTTTCTAATACTTTTACCACCACCCCTGAGTTATTGATTGACCTATAATTTGCTAATGCAGTCTTCAAACCTCATTTATACAAGGGAATTATTTTGCCATCTTTCCACTCTTTTGAAACTACCACAGCTCAGACTTAAAGAGCCTAGTCAAAGGCATTGCCAGTTCCCTTGCATTCCTGCAAAATGCAAGCTGATATCCCATCTAATCCTACAGCTGTATTTACACTGAGATTCTGTAATATCCTAAGAACCTCTAATTCATCCACCTCTGTTCCCACATGTCTCTAACATATGTTGCACCAGTAACCTCACTTGTATGATATACCTGTGCAAAGTGGTCACTCAGTATTTTATCTGCTTCTGTAACCTCATGACCATCAACACTCATTGTTCCACAGTCATTCTTCCTCTTGCCATGTAGCAAGAGAACTTTTCCTAATTTTCTGTGGCCTACTTGACTAGTTTCTCCTTGTAATCTGATTTTGCCTTCTTTCCCATACTGGCCACCTTTCACTTTACACACTCTCCACAGCATTTTCTTTTTTTGAAGCTCATGCTTAATGATACTACTCATCTAACTCCTACCTGATGAACCCTCCTTACCTGTATACAATTTAATATAGCTCCCTCTAAATGTCCATTAACCATCTCCCATGCACTACTAACATCCTTCCCTTGCAGGGATTTATGCCATGGCAGCTTTGAGCTTCCTATTATTATTATTTTCGGGCTACTCCAGGGAGTCCTTAGACTCATCGAGGGAGGCCCTAAACATCATGCCACACAACAATACGACATTCTCACAGTATCTATCATACCTTGTCTTGAACTCGCTCACTGTCATAGCACCCACAAGGGACTCTGGCAGCTTATTCCACTCATTTACCACTCCAAAATAAAGAACCCAGCTCTAACACCACTGCTAACCACACTCTTGCCCAGCTTCCATAGGTGTCCCCTAGTTCTCCCATCACCAGTCCTATTCTCAAAAATATCTTCTGAATTAATCTTATAGAATCCTTTTAGCAATTTGAATGTCTCAATCATATCTCCCCTTTTCCGCCTATCAACCAGTTTCTGCAACCCACAAATCTTCAACCTGTTCTCATATAGTTCATTCCATAGACCTTCCTTTCATCTTAGTCACTCGCCTCTGGATCCTCTCCACCTCCTCCCCATCAAGAAGGAACCAAGGTGACCAAATCTGGGCACAGTAGTCGAGATGAGGTCTTATCAAGGCTCGGTACAAAGGTACAATAACTTGCTTGTCTCTGCTCGTTAAGGTATTTTTCAACAACCAAGTGAGTTGATGAGCTGATTTAACTACTTTCGCAATGTGCCCCCTAAACTCCATCTCCCTATCCACCAACACTCCCAAGTCCCCGGCCTCATCAATCTCTTGGAGTACAGTTCCACCCATGTGGTATACTGCTGCTAATCTTTTCACTCCAAAATGCAAAACCTTGCATTTTGTCACATTAAATTGACACCCATTCTCCTTAGCCCAGAACTCCAATCTATCTAAGTCATCCTGCAAGACTTTGACATCTTCTGCATTCACTATCGTCCTCCCCAACTTTGCATCATCAGCAAACAAATGAACTGTTCCACTTAGATCCTTCCCTATATCGTTAATGAACAGATTAAACAGCAGTGGTCCAAGAACAGAACCCTGCGGCACCCCACTAGTCACAGGCCGTCTTTTGGACTCCACTCCTGAATAAACCACTCTTTGATATCTCTCCATCAACCACCCACCTATCCATCTCACCAACCCTATATCCATTCCCATATGTTGTAGTTTATGGATTAGAATTCCATGTGGTATCCTGTCAAACGCCTTTGCCAGGTCCAGCAGTATCACTGTAAACCCATTTCCCTTATCCAGGGAAATGGGTTTACCTTGTTATAAAACTTGTTATAAAACAAGTTTTATAACAAGGTAATAAAACCTTGTTATAAAACTTGAGCAAGTTACTCAGGCATGATCTACCCTTTACAAAGCCATGCTGTCCCTTGTACAGTATCTCATTTTCATCAATCCATTCCTGTATTTTTCTCTTGACTACTTTCTCCAAGACCTTGACAACAAAAACTCCTGATACGCTGATCGGTCGGTAATTTGCAACCATAGTCTTGGATCCTTCTTTATGCAGTGAAACTATTTTCTCCTCTTTCAATGCCTTTGGGACTAAACCAGACCCGAGACTCAGATTAAACAACATGGTCAAGGGCACTGATAATTCCTTAGCAGCTTCATGCAAGACCCGTGCCGGTATACCATCCAATCCCACAGATGTATTCACATTAAGGTTCTGTAATAGACTATTCACCTCCTCTTCATTCATCACAATTCCCGTATAAACTAATGGCTCCTTCATTTTTTCAATGTCTCCACCTGGATGATATACTTTTGCAAAGTGCGTGCTCAGTAACTCCACTATATCAACTGGTTCAATGACCTCCTTACCATCATCATTCCTTAAAATCATTTTGCCATGTACAGTTTTTTTCTTGCTTTCAACATATTGAAAGAACTGTTTAGGATTCTCTTTTGCTGGCATAGCTAGTTTCTTTTCATAATCGGCTTTTGCTGTTTTTACCACACTCGTTACCCCTCTGGCCTGCACTTTATACCGTTCATGTGCCTGCAGGTCACCCCTTTCTTTAAATTCCCTCCACAGTTGTTTCTTTTTTTGCAGCTCAAGCTTAGTGGTGTTATTCATCCATTTAACCCTTACTTGTTTTACTATTTGCATCCTAGGTATACAATCAGCCATAACCTCCTGTAAATGCTCCTTGACCACTTCCCATGCTCTATCGACGTCCAGCCCTTGCAGTTGTACATGCCATGGCACTGATCCACGCAATCTCCTAAGCTTGTCATACTTGCCAGCACGGTAATTCCACATATACCCTGTCTTAATCAAAAATTCCACACCTTTAGCCACCTCCAAGGTCAAGACCTTATGATCACTCTCACCAATAGGTGGCAACATGGTCATATTCATTACAGTCAAATTGTGAGATACTATTACCAGATCAAGCACTCTCACACCCCTAGTATTTTCAATTACATGCTGTCTCAGATAGTTTCCCTTAATAATTGAATAAAATCCATTTCCTTCCTCACACGTGTCCTCTCCTCCTTCCAATCAATGTTACCATAATTAAAATCCCGCATAATAATTACCCTCCTTCCACTCATTTCATCAATTTGTTTATGCATACTATCTCCACCATCTATTCCATCACTTGGTCTATAGCAGCACCCAACTGTATATTTTATTCTGCCAGTCTCAATCTCACTCCAAATAGCCTCAAATGAGCTCCTTTCACTATCCTGCAACACAACTTCAATTCTCCTTGGTTGCAGTTCATCAGCTATCATCAATAACACCCCTCCCCCCATTTTATTCTCTCTGTCCCTCCTAAACACACTATAACCTATACATTCTATTCCACTAACTATATCATCTTTCGTCAGCCATGTTTCACTAATGCCAATAACCTGTGGCCAGAAAGAGCCACTCAAGTCCAAAAATTCTTCCTTCTTGTTCCTAATACTCCTGGCATTAGTATACATGAAATGCAGTGATCCCTTTGTTCCACCCCTATCTTGATGCATTATTCTAAATGTCCTATTCCAATTTTTTGTCCTTAGTGCTGGCTCAGGTACATTATATACATTTTTACACTCAACTGTCTCACTGATGTCTGCATATCCATTCCCCCCCCCCATCCTTGGTAGTTCTAGTTTCTCTGGTTCTGCACATCCATTTTCACTTCATTCAGCAACACGTTTTCCTGTCTTCGCACACCAAGCCCATTCAAATGCAGGCCATCCATCTTGTATAAGTCCTTTCGCCCATCAAACTCATTCCACACGTCCACGAATTCCACACCACACCGTTTGCATAACCTGCGCATAATGTCATTGTGATTATGGCCCTCCTTCTAAACTCCTCTCTGTCATACTGCGGCAACAGACTCACCATTCTAACTCTGTCACTCTTTTCTTTCGCTACCTTTAACAATACTTTCAAGTCCTCTCTCATAAAAAATTTATCACCTTTCAATTCATTCGTACCCACCACAATTATTAATTCTTTCACCCTCTGTTTTTGCACTCTAATACTCTCACTTACATCCTTAAATTTCACACCCGGTAAGTACGATTTAGTTACACTCTCATCTATCACTCCTCTTAATAACGAGTCACCATACAACACTCTTTCATTAATTTCAGAAACTCGCCCACTCTTACGCTGGTTATTTACGTTAGCCGAATCACTCTGGAAAGAGTTTTGCAGGTGCTCTAATTGCCGCTGCGCATTTTGTATCACTGCGCGCAACCTAGCGATCTCACTTCCTACAAATAATTCCTCATTTTTTTATCATTCAAACCACTTTCTCTCTCTGTATAGTTGCTCTCACTCTTTCTTAGATCACCGCTCTCATTGCCATCTTGTACATCGCAATTCCCTATCAAGCCACTATTTTCACTCGCATTCTGGCTTTCTTCAACCATAGCTCTCTCACAACCTGACACATAATTCAACTCCTCACTTTGCTTACACTTTCTGCACATTCTTCCACCACTATCACTTTCAATCCAAACTCCAGCCTCATTCGGGAATGCATACATTCCACACACATCACATTGGACAAATTCTCTCACATTATCGTTTTTGAACAATGGCGTCGTATTTTTGGACGCCATTATCTTACGTTGCATTGCCGCCATATTCAAATCTATGAACCGTATCGTTAAATACTAAATTAAATAACGGAATTTACACCAAAATCACACTGACACCACAAGCTACCAAAATTAGACAATATTACGTTATGATTTTAACCTATACTCTAATTTTCATTCAAAATTATACTTAACTTTCGGGAGCTCCCTGAAAACACGACCAACCGCCTGGCCCTCTAGCGGCCAACTATTAAGCTTGTCATAATCACCTGCCTTGTAGTTCCACATATACTTGATCCTTATGTTTTACAATCTCCCCAATTAGAGGCAATGTGGCCACTTGAGTTATGGATAACTCTTCTGATCCTATGACCAGATCCAATATTCTTGCATCTTGAGTCCCTTCCATCTCATGCTGCCTCAAATAATTATCTCTCAGTAGGTGTATAAATTCCATTTCCTTCCTGCCCTGTGATCTCTCTTCTTTCCAATTTATATCTTCATAGCTGAAGTCCCCAATAATAATCACTTGACCTACACTCATACTACTTTACTAATGCACGTGTTCCAGATCATGCCCGAAACCTCCTGGTCTATAGCAGCAACCAACCATATATTTTGTCTTGTCTTTGATCTCACACCAGACTGCTTCAAATGAGCAGCCTGCCCCCCACTCCTATTTTTTTTTAGCTGCAATTCATTTATCATCAGTACCCTTCCCTGAAAATAATAAACCTTTCACATTCTATTCCTGTAACTATCATCTGCTGTTAGCCAAGTTTCACTAATGCCTATAACTATTGCAAGGTTGCACTACTAATGCCCCAAACTTCTCCCTCTTGTTCCTAATACTTCTGGCCTTAGTATATATAGAAACTGCAGCATCCCTTTAGGCCCACAACCACCTTTACTTCCTGAATTGACTACGCTATTCAATATTTTTGCTTGAGAGACTAGATTCCACACATACAGGTAATTTTCATGCTCACTTGCCTCATGGGTCACACACATTCACCTGCATCCATCCTAATTGCTCAAGTTTTCCTGAATTTGTGCTTTAACAACATGCTTGTGAACAAAGCTCTCTCTCTAAGATACCTAGCACCAAAACCATTTAGATACAGTCCATCAGCATTATATTAATCCTTCTTATTAGGTGTCAAAACACAAGTGCAGCAACTCTACATCACTCCTTCTGCACAACCTGCATATTTATTTGTTTGCTTTCAACAATCTCCTTCTCCTCAATTCACCTCTATCATAGTCACTTTCTTGCTCTTCATTTTTTCTTGGTCCAATAACTCCTCCTCCTTCACAGAATATCACCACTCAGTTCATTAGTGCTAACCAAGACAATTAGTTCTTTTGCCTTATCCTATTTTTTTGCATCCAGATGGCATGACTATGTAGTCTTGCCATAAATACTGTTGCAACTTCTGCACGTGTCCATGCTGCCCACAGAATTGCACAAGCCCAGTTCCATTAGTGGCACTGTGCACAGCCAACATTTTTGTATTTATTAGAGAGAGAAAGAGTTGTCTAGTTGTACATGTTAACATGCAGTGGGGAGATTACGAGAACCATGTAGATGTGCACTTCACAAGGTTGAAATGCTGCCTCCTGTTATTTTCAACACGTTAAAAACACTCAGAATAAGTAGGATGTTTATGTATCAGACTATTAACTGTTATAATAATACGTATCTGACCACCAAAGAACAGGTTGAGCATTAGGATGCAACCTAATTTGTGAGGGCTGTGAAGGCACACCTCCACTGTAATCCTGTGAGAATGAAGAAAGTGACGTCACAAGAGATGAATGTTTTGCAGAGAATGATGTCACATGTATTAACTGATGACCTGGGGTTGAGAGCCTATTGTTGTTCTACTGGACATCTCCTAACACAACTTGTGCAGCAAAGGGTAATAAAATCTAGGCACTTCTCCAGAGGTACATGAACAACAGACATGGAGATTTCCTCTTTACAGATGAAAAGATTTTCACTATTGAAGAGTTTAAATGCAAAATGATTGGTTATATGCCCTGGATGGTTGCACAGCACATGCCATATCACCCAGGATTCAGAGAGGTCATCAACCAGAATCTGGCATCCTCCCCCAATACTCCTGTATTAGGTATCCTATCCCATCCCTTCGCATCCCAATGGCTTTAACAGGCCTTTAAGGCCCACAACCTTCCAAGCATGCCTGGATTTCGTAACCTAAATACGAGGATAGGATGTCAGCCCTATGTCTCTAAGTATTCCTGACGTATCCCTGTGTGTGCATTCATGGGGCCAGTTTGCCTGCTTGCAGGATGAAACCCCCAGATAACCTGATGGAAGAAACCCTGCTGTCCATGCCCAAGACTGGCTAAGGCTGAGAAAGATCCTTAAGCTCCCATGTCATCGATGGGAATTGAACCTAGGACACTCCTTCCCCAGGCATATGGTTGCGAAGCGCAAAGCCACTAGGCTAACCGCACAGACTATTATGGACTGCAAGAAAAGGGTCCAAAGTGTATCAAGACACTGTACTGGAACTTGTGGTTCCAGTACAGTGTCTTGATACACTTTGGTTACAGTTTCACAGTAGGCAGTGAACCTTCCAACAGGACTCAGCCCTTGTGTGTGTGTGCACACACACACACACAAAAAACAGTGTTGGAGGTGAATGTACCTGACTACACATCACCATCTGATTGGCCCTCTGGAAGTCCCAATCTGAATCTGTTGCAAATTGTGATCAGAGCTAGAGAGAGTACCCTGCAAGAAACAACACCCTAGCATCACCAGCCTGAAGATGGATTTCCAAATGTTGCCACTGCAATTTGAAAATGCAGAGCAATGATATGTGGCCTCACAGACTTTGGGCATGTGTGAAGGCAAAATGGGGGCATTTTGAACATTGAGTGCTGTTATATGCACATAATATGTGTGGTTTGTATGTGCTGAAAGCTGTAAATGATTTACTGATAGATTAAAGTTTATGCACTTTGGTGATGCCCAAATGCATAAAGGTGAGTTGTGCTAGAAAACATACCTAGCCATAAATACTTAAGTATTTATGGCTATAATAGGTAATATTGCCCCCCCCCCCCAAGTCCTGCTATGCTGCTTCACTGTGGTGTGTGTGTGGGGGGATGGCCCTGGGTGGAATGGGTGAAGCACTTCGGGAGTATCATTACTCCTGGTAGGCCTCCCAAGGCGTGAAGGCCATCCCACTATGCCCAGCTAAATGCTAGCAGGCGAAGACAGAAGAGGAGATTGGCACCATCTGTCTTAATTTACTGCCCATTAGACATTCATGGCGAAGGATTTAACACAGCACACCATGCTGGCTTGGATGTCGCCCGGTTCAACAAAGGCCGCGTTGCCATTTGGTAGCAGCTCCAGGGGTGGCAATGCGAAGTTAGCGACTGGCGCTACCACTATCACTGACAAAAATAATGGAAAAACTGGATCCAGATTCAGACTCCGCAAGCATTTAATGACCGAAACTTGGAATATTAGGACTCTACTACAATCAGGTCAACTCAAATTACTACAACACGAACTAAAAAGATATAAATGGACTGTTATGGGACTTTGTGAAATTTGATGGCCCAAAACAGGAGAGCTAACAACAGATGAAGGACATTTGCTTTTTTTTACTCTGGATGTGACTGCAGCGGAAAGGAAGGTGTCGGGTTTTTGATACATAAATCATCACAAAATTCTCTCATGGAATTTAACCCTATCAATAGCAGAATTGCTCTAGTTCTGCCTGAGAGGAAAACCACTCAATATCACCATCATACAGGTCTATGCCCAACCACAGATCATGAGGACTCCGAAGTAGAGGAGTTTTATGGTCAACTTAATTCATCAATCACCATAGTGAATAGAAAAGACCTTTTGATTGTACAGGGTGATTGGAATGCGAAAATTGGAACAGACATCAGCAAGTATTATCTCCCATTTATCGGACCATATGGCTATGGGGAGACAAACGAAACCGGTTTTTGAATTGATCAATTTTGCCTCAAAAAATGAACTTACCATTATTAACACTCTATTTCCCCATAAACCTTCCAGAAGATGGACATGGACTTCCCCTGATGGTAAAACACACAACCAAATTGATTTTATCCTTGTAAGCACAAGATTTAAAAACTCCAACCTCACAAGAACCAGATCATTTCCTGGAGCCGACATTGGCAGTGACCACAATATGGTCATCGCAACTGTGAATATGAAAATGAGGGAAAGATTACCTACAAAATCAACTCGTAAAAGATATAATATAGAAAAATTAAAAGATCCCCAAATAAATACACTACATAAATACAAATTAAAACAAATTTTTGACACAAGCTTCAAGAAACATAATAGTATCGAATCTAAAACCAAATACTTCTCACAAAAGATAACTGAGACAGATTAAGAAATCCTTGGATACAAAAGGAAAATTAATAAACCATGGATAACCAACAATATTTTGGACCTATGTGACGAAAAAAGATATTTGAAATCTCATATTAATAGTGGTGATAATAGAGAACAGTATAAAAATATTACTAAGATTATTGAAAAAGAAATCAAACATGCTAGAAACTTATGGATATTGGATGAATGCAAAAATATAGAAGAGGACTTAAATAAAAATAATTCTAAAAGTGCTTTTCAAATTATCAATAAGCTAACCAAACCTTTTACTGCAATTAATTGGAGCATTGAAGATGGAACTCCTATCACGGATAACCAGAAAATAATTGATAGATGGAAATGTTACACAACCAAGCTTTTTCAAAAGGACCCTGAACTGACCGATGATATTTTGGACGGAATTTTGCCAGGAGGTTCGGAGGAAGGAGATTACCTGATATTAAAGGAAGTTATTTAGCTCCTCAAAAATTGGAAAATCACCAGGAAGTGATGGTGTCACAGTGGAACTGATACACGAAGGAGGTGACATCATCATAGATACACTTGCTAAATTTATTCCAGGACGTATGGAACACAGACTTGGCCTTCTGATTGGTGGACTTCTGTCCTTGTACCTATCCCTAAAAAGGGAAACAGCAATAAATGTAGCAACTATAGAACAATAAGCCTTATTAGTCATGCAAGCAAAATCCTGTTAAAAATACTATTGTCAAGAATCGAAAAGAAAATAGAAAGCAGACTATCAGATGAACAAGCAGGTTTCCGGAAGTCCAAAAGTACAATCGGCCATATTTTTACAATACACATACTAGGCGAAAAATACATAGAACATAAAATAATCTGTCACAACTTCTTAGACCTTCAAAAAGCTTTTGCCTCAATATGGCACGAGGCATTATGGAAAATTTTAGAACATTATGGTATTGACAACAAAATCATTAGGATTATTAAATCTCTTTATTCCTCACCTGATATGAGAATTGAAATTAAAAATTACAGCAGTGAACCGTTCCAGGCCTAACGGGGGGGTAAGACAGGGATGCATCCTTCCCCTCTTTTTAATTGTTTTCTGGAATATGTCATAGATGAAGCTCTTTATGAATATAACACTGGAATAGTAGTTGGCAGACTAAGAATAAATAACTTGCGTTTCGCTGACGATATTGATCTTCTGGCAGAAAGTGAAGAATTACAAGAGATAACCAGCCATGTTTTCGGAACATTAAAAAAATATGGATTATACATAAACTTACAAAAAACAAAAACAATGATAACCTCAAAATCAGACATTGAATTCTTAAAGATACAAACTGGCAATAAGCAAATTGAGAATGTAAAGATGTTCACTTATCTGGGAAGCACGTTGAGTCAAGATGGTCGTTCAAAAACCGACATTAAATACCGAATTGCTAAGGCAACCGTGGCCCTACAGAAGTTAAAACCATTGTGGGGAGATAACAGAATAGCAATCACAACCAGACTAAGTTTAATTGACACTTTGAATTTTATCCTCTTGTATGGTTGTGAGGCCTGGACTTTATTGAAGGAAGATGAGAGGAGACTCCTGTCTTTCGAAATGAAAACTTGCAGAAGACTTTTGAGAATTCCCTATACTGCTCCCGAAACCAATGAAAATGTTCGGAAACTGATTAATTTAATAGACGGGGAAAAAAGGGAAAATATTCTGACAGTCATCAGAAGACAGATGAAATGGTTCGGACATGTGGAGAGGGCTAATGGCATTCCAAAGCAAACCCCAGAAGGAATCGTTCCAGGATCAAGGGTTAGGAGCTGACCTCGATTAAAATGAACAAATTCCTCCCTTTCTCAACTGACATCAAGAACAAGAGACCGAGACGACTGGAGGAGGCTAGCAAAGAGTATCACCTACCAGCCATGAATGACCCAACGGTTCTTTAGGACTATGGGAGAAGAAGGTTGCACCATATTTTTTGCACCAAGGAAACCTGATTTTGTTATACTTTCATTAAGTACTCCTCAGATCATAGAGTCCACATACATAATTTTCTCCTTACCTTGTTTTTCTCATTTGTTGACATAATCTCAATTTTTACCTCTGACCCCTGCTTCTTTCTCTTCTCAGCCCTGCTAATCTCTTGTCACTTCTGCAACGTTTTGATTTCAAGCTTTGTTCTGTGAGGAATAACATGTAAGCACATTATTTCCTTATTTAGGTCTATTTTGTTCTCCTGAATTTTCACCACCACACATTCATTATAAATTCTGACATTAATGTTTTTTATTTTACAGTCAATGCATCTACTCTACTAACATGTGTTTCATTCTTGTCACCTAACTGGCAGCACCTCTTGTCGAAGTGCTACCTTGTCGAAACACTTAATACATGCTCCTTCATCTGTTTTACTCTCCCTCCCTAAAACCTTTAATTTTAATGATGGATACATCTCACACATTACTACACTGTACAAAATGAAGGCAATTCAAATCATCACCACCACCACCACCATCTTTGCTGCCTTTGTTCTACCACATATTGGCACCACATCTACAATATTGTACTTAAACAAGAAAATATCTTTTTTTACAAACTAAATAACTCATTCAATCCAACACCTGTGTAAAACAAACTACAATGAGTTAACTTAATATTATTAACTATAACATGAAAAAATGACTTATCTTTCGGCAGCAGTAATAACAACACAACGCACACAAATGTCATCTTGTGACATTCCATTACTATAACTAGCATCTAAATATTTATAGGAAATGTATGTTAGGCTAGAGTGAATTAGTATGCTTTAATAAGTACATGGGATAAGATTCACAAAAAAGGAAAGAGGGGGAAAAGGAGGAACTGGTGATATACTGCAGTATCTCCTTGTTGATTCAGCTCCATCTTTTATGATGAAGCCTGTTTCCATAAATGGAGACAAGTGTACCAAGCTAGTATTTGCTGCCTTAAAAACATACCTTCTCTACCTTCTGATGTTTTTTGCTTTCCTCAAATGTCTAAAATTTTTATTCTCAAATTAACATCCATTCTATATTTGCTGGGTTGGTCAAGTGCATAGCAAGTTTGTTCTCCATCAAGCCCTGGGTTTGAATCCTGCTGTACCGTGAATGTGCTTAGATGGTAAATGGTTTTCATTGCCATGTGAAACTAATTCTCTTTATTGGAAGCCTGTATTAGATTTAATAAATGTTTCATGTTTGATCTTTAGAACAGTTCTCAGATTATCTACAATTCTGATTGTAGATAATAATTGCCTTCAATTCTGATCTCCAAGCCATCCTCCAATGGGATTCAGATAACCTCGTCAATTTCAATGCTAGTAAAACCCAGTTCTGTCTTATTTCTCACAAAAAAATAACCATTTTCTCCAAATATTATTTCTGACAACACTCAAATTTCCAGACAAGATGAGATTTCTCTTCTTAGAATCATTCTGACATCAAGCTTCTACTGGCATATACACATCACAACCATTGCATCCTCAGCTTCTTAAAAACTAAGATTTCTCTTTTGCTCCAAATGTTACTTCACCTCTGAACAGCTGTTAACCTTATACAAATTACAAATCTATCTAGCTATTGAATACTGCTCTCACATTTGGAGTGGGGCCCCCTCAAAATGCTTAACTCATACAGAGGAGAGCAATTAGATTGATTAATAACCTATCTCATACCAACCACTCCTTCCACTTTTGCACAGGCATTTGGTTTCTGCATTATGCATATTCTATAAATATATCCATGGCAAATGTTCGTCTGAAATAGCATTAGTAATTCCTCCACTCAGTACTAAGTCCATTGGAACAAGGGCAACTGATGCCCAACATCCCTTCACAGTATAACCCTGAAACCCACAGAAGAAGTTTATTTTCCTCCTTCTCCATCCCTACTACTACTACTATATTGTGGAACAGTCTTCCCCTGATGTGTTTCCCAAGGAATACAATATACAGGCATTTAAATCAAATATAAACAAGTTTCTCCTTTCCCAGCCCACTACCCATACATAGTACTAATGTACTATAGGTTGATTAACCAACCTCTCATGTAGAATCTCAACATAAAAACAAAACATAACAAATAAAAACACAATGGTGAAAGCTATCAACAGCCAACTTTAACTTTTTCTTCTTATTAATATGGAGCTTTCCACTGGAAAGGTCCATATTGGATTTAACATTTCTCCACAGTGAATTTAACATTTCCAAAGCATTATTTAGCATACAGGCCTACATACCAATTATCATCTTATGGTCTGTCTTTTACCTTTTGCAAATGGGTCATCAGTTTCCTTTCTGATTGCTGCTATGTATCACAATGGATGCTTTTCTTTTTTTAGATTTTCTCACCAATTTCAGAATACCCTGGGTTCTGTACTTTCAGCTATGCTTCACATACATAAGGGACCTTCTTTCAGTTAATTCAATCCGTGGTTTTGTTAAACCGTATAATTGTCAATGATTCAAGGTTAAAAGATCTTCAATAACCGATGTTTTACACACTAATCTTACCATTTTCCAGTATGGCAAAGATAAATCTAATGAACTACAGTGCCCCTAAAACACAGCATAAGACAGATCTCAGTTTTATCAACAAGTAAAGAGAAATGAAATGAGACCTCCATGAAAGATCATATTTCTCAGACTGACTTGCACTTCTAACCTTTCCTGGCATCAATACATGTCCATAACCTCTTCAGCCTTCCACAAAAAAAAGTTAGTATTCCTTTTGGAAGCCATACATTTCCAGATTCACCCCCTCCCCCATACAGCTAGAGGGCTGGAATTGGCTTCAGTTTATTCATAATTTCTACAGGTGACCCCCTCTGGGAGCTTGTCAAATGTTTTGATCTGAGTGTTAGTAGGATGCAAACTAGCCAAACACTTAGGCAAAGTGCTTTCCAAGTATACTGACAACACCTTCACATATAAAAATCTCTGCCCACTTTAAGTTCAGTATAGAGAACCTCACCCTTCAAACACACTGATTTAATCGTCAGTTTGATGTCTTCTCTCTATTCACCAATGTCCCACTTAGACACCTTAAACCTTATCTAACTTGAATTTACTCCTGATGTCTCAAGCTTTGTTTCAGTTCATTATGAACTCAGGCTATTTTCTTTTGGTGAAAAAAATTCTATAAACAAAAGAGGACAGTCATGGCAATTCCCCCCCCCCCTGCACACACGTAATTACTTCATGAAATCTTTGAAAAGAAATCCCTAAAGCCCATCCAACACAGACCTACTATTTTGCTATGTTAAGCAGATGGTATGCTCTCCATTTAGTCACATGGGTTGGATGTGACTAAATGGAGATGCTCCTATCACCTTTCTACCACATGTTAACAACTAATATTCAAGGATCCATTTGCCTCAGAAAAAAATATAACAACAGTCTCCCCACCCTAGATACCTCGATTATATATACCAGCCAGGCAGATCTGGAGATGATTTTCTTGAAATCTGCCATACATTAAGCAATTATTCAAACTTTGACAAATTTAGGTACATGAAACTGCCTCAATTTGTAATGTACTCATCCTTAGAATAGCCCAACAGCTAAGAATAACTAATACAGCCTACTAGGGGACTATTCAGGATTTCAGACCCACCTTTTGTTGTCTTACTTAATTGTCACTTTCCCATATGGTGTCTACAGTGTAAGTTTGTATGTACACTGTTCTCTGGTGATGGCAATATGACTTTGCCAAAATACTGGAAGTATTAATTACATTCTAATTAATTAATTCCATTGTATAAGTCTTACAATCAGACTCATTATGAAAGTAGGAAAACTTTTTTTTTTTTTTTACAAAGATTTGTACATTCAGTGAATAGCAGGACATGAACTGTCTGAGGAATAATTACTATTGGGATTTATCCAATCAACAATAAAATATCTGAGGATTATAAAAACTACATTCCCATTTTTCTGTTATAACATATTAATGATTTTGTCACCTAGAACATTCTAGAGATAAGTGGAAAGTGAACTGTTCTATGACTGAAAATGCTGAAATGACGATCAAGGTATTTGTTATCTGGAGGGGAAAAAAAACCTATCATCTTCTTATTAGACTGGCTTACTAAACCTTTCATTGAAAAGCTCTTTTAAAGCTTCCTCATGTTCCAAAATAAATTTGATCAGTCCTTTCAAATCAATGCCTCCCTTCCAGTTCTAGGATAGGTGTGAAGTAAGGATGATAAAGTGTGCACATTGGCATTTTTATGTATGAAACGGACAATAATATCAGTTGCAGGCAGCTAGAATGTTTCTTACAGGGTAAAAAAGGTCGATATATATGGCAAAACTTCAGATACTGTTCTTCTTGATTGCTATATAAGAGGCTCCTCAATGGGGGTGCTTAAGGGTCAAAACTATATAACTGAGAGTAGACCTCCACATAGCCTTTAAAGGAATGCGGAGAACCGATCAGGGCTTCTGATGTCCAATCCTCACCTTTCTGTGGTGCATCCTGTTAGGTATCTACCTAGATACTGAACGAACGAGGATGTGCTGGCAATTTGGGATTTAGCCGAACAAATTGTATTCTTATTGGCTTAAATCCAAATATGAAATGATGGTACAACATGACAGAATTCCATGCTGGCTGGGGCTATGCCCTGGTTAAACAAGGGCCCCTGTTGTTTTTGCCAGGGAACCAGAGCAAACTGAAAGGTCAGCTACTAGAACAAATCCTAAAAGCCACCCCAACTCAATATCACCAGAGTTCAAGATTCTTACTATCAACATAAGAAGCCTGAATGGCAAAGAAATGGAACTAGCTGACAAATTGGATAAGTACCAAATCGACATAATAGGGGTGACTGAAACAAAAAAGGCAAAGGTGAAATCTTTCTGAGCAATAAATACAAAATGTTATATTCAGGCAATAACAATCAAGGAGGGTGACTGAAACAAAAAAGGCAAAAACTGGTGAGATCTTTCTGAGCAATAAATACAAAATGTTATATTCAGGCAATGACAATCGAGGAAAAAAAGGAGTAGCCTTAGTATTCAACGCTAAATATGAGGCTAATCTTCTTGAGTGGCAAGCAGTCTCAAGTAGAGTGACATGGGCAAATATGAGAATGGGGAACTGGACAATGAGACTTATTTGTGCCTATGGTCCCACAGAAGGTTCTACTAAGGTAGTAGTGGAGGAATTTATTAAGACTTTTAGAGAAAGCAACTGACACAATGAAAAAGGAAGAGTTGGTCCTTGTTGGGGATCTAAATAGCAGAGTAGGAAATGATTGTGAGACATACAAAAATATTTTGAGAAAATTTGGAGAAAAGAGAAAAGCTAATAATAATGGCAAATACCTGTTGGATTTCTGCTCAGGACATGGACTGGTGATTACTAACACCATGTTCCAACATAAAAATGTGCACAAATTCGCATGGAGAGAAGATGCACGGAATAAGAAAAGTCTCCTTGACTATGTTATTGTACAGAGGATTTGAAATTGGAAGTGATCACCATTTAGTCTTGAGCAAGATAAAATTGAACATCATACTGAAAACAATAACATGTAAGAAACTTTTAAAGCAAATAAAAGTTGAGCAGCTCTCAGATGTGAACTGTAGACTAAAATACACAAACATAATTGAAGAAAAAATGAGAGTTTGAGAATAAGAACCAACCTTGGAGATTCAGTGGAAAGCCCTGAAGAAAACACTGATTGATTCAGCCAGAAAGGCATGTGGTGAGGTTGTCTGTAAGGATAAAAAAATCAGAACTCCATGGTGGACACAGAAAGTTAAAGAGGCAGTGAAAGAAAAGAAGAAACATATCAAAAGTTCCTGGCAAATAAGACCACTTGTTCTCTCATAGAACACAGAGACAAATCTAAGAAAGCCAAACACTGTGTAAAACTAGCTAAACAAAAGTCATGGGAGGACTTTTGTAAGAACACAGAAAATAAATATGAAGAAGGTGGCAAGATATTCTGGAGGTTTGAAGAAGCTCAGAAATGGAGGAAAGAGTGCTGTAAAAGGAATTGGAGATTATAAAGGTGACATGAAAACAGGAGAAAAATATATCCTTGAAGTATGGAGTAATTACTTCGAAAAATTGCTAAATGAAACAAGCAGTAATGACAGCACAGTGGTAAAATACACTGACCAGGCATGCAGTCAGGAATACATATCTATACTTGAAGTAGAAAAAGCCATCAAAAGCCTGAAATGTGGAAAGGCAGGAGTAGATGATATTCAACCAGAAATGCTAAGTATGGAGGTATAAAATTCTTACAGTGGCTGCACTGCATTGTTCAGAAAACCTGGACAGAGGGATGAATTCCAGATGATTGGAGTAGAGCTCTCATAATACCCACATATAAAAAAGGAATAAAACCGAATGCGAGAATTACAGAGGTATTTCTCTACTGAGTGTTCCTGGTAAGATATATGCAAGTATACTTGAGAAATGGTTGAGAAGGATTGAGGAAGAGAAGCTTGGTGAAGAACAAGCTGGATGATTCAGGCCAAATAGAGGTTGTCAGGATCAGATTTTCACTTTATGACAGATAGTTGAGAAATCATGGGAATATAACAAAGATCTGTATTTAAGTTTTGTCGATCTGGAAAAGGCATATAACAAGGTGTCAAGAGAGAAGCTATTCAAAACACTACAGTTATATGGTGTCAATTGGGCATTATATCAAGCAATACATAGTCTTTATTTGAGTTGTAAGTCAGCAGTTAGAATTGAAGGAAGTACAGGAAGGTTGTTTAATGTTAAATCTGGTGTTAGACATCCTTGTCTAACACCAGATTTAACATTATCCCCCCTGTTATTCATTATCTATATGGATCAGATTATGAAGGAAAGTGGTGTTAAATCTGATATCAAAATTGAGTGTTAATCTCAGCTCTTTGCTTTATGTGGACGATGTTATACTTCTAAATCCGCTACAAGTCTGCAAGATTCCCTGACTAAATTGAATAACTGTTGTAATAGATATGGTATGAAGGTCAGCATTAAAAAGAGACAAAGACAATGAAAATAGCAGAAACATTGAAAATATCACCTGCATTGTGAATGGAGAACCTATAGAACAAGAAAAACATTTCAGCTACTTAGGCACCATTTTTAGTGAAGATGGTAAATGAAATATGGAAATAGACAACAGAATCAACAAAGCTGGTATGGTAGTCAGTTAACTGAATAAATTTATACGGAATAAGAAAGAAATTAGCCAAAACACTAAATTAGCTGTATACAATACACTGTTCAAGCCAATTTTAACTCATGGATCTGAGAGCTGGGTGAGAAGTAAAACACTTGACTAGAGACTGCAGATATGAGAGTCCTGAGAAAGATTAGGGCCATGAACAAATGGCATCAATGGCAATATCGTATTAAAAATGAGGTTATCAAGAAAGAACTTGCCACTGTCAGCATCCAGGAATGTGTTAGCAGAGCTAATCTCAGGTGGTATGGTCACTTATACAGGATGGGAGAGGAAAGATTAGCAAAACAAGTGTTCTCTGCCAGGTTTGCAGGAAAACACCTAGAGAAAGACCAAGATATAGGTGGATTGATACAGTACAAAGTGCCTTAGATGATAAGATCTGATAATGTTGGTCTTGACAAGTAACAGACTGATTTGGAGGAAAATTGTAGATAAGAAGTTAGTAATGATGTAAATTTTTCATGTAGTACTATCATATCCTGTACACCCCTTGAGGGTATACATCAGGAATTTGATGATGATGAGGCTCCTCAATGTAACTAAATGGTTTAGACCTCAACAGTATCCAACAAATCATTGACAATTAGAGGCCTTGTTCCTGTAATGCTTCTGGGGATAGAAGATTTCTGATTCCACATATTTCAGTGCATGTTTCAAGTAAATTAAGGAACTTTTGCTTCACCTCTACTCTGTAACAAGCCTTTTTAGTTTCTTGTCCACTACCAAAGATAGGCTCGCTGCCCCTTTCTTTACCTGGTGTATATATTAGATCCTTTGTCTCCTTTCATATTTTGAACAAGCTGACTATTCTGTTGAAGAGGATTAGTGACCACCAAAACAACATCTATTATAGCAAATGTCTTGTCTGACTCAGCATGAAGTGAATACTGAACATAGGATTCTTTAGAAATGCACAAAGTTCATCCACAATCACCCTCATTCAGATTTAAATTAGGTCAGTGTAATAAAAACTTTTTTCAGATGTTTTTATTCTGAAATCTCCTATTTGTCAGTCTCGTTCCCATTTTTCATTCGTTGAATATTTTTATGTAAGGGTTAATTTGCATGAATTCTAACATGCAATATGATAATGTCTTATTATGTAGGTCAATTTTAACTATTTAATACCATGCTGATTTAATGAACTATATAAAGTATGAAGAAAATACTAACATTCTAAAAGAAAAGCAACCCATAATGATAATTTTTTATATAAATTTAATTAATTAATTTATTATTATTATTTTTTTTTGAAATGACAGTTATGATTCAACATATTCATAACCTTCAGCAGTTACTTTCATTATACTACCATTTTTCAAATCATGTATCACTTGAATCACAGCCTCTGCAACAAGTGAAGGTCTGTAAGGAAAGGCAAAGTTTTTTTTTTAGAAACAAACAGAAACAATATCAATCATGTTAAAGAAAAATTAATTTTCTAATTCATTCAACTGGTAACTCAACTGTACGTCCCCTTGTTATTGTCCAGTCAGTACTGGCAACTTGCAATCAATTTGAATACTGTACTGTGCACATTAAATGAACTACATCAACTACTTAGTCAATGTTTAATCAAATTTTATCAAAAGAATTGAAGAAACTTTAGACTTTTACTCCACATGCCATGAATATATATATCAGTGGCGTCATGCGCTCATTTCGGTTGGGTGTGTGCTGTTATGGCTTATGCAACCCATGCTACAAAATTCATGTCAGTTTGACCATATGAATGCATTTTTATCGATGTATGAAAGCTTTAACAGTGTATAGCACATCTTAATTGGTTTGAATGCAATTAATTATCGGATAACTTTGAGTACTTTAATTTATCAATTAATTATAACCAAATCTGTGCAGAGGGGGGGGACAATGTGTTTGTTTTAAGATACTGTATATTATAAAACAATAATGGAAGAGAATGCTATATTTAGTTGGTATATTTGAATTACCCAAAAGGTGTAAAATTTGGAAGAGGAGGACGAGGCTTACCTCCTTCAACTACAATACTGTTTCCCAATGAAAATGTGGGCAAAAAAAGTTATAAATTTATCGAAAATTATATATTAAAAACATGCCAATGATGTCAGTTCACACTTTGACACAAAAACAGCAACTCATGACAAATGAAAATGTTTGATTGGATTGGTTGACACAATAACCAATCACAGTTTCTAGGTGATATTGTCTCAGAGTTCACCCTGCCTCATCATCTGAGCAGTTTAACTACTAGAACGCTAAGAATTTGAACCGCTGCACCATCTATACATCTTTTCAAAGGGCTCAAAAGTGTATGTATTTTGGACAAACACCCAGACTATTAAAGCAAATGTGATGCAATGTTTACGCATCGAAAAGCATCCTCTTCATGAAGCATTAGTATATTGTGTTTACTTTTAGGAATCATGCGAAGTCTAGAAACAATTAGGGGAATCTTTAACAGGAATAAATGCAAAAATATAATATCGGAGATATTGCTATTCAGTCGATGAGTACTGCACACCCTTAATATTTGCCCCTGATATATATATATATATATATATATATATATATATATCTACAGTCCAAATTAAACAATATAAAAGATATAAAATATCAAAAAAAAAAAAATCTAAATAGTGGCAGTTCAATTTCTGGTTATCAGTTCGAAGAGTTCAGAACCTAGCTTATTAAATAAAAATGACAGGATACTGAAATTGTTTTAGTAGTAACAA